>NC_141318.1:4672500-5272500 GCF_037954325.1 Fistularia commersonii
ATGTGATGAAAGAGTTGCGCTCACGGGGTCGAGACTTTTTTTTTTCAATGCGTATTTATACTTCTGCAGCGGCTACGTTGGATGCTAATTGGCTTGTTAAACTTGCGGGGGCGGCGTGTTTCGGGAGCGCGGGGTCATAGTCGGCCTTTTGGGAGTTTATATTTTCGCAGCTTTTGTTTCATGTCTTCCGGGAATGTAAATCACACACACACACACAAAATAGGATATGAGACGTTTAATGAACCGAGGACATGATTTGCATTTCTCTCGGACACACAACCGAAGGCCGCAGCGAAGAGCAAGCTAATCGCATATCCTGTGTGTGTGCATGTGTGTTTGTGCGTATGCGTGTGTGTGTGTGTGTGTATGTATGTGTGTTACAGAGCACCAGCGGGTGATGTCAAACGCTGCTCGTCATTCGGCAGCTTAGCAACGCTCCTTCGACTCCCTCTGTAAAAAAAAAAAACAAACCCTACAAACTTATTTTCTTCCCCTGACAATAAACTGAAAACCGCTCATTTATATTTTCCGCGATTCAATTATGTCTTTACCGCCGTGGTATTTACTTTTTCTTTTTTTTACGGCTGCGGCGGTGGCAGGATTTGGACCAAAAAACAGTGTACTTCATTAGCGAGATAACCCGCTGAGCTTAACTGACAAGTGTGGGGAAAAAAAAAGAGAAATAAAAGAAAGAAATAGAGAGAGACGAAGGGGGCGACATGACAAACACGATGAGACCAAATAAAAAAAAAAAAATGAAAAAAAAAAAGTTTTCCCTCGGAATAATGCAACGTGGGAGGAGATTTGAAATGACCCAATTAAAATGCCGGGATCCTGAGAGGAATAAACGGAGGGGGCGGAGGGAGGATGAGGAGGTGCAGCTTCACCCTGGAATTAACTCTTGTCACTATAATTTACATTTCACTCATATTTTTCCCGCATTTATCGTTGATTATTCGCTTAATCCAAGGCCATTTTTAATAACAATAATCATCACAATAATAATTCATGCATTCATTTATTCTCTATACTGCATATCTCAGCTGTCATTGGCCCTTGCAAGTCACATGCAACCATTCAGTCTTTCATTCCCACATCATATAGAGACATACAATCACCAATGATAATGATAATAAAAATAACAATAATCATAAAATAATAATAAGGATAATGATAATAACAATAATATCAATAACAACAACAACAACAACAATATTTATATTCTGGTTGTGTATTTTTCATCCTCTCTGTTCCTTGATGTTGCCCATTGTTATCCCTGATGTTGTTGTTGTTGTTATTGTTGTCTGCTGTCTATTTATTTTTGGATGCCTTGCCGTCCTCTGCCTTTCTATTTATATTAATATTCAGATTTCTTTTTCTTTTTTTTTATGCATTATAACTGTTATGCTGCTGGGACAAAGGAATTTTCCCTTTGGGGACCGATTTATCTTATCATTTATCTTAACAACAACAACAAGAACAATAATAATAAAAATAATAATACTAATGACAATAACAAAAATAATACTAATACTAAAACTACTACTAATAATAACAACAACAACAACAACAATAATAATAATAATAATAACAAAAATAATGATCATCTCTGCACTGCAATGGCACTTTCACACTATGTGGATTTCAAAGCGCTCTACACTCGAGTGTGTTCACCCATTCACACCCGTACTCACGCCATGCGCGGCGTGACGCAGGCGAGCAGGCAGGAGGAGCCGGGAATCTAACCGACGACCCTTTGACCCCCAAGGTGAGGGTCAAAAGGCGGCTTGGACTCTCAGGCCGGCCGGCGGAAGTGACTTTTCTCCTGGTTTGTCCAGGAAGGGCGCCCGTTCCAGAACTCGCGCTCGACAACAACGGCTCATTTATTTCAATCTAACAAGGGGGTTGCCACGGTAACAGACACTTTTTATTTATTTTTTTATTTATTTATTTTAAGGGCTCCCAATTCCACCCAAAAGCTGGAGTCAGCTGGTGGAGGCTTTACATAATTTCTGTCATCAGGCCTTATCGAGGCCTTAAATCTCCCGCGGACTGCTTGGTATGCGGCTCTCCTGTCACCACACACACACACACACACACACACACACACATGCGCGTGTAGCAGCAGGCGACGGTGCACGGAGGGCTGCGGGGCTGCGCTCGGCTTAAGCTGTCACACCTTTAATGAACAGTAGATTTGGGCTCCGAGCAGATCGCGCCAGCGTGTGAACCCTGAAAGAGCGGGTGGAGGTGGAGGTTCGGGGGGGGGAATTATGTCACAGTGATGGAGTGAGGCTGACTGACACCTTCACACACACACACACACACCTGCCATGCACTCTTTACACCAGCTGTCTGAAAAACAGGGTTGTGCAAAAATCTTGCCCAGCCCGGTTTTGGTTTTTAGCATTTTAGCATTTTAGCACGATAGCTCGATACGGAGTTTAGCTGAGCTAATCTTAGCTTTTAGTGTGTCTTCTTTCCATCAGTGTTGAATCCGGCCTCCTCTCACTTGCACAGCATGCTGATGGAAAGGAAAGGGTTGTGTAATTATCCATCCATCCATCTATCTTCTGCTGCTTATCCTGCACTCAGGGTCGCGGGGGATGCCGGAGCCTATCCTAGCTGCTAGCGGGCGAGAAGCGGGTTCACCCAGGACTGGTCGCAAGTCAATGGCAGGGTCACATATACACACAAACAATTCACTCACTCATGCAGGTCAATTTTCCCAACTTTTTTTCCAACTAACCTGCTGCATGTTTTTGGACTGTGGGAGAAAACCTGAGAACAAGGAGGGAACCCACGCAGAAAAGTTGGAATCGAACCAGGGTTCCCTCCATTATTATTATTATTATTATCATTATTATTATTATTATTATTATTATTATTATTATTATTATTATCATCGTTATTGTCATTATTATTATTATTATTATTGTTATTGTTGTTATTGTTATTATTGGGCTGTATGAATAAGAGAATGATTGGCTCTATGTCTTCAACCAGTGACCCTGGGCGCAGGATAAGTGGTATAGCTAATGAATGAACATTATTATGATTATCATTATTTCCCAGGGCTAATTCTTCCTATTAGCGTTTGGCTAACATGTAGCCGTGCTTTGTCTAATTCCGAGGTGTCCAGAAAGCACCTCGTCTTTCTTTATATAGCAGCGGAAAGACGTTTGTGATCCCCCCACTTCCTCGTTGCACCCTCGTCATCCTCGCCTTCTGAATCACTTTTCTCTCATTTTCGCAATTTTCCGCATCGTCGTCCCTTCTGCCGCGCGTCTGTCTCGCCACCCGTGCATGCACAAGAGCGTACGCGCGCGCACGTGCGTTCGTGTTTCTGCTCGAGCGCGTATGTTTCTTCTTCACGTGACATTTCCATGCCAGGTGTGACAAATGGCGAGCAAAGAGGAAGCATTTATTCCCCACCGTGAGCTTAATTAGCTTATCAGCTAAGCCTTGACGCTAGCTTGTTTTTTAACCCCCCCCCCCACACACACACACACAAACACACACACACAGACACACATATGCGCGGACACGCAAAATCATCAAAACACAATCAACCCGCGTGAGATTCAGCTTCACTTTGGCGCCGTGAAGAGGTTAAAATCACAGAGGGCCTGTCAATACATCTATGTGTGTGTGTGTGTATGTGAGCGAGTGTGTGTGCGAGTGTGTGTGTGAACCTCTGCCCCTGCGTACTCTGCAGTTGACATCCGTAGCCGAGGGTTGGACGTCGGAATGGGGGGGAGGGGGTGTCTGGCAGCCGAGCGAGGGGGGCTTGTAGCAAACCGCTTCTAATTATCACACACTCCAATACAAGCGTGCAAACACACGCACACACACATACACTCACACACACACTAGATAAATGCGCTTTCAGCTGAACGAGTGGCGTCTGAGGGCCGTCCTTTGTGTCCCCTCTCCGCCGTCTGAGGGCAAATTACAGACACTGTTGGCCTTGTCTTCGGGCCCCCGGCCAGGTGGTTAAAAGAATATTAAGGTGCCCTTTAAGGGTAAAAAAAAAGAGAGGCGTGAGTGTGTGTGTGTGTGTGTGTGTGTGTGTGTGTGTGTGTTGGGGGGCATCGCTGTAATCTGACCCCGTCCCGCCGCGCCCCTCCTTGTCCTGTCAATCAACTCACCGCCAAGAGCATCCTCGCCGTTTGTTTTTGGATTTTCCACCCCACGCTTTTTAGTTTCGGTTTTCCACTCGTAGTTTGGTACCATTTGAAGGGGATTCCCGTCACTCTCATGCACTTTCTCAAGTACATGTGACACCATACTTCTGTAGAAGTCGGATTTCGGTTTTGTTTTGTTTTTTAATGCGGTTAAATCATCCTTTATCCTCAGATCTGGTTCCACTAATTTCCAGAAGCGCACCTGAATATTAGCAGCTAAAAATAACTAAATAAATCTATGTGTACATATAGAAGCCACTCTTGTTGTTGTAACATGAGATATTTACACAAAAGATATTACACAGAAACATTTATTTAAACTTAATTAGATACATGCCGTATTGGTAACATCCACAAATACATACTGGCAATGCTTTTTCCAAACTGTGCCTGTAACGCGGCTGATGAAAGATTAATAACAAATAACACAAGGAAAAGTCCATTCATCCATTTTCCATCCCCGCTCTGTCCCACTCCACCTAAGTGGTCTTCTTGAATCGAACAGCCTCAGAATTTCACGGTAATTTCCTCGGTCCGATATGAGGAGGCTAAATGTTTGGAGGCCTTAAACTTGTCAGCCCCCGAAAAATCAAAAAATTAGCCACGTCGTCGTTCAAGCCGCAGTGTTCAAAAGTAGCGGCTTATAGTCTGTGTGCACTTCATTCTCTGTAGTTTAACGTTTGTTTGTTTATTATGCACTTTACTATTTATGTGCACTCTATTATTATTTTGTTAATCTCATGTCATCGCGGGAAAGTGCGAAACATCTTCTGATTCCTCTGTTTTGTGGAACAAATTTTCTGTTATTTTAAATTGGGAAAATTCATTTAAGATACAAAAAAAAACACTTCTTAACGCAATGTAAAAGACTTCAAAATGTGAGCATTAAAAAAACAAGAGATAATAAATGTGATCTGTATTTCCTCGGCATTTGAATGGTTGGATGATTGACAGGTAATCGTCCAGGTTAAGCCCCGCCCCCGTCCTTTTTTTTTTTTTTTTTTTTTGCAAAACACCAAATCCTCGCCTTTTTTTTTTTTTGGCTTTCCCACGGACAGGAAGTATTTTTGTCACGAGGGTGTCGGCGATCGGAATCCTCCCGCCGACGTTCGTCTTCCTGTTATCTCGCCGGCTCTTAAAAGCGTAACAGCTGTTTAAACTCGGAAGGCGCGGCGGCGTTGCATGGCGGGAGGCCGGCGGCCCCTCACTCACTCCCAAGTCTTAACGATCCGGACGTCAGGTCGGCAGATCGGATCGGCCGTCTCCGCCGCTTGTTCCCGCGAGCGCAGGCGGTTAACTCCTCACCTCCGTCGTCCCCGCCGCCGCCCGATCCTTATCTCCTCGCCATTCCGTCGGAAGGCGGCCCCGCGGACGTCAGATGGCTATCGACGCCGTCGCTCTTAAACTCCGGTTTAAGCACCTCTAGAAAGGCTTTGTTTCGATAGAAACGCCGTCCAAATGCATTTCCGGTGTCGGTTCAATCCTGTCATCCTGTCTGTATTAGCTATTAGCTATTAGCACTTTATTACACATGTATAAACGTGTGGTCGATTGAGTTTTTCTCCGGGTGTCCGGAATGACCGAAAAAGACAGACGTCTCTGGTTTCTGCTGCGATTTTTTTACAGAAGTGAGAAACGGTTATGAAACGACCCGCGGTACTTTGAGCGCCCGAACGAGACATCCCGGACGCTTTCGGGATCATTTTGATCACGAGTCGATGACGAAATCCTGTCGCTCGAGACTTTTTCCGTTCGGAAAGCCTGAGCGAAACGGCAGCATTACAAAAAAAAAAAAAAAAAAAACGTGTTATGGCTGGGTAACTTCTCCCACGCCTCTCACTTCCCTTTGTCGGCTGGACGACAAAAACCCCACCGCCGTCACGGGAAGGAGGGTTTTTTGTTTTTCCCAACAGCTTAGATGCTAGTCATAGTTAGCCGGTGCTCGGTAGCGGTGGACGCCCCGGATCCAGCGTGCACGTTTCACCCAAACGCTCCCGCGGTGCGTTCGAGGCCATGCCTTCATTTTCATTCTATAAATTAAGACGCTTCTGAGTGAGTGTGTTGCTTTTAGTTTATTGTCTTCATGGGTGTTTTGCAACTTTTTAAACCGCAAGTTTATTTCCTTTCACTGCACGCGCGTGTTCACACCTCTGTTCTAGACGCAGCGCTGATTTCCTTCCTCTGACCTCCGGGACGATTGCGCCGGCTGGGTCGCCGCCGCGTCACGCACGCCGACGCCTTTCCCGACCAATCAGCACGCACGTTCCTGCCAGCCCATTCATTCGAAAGAGCGGGAGCGGAGAGGCCCCCCATCCTTCTTTCGTCCACCCTCTTCATCCCTCCCTTCTGTTATTCTTCACCTTTAGTCTCATACGGGGGGCCTCTGTTAAAAGATTGTGTGAACAAACACACACACACACACACACACACACACACACACTCCTATAGATCATCTGTAGGATAACGCTGTGCCCTGCAGCAATGCCGCCTTGCCGCACAACACAGGCCCTTCTGTCGCGGCGCTCCTTTACAGGGACCCGTGATGTCACGGCGAAATCGCCTTGATCTCGTGCACACACACACACACACACACACACACATGCAGCGACGCAGCCCCCCGCCCCCACCCCCTTTTTTTCCTCTCGCCACCGTGGTGAATGGAATTGCATGGCTGTGCAGTTCAATCACTGTCAGCCGCAAAGAAAAGGAGTCTCTTGTGCAAAATTTCACGATTCACAATTGATTAAATAGGGGTGTCATTTCATGGCTGAGCAGGGAGGCGCGCTCGTGCACATGCACGTGCACGTGCACGCGCAAATCTGGAGGCCCGCTGGTGCTTTGCGCTTCTGCGAGATTCGCCTCGCAAACCGCCTGATGGGCTCCATTCAAATCTGAAGATCTTTTAATATTTAGAGAAAAATATAGAAAAACAAAAATATTTCAATCAAAGGGCATTTAAGGAGAACTGCCCCTTATCTTCTGTCGGAGGGCATTTGCTTGAATTCCCAGCATGTGAACCTGCTGTCGCGTGGAAACTCCTAGCAGGAAGTGGGGAGTTCCTTCCCATGCACTGCGGGGTTTACTCTCCAGACCCATGAAAATCAAATTTTATTTTATTTATACATTTTAATGACCCTCCACACGCTCTTATTTACCTTTCCCTTACTCTTAAACTGAAATGATTAGCTAAACAGTGAGAATGATGCCCAGCCAATCAGAGCCCAGGATACAGAACACCGTGCTCTGGTGGATGCATGAAAATTTGTGAAATTTATTAATATATAAAAACGCATTTTGTACTGCAACAACCTAAAGTGTAGCAAAAAAATAAAATTACAATTAAAAATCCGGACTTTTAATCTGCGATTAAACTTTAAACTGCAATTAATCCACAAATTTCATAACTGAAAAATTCAGGTTTGAAACCCGTCTACGACATGCTTGTAGTTACAAGTGAAGCCAATACATTATTGTCAGGCTTTCATTTGAGACTAATTAATTGAAATGAAAATAAAAAATTCAGATTTAAATCCCCAATCCAATGTTATATCACAAATTTTTCACCCCCACGGGTTGTAGTTTTTTATACCACAGATTTTAAATCCACAATACAGTGAGATGTGCATGCATGGATGTGGGGTCACCAATTAAAGATGGTTGGAAACGGTATCATCTGCAAAATATAACAAGTATTCTCAGCGTGGCCTTGAATCTCCCGGTTTTCTGGAGGTTTCAGATGTTTCAATGTCAGTCGAAATTAGCGATTTCTGCAAAGCTAGCTTAGTGCCGCGTTTCAGGATCCGTGCCGTTGTGTGAAGCGGAGAGCCGACCGGTGTTTGCTGTCTGAGCAAAGAGGAATGTCAAAGGAAAACATTCGCCACGTCCATGAGAGAGAATCCTTTACTGTCTTTCGCTCTCGGGAGCGGATTCTTTAAGAACGAGGAACATTTTTAGCCTGTTGTTTGGCGGCGATTTTTACCATTCAGGGCAAATCTCCATCGTCATCCGGCACTTCTTATTTTTTTCCACCGCAAATCCCAAATGGGGAATTTCACCTCCACTTCAATGAGCCCAGCCTGAAACTGGGCCCAAAATGGCGGCATGGCGTGTTTATTGACGGCACCTATAAGGGTCACATGACGGCTGACCTATCCCTCGCGTCACATTTTCTATCATTTTTCATTTGTGTGTGTGTGTGTGTGCGTGTGTGTGTGTGTCACATCTGTAAAACAAGCTCCTTTGTGTACTGCTACACAATTAGCAGTTTTAGCTAGCACCCTGCTGCAGCATGGACCATTTGTTTACATCCCACCGCTTAGGGATTAACCTGGTGTTTGCGCTAATCTGACCCCCGTGTACTCTGACGCCACACACTCACACACACACACACACACAAATAAACACATACACACACACTCACACACACACACAGACGAGGATCTGGGGAAAGATGTTTCACGCGGCATCGAAGTGGTCTGGCAGGCGAGTCGATATGAATTGTGTCTTTTGAAGAAGTTAAAAATGCAGAGCTGTGTGTGTATGTGTGTGTGTGTGTGTGTGTGTGCATGAGAAAGCAGTCCTGGAGCTCTGACTCAGCCCTCCCCCCCTGACGTTGTTGCACTCCGGGCAAACCCCAGGTTATTTGAGGGTGTTTGTCGCATTGCTTTCCCCTAAAAAAAATGCGGGGGGAAAGTTCCAGAAGAGGGGATAACGGCGTCGTCTACGTCATCATATTCAATCCATCCCACTTGGTTTCCAGAACGGATTCTAAACTAAATGACCTCCAATTAAGCGACTCATTTACGCCCCGGGTCTGTTTATGTGCGGCTCTTATCCGGACCTTTCGCCGTTAATCGTGACAGAGGGCTCGGCTGCGTTTACGAGGCTGAAACCGGCCGGCGCGAGAGGAGCTAGCGGGGAATACAAATGCGCGAATGGAGAACGGAAACCCGGAGAAGACCTCGGGAAGAAACAGCGGCGATGCCGTTTTCCTACGTGTGATCGGTCCGACGCGCGCTCCCGGTTAGCTTAGCATTTCGAACGAGACGTGAGCCGATTCAGGACGAATAATTCTGAGTTCCGACGTGGTGCCGGGATGTAGCCTCCTGCATCGGCGCATGCAGGAAGGGACGACGGAGTGCATCTTTAGCGCCACGCTGGAAAACCAATCACCGTGAAGGAGAGAAAGGTTGAGGTGTTTTTATTTCCTGTCTTCGCTGTGAGAACAACCCCACCGTTTGCTAATTCCAAACTTATTTTGGTCAAAACGTTGATCCGGGCCCGTAGATCCCTCTGTGGACCTCATCGTCCCCTCCACCAAGTCGCGGGACAACAGCGACCCCAGTGCGACGGTACTTTTTTTAAAAATGGCGCTCTGCAATAATGGGCGCGGCTTATGAGTTCAACCAATCGCCAAGCAATGTAGGAGAAGGAACTTCCTGTGCCGTACGAATGCAACAAAACATCAAAATTTCCCCCTCCCCCACTTTGCTGTTGTAATTATCAATGAATTACTTTTTCGCCCTTTGGTCTGATCTGGATTCCGCCGTCATTCCTGTGATTCAAGAGTTCCTCCATTGAGGAGCTGCTTGGAGATGGAATGCAAAGATAGTCAGAGGGAAGAAGAAGGTTTTTGTCCTTTCCGTCGACCCCCCCTCCGCCCCACACACACACACACACACACACCTCGCGACGACCACATAATGACGGCGCGGGAATCCCCTCCGGGAGACGGTAGCAGGAATTCAACGGCAGCTCGCGAAGTCGCGGTCGCGCACAACCCCCGACCTCACGGACCGAAGGGTCGAACCGAATCGAACCGCCATTTCAGTGGAGATGATCAACGGAAACCCAACATCGGCTCGACGTGGGCGGCCTTCCGCCTCGACCAATCGATCTCGAAAGAGAGGAGGCGCTAGCAGTTCTGTGCTAATAGCCGACGTATCAGACAGGACAGGAAGCGCGGAGGTGCATCACGGGACGACGAGGATGGTTTCCGGAGCCTTCTTTTCATTTTCACGACACACACAAAGACAGACTCCCCCTTTCAGCCGCCGCCGCGTTCGTCCATTAGTGCACGTACACCGTTGCGCCACATGTGACCGGCATTCCTCTGGTTTCGGAGCCGACGGGGGCGGGCGGGAGCAGGAGAAATGTAGCAGGAACGTGGGAAATTCCAACGGGAGGAGCCGGAGACGTTTTGAAACCCTCCCCGCTTCGGAGACTTCGTGTTCGGCGTCTCCGTTTTTCACCCGTTCGGACGTCGACCTTTTTTCCCGAAACGGAAATCCGACGCCGCGCCTCTTCATCAGATAAGCCGCGAGGAGGCTTCTTAGATGCCATTTACCCCCCTCCCCTTCTGCTTCCCACGCTCCGACAGCCCGCATTATTCTACTACCTGTTTATGCACGTGGTTATTTGCACACACACACACACACACACACACACACACCGGCGCGTGTTGACAGAGCACACACTGCTGGCACACGACGTGGCTTATCTGCGCCGGCCCCCGCAGGAATGATGTCTTTTAAAGGGGGGGGGGTGCGGTGAAAGCGATACTGCAACCCCGCTCTGGCTCGCATCCACGAGGAGTAAATCATGGCATTAGGAAGGAGGGGAAGCAGCAGATGAAGCGCTTTCCTTCCCGGAGAGAGGGATGATACGCCGGGCCGGAGGAGGAGGAGGAGGAGGAGGAGGAGGAAGCCGGACAGGTACTGAGAGAGAGAGATATGTGATGGGAGACGGACAGGTGAAATATTTCTCCCTGTTGTGAGGAAACAAGGGAAAGGGGGTGGCTTTGTATTGAGAAATGGACTGAACCATTCCTGCAGTGTGTGTGTGTGTGTGTGTGTGTGTGTGTGTGTGTGTGTGCTGAAACACAGAGCCTTTCTCTAAATTTAACCGCTGATGGATGTTATTAACGTTTACCCCCCTTTTGCTTTTCCTTTACCCCTCAGTAGAGCTCAGGGATTTGTGTGTGTGTGTGTGTGTGTGTCCACCTTTGTGAGTGTGTGCAAATGTGTGTCCGCGCAATCCTCGCCCTGGAGTAGAAAATATCCCCGGCGCCAATCGATACCCGGCCCCGGCTCCCCGGCCCATCTGCAGTCCGAGGCGGCCCCCTTCTCCCCCGGCGCCGGCGGCGGCCATTAATTCTTTAGCTTGCCGCTTCCTGCTCGCGGCCCGGTCGCCGAGATTAACGCCGGACACGGCCGCAGAGGAGACGCCCTCACGGGAGAACCGGGTCCGGGGAGAGCCGCGCGGATTTTCAAAAAATGTCCGCGGGTCGCGGGGACCCAAGCTTCCTGCCAAGATACTGTTTGTTTACGCTCCCTCCCCTCCCCTGCCCACGCCGATGTTTAGAGAGGCTAACCTTTGTGTTCGCTAGTTAAAATGATAAACGCTCGGCGGGATGCTCGTCCGCGACTCCGCTAATTAATGGAAAATTCCGCCGGCAGCTTGACGACGGGCCAGAATGATTAATTCTGCCGCGCTGGCGACCAGAGAGGGAAGGTCACTGCCCGGCACGCGGGTTCGCTTGGTATTTTTCTTCCGCGCATCCGGCGGCGCGCTGCCTCCTCTCAGCTAAAACACTCCCGTTAAATATTCATGCGCTCATCAATAATGGACGGTGATTGGTTGGGTGTTTGTGAACCAGAGCCCCCGTGGAGAGCGTCGGGATCGAGACGCTCGCGGGAAAAAACACTCTGTCGGAAAGTCCTCCTCTTCCCCAAACCGATAGCGAAATGCTAATCGGCGTGTTTAGCATCAAAACTGATATTTATCGACGGCAAATCGGGGTCGGAGCCGAACAGAGCGACCCCCCCCCCCCCCCCCCCCCGCCGCCGCCTTGCCCGCTTCCCCAGAAAGGAAGCAGCCGTGCACATTTTGCTTTTAATAACGTTTTTATAAGCTAATAGTTAGCAATCAGCTTTGAATAAATTAGATTTATCCTCCTCCCCGCATCCCCGAGCCCAGAAGCGCTCCGCAAACATGGCGGTGTTTTACATGCGCTTCCCCTCCTTCCCTCTTTGAGCGGCACGCTTCCTTTTCCCGACGCACGCCGGCTGCTTTACCTCCGCTAACATCCAACGCGGCGGCGCGGATTAGCCTCGTCGAGCGTTCCCTTTGAAAACTCGGCGAGGAGGGATTTCTTTTTGGGTGATCAGTGGCCTAAGCAGCTGTTACACGCGGGGATTAGCGGGTCCCGCCATTCACACGCCGTCGGCGTTTAAAGTGGCGAGGTGAGCGAGGCGAAGGCCGGCGGGCGGAGGCAGGTTGGGGTCTCCGTCACGGTAACAAGCGTGTGAAAGGTAGAGTTTCTGCAGCTGAATGGATAATTAGAAACCCCCACCACACACACACACACACACACACATCGTCACTCTCGGAGCCTCTTTCCGCTGTCATGGCGACGCTGATGGGTTGATAAGGTTGGATTTTCCGTACCGGGCGTCTCGCGACATCTTCACGCGTTCCACCTTTCCTGTGCCCACGATCAAACACACACACACTGCAAACACACACCATACATCTGCCCCTTTTCCTGTGCCTTGTAAATGGGGAGACACATCAGGGACCCCTGCTGTTCTGAACTCTATCTTTCCTCAGCTGCTGTTTGCTGTTCCGCCTCTTCCTCCACTTCTTCTTCTTCTTCTTCTTCCTCCACCTCCTTCCGGCTTGTGTGTCTACTAAGGTGTGTCAGAGCCGTGTCGCGCCTCTTTGGTTTTCCTTCTCGATGCCTCACTGGAACAAGCCGGCGCTTTCCGGGCGCCGAACCCCCGTCTCGTGTCACGCTCCTCTCGCCCTCGCGCCTCATTCCACACACACACACACACACACACACACTTTTCTTGCCACCCTCTCTCTCCCTGCCCCGCCTCCGCTTTCAGCCCCGTTCCGCCGGAAGACAGGGAAATTGTACGGTCGGCACAGACACGCTATCTCACATGAGGACGCACAACCCTAACAAGTGCCGCCTCCCCTGTCACACACCGCACCGCTATGGTTTATTCATATTCTCACACGGCGCCTGCACAAAATGAATTACACACACCCCCCCCCCCCACACACACACACATATACACACACACACACTCACACATATGTGCCAAAGGAGAAACTCTCAGTCACATTCGGGCCCTTTATCCCCTCTTGGTAATCTGTTTACAGAGCGCCGGGGCCCATTTGAGGGAGAATTTAATTGAAACCGGGGCTAATCTGATGGCGGCGCCGCGCGGCGTGGCACGGCCGAGCGCCCGCCGCCCGCCCCCCCAATCACCTCCAATGAAGTTGCACCTTGTCGTCCTCGAGCTGAAAAGTTGCTACTTCATTTCACGCCCGGCGGGTTCGGCGCGGCGCTGCCCACTCAAACACGCCGCGGCGATCGCTAATCCGACGTATGACACGCGCCGCACAGTTCTAATCTATGTCGCGTCCCCTCCTTCCGCATCCTCCTCCTCTCATTCGCCGCCGTTAACCCGCTCCCTTTCCTCTCCCAGCAGGATGGATATTACTCCCACCGGCCGAAGGAGAAAAGTAGAGTGGACAGCAACAACGAGAACTCTGTGCCCAAGGACTTTGAAAATATAGACAATAGTAATTTCGGAGCGCGCTCGCAGCCACAGCGGCAGACGGGAGGCGCCGCCGGCAGGAAGGCGCCGCAGGAGCGTTCGCTCGCACAGCAGCAGCAGCAACAGCAGCAGCAGCAGCAGCAGCAGCAGCAGCAGCAGCAGCAGCAGCAACAGCAGGCCTGGCGCGGGAACCCGCCCGTCTTGAGTCGAGGCTCCAACGAGGTACTACCCGTAGGCCACCAGCTTTTGGCCTACAACAGCTCCCAGCTCCAGAGGGTCCCTCCGCCGCCGCCGCCGCACCGCCCATCCCAGCAGGCGCCGGCGCAGCACAGGCATCAGCACCCGCACAGGAAGCAGGCGACGGCGGCGCCGCCGGAGGTGACCTACGACCAGCCACCCAAGTGCGAGATCAGCGGGAAGGAGGCCATCTCGGCTCTGTCCAGGGCCAAGAGCAAGGAGTGCCGGCAGCAGATCGCAGAGGTGTACTGCAGACACAGGGAGGGCCGGCTGATGCCCGAGAAGGTCACTCGCTACTGCCCCCTAGAGGGTGAGTCCACAATAACTTGTCCTGTGCCTGTTTTTAAGGAGAACAAACAGGGAGTTCCTCGAAAAGGAACTCGTCTAGCGTTAGCATGGTTGGCACGATCGCCCATCTGATGCCCCGAGAAGGCGACTCGCTACTGCTCCCTAGAGGGCGACTCCACGATAACTTGATCGGTGTTTGTTTTCAGGGAAAACAAACAGGGAGTTCCACGAAAAGGAACTTGTCTAGCGTTAGCATGGATAGCATGATCGCCCATCTAATGTGGGAGAAGGTAACTGGCTACGGCCCCCTAGAGGGCAGCTCCATACTTGATCGGTGTTTGTTTCCAAAGAACAAACAGGAAGTTCCTCCAAAAGGAGCTCGTTTAGCGTTAGCATGGATGGCACGATCGCCCATCTGATGCCCGAGAAGGCCACTCCCTACTGCCCCCTAGAGGGCGACTCGACAATAACTTGATCGGCGTTTGTTTTCAAAGAACAAGTTCCTCGAAAAGGAGCTCGTCTAGCGTTAGCGTGGATGATCGGGGTCTGACAGCTACAAAGGCCGAAGCATTTGGGTCACATGATCGTCAGACCCGGCGTGGCAACCGATCAGAACAAGCGGAACGAACCCTGTCGGCGCGGCGCTAGCCACATTAGCCGTCCGGCGGCAGACGGTGCCCTTGTCATCCTTCTCATGTAGGCCACACATGTGCACCCATTCGGAGGGGTGACTCGCGTGACTGTCTCGGCGATTTCCACCCACGTGCACGCCGGCGCCCGGGTGCCTTCGCGCCACCGCATTCTTATTAAACACGCGTCCCATCAATGGCGGGCTCATGCGTAGCCGCGCCGCCGCGTCGCCACTCGCTCTGTGTGTGATTTTTGGAACGGATGTCAGATCACGGCGCGCATGTAGCATTTTTTTCTGTCGCCGTGGAGCAGCGGCTCGGGGGAGGGGGTTTACTCCGCGGTATTCCATTACATATCACATTAACGCACCAGCGTCACGGTCGTCAACTGCGCGCTGTCAACCGCAGACTCTTTATTGGCGGGAATGCTGGGTCAGCAATCCCTCCCCGCCCCTCCAGCAGTCCAACACATACATTAAAAAAATAAAATAAAAAAAAAAAAAAAAAAACAGCCGGAGGCAAAGTTTTCCCCTCCCATGGAATTCTGGAATCCCTGGTTGTTTCCTTTGGCATCCAGTGAGGTACTGTATGGATGAAAATAATCCAGAAACCTTTTTTTATCTAGATTTTACTGATCCGCCATTGCTGAGCTCGCTCCGTATTTTTTAATTAAATCTAGCTCAGCATAAGGCGACAAAGCACAATGTACGATAACCCGTGACAAAGCATTTATTGAAAGATCCCTGTTAGCATGCCGGAGGTGTTTTCACGGCCGCGCCAGGAAATACCCTCCTCCGAGGGGGAACTTTTTAGTTTAGCATTCTCACAGACGGTAAGGGATCGCGGTGGGCGTGACACAAGCGGCGTGCACTTTGAGGGCCGCTCTTGAAAAAAAAAACCAAAAAAAACCCGGCGGACTTTTTACTCCCGTGCCGCTTCTTCTTGTGAAGAAGCTAACTCCGTACTTATTTTGGACGAAATGTCGATGTCCCGCCGCGAGCCCTGGCGAGCTCAAGAGCTTGGACCGCTTCGTCGCTCCGTTTCTCGCTGTTTCTGTCCGTTTCGTGGCGAGAAAATAGCCGACCGGCGACCGCGATTGCTTTTAAAAACGGGCGCTACGCGAGAATTATCTGGGAATGGGCGTTGCTTATGAGTTCCACCAATCAGCGAGCACCTCCGCCCGGCGAGTTCCTCTGAAACCATAAAAAGACTTCGCCCCGGAGCAAGAGCTAAAAAAAGGCACCGAGGATCCCTGGATTCCTCTGCTTTCCGAAAGCAAAGAGAAACCGACTAATTCCTAGAAGGGCGCAA
Organism: Fistularia commersonii; assembly: GCF_037954325.1. NCBI lineage: Eukaryota > Metazoa > Chordata > Actinopteri > Syngnathiformes > Fistulariidae > Fistularia > Fistularia commersonii. The sequence continues at coordinate 4,688,725 of NC_141318.1, forward strand.
GGAAGTGCCAAAAATTTTCTTACAAAAGCCTTCTCAGAAATGGACTCGTGTTCGTCCGCACGCAGAGCGTGAAGGCGAGATCTGAGGGGTCCGGCGTCGGGTGCCCCCCTCCCCCTCCCCCTCCCCCGGAGCTCGCCACCTGCCGGCGGGCCTCCGACGAAGACGTCTTTTGAAATCGTCCAGGACAAACGGACTTTCAGACGTGGACGACAAAGGCGCGGCGGGAGCCGACGGCCTCCCCGGTCGAATACGGCCGACCTTTCGGCGGCGCGATAAGAAGTCGAGAGGCAAAGTGACCGAACAACTTCAATTCGTCTCCCTCGGCGGGGCGGAGGTATCGTTTTTCTACGCCGAGCTCCGACCCGCGGTCGCGCTCAGACTGACAGCCTGATCAGAAGAGACAAAGAAATTGAAAAGGGCTTTCCTCCGGTGGCCGGCCCGTAACAACACGACAGCTAAATTAAATCACTTTCCAGTCTTACCCTCCTCCTGCCTGCCCGCCGCCTGCCGATGCGCTATCTCTCCGTCTCCCTCTCCCCTCCCTCCTCCTTCTGTTCGCATCCCCAATTCAAGTCCTAACCTTGTTAGCGGCAAATTGTCCAATTTGATTTGATCAGTATTCTGTCCTTGAGGCCTTGGCTGTATTAGCAATTGTGTTAGCTCTGATATTAGCATCATTGGATACGAAGAGGAACATGTTCAATCTCCTCTGCCATATGCTAACCCGGCTAATGATATGTTTGGGTTCTGCCGCCCCGGCAAGAGGGCGGGGGAGCTAAACGCCGGCAATCTATCAATGTCGCGTCGACATTTAGGGTCTCCAATGAACCTCCTCCGTGTTTTTGGACTGGGAGAAAACACATTCTCACTCCGAATGCACTCCGAATGCCTGACGAACGGCGAAAGCTCCCTTAGCGTCACGTACCGACGAATTTCTCGTCCGTTTCCGGGCGAAGCGTCAATGGAGGAAAGCGTTTGTCATTTACACCAAAAAAGATGTCGGGTTGGATATTGATTCAGATGTTGACGTGGACAGTGAACTTCCACCGTTCGCCAGATCGTCGGGAGCGATCGGGAGCGAGATGTTCTCGGCGAAGGGTCCGTCATCCGGGACGAACCCCGGATTTCGCCTCCATTTGTAGTGAGCCGGCCACATTTCTGCACGGTCGCCCGTGTACGGCGCTTCTCGCCTGTCACGAGCTCAAAATCACGAGAACCGCTAATGCTCTTTAGCTGTTAGCAAGCTATAACAGCACCATTAACAGGCTACTCCGCGGCACTCAAGAGGGCCGCCACAATATCCCTTCCCGTGTAGCCATTCGCTCACGGGTCACCTCAGTTAGCGGCGCGCTAAAATATGAATGTCCTGGAAGTAGAGAAAGAAGGAGCTTCTTTAGCGTATCTTAGCGTCCTGCTTGACTCTGCGGCATTTCAACGTTGTCGAGGCGACTTACTTCCTGTTAAGTCAAGCGCTCGCCCTTCGTACGGGAGTTAGCGCGTTCGGCTAACCGGTGAGGTCGGAGCCGCGACTCGCGCCGTCTCCTCGGCTCACAAAGCCGGCTTGCGGGGGGGCTTCGGATACAGGAGCCGCTCCGGCTTTGACCAAATAAGGGCTTTAAAACCAGATTGTGTGCTAAATGACTAGACGGTGAACTAATTAGCACACTAAAGAAGCAAACATCTCCCCGGGGAGGTGGTTTAGAGCTACAGCGAGCTCTGAAAAAACAGGCGAGGAGAGCGAGCACCAGCCAGACACATTAATGTTCTCTCCAAAGTAAGCAGCTTTACGGGTTTTCGCCCTCAACTCCGGAGATACAACGAGCCTCCGAGTGACGGGAAAAAAAATCTGTTATTGCAGGTTTAGATTAACGCCGTGCATATTTTTGCGTTCTCAAAGACCTGCGAGTCTGGCTTTGTGGACGGTTTCAAGGAGCACGCCGCGTCCCCGAGACACTCTTCCACCGCAATTTGTTACAAGCCCCTCGGGATACGGCTCAGCTCCTCTTCCAACTTCTTGTGCGAGCGGTTAAGATGGGCGAAAGGGTTGGGGCGGAGGGGGTGGAGGGGTCTCAAAGCTACGCGAGATGATTGAAGAACGGAGAGAGGTGATAGCAGATGAGGGAGCGGCCGTTTGAAAGACGAATGGCGACGGGGAAGATGATGACGCCTCTCCGTCGAAGGAGCGACGAGTCGGAAAAGAGCGCTTTTGTTTTCCCCCCGCCGGTGTTGCCTTCAGGTGCGCGGGGTGGGAGCTGGAGGGGGGGGGGGGGGGGTTAGACAGAACTGACAGTCAAATTGAAAGCACACACACACACACACACACACACACACACACAGAGGAGCGGTGCTCATTAGTTCAGCTAGCTAGCAGCGCACACTCTCAAAGTGCTTTGTGAAGCAACCGGCCAATTATCCACGCGCAAAGCAAACCAGCGAACCTTCTGAGCCGGCCACCAATTACCGTTCAATCTGATAAAGCCCACAGCAGACCCCCACTCCCACCCCCACTTCCACCCCCACTCCCCCCCCCCCATCCCCGGAGCCGCCTCGGGCCGAGAGCCGAAGGCGAGGAATAAGCGCGGCGGGCGACTGACAAGATGCACGGCCGAAGTGGAGGCGAGGGAGCGCGCCGTTGACCCCCGGACGGCTTCTAGCGGACGTCGGGCCTTCAGGGCCGGTCCTCGCTTCTTCGGTCGCTCGCGCCGTTAAACGTGAGTAATGACAGAGCCGGACGGAGGAGACGCATCGGGGCTACGTCGGCATCCCGCGCCCCGTCACTCCAGGGAGCTCATACCGAATTGCATGGCGGTCATTAGCCTCCTCCAGGAATGTCTCGCCGCCGCTATCTCAAATAACCGCCGCGGGTATTTAGAGACGGGAACCGGCTGGATTAGAAATCGGGATGAGCGGGTGAGGACGGGGGAAAACGAAAATAAAGAGTGGCGCGCTAGCCGAGCGGCAACCCGCTCCACTCTGGAGAAGCGCGGCTTCGGCGGCGCCGACATCGGTGGCGTTTGAGACGTGACGCCGAGATTAGCGTCTCATGCTGCCGAGGGAGCTTTATTGGTTATAACGGGATAATTGAGACTCAGAGAGAGTGTAATAACGCTGACTCGCGGCCGCCGGTGACATCGTACGTAATGAATATGCTAATCGCCACTTCCAGCGCTCCCTTTTTTTATCCTCCTCTACCTCGGCGCGTGGATTCCTTGGCCGTACGTAAACGCCGCCGTCTCCCCCCTGACGCGCAGGTAAAGCCAACGTGAACGTCCAGTGGGACGAAGACTCGGCGGAAGGTTTCCCGGCCGACCCGGTGCGGATCGCCTTCGTCCTGGTCGTCCACGGACGAGCCGCTCGCCAGTTCCGGCGCCTCTTCAAGACCATCTACCACACCTCGCACTACTACTATGTCCACGTGGACCAGGTGAGTCCTCGGCATCACATTCACTTCATGAATTCCTTTTCGTCCACGATGAAGAACTATTTTTATCGTAATAAGATGGTAATAACCGTGTTATTACACAATTTCTTTTTCGCTCCAGCGCTCCAACTACCTCCACAGGCAGGTGCAGGCCATGGCGGCGCAGTACCCCAACGTGAGGGTGACCCCGTGGCGCATGGCCACCATCTGGGGCGGCGCCAGCCTGCTGACCATGTACCTCCGCAGCATGGCCGACCTGCTGGCCATGAGGGACTGGCGCTGGGATTTCTTCATCAACCTGAGCGCCGCCGACTACCCCATCAGGTAGAAGAAAACGCGTCGTCCTTCCGGATGTCAGGAAGCGGGAGATGTAACAATACGGAGGTGGGGGGGGTGGAGGGGGAATCCGATGAACTTTAAATAAAGAGCCGCTCGCTTCGAACCGAGCGGATCGATGAGGCGGAACGTCTGCTTCTCCCCGGCAACCGTCGCCCCGCCGAGCGGGTTACATGGCGAACTGATTACAATTTAATTGCCCGGGGTCAATAACTATCGACTTCCCGAGCCCGCCGCGTCCCGTACGGCCCCGAAAGTCATCGCTCCGCCTCGAAAAGCAGCGCTTTTTAGAGGCAGTAAAAGGTAATTAAAAGCCGCAGAGCCTGCGTGGACCCGCCATGAAGTCATGGAGAAACGGGCTCTCGCAGAAGATCTGACTTAACCGGTTCCCCTAATTTATACATTTTTTTATGTGACTTTATGGTCACTCCGGGACCGTTTTTTTTTTTTTTTCTCGATTTAAATCTCCATCGGAGGAGAGTCGTCCTCGCCGGTCGAGCTGGAAGGAGGGGATGGAGCTTGGGTTTGGACGGCGGATATTTCGGTTTTATTTTTAGGCTTCACTTCCCTCCCGGCATTATTTCCATAAAGGTGACGGCGTCGGGAAACGAGAGGGCTGACGGCGTTTTTCTTTTTTTTTTTTTTTTTTTCTGTCGGATCGGCGAAAAAAGGCAAATGAGCAGTTGGGAAGGACAAGTGGAGCCGAGTTTCATCGGATCCCTCCTTTATATAGAATTTTATAAATATCGCTCCTACGCTCAGCGAACGAGCGCTCGCGCGGCGCCTCGGCCTTTTCTTTCCTCCGAGCGAACAGAATACGGCGGGAAGACTTTGCTGTGTAGTTACAGTGTAATTACACGTGTATTAACCGAGAGGCTTTTGAAAATAAAAAAACATTTCAGTTTTGTTTTGGAAACCCCAAATTGAATGTGTGTTTTGCGTGAGGTATATATATATATATATATTTATATACAGATATTTATATGCACACACACACACACACACACACACACACACACACACACACATATATGTCTGTATCTATATATACATGTCTGTGTGTGTGTGTATATATCTGTATGTGTATGTATGTATATGTGTATCTGTGTGTATATATATATATATATGTGTGTATCTCTCTATATATATTTGTGTCTTGTGTGTGTGTATACGTGTGTGTGTGTGTGTGTATACGTGTTTGAGTGTATATGTGTGTGTGTGTGTGTTTGTGTGTCTATGTATATGTGTATGCATATATATCTGTGTGTATACATATATATGTGTGTGCATGTGTGTATATGTTATGTATTTGTGTGTGTATATGTATGTATATGTGTGTGTGTGTGAATGTATACATATATGTATGTGTGTGCGTATATGTTATATGTGTGTTATATATGTGTGTGTGTGTGCGTGTATATGTATGTGTGTGTAAGTGTACATGTATGTATGTATGTGTGTATATTTGTTATATATGTGTGTGTGTGTGTGTGTGTGTGTGTGTATGTGTGTGTGCATGTCTACATATATGTGTATGTGTGAGTGTGTGTGTGTGTGTATGTGTGTGTGTGTGTGTGTGTGTGTCTGTGTCTGTGTGTGTGTCTATGTGTGTGTGTGTATGTATATACATTTATATATATTTTTATGAGGTCTTTGGACAAGCTCTTCTGGATGATCAGAAAATGATTATCCCTAACGATCAATGACAAAGATTTTTCTCTGTGCAAAGACCCCCCCCCCACACACACACACACACACACACACACACACCCACACACACACTTTCCACCCTTGAAACGGAAACCCGGCCCCCAAAGGCATTTACGTTAAAAGTGTGTGTTTGACGTGGCCTCGGTTGTTTCGCCTGCAGGCTCAAGTGTATTTGCGTGTGTGTGTGTGTGTGTGTGTGTGTGTGTGTGTGTGTGTGTGTGAGGAGGAATGCGCCCCCCCCCCCCCCCCCCCCAGTCCCCCCAGCACCCCCAGCACCCCCCTCCCCAGTCCGGGCCCTGACTAGCGCTGTTGTTATCAGCGGGACGGGAGACGAGCATTATTTCCCCTCTAATTCCACGATAATGTCTGTCCTGCCGCATGGCTGGCTCTCAAAGGCAAAACCCTGAGCCTCTCACACCAGCGGGGGGGCTGTGTGTCCACGGGGAGATATACTCCGTGTGTGTGTGTGTGTGTGTGTGTGTGTCCAGAGAGACCAGAGGATGAGTTACACGCTTGCTTTGTCAGAGAGTATGACCCTCTTTCCCAGCTTTTTATCTGCACCGTCTCCTCCGGAGAGCTCCGGGCCTCTTCTCTCGTCGCCGGACATCTTTTTCGACGCCGCCGTCCTGCCAGCTTTCGGTCGGAAAATGATAGGTGCCGTTTCCAGCTGCGGCGGAAAAAAAAAAAAAAAAAAAATCTTCCATCCGTTTATTTCAGCTTAGAAAATCCTGAATGTCCAACTAAACTAGAAAAAAAAAAAAAAAAACTCTCCCAGGTTCTTTTTTGCGAGAATGTCTGATTGATTTTTACCCTTTCAGTGTTGTTGCATGTGTGTGTGTGTGAGTGTGTGTGAGTGTGTGTTCCCATCATACCCCTCTGGGATCATCCAGTAACCGTCTTGGACATTAAACCCTTTTTTTTTTTTTTTTAAAAAAAAAAAGGCCACAGCTGTGGATCTGAGGAGACTGGAGGGGAGCTCAGTTCCTGTATGTGTGTGTGTGTGTGTGTGAGAAAAGGTGCACATTTTCCGGGCCATGTGGGAACACAGGGGTGTTGGTGTGTGTGTGTGTGTGTGTGTTAACCTTGTGCATGTGAACACCGCTGAGAAAGCGAGCAGCCACGGGGCTGACAGTAAGCAAACTAGACCAAGTGGACAGGGTGACCACTCAGGTGGCAAAGCTGGAGCCTGACATGAACTCCCCCTGCCCTGGGTGTGTGTGTGTGTGTGTGTGTGTGTGTGGGTAGGTGAGTGGCTGGGTGTGTACGTGCATGTGTGGCTGCATGTGTGTATGTGGATGTGTGACTGTGTGTTTATATAGATAGATAGGTAGATAGATCAATATGTACAAGTGTGTAAGTGTGTGTGTATGTGTGTGTGTGTGTGTGCACGTGTAGTTGCATGTGTGTATGTGGATGTGTGACTGTCTTTATTTAGATACATAGATCAATATGCACAGGTGTGCAGGTGTCTTTGTGTGCGTGTGTGTGTGTGTGTGTGTGTGTGTGTGTGTCTAAATGTGTGCATATGGATGTGTGACTGTGTATGTTTAGATAGACAGATAGATCAATATGTATGGGTCTGTGAGTGTGTGTGTGTGTGTGTGTGTGTGTGTGTATGTGTGTGTGTGTGGTGCTACAAGCCCTTTTGTGTCCTCGTGAATATGTATGAGGGAATTCTTTTCAGTGTGTTTGTGGGTAGGATGGTGTGTTTGGGGTGAGTGCATATATGCATGTTACTGTGTGTGTGTGTGTGTGTGTGTGTGTGTGTGTGTGTGTGTGTGTGTGTGTGTGTGTGTGTGCGTGCGTGTGTGTGTTATTTTTTGTGAACATGTCTGTGTGACATATAGACACACACATATAGATATATATAGTAGATATGCATATACATGTATATACAAGATGTGTGTGTGTGTGTGTGCGTGTGTGTGTTATTTTTTGTGAGCATGTCTGTGTGACATATAGACACACACATATGACACACACATATAGATATATATAGTAGATATGTATATACATGTATATACAAGATGTGTGTGTGTGTGTGTGTGTGTGTGTGTGTGTGTGTGTGTGCGTGTGTGTGTGTGTTTGTGTGCGCGCTTATTTTTCCCCTAATCATTTATCTAATCCCTCCCCTCGAGCTAAAATCGAAATTATTGCCAGTGTTTTGCGGAGCTTTGTGATCATCAGAGGTGACCTTTGACCCCACTTGGTTTGGACGCGCCTTCCTCTTTACCTTGTCAGCAGCTGGACCTCAGCGAAAGTGTCACCTCACACACACACACACACACACACTCACACAAACAACACACACACACATGCCAGGACGTTCCATACCAAATCCCACAGGTGTCCTCCGGGGCAGAACCCGGAGTAAAATACGACTTAGCACTCAAAATGAAAAGAAAGCAGCATAAATAGAAGCGAGGGAAATCGTCCGCGGTGCGATGAAACTGAATACCAGCCGGGGAGGAGATACTTCTGGGTGCAGCCGCCGGGATCCTATTACACTGTTATTACACTGTTATTACACTGTCGTGCCTCCTTGACGGCGCATCTCTCTTACAACCCGGGAGTATTAAATGACAAGAAAAAAAACAAAAGGGGCGGTACTGAGGGGCGGTAGGGTGTGCTGTTATTGTTGTCTCCTGTGGGATTATGTTCACGGGTTAGCACGGGTGGCTGCGTTACATGTTTATCAAAAGGTAATAAGGACGAAAGTCCAAGGTTAGATTGCTGTCAGGGAAGCCGGATGGATCCGGTCCGGTCGGGCCAGATAATTTAGCTTCCCGCACGTTGCATCCCGCGCGCCCCGCAGAGCCGACCGGCCGCGGCCATATGTCCCGCAGCCGGGCCTCCTAAAATTTAATTCTCCTGCATTTTCAGGACCAATAACCAGCTGGTGGCCTTCCTCTCCAAGTACAGAGACATGAACTTCATCAAGTCCCACGGCAGGGATAACGCCAGGTGAGACGCAAATTTAGCCCTCGCTAAACCTGCACGCAGCGGCACCTTGCGAAGCGCGCCGCGGTCCGCCGGTCGCTGAATCACAACGCAATTAGCCTCCGTTAATTAACCGTCTGCGAGGTCGCCGCCAGGACACCCGGGCCCCGCCGCCCGGAATACCAAGCAACGAACCCCCGACTCTTCCTCGGACGATTCTTCTCACCGAAGACCCGAAGGGTTGAATTGACAAATCTGACGTATTTGTGTGTTCGCCTTCTCTCATTTTCCAGGTTTATCCGTAAGCAGGGCCTGGACCGCCTCTTCTTCGAGTGCGACACCCACATGTGGCGGCTCGGTGACCGTAAAATCCCGGAGGGCGTCTCGGTGGACGGCGGTTCGGACTGGTTCCTCTTGAACCGAGCGTTCGTGGAGTACGTCATCAACTCCAAGGACGACCTGGTGGTCAACATGAAGCGTTTCTACGCCTACACCCTGCTGCCCGCCGAGGTACCGTCCTTCTAGCCTCTGACGAACAGACGAAGATTGGATGGAACCGAATGATCTCTGCGGATAACCGATGTTTATCGCAAGCTGGCTCGCGTCCATCGGGCAGGGAAAAATAGAAGTAGCGTCGTCTTCTAAATTCCCCTTTGTCTCCGTCCCCAGTCCTTCTTCCACACCGTGCTGGAGAACAGCGCCCACTGCGAGAGCATGGTGGACAACAACCTGCGCATCACCAACTGGAACCGCAAACTCGGCTGCAAGTGTCAGTACAAGCACATCGTGGACTGGTGCGGCTGCTCGCCCAACGACTTCAAGCCCGCCGATTTCCACCGCTTCCAGGTAAACGCAAGACAGGGAAGTCCGAAGAAGACGCAGGCGATGGCCGGAGGCGGCGTTGGTCAAAGGCCGGTCAAAGGCCCAGCTTGACCGGTCTTCCCGGCATTGCCGTTTCTGTCTGCCGAAGCATACCGTTCTTGCTCCCCGGCATTGCCGTTTCTGTCTGCCGAAGCATACCGTTCTTGCTCCCCGGCATTGCCGTTTCTGTCTGCCGAAGCATACCGTTCTTGCTCCCCGGCATTGCCGTTTCTGTCTGCCGAAGCATACCGTTCTTGCTCCCCGGCCACTCCAGAGCCAGCGACGACCCCGGGGGTCGGTTTACGTCCCGCTAAATACATCAGATTTCCCGTCCCTGCCCTCGCCGTTTGTCCTCTAAACCCCCGGATCCCGCCGGCTACAAATGTGCGTCATCTTCATTTGTACGACCCAGAAAAGGGTAACATCTTAATAGTGATCATGGCCCTCTTAGCCGCGGGTGTAAGGGGCTGGTCGGCTTCTACCAAATGAAAGCGAGCGGCGGCGATGGCCCGCTACTTTTTTTTTAATACGCTCCTGAAAAGCGAGAAAAAAAAAGAAGCGGCGGCACAATGTGAGGACACCCCGTCTCTCCGAGTCATATTCCTTCTGCGAGGTGATTCATTTCATCTCATCTCGTTCCCCTTCTCCTCCTCCTCCCCCGCATACCAGTCACGCTGACCTCAGCTCTCCCTCCGGCGGACCCGTCTGCCGTCTGTCTCCCTCGCTCCCTGGCAGCCGCGGTGCCAAAACATTACCGCGGCGCCCTGGCAGAGCTGCGGGGTCTGGTTGGCACCCGGGTATCAGTGGAGTCCAAACCCGGGGAACAAAGCGGCCTCTCCCAAGCCTGCCAGGCTCCGAATTAATAGGAGCTAATATCCCATCCAGCGCGCAAGCTCAATTTAGCTCTGCGCCGCCGCGTCGGGGGAGATAGAGACACAGAAACTCGCAGAGTCGGTGTGGAACAAGCCGGCGGTCCCTCCGGCCCGGAAAAGTGAAACCAATGTCGAAGTGCTTTCACGGCCGCGGCAGCTCCTCCGGTCTCAGAGAGGAGTCGACCGCACTGAGGTTTTCTGGAGGGAAACGGTGCGCGTCTCGCTCGACTGTTGGCTCGTGGCGATGCTAATCACCGGTCTCGAGGATTTATTGTATTAAGACGGTTCCTGGTTTGGTCCGGGAGGTCTAACCGCTGAGGTCATTTTGTTTTTGTTAGTTAGCAGAGCGCTCGCTCGCTCGCGTCTTCTCCACCTCTTCGGATAGTAGTCTCAAAACCGCACCTGCGGCGCGCTAAATCGACGTTACCTTGGCGACTCGCAAAACGATTTCCTTCCCATGTCATCACCTCAGCTGTTTATGCAGCTACATAACTAAGCCTGCCTGGCGCCAACAGTTAAACAGGGATTCTGTGAGCTAGCTAGGGTCTGCACCGCGGTAAAGATGTTCAGCTATTGGTTTTCCGGCTTAATTCATTCATTCTTTCATTACATATACCGCTTATTAATTGCGCGCCTTATAGAGATGTGCAACATACCGATCGAACCTTCTTGCTTTGGGGCGGAAGCGCCGAGTGCTGCGCCGCCACGTCGCCGCCGTGATCCCCTAAAAATACGCTAGCATTTGCCAGTTTTTCTTTATCATCGTCTCTCAGCTTGACTTCGACCCCTTCCTGGGATAAATGCGATGATTTATATCTCTAAAAACAGAACCCAATATCCCAAAGGTCCAGTTCCTTTTGGACGGTTTATTTCAAGTAGGACGATTTGAAATTTCCTCCGGTGGTGAATTTGACGGCCCGTCCTTAATGCAGAGTGAAGTGGAGGAGAGCGCAGCAGCCTTGCCTTTGTCCGGGTGCATCCCGGTTGCTATGATACCTTTAAGATTGAAACGCGTTTGGGGGGACGGGTTGTGACAGGTCGGCACATTCAGACGACCGCGCCGAGCGGGCACGGCGGGACTCCGGGAACGAATGTTTCATTCATCGGCCGCATTATCGTACATGATGTATCATCCGGTTCCAGGAGGAGCCGCGTTAGAAGCCCCGCCGCTCCCCGCGCCGCCATGAGAATCAACTGAACTCTGGAACATCTACCGCAGCCTGGGTTTGGTCTTCGGGTAGCACCGAGGTGCCCGGCGCTCGGGTGAAACTATCGGTAAATAGTTTTGCGTCTGCGGCAAAGGGGTAAAAAAGAAAGAAGGGCGCCATTGTGTGAACGCCAAGTCGCGGGGGCGGCAGATTTCACGGCGCCACAGTGAGGAGGGGGCGGGGAGGACACGCCGCTGGACGGGGAGCGTTGCCGACAAAACGGACGGAGACCGAAGATGGTGCAGATACTGCGTCTGTGTTGAGATGCTTCATTTCTGCAGTAAAAGTACATCAAGGAATGCGGCGACTTATTTACTTTTAAAGTACAGAAACCGCTACATCCTTACAAATATATCATATATAATATGTACAAATACGTCCAAACTGTGTTGCATTAATGTTTGAATTCTTGCACCAATCATCCAGCCTCCTCTTCAAATCAGCCCACCTTGCTTTATGTAGCGGTTAGCCGCTACAGCAGCGCTTGCTAGCTGACTTCGCTAGCATTTAAAAAAATCGCTCCCTTCTGCCGATCTGCTTTTTTTTTTACAGATTTTGAAATTCCAGAGTTCCTGAAAGTCGTGTTTAGCGACAGCATGTTGAGTACCGCATGCACGTGTGTGTGTGTGTGTGTGTGTGCATGTAGCGCACGGTAGGCTAATTTGAATACGATGCAAATATTGCGACTTGTTCCTTCCTGGCAGAATTTGGATGTCGAGCCCCGGCTCAAATTGGTTTTTGCATAATCTTATTTTGTTTTGGTTGAACACTCACAAAAAGAAAAGTCACACAAACACTTGTCTGATCTGAAATTAGCGATGAGGGCAAACCCCATTCCCAAATCTGTCTCCTCCTCCGCAGCAAACGGTGCGTCCCACCTTCTTCGCCAGGAAGTTCGAAGCCAGCGTCAACCAGGAGATCGTCAACCACCTGGACGCCTACCTGTACGGGTCGTTACCCCCGGGCACGCCGGGCCTGAATTCGTACTGGGAGAACGTGCACGACGAGCCGGACGGCGTGGCCAGTCTGTCCGACACGCAGCTCACGTACTATCACTCGTTCTCGCGGCTGGGCCTGGCCCGGGCTGCCGCCGCCCTGCGGGGCGACCCGACGGATCACAGCTGCAGGTGAGCCGACTAGCACCGACCAGCGCCGGTTTTCACGGTCGCCAAGGATACGGGCGGCCGCCGCGTCGGCGCAAACAGACCGTGGACAAATCGTCCGCACGCACGGTCGCATTTCACACCGCTGCGGTCACCCAGGGGCTCCGGCTGATGTTATTGATTATGTCACATGAGGCGCTCGCCCCGCCGATAATCGTGCTATCTATAGCTCCCATTGCTAAGGCGCAATCGCTCGCCGGAGAGGAGCCGGGGGGGGGGGCGGCAGATGTTTCCGAATAACGGGAGAAGACGTGCCATTATCTGATCCGAGCGGCGGCTCCTTGTTGTTCGCGGTCATCCAAAAGCGTCCACAAACCACCGGCTGTCCAGCGGCGGTTTTAAGCCCCGGCATTATTTTCCGTTGAAAGTGAAAAGAAAAAGGGAAAAAAAAAAAGATAAAAAGCGCGAGGCTCGGCTGAGCCGGGCTTTGTCAGCCGAGATGTTTTGTATCCGGTAAGCGGGGGATCCGGGATGACAGGGTGCCCGCTGACAGCGCCGCCTGTCCCGGTGCATTGTGGGTGTTCTGTGAAGTCCTGCAGGTAAAGCTGTGCAGGACAAGGAGGCGGCCGAGCAGCCGCCAGACCTTCTATCAGCTGCAGCAGGTTTCTGCCAAAACGTGTGTGTGTGCGTGTGTGCGTGTGTATGTGTGTGTGTGTGTGAAAATATGCATAAACACAGGCACACACGCGCACTGTGTATATCCAGTATTGTGCATGCACACATGTGTGTGTGTGTGTGTGTGTGTGTGTGTGTGTGTGTGTAATGCATGTGCAAGCGCATCTGTTCATGGGTATAATACATATAATACATATATTTATGTATTATTTACTATGATATATAATGCATACTTGAACATATATATAATTCATACAGATTTCTATTACATGTACAACATGTATACATTCATATACATACACACATACTTTTTTGTGTGGCTGTCTGGCTGTGTGTGTGTGTGTGTGTGTATGTATTTGAATGGGTTTGTGCTTGTATGTATTTTATGTGCACACTCACTCCATTTACATACAAAAAAATGGAAAATATAAAGTTACAGACACATACACCCATGCGTGTATATACTTGTGTGTACTTATGTACTAATTCACGTGTTTAATAGATACCCGTGAATATATGCGTACAGTATTACGTGTTACACATGTGTACTACATGTACAATGTATACAATTCTATACACACATAAGACTCATATGTGAGTATGCATGTGTCTCTAGCTGCATGTATGTATGTATATGTCCATACTCTCTTTCTCTCTCTATATATAAAGATTTAGATATATATATGCATATATTTAGACATACATCCATAAAGACACCTGTGTAAAAGATTTATATACATGTGTGTTTGTGTCCACGAGTCTAGATGTGTATCTACGCGTCTGCATATGTATGTGTGAATGTGTGCATTTATGCAAAATAAAGGTGTGATATAAAGATAATATTAAATATAATGAATATATATGATTCCTACATGTATTATATATACAATATGTATATTATACATAAAAATTTATGTGTGTGAGTGTGTATTGGTGTGCATGTGTCTGACTGCATGTCACATCCATGCAAATATATACAGCGTAGCTATAGTATGTACTGTACACACTTATCATATCTTTACACACACATATATGCAAACATGCATATTTATACGTGTCTTTGCATGTGTGCGTTCGCCACGGCTCGACACGTGGACATGCATGATGAGGCGTCCGTATTAATTCTCTCGATATTCTAAATGTATATATGTATGCTTGTATAAATAATGAGCAAGGTCATATATGATGAGAGTTGCTCTGTGCTGAGAGTGCAGGCCTGCATGCAGCCTGATCAGTGTTTTCCTCAATCTAGCCACGTTCGGGTCATTTATAGCGCTTATGTTTGATTGGCGTCTCAAGCGCGGCGGCACATGCGGCGCTCGCCTGTGCGGAATTCAGATGCGTGGCGTGACGGCCAGCCGGTCCGGGGGTGAGAGTTTAGGCCGTTCGGCCGTTCCTGCCGCGACGGTGGAAGGCGGGCGGAAAGCTTGATTGGCGTCCGGCCTCCCCTGGCATACGCTTCTCCTCTGGGGGAAAAAAGTCCAGCTCGTGGCGGAGAATCGCAAAGCGGGGGATTGAAATCGAAAAGTGACGGACGATCCGGGACGAAGACGAGCGGAGGCAGACGGGAAAATAGCGGTGAAGGAGAGCGCTGTTATCGCGGAGGGTGTAAATATTTGCTGTTCTGCTTGTCAGGGTAGCATTCGCTGGGCCGGCTTGACTCCTGGTTCCTGCCGGGGAATACTGATGAGGGCGCGGTGGGGAGCAAAAAGGGGGGGGGGGCGCCGTGGGAGTGCTGGTCCGTCTCGGGCAAAAGAGGAGCTGCAAAGAATTTAAGGGCGCGGAAGAGACGGGGGAGGGGGTAGAGGGGCAACCCCGGCCGGGATGCGCCCGAGAGCAGCTGCGGTTTGTCCCGCAGCGGCGCCCACCCGGCCTCCTTGTTTGTTTCTCCAGAAGTCACCCGGGTTGACTGCCCCCGGGGCCAGCCCTCCCTGACACACCAACAAACAGCAGACTAATCGAGGGGAAGGGTGGGGGGAGTTGGGGTTAGACCTCCTCGCCACTTCAGCTGCCTGGATGACCCAGTTGAGTTTTCTTCAGCGGACTGTTTTCAAGTTGGACTTTGTGTATGTATGTGTGTGGCCCCTCATTTTCGTGATTTCCTCTGGCTGGCAGGCATCCACGGTCCCAGCTGTCGCGCCCATTCAGGCCCCCGAGGGAATGAAAAAAGCGGCTCAACGTTCTGTAGTGGGGCATCAACGGCGATAGATTGCTGTTCTTTATCACTTCAAACCATGCCAAGAAGCCACTCAGGCTTTGGTGTTGCAGGTGGACACCCTGCACCACGGTCGCCAGCGTCAGCCAATCATCATTGTTCACTTTGAGCACACAATAGCACCCGGCACCCCATAGCAACCGGCACCCAATAGCATCCAGTGCACAATAGCATCCAGCTCCCAATAGCATCCAGCACCCAATGGCATCCAGTGTGCAATAGCATCCAGTGCCCAATAGTATCCAGTGCATAATAACATCCAGCTCTCAATAGTATCCAGTGCCCAATAGCATCCAGAACCCAATAGCATCCAGTGCCCAATAGTATCCAGTGCATAATAACATCCAGCTCCCAATAGTATCCAGTGCTCAATAGCATCCAGCACCCAATGGCATCCAGCACACAATAGCATCCACTGCCCAGTACCATCCAGTGCCCAATAGCATCCACTGCCCAGTACCATCCAGTGCCCAATGGCATCCAGTGCTCAATAGCATCCAGCCCCCAATCGCACCCAGCGCCCAAAAGCATCCAGTGCCCGCAGAGCATCCAGCACCTTATAGTGTGAGGACCGGCCATCGAGGTATTGGGTTTGCTAACAAATACTCTCCGCCCCCGTCAGGTACTTCCCCATGGGCCACCCCGTGTCGGTGCACCTCTACTTCCAGTCCGACCAGTTCAAGGGCTACCTCGTCAAGCACCACGCCACCAACCTCGCCACCAGCAAGCTGGAGACGGTGGAGACCTGGGTGGCGCCCAAGAAGAACTTCAAACTAACACCGCCCGCTGGTAGCACCTTCAGCAGGCTGCAGTTCGCAGAGGTGAGTCGGCGACCTCTCCTTTCATTGTGGCTGATTTGGCGGTTCGGTCATCCCTTCAACGGCAAGGTTGGCGGTTCGATTCCCGGCTCCCCGCAAGATACCGTACCCCGAGTTGCTCTGTTTAGCACCTTGGAGGTGCGAGTGCTTGTCATAGATGCGGATACACGCGCACAGCAACATGCAAAATATGGCCGACGTGACATCGTGATGCGTGCGTCGGAGGCTTTTTTTTGCTGTGTTGCCGCCGATTCCCCAGCCGCGGCGGCGGCGCAGCCTCTCACACGCCTCCATGTCTGTTTCTGTCTATTCATCAAACGCCCGCGGTGATCCCCTTGCAGGAATGATAAGCGCGTCTCCTCATTAAGGAGGTATTGCGGCGCGCACGAAAATGCAACATTGATTGTTTACTCCGAAGGGATCAGCCTGTCGAGTTTTTTTTTTTTTTAAACATACGTGAATGCCTGCCTTCAGCGTGAGACTGGCTGCGCTCGTTTCCGCGGAAGAAACAGCCGTCCTGGATTCGACGGAAACACCTCGTTTTGTCAGCGGCGCGCCTGGCAGGGAAAAAACAACCCCCAAATAACTTATTCCGTGTGATTTCCAAAGAGCTCCGCGAATGCCCTAAATAGCTGTACGACTCATCGCCATGGCGACCTTAATTTCACCGACCTTGTCGGGATGCGAAGCCCGGACCGACGGCTTTAACGGCCACGTCGGACCGCAGTCGGACGAGTTCATCCCAAGACAAGGGGACGGGCTGTTTACTAATTTAACAGGAAACCATCCCGCCTCCTTTGCAAGAGGTTGAATCGCTTAGCCGCTTTGCTAGCTTTGTCCACGTTGCTGTCAAAGAAAACTTTCATGGGCATCTGTGAGGGGCCGTGCACTACCCGTGCACGCCGACCCGTGAGTGACAGCGGAGTGACGCGAGCCGGCGCTTTTATCTGGATACCCGGCCCGGGAAAGCGCTCAGCGCCGGGGCGACTGTCAATCACTCCGCCTGTCCGTGGCTTCTTTAGCGACAAGAGCAGAAATAGCAGGAATAAGATGACAGCGCCGCCGCGGCGCCACCTCCCCCCCCCCCGCTCTTTGTCATTTTAGCAGATATGATTCATTACATAAATGCTATACATCAGGCTTTCCCGGATAGACGGTATGCTTGACTTCACAATGTGTATCCCGTCCTCCTCTGGACATAAAGGAGGACAGATACGTCTTCTTCTCCCTCCGCCAGCCGCCTTTATGGGCCTTTTTTACGGCCTGATTTAGCGCGGCGCCGCTAAAATCCCGCACAGTTAAAATTAGTCTCCCGCCTCATGTCGGCGTTGACATTGAGATGTATCGGCCCGGCGGTGAATCAACGGCTGGCGGAGAACGGACAAGGGGGGTCGACATCGTAGCGAACCCTTTTTCGTGGAACGCCCACCGGCTCCTTGTTTCCTTCGCAAAGGCGCGCAGATTGATAGCATTGTCATGTTGGTGCGGGGACGGCGAGCAGATACTGAAGTTTTAATGCAGCGTGAAGATGGGAGGCCGGTTAAAAAAACGTGGGAGTAGAGTGCTACCTGAGTGCAATTTGTCACCCTTTTTTTTTTTTTTTTTTTTTTTTTCCCACAAAATGGCTTCCTCCGCTAACACGCAGCTTCATGTGAATTGAAGGGTTTCTACAGGGAAAAGTCTTTTTTTTTTTTTTTTTTTTTTACCTGCAGAAAGGAAAGGCTTCTTTGTCCACAGCTTGAGAAAAATGTCAAGCGGTAATCGGGCGTGGGCTCGAGAAACGTCAAGATTCTGCAGGCGAGAATCAAACTTTCAATGAAAAGAACTTTTCAGAAACACGGCAGAGACCCCCCCCCCCCCCCTTCCTTTCACTTCACTGTGCAACAAAGTAAAAAAAAAAAAAAAACCAGAGCTTTTGGAAAAGGGCAACAGGCGTGATGCAGATATCGAATTTGAAGACGACATTTGGACAAACACGATTAGAACGCCGCTGCCGTGTCCCAAGGTTAATTACCCTAGATTTAGTCTGAAAAGGATAACCATCGGCTTATCGTCTGAAATGTCCCGAGTCCGTTTTTTTCTTTATTTTTTTATTTTGATTACAAACTCGCTGCACATCTGTATCCATGGTTACCGATGTTGAAAAGCCCTGCGTTTCACACAGGTGCAATTGGTCGAACCACAGTTTATAGGGTAAATAAACACGCTGTTAGCACAGCTAGCTACCCTTGCTTCCATTATTGTAGTCCAGTTTGGCTTCTTTGGGTTGGGTCTGTTCCCTTCTCATGCTAGCAGGTTTGCATACCAGCTAGCCACGCCCTCTGTTCCTCAAAGTAGCTCTTTGTAGCACACATTCAACATGTTTAGCGCATGGAAGAACTCCTGTGACATCAAAAAATTGCGATTCCTTTATTAAATCCTCCCGCTAATAAAGGCAGGATGCACAGTTTTGGTTAACACGACTTTTAGTAGCATCCGCAGGGAGCCGGCCTTCCGGGTGATGTTTTAGGGGTGGGACTCGAAGCCTGAAGTGTCAGTTCCGAACCAGCTTGAACTCTTGCTTTTCCCTCTGCATGTCTCCAGTACGTTTGGAAGCCGGTCGGTATTGTGAGCAACAAATGAGATAGCGGGCTCCTCAGCTTTTGCCGCGGAATTTGCATTCCATCCGTGCCTGAAAGAAACACTGCTTGCACGACGAGACCAGAGCGAAAAATAAATAAAGTGAAAAGCTCCTCGCGGAGTCAAGCGGGGCGGCGGTGGCCTGTGAAGCCCAGATGTGAAATATGCGAGCTGTTTAACCAGCTCGTTCGCAGGCACGCGGGTCAGCTTGACCTAAAGAACATCGCTTCCCGCCATCCGCCGCGAGTGCACGGGTGTCACTTTTCATCACATAAATGTGAATGTTGTCAAACAGAAAGCTTTTAAGTAAAGTTTGGTTTAAACTGGAATGGGAGAGTGCTTCTTGTATATCATCTCTGCGGAGGGTGGAGGGTTGAGGTTGGAGATCCCTACTGGCCCGGTTTGGAGCTGGAACAAACTTTTATGTGAACTCTGATGAAGAAGAGATGACATGGAAAGTTGTCGGAAACTTGGATCAATTAGATATAGGTTGTTTTCTGGACCGCTTGCACTCACGGTCCAGGGGTTGCTGGATCTCAGGACCACATATACAAACGTACAACCCTTCACCTTCTTATTTATATGTTATATAGACATACAACCATTCATAAGCATACAAGTCTGGACCTCCTGCATCTTTTTGGACTTTGGGAGGAAACTCCGTGCAGAAATGCCCGCTGTTGGAATTGAACCAGGGACTTTCTGGAATCACAGCAAACCTCCATTAAATCCCCGACACTCTTCGTTCACCACCCTTTCATCCTCACCTTCCCCTCCACAGTGATTCTTTACTAGCCTGTGTCCGTCTGTCTGGACCCCCGGCGGCCCTCGGGCGACACATGTGTTTGATTACATCCACTAATAGGACTTCAAAATGGCTGCCCCCCCCCACCGAGGGCCATCCGTGCCCCGTGGTTTTAAGCGGGGCCAGATGTCGATCGGGGGGACCGTCCGCGTCAAACCGGGCTGCTTTATTTAATGGCAATGTCAGACGGTAGGCGCCGGCGAGACGGCGAGCCGACAACCTGGAGTCAAGGTTTGCCGAGCCCCTAAGGTCAGGAGGAAGAAGTAAAGCCGGACTTGAAGATCTGAGATTTTATATATTTCTCATTAAACGGGGGGGGGGGGGGGGGGGGGGCAGGATTTAAGACGGAGAAATGGTCCGACAGAGGTCAAGGGACGGGAGTGATTACATTCCCTTTATCTGAGTTAGACGCCAAACACCCGAGCGGACGCTCGCCGTCGTCGGTCGACGGGAGCCGCGTGAAACGGCCCCGGAGTAAAGCCGATAAACGTCCGGCCCCAAATGAAAGGTGTTGTCATAACGGCCCGACCCGAGTGATAGGTTAAGCCGCGCGAGTCGGGAGGAGGGCTAAGAAAAAAAAATAAATTGGAAAAAAAAAAGGCCAAAGGTCATGGCGAGGTCACAGGCGTTAGTTCTACAAAGGCATTTGGCTTCTAAGATGGGCTGTAAGCAAGAAAAGGTCGTAAGCCTTTCACTTGGTGAGCGATTGGGTGTTGGTCTTAAGCCGGAGCTTATTGGTCGGAGGCACGTAGGGGCAGGTTGAGCGCGGAGGTCGTCCTAAGCCACGGGCTGACGGTGAAATGGGCCAGGAGTTAATCCCCGTTTGACCTACTTTGGTGGTAATGAAAGACTTTCTCGCCGCCGGTGGCTTCCTGGACGGCCCGCGGACGCACCTTGGGTTCAATCTGCAGGGGCGGGAGAGGAGGTGATGTGTCGCCGCGGAAACTTACTTAGATGTTCCGGCGAACTTTTCCGCGTAGTTTGGGATGCGACGGGGAGGCGGCGGAGCTGAGTTGCACCGCGTCCGTGGACCGAAACCCCACCTCCGCTCAGAGAAGCAACAGTACCGTTTTCTGCTCCCTTTGGTCCACTGGGCGCCTGCCAGTCAACAAGCTGCATTATCATCCCATGTGTGTTGAAGACACGAAGAGGTGGGAAGCCCCTCAGAGCCGCCCACTCATCCAGACCCAAGAGGCCAGAAGTTTGGCAACAGCAGAAGCAGAAGAAGAAGAAGAAGAAGTGCGTTGCAGGCGATGCAGTGCTCAGTCAGCGTCGCCGCAGAGGAGGAGGTCCCTCCTACCGTGTGATCTTTATCACCTGCAGACTAAATCCCCCCTGCGGATCGCCATGAGATCCCATCGAACCCCCCCACCACCGTGGCTGCGACCGCAGGCTCGCACACAGTGTGTGTGTGTGTGTGTGTGTGTGTGTACGTGCACGCCAGTGAGTCAGCCTTGGACCAAGTAATAAGCTGCAGAGGCGCCGGACAACAGGGCTGTTAAGTGATTTAAAGGATCCGAGGTCGGTGGGGGGGGCGGCGACACGGCAGAGGTCAGTCAAATAATTGAGATGAAAGTGAGGTATCTTTTACGGCATTCCAAGACACACACACACACACACACACACACACACACACACGCGCGCGCAGATACTCAGGCATTGTCTCGTTTGTGTAAGTACTTTCTATTTATGCAGCGCATTCCAATCCCAGCCCTCACAGGATGTGATACGGAGTCACTTCCAGTCAGCCATTGATCGTCAGCGCGCTAATCAGCCGCTCAGCGCCTCATAAAGGCTCCGTCCCTCTCACATTTCCGCATTTCACTCCCACACACCCACACACCCGACCGACCCCACCCCATCAGGCTCCAACGCTCGGGGTCTCTGGCGTTGCGCAGCACGCAGCTTTGCGGTTTCTGCAGTCTGGAAATGCATTTGCAGTGGCGGTGTCAGTTACAGTTACAGTTACAGTTACAGTTGCCTCTGCAGTTGCAGTGCTGGCTACAGTTGCACCTGCATTGGCAGTCAGCTGCAGTGTTATTTGTAAGTGCAGTCGCAGTTGAAGTTACAG
Source organism: Fistularia commersonii (assembly GCF_037954325.1). NCBI lineage: Eukaryota > Metazoa > Chordata > Actinopteri > Syngnathiformes > Fistulariidae > Fistularia > Fistularia commersonii. Next base: position 4,710,379 of record NC_141318.1, read on the forward strand.
TTACAGTTACAGTTACAAGGGCAGTTTCATTTACAACTGTAGTTGCAATTGCAGTTTCCTGTGCAGTTACAGTTACAGTTACAGTTACAGGTACCTGTTTCTCTCAACCTTCAAGAAACAGGTAAAAACGTTTCTCTTTCAGGACTTTTTACTGCGCTGATGCCCCAGATCAGGTTAGGCACCAAGTAAGGCTATGCAGTGTGTGTGTGTGAGTGTGTATGTTTGTGTATGTCTTTATCAAAAAATAAATAAATAAAATAACTAACCCAAGCTTACTGTTCTGTATTTTTCCTGTGCATCGTGTATTTGCAAGTGTATTTGCAGTCCCTATGTCCTCTATTGTAAGTCGCTTTGGATAAAAGCGTCTGCCAAATGCAATGTAATGTAATGTAATGTAATGTAATGTAATGTAATGTAATATAATGTAATGTAATGTAATGTAATGTAAAAGGTGCAGCTGCAGTTTCAGATGGTGTAGTTTGCTGTAACTATAACTGCACATTTACCAAAAATGTGCAGTTACAGTTACATGCGCACTAGTTATAATTGTAGATGCAGCTACATGCACAGTTGCAGTTGCAGTTTCAGATGCAGTTACAGTTACAGTGACAGTTATAGTTACAGTTACAGTTACAGGTGCAGTTGCAGTTTCAGATAGGCCTATAGTCCAGTTACAGTTACAGTTACAGAAGCAGTTGCAGGCATAGTTGCAATTAGAGTTTCAGTTATTGGAGCAGTTGCAGTTACATTTACAGTTGCGGTTGCAGTTATAGTTGCACTTACAGGTAGAGTTGCACGAGACCAAGAGGTAAATGTCGAACTCTGATTTTTATATCCGAGTGTAGTTTTGTCGCTGGTTCTCCGCTCCACCTGTTTTTGCGTCTCATCATTTGCCGGCTGTGTTTTTAACTCTGTCGGGATCTGTCGCGTTCACGCTGCGTGAAGTGTCGAAAATTACATTTTTCGTCTGGGAAAAAAAGGTCGGGGAAGATATTGGTGACGTTCACGTCCGTTTCTTTCCCTCTCCCAGATCGGGACCGAATGGGACGCCAAGGAACGCATGTTCAGGAACTTCGGCGGGCTGATGGGCCCGACGGACGAGACGGTGGGCATGCAGAAGTGGAGCAAGGGGCCCAACGTCACCGTGACCGTGGTGTGGATCGACCCCACCAACGTCATCGCCGCCACCTACGACATCCTCATCGACGCCGTGGCCGAGTTCACCCACTACCGGCCTCCGCTCAACCTGCCGCTGCGGCCCGGCGTGTGGAGCGTGCGCATCCTGCACCACTGGAGCCCCGTGGCCGAGATGCGATTCCTGGTCGCCCCCTTGGCCTTTAATAAGCATCAGCCAATCCGACAAGGTGAGGCACGGCCGCCCGTTTGTTTTAGCATAGCACAAAATTGCTATTGATCGTGTTATTTGTACAAATAGCCCTGTAAGACGTATCGCGCCGGGGCCCGCCATTTATCCGCAGACGATCATCATTCATCAGAAAACTACCTGCGTTGTAGATTTGTTTGGGTGGAATCCCCCCGCTCGGCGCAGACTAATCCGGCCGCCCGGCCATAAATCCTCGGCGTCGGCGTCACAGCCGAGCCGGCTCGGCTCCGCCGCCATTTTTCAGCGGTAATTTGCGGCGTCGTGCGCAGTAAGTCAACCGGGGGCTGACTTTGACGGATGATCGGAGCTCAAACGACGACCATCTCGCCGCCTAATGAGCGCCATCCGCTTCGGCAGTGGACGCAGCGTTAGCTACATGCTAACTGCTAAAGAGCCTTAAATGACACAACACTGACTCGCTAACCTACTTGCCGGTCAACAATATCTGCAGACTCGCACAGGCTGTTGAAATCGGTGCAGACGCCGCTTGTTTGCCGTTAAGTCGTCCCCTGCGGGACGGAGCGTGTGGCGCAGCGGCGCGCTTGGCTCTTCCAAAACAATATCGCAATCGGCGGAGGGAGCGTCGGTTTGTCGTGAAAGTCGCTCGAACGCATTTCCTGCCTTTCCCGCCTGAATAAACTCCTCTCCCAGCGTCGCTTCTGCGGGACGACAGCGGGGAAATTCTCCAGCGCGGCCGGTTGGGTTCATTTAGCTCCGTCTCGTCGGGGCGGCTTCGGCGCTCGAGGGCTATTCTTCATTTCCAGCGGTCCTTCCGGATCCATCTTGGATGATATTCTGTGTCGCGGGAGATCAGACTTCGCTTTATTGGAGGCGCTCGGTTAAATGTCGCGCCGTCTGGAATCCCGCCTCGATGAAGAATCTCTGTCCTCTGTTCCCGTTGATAAGCGACGCCTTGCGTCCGGTGCCAGAAACGTCCTCCAAACCCGAGACCCCGAAACAAAGATTATGGGATGGATGGAAAGAGAGGGTCTTTGAGTTTATTCAGTCGGCAGGTCTCAGTTAGAACGTGCACTTCTCAGTCTCTGGGTACTTCATTTTACTGCAGGTACTGCGAGCTACCACGTGGAAGCGCACACATACTCAGCAATGTTTACTGGTTACGCTCTGAATCAATGTAGTAATGAAAAACATTGTGTCAATCAATATCAAAATCAATCACTATACATGTATGTCTATGTGATACATGGATGGACAGATGGATGGATGGATGGATGGATGGATGGATGGATGGATGGATGGATGGATGGATGGATGGATGGATGGATGGATGGATGGATAGGTTTTTGGATGGATGGATGGATGGATGGATGGATGGATGGATGGAAGACGGATGGATGGATGGATGGATGGATGGATGGATGGATGGATGGAAGACGGATGGATGGATGGATGGATAGGTTTTTGGATGGATGGATGGATGGATGGATGGATGGATGGATGGATGGATGGATGGATGGATGGATGGATAGGTTTTTGGATGGATGGATGGATGGATGGATGGATGGAAGACGGATGGATGGATGGATGGATGGATGGATGGATGGATGGATGGATGGAAGACGGATGGATGGATGGATGGATAGGTTTTTGGATGGATGGATGGATGGATGGATGGATGGATGGATGGATGGATGGATGGATGGATGGATGGATGGATGGATAGGTTTTTGGATGGATGGATGGATGGATGGATGGATGGAAGACGGATGGATGGATGGATGGATGGAAGACGGATGGATGGATGGATGGATAGGTTTTTGGATGGATGGATGGATGGATGGATGGATGGATGGATGGATGGATGGATGGAAGACGGATGGATGGATGGATGGATGGATGGATGGAAGACGGATGGATGGATGGATGGATGGATGGACGGATGGATGGATGGATGGTGTGTCTAAGACCTTAGCGCACTGCAAGCAGGCGCCTCAAACATCAAGCACTGATTCTTCATGCTGGCTGTCCATCTAGCGGCTCCATGTGAAGAACATCTGTCCACTTGCCTTCACGTGCACGGCGCCGTGACCACCCCGACCCACCCACCCCCCCGGTCAGACACACGGGCCGGGCCCGTCTCTTCACGCACGGCCGAGCGTGCACGGCAAAGGGCCCAGACGCTGGCGTGACCTCACCGCAGAACGTCGCGCCCCGACGCCTTTTTTTTTTTTATTTTCTCCGCACCAGCTGGCGAAAAGCGCTGACGTCTGCTCTCGTCTGGGCGTGAGAGTCTGCGCCGGGTAGAGCGCCGGTGTGGAATTCGCAGCTCCGGCGGGGAGTTTTTTTCAGGGGGGGGGGAGAACCGGGATTTCCGACGTGATAGGAAAAAGCGAGGGCGTGGGGCTCGAAAAATAAAAACACCGAAAAATTAGCATTTGCTAACTAGCGCTTGTTCTCCAGAGGACGCCCTGAAGCTCCACAACGGGCCGGTGAAGAACAGCTACATGGAGCAGAGCTTCCACGGCCTCAACCCGGTGCTCAACATCCCCGTCAGCCTGGGCTACGTGGAGCAGGCCAAGAGGAACGCCGCGCTGACGGGCGGCGAGCTGGAGCGCTGGCTGGACGGCCTGACGGGGGAGCTTTGGGAGGCGGCGGGCGTCTGCGCCGCCGGCGCCACCGCCTGCCCCGCCATGACGGCCTGCGCCAAGAACCCCTGGAGCTCCCTGAGCCCGGACCCCAAGGCCCAGCTGGGGCCGCCGCGAGCCGACGGGCGCATCAGGTAGCAGCGAGGCCTTCCGGCTGGACCGAAGAGTCGCTGCTCCTTTTTATTTATTCCCGGGCGGCGTCGCCAGGTGGGGAGGAGGGCGGCGCTCTTCTTCTTTCTGGGTGAAGGAAAACAAAAGAAGAAAGCGATTCCTCTTTTTAAAGGGTGTCTGGACGGAGAGCAAGGGGGGGGGGATTTCCACATCCTCCCGCAGGGTTCCTCCTTTTTTTTTTTTTAGAGGATTACGCCGGCTTTTGCTATTTCAGTTTTTTTTTCTCCGTGTATTTGTTTGTTTTGTTTTTTTCTTTTCCTCTCCCCTCTCGGTGGGGTGGGTTTTTTTTTTTTTTTTCCCGCCGCGATCAAACGTCGCAGTTCTCGAGGCTTTTTATTCCGCCGCCGGAACAAATTTGGGCGATGAAGAAAAAAAAAAAAAAAAAAAAAAACAGAAGGGGGATTGGGGTGGGGGTGGGGGGTGGGGGGGGTCGACTCACGTGCCTGCTCCGTTCCACGTCGCCGCGACGGGATTTCATCACCGACGGAGCCAGTTACTTCAAAAAAAAAAAAAAAAAAAAATTGGGGTGGGAAGAGAGGGAAGAATCTTATTTTTCTTCTTTTCTTTTTTTTTTTTTTAATATCTCCCAATTTCGCCAAACGGGAGGGTTCCCTCCGCCGACCTGCCTCAAACACCCAAACAAATCCAGCTGACCTTAAAAAGATAGATATATAGATATATATATTATTTTTTTGATTTCTTCCAGTCATGTCAGTGACACCTTGTTGTACATAATCATACAAAAAAAAAAAAAAAGTCCACGAGTCACTATTTATTTAAGTTTATATTAATGATTCTATTTTTAGTCAGTGACTAAATAACTGCGACGCTGCTTTGGCAGCATGATGAATATTTTTTTGTAAAGAAAAAGCCGCCTTTATTTACAAAGGCCAAACCACCCCCGAACGTAGAGCGCACCTTTTTAACGGCCCGTGTGTCAGTCGGTGTTGTCGCGTCTGAGTAGATCTTCTCGTCTTCGGGTTTTTCTTTTCTGTTTTTTTCGGAAGGGTGAACGAAAAGACGTCTCCCGGCGGACAATCCCCGGATCCTCCGAAGATAATTCGGGATTTTCGATCCGCGGTCGCCTGACACGCCACGCCACCATCTTGTAAAGGACCATGTGTTTTTTAATTTGTTTGTTTGTTTGTTTCTCACGCATTCGGCCAAAGTTCGCCGCCGTCTCCCTCGGCGTGACTTTAACGGCGACCATCTTCGGGGAAAAAAAGGAATGAACGAGTCCCTTCTTTTGTACCAGAAACGACGAAAAAGCGAGGAAGAAATGTATATAAAGTCTTTTGTACGTAAATGTTGTTTCGAGGGTATCCTGGTGTAAATACGAACGGACGCCGTCGAGACAAAGACGGAGACGCTTTGGCGTTTCGGGCGGCGAGAACAAAACCTGGCCCTTTTTTTTTTTTTTTTTTCCGAAAATTCTCACGTGCCAGATTGTGGTCGTTGTTGCTGGAATGTATTGTGGAGCAGCTGTTGCACAAATTTATCTAAAACTGGCCCCTCTCCTCCCCCAACCCGCCCTCCCATTACGTTCATTTGTTTTTGTTTTTCCGGGGAGGCTCTGTGTGCCTTAGCTGTCTTTTAGAACCTTCTCTGTCCATCGAAACCCCTGTTTCATTATGGGATGCGGCTCGAACGTGGAGAACGCCGCGGCAACGGCCCCGTGACGCCGAAACAAAGATGTCTGCTGTTGTATATAAACGTGGCCGTGTCTTTCTCAGCTATGGTTTTATATCTTCCCTGTGGGAGATTCATTTGTCCAACTGGCTTCTTTTATTTTATTTTATTTTATTTTATTTTATTTCTCCAAACCGCTGTTGTTTTTTTTAAATAAAATTATGTGGTAAAAAACTGCTCACTCTGACTTTGCTGAGACAGAGGGTGGGGGGGGTAATATAATGAACAGCTTCTTTTATATATACTGTATATATATATATGTATATATATATATATATACATATATATATACTGTATATATGTACTAAAGAAAAATTTATTGTAATAAAATTCTAAATTGAAAATGAAATGAATGGAGAAGTTTAAAAAAGTTTGTTACATAACTTATGACATGTTTACTATATAAATTAACTTGTCTTCAATTCTATTCTCACCAGTACACACATATGTATATATAAATATATTTAGATATATCTATATATGTATACATGGATAAATGTGTGTGTGTGCTTGTGCGTGTTGTATAGTATATATATATATATATATATATATATATATAACATAATAATAATATGTATATATACTCTATACTATTACATACATTTCAAATGTGTGTATATATATATATAAATATATATATAAATATATATACATATGTATGTATGTGTGTATATACATATTTGTGTATATATATATACATACACACACATATGTGTGTATAAATGTGCGTGTGACTGGGTGTGAGCGTGTGTATACATATATATATGTATGTGTGTGAGTGAGTGTTTGTGAGTGTGCGTGTGTGTCCGCTGTCTACATGCATATATACCTACATATATACGCACACACACACCTCTATAGATATACACACATATATACACGCACACACACACTCACACACACACACACACACACTCCAGTCACACACACACATTCATACACACACACATACATATATATATATATATACATGCATGTGGTTATCTTTTGGGGGTATTTAGATATATATACATTTGAAATGTATGTAATATATATTCAGTAAATACACATATACATAGTATGAAATATTAATCTTACTAAAATGACATTTTATGAATAAATGAATACACAAATATAATCTATAAAAGAAACTTTTATAAACAAAAGTTTGTATGTAGTGTGTCATTAAGTCTATTCAAGCTGATGAGTTTTATGTAAAATGTGAATTGTAATGCAGTAAAATCTTAATTTTAATTAAAAAAAATGAACAAACCAAATTAAAATTAAAAGAGGTAGCACAGTTAAAATGTGCATTAATCTTTTATTAAGTATTACACACACATATTACATGCTCTGAGCCGGGAGCTCTCGTCACAAAATTTCACTATGCCTACACAATGAATTAAAAATCTTGATTCTTGATTTGATCAAATTTATTGCAATATGTACATTTATACATCCTTTAAGATATTTTAGATGTACAGTATATATTCTACATTTTGAAAAATTGGTTATATTTTCAAGTGTTTCAAGTAAATAAAGGAAAAAATATAGAAAATTTTAAAAATTCTCATTTCTCATGTCATATATAAGTATATAACATGTGAAGATTAAAATGGGACTTCATTAAATTTGTTGTATATACAGTACACACAAAACATCATCTTCAACATCAACAAACCACCGCCATACAAACACACTAATATTCACCAATTATTATACACCAATTAAACATTGTATAGAATACACACATACACACATACAGGCATACATACATATACATATCTTTATTTTCATTTTACAATGTATTCAGTCTATTCAATATTTCATCTTAAAATCTTTAGTTCACATCTCTATAGACACACACATATAATATACATACACATATACACATATATACATATATATGTGTATATGTGTATTATATACACATATATACATGTAGCATGTAGCACATATATGTATTATATACACATATAATATATAAAACATACAACATTTATGTATGTATAATGTAAACTTTATTTCTGTTGACACATCTTTAGACATTTAATTTCACTTTAGTCTCACACATATATATATATAGGGTGGATATAGATATAGATGTATTTATTAATCATTGCATATTTGAATAATATTTATTTAATATGTGAATCATGGCATTTTCAAATGTATATACACAGTATTCATGAAATCAACATTGAACCTAATAATATAATGTCATTAATGGATGAGTAGAAATAAACAAAACAATGGATACTTTTCAGATATTTGTTTCGATATAATCTCCTTATTAATTTCTATTTAAATATAGATATAGATATTTAAAGTTGTACAGTACCATAATAATAGTAATAATAAAACAAAATAAAATTCAATTCAACAAGTGAATTTATCAAATTAGCAAAAAACATAATAATGAATGAAAATATACACTCAATGTCAATTTTATATCTTTATTTATCTATACAATATCTACATATTAAATCTTAAGGCTGGTCATGATTCCACAACTATACCTACAGAACTGTCTCAGAAAATTAGAATATTGTGATGAAGTTCTTTATCTTCTGTAATGCAATTAAAAAAAAAAAGACTTTTTCATGATGTTCTAATATTTTGAGATGGGATTTTTGAGTTTTAAGATGTAAGCCATAATCAGCAATATTGAAATAATAAAAGATTTGCAATATTTCAGTTGATTTGTATGAATACAGAATGTATTAAATTTTTGTTTTCGTCACAATAATCACAATATTCTAATTTTCTGAGACAGTCCTGTATATAAAACCTTACATACTAATTAGAATTGAACCAGGAACCAGGTTTGCACCTCATTTTATATCTATTTTATTTCATTGTGCATAAATATGTCAATACTACATTCAGTATATGTTTTTATTCATTTGAATTATACATATTTAATCAACATTTTTCATATTTATATGTTCATCTACAAATGTGTTAATAACCATTAATTATCTATCTAGGTCAGGCTTAACTCCTGTTGCCAAGGAATTTGAACAGAAATATTTATTTTTATAAATGTATTTACTCTACATATAACCTATTTTATATCATGTGATGTGTGCTAAAAATCTCTTCATTATAAATACGTATACATATAAAGGTAGAAAAAAAAGAAAAAATCAAAATGTTGACCTTGGCCAAATCATCGGAATCATGATAATAATTGTTATTATTAGTAGTATTATCATTGTCTCTCTGTTTTGCGGCGCTGTGATTGACAGGTGTGCGCCGGGTTAAACCCCGCCTCCCGTGAGCAGGGATTGGCTGTTGGCCTGCTGCCACCCAGAGAGCAGGATAAGATGGAGAGACGATAAATGAAGAGCCTGGATTAGATTAAAACCTCGCAACTAGAAGGAATTCATGTTAACCTTTCCGGTCCTTTTTTTTTTTTTTTTTTTACTGCTAATACTATGAATCACGCCGTGCACTTCAGTGTTGATCTCCAAAATCCTTGGAAGGTTGGGGCGGATGGGATGGGATGCACCTCTTTTAAAGCACAACGCCAGACAATAATATTAATAATAGATATAAATGAGCGCCGCCATCAGAAGCCTTTTACCTGCTCGGCTGAGAGACGTTTTACAACGTGCCCCGACTGGCGTGTCACAGTTGGAAATGATTTCTGGGCTTTTAAACATCACTTCACGGCCCGAGCATTTCCCCCCTGCCAAAATGTGGGCGCAGCTAGTTGCTCCCACATGTTTTCCGACGAATTATCCTGCGGATGGAAGGGAGGGCGGGGGTTCGGGGCCGCTCCCACGACAAACAACCGGTTCCACGCTTACGACAAAAGCCTGCATTAGGAAGCCACCGTCGAATGTGATGGGGTGTTTTCCCCGAAGACCCCCGGCCTGCCCCCCCCCCCCCCCCCGCCCCCCCAAGAGAGTTCGCCGGGTCCCGATCAAAGGATCTCGACGGATCCCATCGGACGGGCGATAATGAGTCGCGCTGTTGGGATTCGCCGGCAGCGGGATGAAGGGTTTCATTTCCGCGCATGTTTGCTCAACTGATGGCGTCTGGGAGGAAACGCGGCGCGGATTAACGGCGGGAGAATTCACCCACGACGGCTTTTTAAACCGCAAGCCTGGTAACAAACATGCGGCTTGATTAACCGCCTCCCTTCCCCAGAGAGGAAGAGACCGCTCCGTATCGGCCGGAAGCATCTCTTGCTACTGTAAACACGGCCCTCTGTGCATCCAGGAAACACTCAGAGCGATAAAGCACAATACCAAAACAACGCAAAGGGACATTTTTAACCACTGGAAACAGACGGAGAGGCGATCTAAGTGGGCAAAACATGCCTCGCTTTTTCGTAATATGAATACAGAAAAATCAAAAGCCTAAAAGTTACTGAGCGTGTATTACATAGGTATTAGACGTGTATTATGTGGGTATTACATGTGTATTACATAGGTATTAGACTATTACATTAGTATTACACTGTATTACCTTGGTATTACATGTTTATTACATAGGTATCACATGTGTACTAATAGTATTACATGTGTATTACATGGTATTAGACATGTATTACATTGGTATTATATGTGTATTATATAGAAATTCACATTTATTACATTGGTATTACATGTTTGTTATGTAGGGTTAAAAGTGTACTAATTAGTATTTCACGTGTATTAATTAGGTACTGCACGTCTACTCCATTGGTATTAAATGTGTATTACATAGGTATTAGACTCTTCATTGGTATTATACGTGTATTATGTGGGTATTACATGTGTATTACATAGGTATTAGACTATTACATTAGTATTACACTGTATTACATTAGTATTACATGTTTATTACATAGGTATCACATGTGTACTAATAGTATTACATGTGTATTACATGGTATTAGACATGTATTACATTGGTATTATATGTATATTACATAGAAATTCACATTTATTACATTGGCATTACATGTATCTAATTAGTATTTCACGTGTATTAATTAGGTACTGCACTTCTACTCCATTGGTATTATGTGTTTATTACATAGGTATTGCATGTGTACTAATAGCATTACATGTGTATTACATGTATGAGACGTATCAAATTGGTAGTACATGTTTGTTTTGTAGGTTTAACCGCGTACTAATTGGTATTACAGGTGTATTACATAGGTATTGCACGTCTATGACACTGGCATTACACGTGTGTTACAGAGGTATTAGTTTCTACTAAGCGGCTTGTGATTGTGCACGCATGAAGGAATTAAATTTATTCTTAAAAATCTACTGATTTACAGCGTGGCCCCGCCGCTCATAGGGCGCTATGGCGCCTCGTGAAAAAAAAAAAGTAAAGACGATAAACAACAGATTATGTGTAAGTCAGCAACTCGACGGGATCGATTTCACACTCCTCACGCCTCTTCCGGAACATGCAGCCGGCGCTTCTGAACATCGACATTTCACATCCCAGCTGGCAAAAGTTTTAAAGGCGAAAAGCCTCCAGGGAAAAAAAAAAAAAAAGTCAGATTTTATTTTTTTTTTCTTCCACAAGCGCCGAATAACCGCGAGGTTCTGTTTAAAAATAGATGTGTTGCCGAAGGATTCAAAATGGCTGACGGAGAGACCTGAGATGTTGGAAGCAAGAAACGAAAAACTTCTCTCGTCATCTCATTTCCTCGCCGAGTCCGATATTAAGCTTTGTGCGATATTTCCCGTCAAATGAGCGATATCGCCAGGAGGCGTCCGATTCCCTTATGAGATCTCACACATCATCACCTCGCCGTCGGGCTGACATTTCTAGCTTTGAGTCGTCAACCAACGCGCGAGTGTGTGTGTGTGTCCATAACACAGCTCAACCTCACAAGTGACACAAAAATGGGCTAAAGGGAAAAAAATATAACTGAAAATATAACAAATATACAACATAAATATGACATACATATAACATATATTGATCAGTGGTTTGCACTGTAAAGGTATTTTTAATTTCCCTTCACCAGTTTTCTTGAATGAATGACTGAATTGTCGTATGTTTCTATATGATATAAATAAGATGTGAACGGTTGAATATCCCCAACCATTTTTGCGTAGACTATTTTCACGGACCGCCTTTTAAGGTGTGGGGAATAAATACAACAAAATAAAATGATAGGACCAACATGAAAATGGTGGTATTTTGTAAATGTAATAATAAACATGAATCCACTGTGTGTTTGTGTTAGCAGTGTCCTCCTGAAATACGTCAACAACATAACCAGAGTAACATCCTCTCTGGCGGTGAAGCAGTTTTGAAGGCTTCATTGCCTCACTGGAGAGCCGGGCGACGCATATTCTGCAGAGCCGGTCGCGAAAAATATATATTTTAAGTTGGCCTCCTGGTATTGCCCTTTTCCTTATTTCAAAGACGTCTGTTTTTTTACCCGTTTTGCTGGCCTTTGGGTTTAATATTAGCGTTCATGTATCAAGTGACCGTGAGTCAAGGGTGTAACGGAGAGAATTTGGTCATTTTTCAAAATAAAACGTTGTTCAGGCTTGGATAATAAATAAAATGGATATAAGGTTAGTTATTTATTGTTTCCTGTACCGGTCCGTAAGTTGGAGGTTGGGTCGCATCCTGCTTATTTTTGTTTATTTTTTTCATCACTCTGTTTATTTTCCTATCCTTGTTGTTAACGTTGTTTTTTTCTTCTATTTCACCCTTGCTTTTTTTTTTCCATTTTGTTGTCCATTCTTATCCTTGTTGTTGTTGTTGTTCTCTCTGCTGTCTATTTATTTGTATATGTCTTTTGCTATCTTCCAATTGTCTCTATTTAGATTCATATTTACATTTATTGACACTGTAACTGTTACACTGGGGTGACAATAAAATTTCCCCTATGGGGATCAATAAGTTTCCCTTATCTTATCTTATCTTATCTTATAAGAATAAATAACAATATGAACAACTTTATTTATCCCGAAGAAAATTGTTGTGCCAGAGTTTCAAGTAAAACATAACAATAATAAATAATAGTAGGAAATTGTATAAACAGTAAAAAAAAAAAAAGGGGGGGGGGGGGTAAGAAATACAAATAAAACTATAAAAAGTGAAAGTCAAGGCTGTAAAGTGTCAAAGTGTATCTTATCTTATCTTATCTTATCTTATCTTATCTTATCTTATCTTAAATGAGAAGGTAGAAATGAATGAATGAATGAACAGATCAGTCCATGAATTCCTTGTATGACACTGAAGCAGCTTCTGAAAGCTCCTGCAGACACTAGCCTGGTGGAGGTTAGCAACTGGCTATCTCGCTGGATTAGCATTATCATACTGGCTAACAGTTGCTGGGCTACCTGGGCTAACTGGGTGTTAGCTAAAAGTCTGATGTGTGTAAAAAGACATCGGCCAATTGGAGATTGGAGTTTTCGCAATGAAACACCAGGATCGAGGATTTAATGACCGAAAAACTGAGGCGTCAGTGAAGGAAGGCGCCACATCGCGTGCGGGCCACACACACACACACACACACACACACACACACACACACACACACACACACACACACACTTAAAGGAATTCCAATGTGTAACAACACAAGCATCTGTCTGGTAAGAATCAGAAAGGGAGGCGACGCAAAGTGCCTGCAAATTTCTGACCGTGGAGACGACTCAGTCCGTGAAAATACTTCATGGACGAAGGAAGTTCCCGTATGTGACCTTGAATTTTCTGGAGTTCACCGTCGACCTCCTCCTCCGTGTGAAAATTCGCTGAAGAAAAGCATGGGAAGCTAACATGTAGCAACTGATAGAACCGCTATGCTAGCATCCCATATAGTCGTTTTTTGCTTCTTATCGACGGCTTCCGAATAAGCGATATGTGTAATATCTATGCAGATTTCCCGTGGTCGGTGTGTTAGTCGTCCATTTCCTTTCACACGCCTGGAGGATGCCTGTTTACTCGGACCAAATGAAATAATGAGCGCGTGCAAATTAAAAGGCGACGCGCTCGTCTCCGCCGCCTCTGTCTGCATTGTAAGAACAAGGTTTCTCCCGTGTCGATTTGAAAGGGGCGATAAAACGCCATTATCGCGTCGGCTGCTTGTTTTGATGGCCCCGGCTGGCCGTAAACATCCTTAATGGCATCAGTGTATTTGTCGCCGACGCCACCCACCCCACCCCTTTATTCCAAGGACGCCATTGATGCATCTCGGTGGCTGAAATGTATTCGGTTTGGAGAACTTGTGACAGCTCAAGGGTATGCATGTATTATTTCATCAGCCACACTGAATATCGGATGAGCTCCACTGACTTCCTCCCTGCATGTTTGTTATGGTCCAACCGCAGCGTCATGGCTGCTTAAACAATAACCCCCTGTCACACTCAGACACACTGGAAATGTCGCCCCCGCCCCCCTCAATCCCCATCCCTGCGACGATTTATCCACGACAAGCGCGAGCTGATCTGAAACAAAGATGCACATGAGGATAACGGAGGTTGGCGGATACGCTATCACTTACTATCTACCTTCAGGAGGCTACAGACGGAGTAAACTCCGAGTACAAGCAGAACCGGAAGCTGTGTGCTGCGTACTTTTACGACCTGCATAGCCAATAACATGGTTCCCTGACGCCACCTAGCCTAAAGCTAGCATAAAAATTAATAGATGAATTAATTTCCTGCGGCGTTGCCAGCCATGTTGGGGAAAGCGGGCGCGGCTAGCCGGCACAGAAATCTTTTAGCGTGTGCCATGAACGGCTGAGGCCGCAACTCTCGCTTGCTGTCAAGCATACATGTTTTGAGCCGTTGAGGCGACTCGGTGCACCGCAAGCGCACGTCGCCAACGGACAATCAAGAAGAGGAGGCGGGACATGGGAAGTAGTGGCGTAAAAGGAAGACGACGTGAATTAGCGGGAATACCGAAACAAAGATCGAGCTACACAACAAGCTACAATAATGGAGGAAAGATCATGTCGCTGTGCTAACAACAGCGACAGCAGGCTGTTTGTCAGCCATGATTGTTTACCCTCTAAACCGTAGTCGCTATCATGATGCGCTAAATTGGCTCCCATTGGTTCGACCTGGGCCAAGAGGAAATGCTAACATTTCCAAAACCCATTTATCTTGTGTTTTGCCACGCTCAGAGGTCTAGCGGGTTTCTAGCGTCGAGTGTCTTGGACCGATCTGGTCCCAAACGTCTGACCAACGCTGCTGTTGTTTTTCAAGGTCGTGGGAAAGATCACGGCTCGAGTCAAACAACCGCTTCTTTCACGAAATGAGAGAGGAAACAAGGATCAAACAGTCGTCCATTCCGCCAGAGGGTCTGCTCTTTGTTCCAGCGTCTCACAAACACACTGGATTTACGGCGTTTCCCCAGCTGGTAATTACTATGGACGCTTGAACCGTGAGGCCGGCGTCCGTCCCCGTAACCTCAAAAACACACTCAACGGTTTGAAACCCTCGCATCCTATCTGGACATAAAAACAGGCGACCTGCCGCTTCAGAGGAACCTGTCACGATCTGGTCCTGAAGTCACGACACCGCAGATGAAGAAGCGGGTAAAAGAGATATTTATTTAGCATTGTGCTAGCAAATATTAAAGCTGGTTTTGCTATGCATCTGTAATTCACAAGTATCTTTTGTCAGGAAAAAGCAAGCGGACCTTTCCACAAGCAATGTGATAGGTAAACATCTGCACACGCAGACAGCTTAGCAGAAGAAAAGATCAGAACCTTCGCAGGAGAACAGACGTAATCACGCCCAGATAAGCGTCTTCCTGACGTACCAAACAAGCACATGCAGGAATGAAGATGCTGCGGAGAGGGCCCTCGAAGGAAGCTGCCATTCTGTATTGGACAAAGAAACGACAGCACCTTGTCAGATGATCAAGAACCAATCAAGCTGGCAGAGAATACTGAAAGAAATGTACATAAACGCAAGGCGAGATAGGTTCGGGGTGGTTCGCCGCTAGACGTCTGGAGAGTGCATCCCATTAGACGGCTGCATGATTGTAATTGTGCTAAACCGAAGTCTGATTCAGCCGTCAAGTGTCTTCCTTCGAGATCTGAATGATGCCACACTGTTTATGTCTAAATCCAAATCCATCCAGCGTCTGCCGCTTATCCTGCACTCAGGATCGTGGGGGATGCTGGAGCCTATCCCAGCTGTCATTAGGCGAGAGGCGGGGTGCACCGTGGATCGGTCGCCACAAGGCCACATACACAGACATACAACCCTTCACTTAACATTTTTATGCTACATAGACATACAACCATTTGTACGTTATATAAGCATACAAGTCTGGACCTCTTGCATGGGAGGAAACTCAACGCAGAAATGTTGGAATTAAACCAGGGACCTTCTGAAATGGCAGCTAACCTCAATTAAAAGCCCGACACTCGTTCACCACCCTTTCATGCATTTTGGACTGTGGGAGGTTAACCGGAGAAAATCCCATGCAGACACGGGGAGAACATGCAAACTCCACACAGGAAGGTCCCCTTGTTGGAATCGACCCAGGGCCCTTCGTGCGGTGAGGCTGAAGGCTGACCACTGCACCACCGTGCCACCCCTCAATCTACATTAACAACATATATACATTCATTCATTCATTCATTATCTATACCAGTGGAGCAACAGGGCGAGAGACGGGCTTCTCACAGGGCTGAATATAGAGATACAAGCATTCGTCCTCTCAGTCACCTGTCATAGAGACATAACATATATGTATATCTTCTCTTTTCGGCTTTTCTCTTGTATGTGTGTGTGTACACATATACATATATGTATATATATACATAGAATAGAATAGACTAGAGTATTCCTTTAATTTCAACCACTAACAGCAGAAAGTGGACGGTGCAAGAAAAAGTTATCAAAAATAGACAAATGTAAAATAAACACTGTTAAAAATATAGGTAAAGTTGGGAGTTGTTTTACAAGTTGCAACTAAACGATAAATGGATAATCTATAAACAGTACGAACATGTGCAAAAGTGAAAAAATATATTTATATGTACATATGTGTGCAGATTTATACCGATATGTGTATATGTATATATTTTTTTACCACTCTCTCCCTTCTATTGCTTTTATTTTAATTGTTTTTTTGAATCTGTATTTTTTGTATATGTATATGCAGTGTCATCCAGTGTCAGATACAGCACCTTAAATAAAATTATAAAAATAAAAAAAAATTATAATTATTATTATTATTACTATTACTATGCAACCATTCACACGCTCATTCACACGTCATAAATATATACAAGATTTCACTCATTATATAGAAATATACGGCCATTCCGCCGCTCATTCAAACGTCTGGAACATGTCGGCCAACCGCAGCGCGACGCCCATTACAAGTAAACATATCAGTTATTATTTAGATCTGGATGAGGCTCTTTCTATGTCACCTTCAGGCGCCTTTTACTGAAATTTCTCATTTCGCTGTGATTCCGCCTAACATAGCAAAACAGATGGCCAATTAAAAAAAAAAAAAAACAAAAGTTGGGGGTGGGGGTCTGAACTGCAAGATGTTCCATACAGCTCGCACCTCTACGAGGTGTAAATAAAATAAAAGTATGCGCAATAAAAAGCAAACCTGCTAACCAGGTGCTGGAACAGGCGCACCTTTAATCAGCGGCAAAACTGAATCACACCTATCCGCCCCGGTTTCGCTCTCTCTCCGCTGCGTTAAAAATAATGACATCATCTTTTACGGTCGGCGAGCAGACGCTGACGCCGATGACTTCAGCGGGCGCATCCAGGAGGAAAAAAAAAAAAAAAGAAAGTCAGATGTGATCGTAAACGCCTCCACGGCGCACAGCTCCGAGTTCGACCGATCCTTCTCCAGCCGGGCGGAAGGAACGCGCCACATTCATGTGAGCTGGAGTGGATGCTAAATATTTTAATAACCACTCGCAGACGGCGAGAAAGAAATGGCGAGGGGGCGTGAGGGGGCGTGGGGGAGCCAGACGCAGAAACGGGGATGACAGGTCGTCGCCGGTGTTACACGGGGACGTTTCTGGAAACATCAGCAGCCGCCGCGATGGCGACAACCAGGACGCCAGGAGGCGAGAAGTGAACCCCATCGATCCGACACGCTTCGGCTTGCCACTTTACACACTTGTTGGTACAAGGTGTGTGTGAGCGGTTTTGGAGAGGTGACGGCTAGCAGAGTTTCTTCCCTCTTTCCTTTGAGGTCACATGCTAAGCTAGCCGGTTACTGATGGCCTGGAAAGTTCCAATAAGCGTTGTCCTTGAAAACCCATTGGACCCGCCACCCGCACGCCGCGACGGAATATTCCAGATGTTGTCCCTAGAACAGAAAGTGCGATGCCATCCGAATGCCAAGAAAACTTTGGAGCTAGTTAGCTTAGCACGACTGATGATATCCTACATTAAAAGCCATCAAAGATGTATCGTTATAGATCCAAAATACTGTTAGCTAGAAGTCACAGCCAAAAGAAGTAGTCCAATTTGGACTGAATTTACAGCAAGGGGCATTGATGGTTGTAGACTAGAGCTAGTTAGCTTAGCACAACTGATTTTAGTCTACCTTAAAAACCATAAAAGGAATATCATCACAGATCAGAAATGCTGTTAGCTATATATCATAACTTAAAAGGATAAACCCACTCAGGGTGCATTTATCGTAAGGGGCATTGATGCTTGCATTCTAGCGCTAGTTAGCTTAGCGCAAATGATGTTAGCCTACCTTAAAAACAATTAACTGAATATGATAACAGATCCAAAATGCTGCTAGCTATGTATCATAGCTTAAAAGGATAAACCATTTCAGGGTGTATTTACAGCAAGGGGCATTGATGCTTGTCGACTCGAGCTAGTTAGCTTAGCACAACTGATTATAGTCTACCTTAAAAACCATAAAAGGAATATCATCACAGATCAGAAATGGTGTTAGCTATATATCGTAGCTTAAAGAGATAAACAAATTTGCGGTGTCCTTATAGCAAGGGGGATTGATCCTTGTATTCTAGAGCTAGTTAGCTTAGCAGAACTGATGTTAACCTACCTGAAAAACCGTAAACTGAATATGATAACAGATCCGAAATGGTGTTAGCGACTGTATATATCATTGCTTAACTGAGGTGTATCTATAGTAAGGGTGTTGATGCTAACTGATGTTAGCCAAAACTTAGTTCACCTTCCTTAAAAGCCATCATAGGCATACTGTACTGTTAGCTAGATTAGCAGACAACAGAAGTATTAAGCTAGTTAAACAGCTGCACAGCCCTGCGAAATCACAATTAGCTTCTCCAGTGAACCGCTGTTTTTCCGCAGCTGATTGAACGCGAGTAATCGGAGGCTCGAAAGAAATCCCTCGGAATGGACGGCCAGCGCGCGGTGAGCGGGGGGAGGGTGGGGGGGGGTTGGGGGGGATCAGAGCGGGCGTTTTATCTTCTGCGTTGTTCAGGCTCATATGCATTAAGTCATCGCTGACAAAAAACGGGCTCCATTTCGCAGCAATTTGTCAGATTTATCCTTCCGCGGGAGCTTTATTAGTGTAGACAGCGGAGTCACGATGGCGGGTTGGGGCGGCGGAGGGGGGGGGGGGGGGGGCGACATGCTCAACTTTACCCTTTTTTTTTCACAACAATAAAATCGGCCTCAGTCGGTTCCCTTCGGCACCTGAGGGTGCAACCTTCAGGTGCAACCACTGATTTCAGTATCACGACCCAAGGTGGTGTTGGGAAGGGGTGAAGGCGAAGGAAACGAAGGAAACAATTACGTCGCCTAATGAGGCGTCTTTGCCGCTCGCGAACCGCTAACATCCGGCCGCCAAGTGACCCGCGGCGGTCATTCCAACTGAAGGCGTATGAAAAGTTCGGGCTTGAGACGTCTCCGGTTCGGGCGATGGCGGCGTCAGGGCGGGGGGTGTCGGGTTTATTGTGCTCACGCAGCCGGAGCATTATTCTCTCACAAAAACAGCACGACGAAAACCAGCTCCTCCATACCGCCGTCACCCCGGCAACACCGTCGGGTCTCGCAGCACAACTCCAGACGGTGGGGCGACAAACACCTGCAACAAAAAAAAAAAAAAAAAACACACCCGTTTGAAGCGCCAAGGTTTTTTCGGCTGTTTCTCTTGCGAAGGTGTGAGCGCGGAAAGGGAAAGGAGGGAGAAGAGGCCGGGTCGCGTCTGAATCGGAGGCTGTAAAAGATATTAAACGGTAAAATGAACCTGCAACCTGAACGCAACATGGCGCCGCCGCACCGGACGGGGGGAAAAGGTCATTTAAAGAAAACAGCAGGATGATCGGCGACTCCTCGCCAGAAACGCTCTCAGCTCGATATTCAATTCGGAAAATACTCGATGCGGGTTGATTTCTTGTTAGCACCTCAACGCTAATGAGCTAACATGCTAACGTGCTAACATGACAAAATTGGGTGTTTGCGTTGATATGGAGTACTGCTAACACATGGCTCAGGGAAATTATGTGGTAAACATCATCCACTGCTAATTTCTTTGCTAGTTCACGGTAGCGGCGCATCCGCTGCACGTCACTAGCCATCCATACCGCTCCCGTACGGATCGATCGGCATGTAATGACTGTGTAATTAGTCGCCTGTGTTTCTGCAGAAACACCTGCGTGGACGCCGTCTTTTCCAACCCCGCGCTCGCCTAGATTAACATATCGGGATTATTCAGGGCCGGCCTAACACCGCCATCGATCCGCTCAAGGTAAAGACCCTGAGGTCGATTTTTTTTTAAGATGCGCCGCGGAAATAAGTCGGCGGAGGCGAGAAGAGAGGGGAAGGAAGCGCACGGATAGAGATGGTGGACGAGTGTGTGTGTGTGTGTGTGAGAGAGAGAGAGAGAGAAAGGAGAGCGATGCGAGCGAGAAAGAGACAGAGACAAGGAGACAGCTCCCAGCAGAACTGTGGAACAACAGCGCGTCTGCCTGACGGATGATACGCCATGGCTGGGTGACCGGCCATCCGAGGAGAGGAGAGGAAGAGAGGAAGAGAGGAGAGGAGGGAGATTTGAAAAGGCCAGTTGAGCAGACTCTCAATTATTCATTTAGAAATCAATACCTCGCCCCTCGGGGGAGCGAGGGAGGTTGAAGAGGGGATGTTGGCGGAGACGAAGGCGGATGATGGAAATTCTAGTGAGTTAGGGTTTAATTCCCCATCGGCTGCCTAACGCCGGGATCTCCGGGGGCGACGCTAACTTGGACGGTGCGGTGTCAGGATGTCAACATGGCCGCCGCCGCCGCCGCCGCCACCCCGGCCGACTGGGTATTGCGAAAAAAAAAAAAAAATTTAAAGGAGAACTCCTGGGACAGCAGGACTAATAGGCATAAATAGGCTTTACTGTTCGTCTCATATGAGAGTATGTTGTTAAAAAAAGCACGAAGAATTGTTTTTTTTCTTTAAAAATCGCAACTAATAACACATATTTTAACCCGGGGCACCGTCATTGTTTTACCAGCGCTGGGTTGATAACATTTTGAGCTTTCTTGCTTTCCGCTAGTGTTAACTTCCGCCACATTGTGCTGCTTTTGGGTGCAATTTCCAGTCCATAGGAAAAAAAAAGGACTGATGCTAAGCTACACAGCTTTCCAAGGAACAGCAAGAGAAGAAAGGAGTGGGAAATTGCTTGTGGACGTAAACAACTCTCATTCGATGCATTTAGCCAAGCTAAGCTACTGAAAAAGCTCAAAGATGTTGCTAGTTTTAAAGGTTAACCCAAACGCCACGCCTACAGATTTCTTTCACAGGTGTCCAAAAGGTCCTTGGGAAACCCGTCGGAGAAACACCACAGAAAGGAGACGCTGGACGCTCTCCTGCGAGGATTCAACAACCCGCTGCTTCAGAAGTAGCATCGGATGATCATGGAGAAAGCTCGACAAGTCTGGTCTGCACGGCGTTCTGTAAGTCCACAGATGACGAAAAGTGGAGCTCTCTCCCTGTTAGCATAGCAACGCAGTTGCTGCGCCGCACGCACCAGCGACTCTTGCCGACTCGGTTATCGGTTATCTTTCTCGCTCTCGCTTTCTCAGGTTCAAATGGGAAGGCTTGGGGGCACGATTGAAATATTTTTGTATGGAAAAAAGACCAAACTCGTGACGTCAAAACCCAGATATCGTTGTGACTTAAACGAACAATGGCAGCCAACGAGTTCATTTTTTTTTTCGCAATTTTACAAAAACCAAGATATGTAAGATAACTTTATTGATCCACATAGAGGAAATCTGTTTATCACAGCAGCGCAACAACAACAATATCAATAAATATAGATATAAATAGAAGAGACACTTAAAAGAGGACAAAGACAATAACAAGGATCGGAAAAGATAACAGAATGACCCCAAGGATAAAAACAAATAGTGACAAAAATAAGCATAAGAGATTTTATTATTGTTTCTATGTAGCTGGTGCAAATATTGATCAAATAGGAAAAATAACGTCAAACCGCGGATCCCTTTAAAACAAATACATGTTAAAAAACTGCATATAACACAGCTATATACACTAATTATTAAGACAATTCATATTTCATATTTCATTGTATTCTTATTCTTCCTCCTTTATACTATTATCTATTACTGTTATGTTTTTTTTACTTGAAACTCTGGCACAACAATTTCCTTCGGGATAAATAAAGTTGTTCTCATCTCATCTCATCTCATAACAACAAACTTTCTTATGAGTAAGGATGGTTCTTTCAGTTTTGATAAAAAAAAATAAAACACACACACACACTCACTAGATGGAGGATCTATAATTGGCTCCCTTAAATCATGTAATTTGCTACTTCCTGACTATGTAATCTCAGAGAATATCCATTTCCTGTCAAATCCACGCCTATAATCCCGGATTATTTCTCCTCCTGCCGACACAGCAGCCCCCCCCCCCCCATCTCCCTCGCGTCCAGAAGGCTGGTTGTCACGAAGACCGATGGCGTGTGTGTAAAAGTGTGGCGACATTACCCCCCCCACACACACATACACACACACACACACACACACACTTCCTCTCTGGGCCCGTCCGCCTCCTGCGCTGACATTTCACCGGCCATGTTTACGCCGCGGTGCCACCAGGGGAGATTTATGGCGGTGAACACTGAGCGGCGGAGCGGAGAGAAGGTGTGGGCAACCACGTAGCTTGGCCGACGCGGGCGGGGACGGCAGGACAAATGAATCGAGGCGCTCGCCGCTTCTCCATCTTCTCCCTTTTTCTTCTTTTTTTTTTTTTTTTTTTTTTTTTTAAACTTTCATCCCCCTCCTCCCTCGCGATATCTCCCGCCATCTCCTCTGTACTGTGAAATTCTCTTCCCCTCCGGTCTCGCTCGTTTCCTCAGAACTGGAAATGTATGCTTTTAAAAAAAAAAAAAAACAATCTGAACCATTGTTTGTATTTATTTCCTGTATTTTCACGACCAAAAGGCGCACCGTGCTGAAAGGCGCAGTCTCAGTTATGTGTGCCATTACTGTATTCAAAACACACATATAAGGCGCGCCTGATTATAAGGCGCGGGTTTTATATACAATCCACGCTCACACTTCCCCTTCTAACGTTCTCATGGTGTCCTCTACTACGCCTGCCTTACAACAACAACACACACAGGGCGCACTGCACTATAGGGTGCGCCGCACATTTTGAAGAAAATCTAAGACTTTTATGTGCGCCTTATAGTCAAGAAAATACCGTAATTTCATCCCGACGGTCTTCCACGACGGCTCATCGACTCCTCTTGTAAGACACAAGAGGAGTGAGCGCTGGATCGATGACCACGAAACGAGAGGATCAACAAATGTAGGGTTGGGCGGCCGGGGGGGGGGTCATTGGTTAAGGGGGCGGGGCTAAGGAAGCTCCCATTGGGTGAATCACCTGTCAATCACAGAGGCCAGAAACAGATTCAAGCATTCACATCTATGGCGTCTTCTAACGACCGACTGGCTGTTTTCGGACTGCTGAGGACAGATGGGGAACATGAAGAACCCACATGGGGAGAACCTGGAGGGAGAACACGGAGAACCTGGAGGGAGAACACGGAGAACCTGGAGGGAGAACACGGAGTCTGATAAAGATCATGTACTCCTCACCTTCCTCGCCAGGAACAACCCCATGTTGAGAGTTTCTCATAATGTGTTCCTCCATGACTTCGAGGACGGACCCCTTTAATGACTCAACTTCTCCGCTGTGTGTGTGTGTGTGTGTGTGTGTGTGTGTGTGTTCGTCAGCGTTGATCAAATATCTCTGTCGCGCCCAGACCGTAAATATTCATGATTTGTCCCCTTGAGCTGATGATACCAGGAAGTAGCCCGGACCGGTTCCCTGCCTCGGCTTCCCTCCCTCCTTCCCTGGGCGCTGCCTGCTCTCCGGGGCTCCCGGGGCTCCGCGGGGCCACTCCGCCATGATGAATGTGGAGCGGGGCCGGGGCCCGGACTCCTGCCATTACCCTGTGACAATTTATTACCCTTTATCTGCAGGCACAATTAACCCGAGCCCAGGAAATAGGGACTTATCAGTCCTTCATTACCAGGACCTGCCCATGTCCCCATCCTTCTTTGTCACCTGGAGCCTGCACACACACACACACACACACACACACACACACACACACACACACACACACACACACACACACACACACACACACACACACACACTCCTCAGCCTGCGCGGTAGCTTTCGCTTTCCCTTTCCCTTTTTACATGTGGCTCGCTCCCTCACACACACACACAGACACACACAGACAGACACACAGAGTCTCTTAATCTTTGTCACTTCCAGCCTTTTTATTCCTGCTCTCTCTCTCTCTCTCACACACACACACACACACACTCTCTCCCATAGATAGTATTTTTTGAACCGGAGATGTGTGTGACGCCACGCCGGCTGTGTTATGGTCTGTGTCATTACATTCCGAGACAACCGAGCGGGTAAAAAAAAAAGTGTGTGTGTGTGTATGTCTGTGTGTGTGTGTGTGTGTGTGTGTAGGTCTCTCCGTGGACCATCCACGCTTGCAGGGAGCGGCGCCCTGTGAAGTTTGTTTCCGCGCAATCTGGAGATAACCGGTGCTTTTTCAAAACATACACCGACCGACGGATTCCTTTATTTTATTACTTTTATTTATTGCCAAGAGCGAAAACAAACCGGAGGTCCGTGGGAGGCGGTCACCACGTCACGACGCGAAGCAGGAGATGTTCTTATATAATACAATTCTTTCTTGCCTGTTGAGCTGATTGATTATAAGAAAAACAATCTATAGTTAATCTGAACTCTTTGTCTCATGAGGGATTTACTGAATAAAGCTGCCGTGGACAGAAGAAGATAAGATAAGATTCAACTTAATTTTCATTACTCCCTGGTTCGACCCTCATGCTATATATATATCTTTATGATGAGTGGATCAATGAGTGATTGGTTACGTGGCACATATATACACTGCTCAAAAAAATAAAGGGAACACTTAAAAAACACATCCTAGATCTAAATGAATGAAATATTCTTATGAAATACTTTGCTCTTTACACAGTTGAATCTGCTGACAACAAAATCACACAAAAATGATCAATGGAAATCAATTGTATCAACTCATGGATAAGAATCACACTCAAAATTAAAGTGTAAAAACAAACTCCAGGTTGATCCAACTTTGATGTAATGTCCTTAAAACAAGTCAAAATGAATCTGTGTTGCTTCCTGAGTGGACACTATGATTTCACACAAGTGTGATTGACTTGGAGTTACATTGTGTTGTTCAAGTGTTCCCCTTATTTTTTTGAGCAGTATATATAATGGATGACTGATTGAATCAAATCAATAAATGAAGGCAACAAAATACAATGCGATATCTAAGCAGGAGTGCAATGACCAGTAAATACAGGATATATGGTGTCTACAGTAAATAAAGTATCTTCTTCTCCTTTCGGCTTTTCAGAGGTTTGCAGACGTTTGAAATTTGCGGACATTTTGCCAAAAGTGTGACGTAAACAAAAGTCTTTTCCCGTCGGCATGCATCGGCATATGATGACGGCATAATGGCAGAAATCTCCACTTCGGCTACACACAGGAGGACAATAACAACCTGTGTGATCAAGGTGACAACCGGCTGAATAGCAATACAGTCGCACCGTGTTGCCATGAAAACCCAGACGCCGGAAGATTTCCAGTAAAGTGACACAGAACCGGGGTTGATATCCGTGAAGCGGCTCGCCATGGCGGCGGCGGCGGCGGCACCTTCGGCGGGAGGCTCTCTGCGGGTATCTAAGCGCGATGTCTATGTTTGCTGCCCGGGCGTCAGACAATAGCCTTCTATGTCCGCCGCAGACCGGCTTGTTATTCCAGGCGAATCGCTGCCAACCTATGAGCCAATGCCTTTTGGCGCCAACAGCTGGCAGGCGCTGACATTTTACTCCGTCCCACAAAATGGAGGAGTTGCAGGAGAGGAGCGGGGTGAGTCAGGTCCGGGGGGCCGGCCGGCTCTCCTGCGGTCGGGGCTGGGGGGGGGGTTACTCCGTCTCCGCAGTCACATTAACCAGAAGCTTGTAAATATTATATAAGAGTATGAAGTTGACTAATGAATGCAGGCACTGTCCGGGATTTCGATGGACGGGGTTGGGGGGGTGGAGGGGGTTCGATGACAGCCGGGCTCAACAATGCGGACATTTAGGAGCTGCGGCGCGTCTGTGTGGGTGCGATACAGGGAGGTGATCTTCATTTGAAGCCTCGCGGGGCTTTAGAACGGGAGCCGAATGAAACCCATACGTTACGCAAAAGCAGATAGGGCCCGATATCTTATTCGGAGATTATTTTGACTGTCTTTCTTTTAACATCGCTCCATCTATCCCCCCCCCTTCATTTCTTAACAGTCCATCCCGGGGGGGGGGGGAGGGGGGGGGAGGCACCGGCTGCCCGCGAGTGTGCACGCGCACGCATATGTTGATGTAGATTGGAGTGGCGTACAGTATCTAATCCCACTTGACAATGATAACTTCCCTGTTAAGCTGGTGATGGGCGGGGGGGTGGGCGTGGGGGGGGGGTGATTGAGAAGTCCGGGGTCCGCGGCGAAGCCGACTCCGGAGATGAGGAGAATCTGAAAAGCCCGGACTCCTGCTGCGAACTGATAAGGCCGTAAATAAAAAAAAAAAAAAAAAGAAAAAGTCGCGGTTGTACGAACCGGCCCCTCCCCCCCCCCGCAGCCTTCCTCCGTCTTGTTTACACAAAAAAAACAACAAACGAGAGAATAACATTCTTGGAAAGAGTTTAAAAACAATCAAACTTGCGGTGTCTTAGTCTGGATGAGCGCTCGAGAGCTGGGAGTGACGCACGTGTTTCACCCAGAGGTTTGCCAGATGTGAGAAACATCTCCGGTGACATCACCATATTAGAGGGATCAACACGTGAACACGCTTTGTGTCACCACGACAGCCGGTGTCAAAATGGTAATTAATAATTTTTAGCGGAGGACTCCCCGCTGGCCCCCGTTAAAAGGAGATAATCTTTTATAACTACATAATTAACACAACCCCTTTAAAAATGGGATATTCCATGACGGTCAGGTGACAAACACGGCATATCTGAAGCATAATGTAAACACGGCTAAAAATCTAGAATTAATTCATCTAATCCTGACAAGGAAACAGACAGAGACGCGGCAAGTCAATATTTCTGGTAAAGTTCTAATGACTTAAAATAAAAACAGTTTAAGTGATAATCAGAGGACCCAGTAACTCTCCCTGAGGGATCCCACCCACGCCGTTCTCCTGTTTGCCTCAATCCACGCAGGTTTTTCCAGCTGATGATTCCAAATTTGAACTCGGAAAATGCAACTTTTCAACAGAACCCTCCCACCGGCCCGGCCGCCGGACACTTTGCTGTTTTTCTGTGTCTAATCGGGAGTCGGGAGGTTGAAAATTTCCAATAAAACCCTCAATTTCCGAGTTCCTTGAAACTGAAATGACAGATCCCGGAACCCTGAGAGTGAATTCTTTTAACTCTGACCTCGCAGGGCGGTCCCACTTCACCGAACGGTCGAAACGATCGGAATATTTCACCTTTGTTCGAGAAGGGTTGGGTTCTGAAGCCGAACCGGTCTGGATGGAGGATTAAATAAAAAGTCCCTTTGTGAACTAAGACGCAGTTGATGGCGGCGATTGCAAGTTCTTTCAGGTGGAAGTATTTGTTGCGAAAATTGTACTTTCACGCCAATAAAGCATTTGTACAGGATGACAAGAAAGCAGCCTCCATAATAGGAAACTATTCCTGTCCGGGCAGCTTTTGAAAAAAAAAAAAAAAAAAAAAAAAAAAAGAGACAAAGAAAGGATCCCGCATTTTACAGCTCCTCCCGCCGGAGGCGCGCCTCGCGAAGCCGCAGCAGCTTGCGCATTGCTCTGCTCGTCTTGCCAGGAAATGAAGAAGGTAGCGGTGTCGCGGCTCGCCGAGGGGGCGTCGGAGGCTGGGGGGGTCGGGGGGGGGAACAACGCGCTCCCTGAAAAACAAACGTCAGGCTGACAGGCGGCGCCTTTCTTTCACGCTGCGCAAACTGCATCTTTAAGCAAAGATTAGTTCAAGGATTACAGGGATTCTTCAGAAGCGGCAGAGTGCCGATTCTCTTCACCCGGTTAGAGCGCCCTCCACCCCCCACCCCACCCCATCCCACCGCCCGCCCATCCTTTACACTCATTAAACAGGATGGCGGTGTGTGAGCAGGGGAAGAGAGGAAGGGAGACGGCGAAAGAGGGAGAATTAGATTCCCTGACATCCCTCTAATTGAGCGATCTCCTCCGCGCTGGGCCCGGCCTGCCAAGTTTTAATTAGCGGCTAATCAAATCAATATGGAGCCTGCCAAACCGAGAGGAAGGCACCTAGATCATGGGGGCGGGGGGGTGGGGGGGGGGCATCGCCTGGATCCCGGGCTGACTTTGACCTTTGCACCCGGGGGGCCAAGACTGATGAGGGCACTGAGCGGCAATGGCGGTGTGTGTGTGTGTGTGTGTGTGGGAGGGAAAAAGTCTGGCACGGCCCAGCTGCTTCACCGGGGAAGATAATTGAGCGCAGGGGTATGAGCAGGGAGCTGATGTTCAAAATGACACGCTGTCGTTTTTAACAGCCGAACCGGAGCGGTTTCAGCGTTTTTAATAGCGGCATCGTTTGCGGGGTAACCTTTACGCGCAAACGCTAGTCGCCGAGGGTACCATTTTATGATTGGCACTTCAGCATAGCGAGCATACATGTGCTGCGCCTCTGCACGTATCTGGATTTTGGCGCTTTGGCCGGATCCAGCCAGAGTCAGGTGCGGCCGTCCTTCAACGGCCGCGCGTCGTGTGTTGATTACAGGGGAAACGTGACGAGCGGCGGAACGACGCGGAGCTACTTCTGCCGGCTTGCCTCGCCCTTCAGGGAGCTGTCAACACGTCCTGACCTCCCCCGGAGGCATCCAGCTGGTTCTGGCATCATACGGAGCCCCGGGGTCCCCGCAGCTGCTGCCTCTCGCTCCGGCACACAAACACACAAGACGCGCTCAGATGAAAATAAAGAGAACTTAAAAGCGCAAACATCCGCGTGCAGCCCCGGACGCCTGAGAAATCCAGTCGCGCCGGCCCTCGGGGGCACGAGCATGAACACGGAGTCTGCTGTTCGCATGATTACTGGCTTATGACATCAACAGGTTGTTGTTATTGTTGTTTTTCCTTTTCTTTATATATATATATATATATATATATATATATATATTTTATATACAGTATATATATATACAGTATATATATACTGTATATATATGTATAAATGTACAAAAACACAATATGTGTAATATATATATATGTGCGTGTGAGTTCGTGTGTATGTGTGTGTGTGTGCGTGTGTGTGTGTGTCTGTGTGTGTATACTGGAAATGCAGAGGGATTCCAAATAATAGTTATAATGGTATAATATAGATATAGATATAGATATAGATATAGATACAGACAAACTAGTGAATTAAGAAATAGGCAAACAAGTGAATATAAATATAGACAAAGATGTGAATTTCCAGGTAGATATCAGTGATCTGTTGTCAGGGGAGGCAGGAGAGGCCGTGCCTCACTTGCCAATCTTGGAAAGGAAACAAAATGTCAAATGACAAATAGAATGAAATGGTTATATTTATCAGTGATTTGCAGTATAAAGGTATTCTTCATTTTAGTTTTAAACCGCTGGATTTTCACATTTACTGTTCAAATACTGAGACGGGATGTGCAGTGAGGCTGTGGATTGTTGAGCCTCAATGTAGATGGAGCTGGCATGCTCTGCACTAAGACCCTATTGCTGTCTCTCTGTATGTTGCTATAAAAACGTTTAAACACTTTCGCAACAGAAACCACATTTCTAATGCACAGTGTTTTTTCTGTCAACAACTGCATGTGGGTTACTAGTTTCTTGTGCTGAGTGATTATAAAACGTCTGTAAAGAGCCGCTAAGTGAGGCACGCACTTCTCCTGCCTCACGGTAGAGGAAAAAAGCCGATATGAGATTTTAAACATAAACTATTAAGTGCTGCCAATCAAATGGTGAATAAGCTACTCTGTAGGGGTCATATCTTCGTAAATCTGATTGTGATGAAGTCAGTTCCTCACCGGCCGTGAACCTCATCGCACGTCACCGGTAGATATAGATGTGGATGGATTCTGCGGTTCTGCTGTGGTGAGAAGGCACCAAAACCGAGAGGAGCCCCGTCTCCCCTCGGAGCACCCTCGGAGCTTTTTACATAATTAGCGATCACACTTCCAGAAGGTTCGGCTTCCCTGCGGCGGCCGTGGGCGCCGTGTTTGTATAAAAAGAGCCGGCGTTTTGAAACGGCGTGGCAGAAGAAAGATTGCATTTTCAAGGCAAAGCCTTCAACACATCGTGACAAGCGTTCACCCGTGGAGCGCGGCGGCGGCGGCGGTGGGGGGCGAGGCGGCGCCCGGCGGGTACCTTCTCCCAGATGAAGCCGGACGGGAGCGAGAGCAGGGTTTCTTCTGCCTGGGAGACGTCGCTTCTCTCCTGGAGACAAGAAGGTCCGGTTTCACTTTATCTGCTCCGGCATGGGCAGAGGCTCAGATAGAGCATCATAATAGTTCTCCATCTATCTGTCTATCTCTCTATTCATCCATCTATCTCCATGTAGATCTGAAGATCCATCCAACCATCAATCAGTCTACCTAGCTATCTGTCTATCTCACACACACACACACACACACACACACACACACACACACATAGTCCTGTCTGCTCTTGCAGGAGAATAAGCAGGTTGTTTGTTTATATCTTCAGGTTCTGGTTCACCTGAGATGACCTGAGGTCAGAGCTGAAGGCCCACGCTTTGGGTGGGATCTGGATGGAACCCCTGTGCTACTGTAAGGACCTGTACAAACACACACACACACACACACACACACACACACACACACACACACACACATACACACAGCAGTGCTGCGGTACTGAACCAACACAGGAAATACACAGCATTCTCCCCCTCCCCTTCCCTGCGTGAAGGACAAGCAGATGAGATACCGGGCGCGTGAATGAATGAACGCGACGGCCCGCTAACCTCGGAAGTGATTTAAAAATCAAAATAATAAAAACGATCGACGATTAACTCGAAATAATCGACAATTAACTGCTCCGCCGCGCGGATCACCCCCGCGTCAGCAGCGGGAGCGAGTGCATTAGGAGCCACGCGCTTCAGGCTAATGAAGTGTTTGACGGGGCGGGTGGGGGGGTGGGGGGGGTTCCGGCCCGTGGGACGCGGCGAGCGAAAGCGGCGAGCCCGCCTGACTCCGTTCTTCTTCGCACCAAGAAGGATGAGTGGCAACGTGAGGCGTCTGCACACTGCGGCCACTTGGGATTTTTTTCACCAAATAAGCAGATTATGGCCGGATTGGCGTGGATCCGTCCGTATGCTCTGCAGACCGTAGTGACGCGCGTCTGGAAACCCAACGGGAAAAAGGCCCCGCGGCGTTTTTAGCGTCTGCAGAAAAGGCTCGAGCGTATTACGCCGGTAATGACCGTGCTATTAAGTAACATCGCATTCCCGCACATCATTATTTAACCCGACGCAACTGTAATAACTTCTTAGCCGGTGATTTACCGCGGGCCTCTCTGCAGATCGCCCACATTAGCGTCCAGCCTGCGCCGTGCCGCGCAGCTCAAGGTGAACTATAGCAGATAAATGAGGGGTCTAATTGATAAAGGCAGCCTTTCGCCGCCACCTCTCAGCCTCCCTGCTATTATATGTGCATTAACAGCTTGTGTTCATCGCCCGCTAATTAACCATTGTTTAACAGGAAGGGGGGGGGGCGTTTACCTGCACGACGGCGGGGGGGGGAAACCGTCGCGCCACCTGAGCCGGGGCTCGGAGGAGCGTGATGCCCTTGAGGACAGCCGCAGACTGCGGGGCAGAACGGATGGCCGCGTTCACAGCCATAAATTTCGGTGCTTCCCTAACTATCTCATTCATCATACACACACACCTGCACATGTGTGTGTGTGTGTGTGTGTGTGCCACCCAACTCTCCTACCTCCCTGCTGTGGCCTAGTAAATAAGGCGTAGAGGCAGAGATGGGGGCAGAGAGTGAAAAACATGAGATAAGTGTATCAGTGAAATGACCATGTGACAATGCGGAGCCCTCTATTTCACCTTGGCGTGCGCGGATTGGTCGTCGGCGAGGAGACAACAGCCCTCCTCTCCCGCCCGCCTAACAAAAGACACATTTTCATATCTTCCTCCGGGGACCGTTCAGCCATTCATCCCCAGAATTTCCCCGGGTCTTTGGAGATACCGGTGCCTGTCGGAGCTGCGTCGGAATAAATCACACGGCAGGGAAGTGGCGGCCGCGCTGCGGAACGCCATCGACTCCGGTCTGTGTCGGCGGCGGTGGCGGAGCGTTTGTTTATGCTGAAATGGAGGTTATCGCGTTTCTAAAAGAGAAGCCGTCGTGTGCGTCGTAGGAAATACGGCACGCCTGCTGTCTGCCGGCACGACGGGGGGCAGAGGTCGCTCAACTCCACTGCAATTTTTGCTTCGAATACTTCAATTCTAAAGGAAATGAACTTTATTTAAAAAAAGAGTAAATAAAGTTACTATCTTTTTCCCTGTTGAATAAACACCCTTATGGACCCAAATTGGATTCCTGACATTTTAATTTTCCAAAACATCGACCCGATTCCTTTGTACTTTTCGCTCCCGATCGACCCGCTCTTCCTCCCGTGGCAGGATGTGCCAAGCGTGATGCCCAGGGAACGACTCTCTCTCCTCACTGGACACACACACACACACACACACACACACACACACCTCGATTCCACCATCAACACTTATCTCAGAATCAATCATAATTAGTGCTGCCGCATGCATGAGTTACAGCTGCAGCCCGAGGAATCAGGCGTGTCGACACTGCCCTCTAGTGGTTGCCGGTGGAACTGCAGCAGCAATTTGTGTGTGGGTGTGTGTGTGTGTGTGAGTCTGATAGATTTTGATCTTCCTTACTATAACAGTTATCTTATTGTAATTTCATCTAACGATCTTAGGAATCTATTCCTAGGCTTTCACCGTGTTGCAAAAATATACCAATTATTTATTGTTTTGCTTTTTACTGGCTATCTAGCTTCACTGTGTTTTGCAAACTGAAGTTTTCATTGCGCAGGGAAACATGTTCGTAAACAATAAACACTGAAAATTATTTGAATTGTTTTTAAGTTTGAACACCACTTTGAAAATAAACAAGTGGATTTAATCCCAATAAATGATTGGATCACTTCTTCCTTTAGTTGGTGTGAAATATGGAGTGAAACTGTCGCAGTTGAGAGAAATGTTTTGTTATTTACCTTTTTTTGGCCTCTCTAAACGTAGATTGTCTCCTCAGTCCAACACGACGTGAGACGAGGACGGTGATTCCACCACGCGACCGGGGTAATCTCGCGAGAACAGGACGGGACCATGCCGAACCGGAAGTTCGGGTTAAAAGTTTACTGGTTCGATTTAATAAATAAATCAATCACAAAAGGTGAATAATAATGTGCGGAACATATGTAAGAGGGAAATATTGTGAGTAAACAAATATTCATATCCGTTTCGAGAGACTCCAACGTTGGATAAATATGTTAAAATGAATTATTCAAACCGAAATTGTACAAAAAACAGACTCGGGAATGTTAATCGGATAAATTATTATTATCAGTTTACATTTCTAAAACTCAAAAATTACCCAATAAAGAGTTCTCCCTCGAATAATCATCCAAATTAACTCCAGCTGGGCAGAAGAGTCCAATCTGGCAACCCTCCGCCAACGTTGCTGTCTTGAAAGACGGCTTCCCGCGGCGTCACCATGGGAACCAGCGGCAGGGATGGTGTTTCGGGGCCGAGCCGGGCATCTTGTTGCCGGGCAACCCCAGGTGGGGGTTTGGGGGTCCCCCTCCTACCATATTTATGTTATTTGCCCCTTGAAGTGCAATAATATCCCTCTGACCTCGTTGTAAACAGCTTCAAAACTCAGCTTTACGTGAATTTCCATTTCCACCCACGCTTCATCAGTTGTATTTTCATGTATTTCATGGAAAAAAAAAACAATAACAAAAACTTTGAGGGGACATAGATTTTAAAATCTCACTTTTAAGAACTTTTTTTTTCATCTAATTTAATTTCCGCAGGGGTTAGATCTGAAAGATTTATCTGGTATCTTTCTTATCAGAAAAGCACATTTCAATATTTATCCCAGTGCTCTCGAGTCTTTGGAGATTCGGAGCCGAACGTGAGTGTGACCACTGGGTCATCCGCGCTTTAAACGCGTCTGCGGAAAATTCCGGTTGCGGCAAGTTGAAGCTAATACTTTGTGAGTTATCCTTTTAAAAGCATCCAAATTCAACTTCTCCCCCTGGCAGGGGGGAAAAAAAAAAAAAAAAAGTCCCTGGAGGAAGATTAAATGTCAACAGCCGCGGACCGACTCCGGCACTCATCTCCTCAGCTGGGCACCTTCAAGCTTTACAGGAGAACCAACTTTTTTTCCTTTTACAGGGCAGCACTTAAGTGCTATGAAACCATGAGGGAGGCCTCGGGGGTCGAGGGTTCTCAGTACAGAGCTGACGCATTAACACGCTGTTTACTTCCATCGGGGGTCAGCGACAGGACTCCGGAGAGGATGCGGACGAGACTAAACGCACGAAGGACCCTGGAAAAGGTCACACCGGCGGCGGTGGTAGCGGGGGGAGGTGAAGACGGAGGCTTTTACAAGCCGCCGGCCGCGTAGCGAAGATGTCGCGGCTCTTAGCGGCCACCGGGGTACGGCTGCAACACGGGCACTTATTTAAGGGAATGACAGGGAGGCGAGCTGTGGCACAAGTGCACGGGTCGGTGGACTGGGCGCCCCCCCGATCCTAGTCCAACACAAACACAGCCATTTGAAATCAGTTTTTTGTTTAGTTCTTTTAATATTTCATTTTGGCCGTCCAACCCTGTTTGTTCTGTGCTCAGATTACCCTCCATCTCAAGATCCAATCCGGTCAGAGACCGATCAAAGATCCCCAGCGGAGTGTGGACGGGGGGATTCTTCATTTCACAAGTCTCCACAGACATTAAAAATGAAGTCAAAGAAAAAGACGAGCGGTTTGTTTTTTCCCCCTGGTTATTTTTATTTGCAGTTCTTTACATTTTAGAAAAAGAATCCAAGGATTTTGCCTCCTGTGTGTTTCCGTCTGGCCTCTTCATGGTCCATGATGCCAGCTGAGGTGGTCAGTACAATGTATCTGCGGGAACAAGACAACATGTCAGAACACAGCGTGACCAGGGAAGCTCACTCCCACCAGCCAATCCAACAGGTCAGATTGCAATCTTTCTGTTCTCATTTAACCCCCCTATTCTTCTCAGATTGCGGTTTGAAGAGAAATTTATTATGTTTCTCCCACCACTTCTTTCCTCCAGTGTTAAACCAGCCGAGTCTGCAGTGTTTTTCAAATTCAAAGATAAACCTCCTTTTGTGATAACGGGCCTGACAGCTGAAGCGGAGCTGCAGCATCACATCAAAGCGATGAGATAAATTAAAGATTGTACCATCTTTATTTTTAAAATTCCAAATCCCAAAATGTCTCCACGCCTGACTTCCCGCCTCACTCGACCCACTCAACTGAAGAAGCTTTCTTTCAAAACTGACTTGCGGTGCATTTCAGCGCGGCGCGGATGGGAAGCGAGCTCTAAGAACGCAGCCAAAACACCAACCGACGCTCCCCCGGCGCCATCACAGGTGTCGCCTCCCGCAGCCGAGTCAGAGACGAAGCGCGGCTCAACAAATGCGCTCACAACGGACGAGGAGAATCACAGGCCGGCAAGCAAAGCATCTCGGCAACAGAGCCATTTAATTGATTCAACCCAGTCTCCGTAATTATGAGATCTTGAAAAGGACATCTGTTCCTCCCCAAAGAGTCGTAATGTACCGTCAGCCGACGCAGATGTGGCGTCAGACACGATAAAGTCAGCACAGTTTGTCGAAAAACAGCGGATGAGCGAAACGCCGGTTTGTGTCTAGATGTTCGTTTCGGAAGAGCAACTTATCCCATGAAAATTTAAATTAAAAACGCTTGGTGTAGCGAACCACTGAGTAGCCGCATAAACTCCCATCCCATGCCACCGCAGGGAGTGTGTGATTTTAGATGTTGAAAAGATTTATTTTGTTCAAAAATGTCAGCTGAATGTATATCCTGCGCCCAGAGCCCAGGCTACCCGTGGCATCTGCGTCCCGTTTTCCCTGAGGACTTTCCACATTTAAAAAGGGAAATTTATGGCTGACTTATCACTATTACAAGGATCGCTGACAGCAACAACATCGAGCAAGACATTTAAAAAAAAAAAAAAAAAAGTCTGCCTTTCATCCACTGACTATATACTGTAAAACTGCAACACACCAGAAGCAATACCAATAGATTCATCCCAGTCAAAGATTAATCACGACAAGATTAATGATGATCTGAGCTAAATCTTTGAAGTCTGCCCAAGGACTGTTCGCACACACATCCCAACTTGAATGTATGAAGCACATCAGAGAGGAGTCTGATTCTTGGCAAGCCTGCCTCACTTAGACCTACACCAACCAGGGTAAAAGGTAATGACCCCCTTGTCCATAGAAGTCATTCTTAAATGTGAGTGAAGAGGGGAGATACAAGTACTTCAACCAAGGGGTGAGATCAGCATATCTACACACTAACAGTTTGAATTTAGGGGCCTAATGATTGCGACTGTTTGTGTCTCACACCGTCAAGGCTATATTGAATTTATCACAGAGCATCTGGACTCCGACAATTTGAATCCATCCACTAATCTTCAGGAAAAATATTTACAAACCATAACTCAAGAATCACAATGACTCACATATCTAAAGGATTGAGATTTCCCAGAAAAAGAAAGACTCCCGCGAGATTCAGTATCTCACGTTCACAATTCAAAGAGCTGCTCAGTGATGTGTGTGAGTTCTCACCCAAACTGTCTAGAGGGCAGCAGGTTGTTCTGCCACTTCTCCAGGTCCTTGAGCTGGAGATCAAAGCGTGGACTGATCACGCCACACTGCAAAGACAAGAAAATAATTATTCACTCACAATCAAAGATCAACAACATGGTGTAAATCAAACAGACCCCATATAAACTGGGTTCACCATCTCATCAAGTTACAAAAATTAAAAGGTGAAGGGGGGCTCCTTTTGGTCTTCACCAACTGGACAGGTGCCATTGATGTGAAAACATGATGCACGTACACGCTGCACTGATGTGAGAACCCTTGCATAACTTTTCAGTTTGACTTTGGAGAACACTCAATCAGGTAGTTCAGTGACAAGGACAAAAACAGCAGGATGGAGTGGAAGCTATCAGCAGCAGTGTTCAGGGGGCGTTTGGTTATGGACAAAGGACAGTGCTGGCAACTCTGCTCTTTATCAAATGTGAAAAATAAAAATTGCACAAGAAAATTACACCAAAACAAATTATTCTTGTGTTACAATTGAGTGAATACCAACGCTAAATAGTTCCTGATCGATGAAAGCTGAATATTGTCTCCTGGTTTCAATTTTCAAAACGTGTTGAGGCCAAACTGAGGGGCCAAACCTGTGCTCACATGGGTGAGTTAAAAATTTCACACAATCCAGCTTCCGGGTGCTTTCACACAACCACATAATACCAAGGAATGCTTTCAGCAAGCTGTGCCACCAGTTCAGTGATTCCCATTTACAAATATGACAACTTAATCTGTGCCGTAGTCTAGAACCAATTCTGTGTGTATTTAACAATAATAATCGGCTGTGTTGAATGGCCTAAGAGTAGTGACAATGATGATACGCAGGAGGCAGAGCTAGAGGTTGCAGAGACAAAAGATGTAGAGATTTTTGGGGAGTGATATGGATGGACAGGATCAGGAATTAGTCTGAAGAAAAGCCAAAGAACACAGATTGAGGTGGTTGGGTCATGTACAGAGACCGGATAGTGAATGTGTCGGTAGATGGATGCTGGAATTGGAGCTGCCAGGCAGGAGGTCAAGAGGAAGACCAAAGAGAAGATTTGTGGATGTAGTGAAAGGATATGAAGTTACCTGGTATGAAAGAGGAGGATGCAAAGAATGGGGTTAGATGGAAAAGGTTGATTTACTGTGGCGACCCCAGATGGGAAAAGCCAACAGGAGAAGACGACGATGATCTCACAACTTTTTTTTCCATTCACATCAATAACTTTCTATGTGGAGATTATGCATCCCTATGCAACATTTGGGTAAAATAAAGTCCTACCTTGTTCAGCCTTCCTGTGAGATTGACGACGATTTTGCCGGCTCTGTGGTCATCAATGATCTCAAACTCACCAATATAACCTAGAAATGAGATGAACGCAATCACAGTAAAGCATTGGACTCTGTGACCAAGAAGAAACTGTCAAGTCTGGATTGTTGAGTAGATCCCTAAACACCCGACGTAAACAATCTTGTCTGGCGTCAGATATAGACTACTTCTGCAGTTTCCTTCTTTTTCCAACAAGAAAAGTTTTGATTTCTGCTCTACGCCCTAAGACAAGTAACTCACCGTGCTTCATCATGACGGTTAGGAAGCGCACAATGACCTTGGAGCAGGGCCTGATGAGGACCTGGCGTTTCCCACGCTTCTCTGCATTGTTGATGCACTTCAAGGCATCTGCGAGAACGTTCATGCGCACCATGATGCCTGCAAACACACAAGATAGGAACATTAAATGACATGCTGGGGACGGACCTGGCAGAGTACATTACAGAGAAACTACAGACCATAAGAACACTTTTGAATTATTCTCTAATATTTATTCTGGGGAACACTGAAGCAGATTTGATGAAGAAGACTTGGTGACCTTTTGACTGACAGTGCTTCTTCAAACCTTTTTGCAAACCACCAAAACGACAGAGATAACTCCAATTTAACGAAGATATACTTAAGACCGGTTCAACACTTTCCCACCTAGCTTGCTACAACACTGTTACTTGCTAACAAAATTCTATCAGCTGATACGGATTGTGTTTCTTAAGCTAGCGTCTTTTGTCACGACCTGTGCAAATGTTAACAACCAAAGACGACGATTAAGTGTAACGACTGCTTCAACAAGCAGGGAACAGTCGTTATCTTTAAAATACTATCCGAAGAAAAGGCTAGGAATTCTACTACAGCATGGTCCAGAACACTGGAGAGCACACGGGTGAAGGTAGCTCGCTAGCTTGCTACATCAATTAGCAAAAAATTACACTTCGTACAAGCTCGTCGTAGCCGATACGCAAGTAGTGTCGACAGCATATGATGTGCGAATAAAGCGAAGTGTAGGAAATGAGTTTACCAGGGCGAAGTTACTCCAAAAGTGACAAAATAATCCTAAACTATGCACTCGCAGAATTGAGCATCAGTGTGGGCGCTACGGGTGCAACGACGGCTAGGCCGGGCGGGGAGACGGACGATGTCGGTTATCGCCCAAAATGCGACGGTTTGGGGGTATCGAATCGACACAATAATCGCCTCGATCGATCGCGGAGTAGTTAGACTTCAAGGATAATCTGAAAGTAGGCTGACAAACATTTAGATGGCTTCGATAAAGGGTAGATTGAAAATGACAGAGTGAAAAGACATCTTACCGGTTCTGCAATATGGCGGAAAGAGGAAGTCGTAAGAGTCTGCAATGCATTATGGGGGACGAGCGGCGGCGCCAGTCACGACTTTGAACGGGCTTGCAAAACTAAATTGTTACATTTGTAGAGAGTATCTCCTATTTTTCAACAATATATAGGGGAAAATACAAGTTTATTACCGATCTGGCGCCACCCATTGTCATTCAAATTTCGAGGGATTCAAAAGCTTTATTGTCAATGGACATTGAGTAGTTGAAATTATTGTTTGAAATTAACCAGCTCAGTCGGTCGGATACATTTATTTTACATGAATCATTTATTTAATGACATCATATTGATTTGTACTTGTTATTCTCTCCGCTCATTCGTGAGCCTTAAATGTATTTCAAAATAAAATACGGCGTCCTTGTTAAACGTGTCAAATCAAACCCGAGCGCCACCTAGCGGCCGGGATGAATAATTGCACGTCGAGTCTGGTTACAGCAGGAGACCCTCGGATCCTGTATTTAAATAATTGAAGTATCTCTGGATAAATAAGCAGAAATTAAGAAAGCACTGCATAAAGGAGCTTGGCCTGATCTGTTTATGTTTTTTTAATTTTGTTTTTACAACACACTCAGTCCCTTTGTTAAGATCTCAGACGGCGGTAAGATCTGGCCAAAACTTGAGGGGTTTTGTGTGAAAAAACATGCGTTTTCATGCTTAACACACCCAAAATTGCCAAAAGCATGTCATGTGTTATATCTCCGTGCTCATGGAACATGAGAACAAATCAAGTGATGAATGACCTTTTTTTGTGACACCTCCTCTCTTAACCCTAAAACTAACCCTGATCCCAATCCTAACCAAAGACTTCATATAAGCAGGTAAGTAGGTAGCTCACCCCCATAAAATGGAAAAAAAAGAAGTTATAAATGTATTTAATATGTATTTAATTTTTTGTCGACCTTTGTGTATGCTGAGCAGCAGTAATGAACTATGTTTTTATTACATGTGCGTAGCAGGACGGTACGGTAATTCCAAATGAGTGTAACTAGAACAGTGAGCAAAATGCTAATAAGAATAAGAATAATGATGATGATAATAATGATTGAAAAAAATTAAAATACAATCAAGCTGAGTGTAGTTTCTCTTTATTTTCCTGGGATCAGCTGTTATGTTATATGCTTACATTTTCATAAAAAAAAGTCAGAATCAGGCAAATCATGAATACACACACAGATAATCTGTAGTAAAATGCCCAAAATAGCCCATTAGAAATAGCAAGTGATTGCTGGGTTAAGGTAGTACAAATTAAGATTTATGTAAATACAGTACTACCACCATGATTACACATTTTTTTTAAATGGCTGGAAATGGCAACGGTTCTATGTTCTGCCAAGGTAAACGCTCACACAAGACTCTTTCCCATTAAAGCGTAAAACCCCTCTGCAAAACTCCAAGGGTAAATATCCCGGTGGGATCAAGATCTAAATTGTGTTTTCGGAGCTACGGTGGGTCTGACCATCTGACAGAACTCAAAAGTCTTCAACCGGAACAGATTAAATCTTGACCTAAACTTCCCTCCTCTGCCATCCGGTAGAGAGCAAGCTAAACCTCACACATGCACACTCACACACACACACACACACACACACACTCAGGCATACACACACACACACACACACACACACACACACACACCAGTCAAGTTATCAAATTAACAGACAAAGGGAGCATAATGGAATGCTGAACAGCACTAGACATAGTAACCAGGTTTACGTTCCTATTTCTATGGTTACATTAAAACCTCATCTGTTTTTCTTCCTCTAAAATAAAACTTTTTCGAAAACCCAGTGAGGCGGCTGCTGACACTGCCCTCTACTTTTCAAGTTTAACCTCCGTTGCTGACCATGCTGGCCAAGGAATCCGCGTCTCCCTGGGGATCCAGGCCGAGCTTCTGGAGGTCAAGGCCCATGGCCACCAGCATCTGGAGCAGGGTGAGCTCCTGCTGGGTGGCCCGGTCCACCAGAGCCGGGCAGGTGGGGTTACACTGGGGCCACTGGCAAGTGTCTAGCAGGTGGAAAGGGCAGCCTTTGGCGGGGGTTCTGTTGTTGCGGGTCGCCTCCAGAC
Source organism: Fistularia commersonii (assembly GCF_037954325.1). Lineage (NCBI taxonomy): Eukaryota > Metazoa > Chordata > Actinopteri > Syngnathiformes > Fistulariidae > Fistularia > Fistularia commersonii. The sequence goes on from NC_141318.1 coordinate 4,752,385, forward strand.
TCCTGTCCCAGCAGTGCAGGGCCCGCGGCAGAGAGGTGCCTCGCACTTGGAAATTCATCCAGTTACTGAAAAACAGGAAGTGAACCAGAGAAACATCATGGAAAGGGTGAATATTTTGCCCGCCGTCCAAGTTACAGCCATTTGGCCACTGACGGCCGAATGTGTCACGAGCCGCCAGGCTAACTTTGACGCCGCCGGTCAACAAGCGTCACATCCCCACATCGGGTAACATCACTCTGGATCGACACACCTTACTTAGGCCGACCGTGTAAACCTAGCCAAGGCCCCGCCGGTGTCACCCTGCACGGCAAAATCAGAAGTATGCTCGCGGGGTACCTCGGGGTTAGGGAAAGTGTGAAATGGCATTTGGTGGCATGCAGAATGCAACGAGAGGAATGAGCGAACCGAAAGAGCAGCATGAGCTCATTAGCCAAGGATGGCGAGGACAGACAGGAGGGGTAGCGGCGCTCTTACCTTTTAGTGATGGCCGTGTGCGAGAGGCAGGACTGGGCGAACACGGCGCTGAAAATGGACCACAGAACAACCGATCGTCATTTCTCGCCGATACCCGACCTCTTGCCCGAGTTACCCAGAGTTACTGATCGGCGACGTACGTCACATCTCTGAGGGAGTTCTTCAGCTCCACTCCCAGGTTCCTTATGTACTGCCACTGCTCCATGGTCATGCTCTGTCCACCCATGTAGATGTTCTCCACCCTCAGCTGCTCCTCATCAAACAGCCACTGCACTACAAACAGAGGGGCTGTGGGGGGGGTGGGGGGGGTGGGGGGTGGGGTGTGACGTCACACACGGATAACGTACAGTTGATCAGAAATTAAGGGAAATCGACTAATTGCATTGCGCGATTGGTCGTTTCCAGTCACGAAACGAGAACTGGAGAACACGAAACTCACTGGTCAAGGTGGAATAGAGCTTGTGGCCGAAGAAGCACTGCCACTCCTCTCCCCTCTTATAGAGCTGTCGACACCTGTCGGGTACGACGCCGTTCCACAGCCTGGCGAAGAGAAAACGCGCGCCGTCATCACGCAACATCGCCGCTTCCCGCCTAACAAGGAAGGTGCTAACGCGGCTCTTTACCGGAGTCCAATCTTGATGGCGTCCTCGGGCGAGCAGGAGACGCTCTCGGGGCAGTTGGGCGATCTCTGCCGCTTGCTCTCCAGGAACCACCCGGAATCCACCAGGCCTCGGACCTGGACGTCGGCGCCGAGCTGCTCCAGCTGACCGGCCACTCTCTCGATGTTGAGCAGGACGCCCGTGCCGCCGGCACTGCGGGGAGGCGGGAAGCTCAGTGAATAATCTGTCTCCGCGGGGAGACGGAGGGCTTTTCTTAACCGTTATCTTAACAATCAGGACAAACTGGGTTACTCGCCTCGCCCCGGACAGCATGACGACCTTGGCCTGCTTGATCCCTCTCGGGACCAGATCCCTGATGACCTCGCGGATGATCAGGGATCCCATGAACGCGTATTCGGCTGGAGACAAAAAAACACATGGGCGATCAAAGGGGGGGGGGGGGTGCGGACGGCGGGTGCGAAGAATTGAAACTCACTCGCGTTCGCATTTCTGTCCTTCTCCCTCCCTTGTCGCTGCCTCGGAGGAGGAGCGGGGGCGGGGGCGGGCCCGGTGCCGCTCCATACGTCGCTGGAGCAGTACGGGATGAAGCTGCGGAAAAAAGGTTGCACAGACGGGGAGGCCATTTTTTCCAAAATGCAATATCATATATGTTAACGCGGTTCCTTGCAGACTTTTACTTAATAACACAACTCAGAACCGTCATCGCCCTCCTTTAAACTTTCCAGGATGTTTCCGGGTTAAAAACTGAGACCGAGAAATGTCCCCCGAAGAACGGGTGTGACGCGATGACTGTATTTGAATGTATTTCTGTCGGGATGCTCACACAATGTTAGCGTTGTGCCAGTGCGGGTTCTCCTCCACGTTCGGCGACAATATACCACTTCCTGCGGATGAAAGATCGGGCGTTATGCGGATATCCCCCTCGTGTCGGCGAGCGCTTTGCTCGAAGGAAGGGTTAGCGCTCTTACCGCTCTTTGTCTGGGGCCAACCGGATGAGCTCATCAGGCGAGGGATATTCTGGTACCTGGAATCGCAGGTGTCTTTGCTGTAGCAGCACCAGCCACCTAAAAATGATAGTCTATTATTAGAAGAGGCAGGAAGGCACCTGCAGCCCAGTCGCACCTTTAACTGGGTCCATATCTGACCTTTATCTAGTGTTTAAAGATTTGTAAATGGCTTATACGTGCAATGGATGCTGGACTCGGATTACTTCTTTGAGCAGAAGTTCAAAAAAAGTTTCTCAAGTCAATGCTACGCGTATTTAAAACGTCACATCGCAAACACAAAAATGTACTTAAAACATCAAGTAAATAAAGTGGGAGAAAAAAATGCAATGTTTTGAATTATTTCAAAAATCACATATAAGATCATTTGCGTTGTATTTTATTAAGAATATTCGATGTACTAATATACACAAAGAATAAACTGTACTTTAGGTCTGATGCTTTATATAGTAAATTGTGCCATGTATTTATGCAGTGCACTTTCCGTGATACCGTTCATGGAAAACAGTCAAAAAATGAACAGCGAAAAAAAAAAAAAGGATTTTAGAATATCATTTAATCTGGAAAGGAAGCTGAGAAATGAACGCATTCAAAGTTGAGGTGCATCATTGAGGGGGCGAGGGGGAGTCATGCCGGAACAAGATGACCTAACGGGGGAACCGAATTAACCGGCCGGGTTTTTAAATACTGACCTTCCAGAAATAACAGCCATCGGCGGCTTCCTCTGAACTCCTTTAGGTAAAACCTGCGGAATCACAAATCAACGGGAGTGAGCGGAGGCACGTGGGCGACGGAGTGACGAGGCTACCGCCGCCGGGGAGTCTCACCCGGCCGCCGTCCCGTCGTTGCACGTGACCTGCGTGTTCTTCAGGAAGTGCAGCCTCATGTCGTCCGTCGGGGGTCTGGCGGCCCGGGCCCCGGGCTCCGCCGCGCCCCTGCCGGGAGCGGGATCCGCCTCGGGGGGAGGCTTGACGGCATCGGCCCCTTGCCCCCCGGCGGACTTCTTGGCCGGCTTGCCTCCGGCTTTAGCGTTGCGGGCGTTCTGACACCAGATCGCTCCGACCAAAAGCAAGAAAACAACCTGGCCGAGTATCTTCATATCCGCACACCGTGGGAAACGCAGAAGCTTAATTTATCACCTCTCCTTCCCGCCGCGGCCTCACACATCCACGCCGCTGCCTCGACTGCTCCTACCTTCTACCGAGTGAAAAAACACCAGGAGAGGGGACCTACCTTTTTTTTTTTTTTTTTCCCCAAAAAGTCAGCTCAGACAGTTGCTGAGGATAGATGGCCGGTTGCTGCTGAGGAGAGCGCGGAGGCGTTCGAATCGCGGTTACTAGGCGTGCGCGGAGGATGCCAGTCACGGGAGGCGATGAAGCATTGACCGTGTTTTGATGGAGCCCGCAAATCAGCGGTGAGCTTTATAGTGCCACCATATGGATCAAATTTCCTCCCATTTTTCTCGTGCGGCTCCTGCCAGGTCCTGACATAAGCTTCTGACGGCACCGCGCTGGGGGAGGTACCGGACGGTCGGCAGCGAGGAGAAAAGATAACACGCGCTTCTCCACGGCATATTTCTTTGCGCGCATTCACCACCGAGCACTTTGCCATCTGACCACGGTTGGAGAACATGCTCCCCCCCCCCCATCCTCTCCTTTCTTCTCTCTCTCGCCCCCCCGTCGGCCCCTGATTGCCGGTGTTTGTGATTTAAAACTTCCACGCGGTCGGCATAGCTGCGTAGCCCCTTTGCGCGGTATGTGACCCCCCGGGTCACCGGAGCACGCACCTCAAACACTTTCCGGCGTTACACTACGCTTAACCAACATAGCAGGCGCTCTCAAGGCACAGGTGGCGGACACCTCGGTCGGCTGCGGCGCACCTTTTTTTTATACAGATTCCGCCCCATTTTTCCCGAGATAACCGATTCGGAGCATCTCCGGCAAGGAGATGCGGTTAAACCGCGGCGCCACCTTCGAGGACGCCGATGACACCGGGCTTTACGTAAAGCTGCGTGTCCGGGTCGGTCAAAGAAAGGGGCCGAGAATCTGATACCGGTCGCCTGGGATGGCTGCGGGGTGACGTACCGCTAATCGCCCCGAGGATCATGAGCCCCCGGAGGAGGGGGGGGGGGGGGGGGCTGAAATTCTCATCGATGAAATGCAAACCATCCCAGCGCGTCAATCAAAGCAAATAATTATCTCCTGGAGGGCGAAAGCGCGCGGGGGGCCGGAGAGCTAAAAGGAAGGAGGGTATGAGACAGAAATCTCAAAGCTAAATATGTCGATATACGTCCACTTTAGATACCCGACGGCGGACGGATTTTGCGTGTCGAGGATGCTGCAGCGACCCCGATTCCAAAGACGCAATTGACCGTAATGATCCGTCCGAAGTTAATATTCAAAGAGCGCCGACGGCGGCCGGCTGATTCTAGTCGAAATTTACACGTATTCAGGGCGGACCCCCTCGCCGCGAGAATCGAGAACCATCGTCTGCAATAATCACCAAACCGACAGATTTATCAAGGTCTCGTTGCTCTGGCAGCAAAATCGGTATTTTTGTCTCATTTTCAAGCATTTCATGCTGCTCCAGCTACTTTCAACTGGGGCCAGAACGAAAACAAACCTACTCAAAAATATGTCAGTGAGATCACATCACCAACGTGCAATAAAAACGGACCCTAAAGACATCACTATACTGAATTTGATCTACCGAGCTGAACAATTCCTCCAGGTCGATTCTGAACATTCCTGCAGTTGTCTCGAAAGCATGCACACCACCCTCCGTCTTCCCAGAAATCAATGCCACAATCTGTTTTACAGATACCTCAAATACTTGAAAAACAAAAGAATTCGCTGTAAATCTATCAGCGTTTCACCAGGATGTCATGAGGAGAGAGATGGCATTGCTGCTATTTGGTTCGTTTTCTCGGAACGGGATCGGAGTCAGGACTCGAAGCGACGCGTTCTGATGAATTTGCGTCCGGGACCCACGGCGGGTTCGGCTCTCGGGATCCGGCGAGCGTCGGCTGTGTCCCTTGACTGGTGCGCGCCGTTAACTGAGACCTGACACACCCTTGAAGTCCGTTACTTTTAAAAAAAGCACAGATTTTACACAATCCGCCGGTATGCACCAGGGGCTCGTGGGACACGTTGAGCTTCACCCCCGGGGTCGACAAATTTGGCCCCTTTGTGCCCTTTGTTATTTTTCACAGCCAATCGGCGAGGTCAGGACACCCGGGTGGTCCAGACGCATTGTCTGCTCCACATGTGTGTCACTGGCTAACAGCTTCAAAGAGCGGTGAGCTAGAGGCGGCGGTTGGTGCCTGATGTTGCTTAGGCAACCCCTTTGGGTGAACGCTCTGCAAACAACCGGATTTTTTTGACTTGGTAACCTCGGATGGGTCAGAGCTCAAGGCGGGCGGCCTTCTGCCTCGACCGGTCAGAGAGCTAGCGATGGAGGAGGACGGAGATAGAAAGCAAAAGCATGATCGAGGCAGAAAGGGGGACATGTGGGATGGGAGGGAAATGGACAAATGATCTCATACTACCAACAACAGTAGTGCTAACAGTTACATGCTAATAGCTGACGTGATACAGTAATGGCTTTTCTTTCATTTCATGGGAGATGTGAAAGAAGTGCATCATGCTAAGCTTTCTCAAAAAGAAGGGGAAGACGACTTTGTGGCATTTTTTTTGTTTTCTTTTTTGTACCAAATTTTTCTGTGGCAGTTTCTGCGGTTGTGTGGTGAATGCTAAATGATAGCATGTTTTTGGAAAGGGAGGGGCACCATTGGTCCCACGGGTCAAACTCCCTCCCTTGGAACTCACCTCATGGCCTCGCCGTCTCCTCCAACAGTTTCAAGTGTCTACGGGGCTCGTGACACGAGCGGCGTGGCCTTGGAGTCATGCTGGATGAACGGCCCGGCCTGTCACCGCGGTGATGGATACCAGTGCAGGGTTCGTGCCGTGCTCCACAGCTCCACTCGCGGTAATACAATAAGGAGCAGATTAAGCCTTTTCAGCAATTACCTAGCATGGTTAGTCCGCGTGATTGATTCCTTGCGTGTCCTAGATAATCTACATAAAGAGATCAAATCTACGCTCTTCAATATGTCTTGTTCTGTAGGATGATGCTATCATACATTTGCTTACACTGAGTATATATTACTGCTAAGATACAACAAGGCTAACATGGTTAGCAACATGGCTAACATGGTTTGGCCATTTTATATATTTAAGTAAACTTGATCAGCAACAGCACACTCTCAATGCTGCAGATAAGTTGCTTACACTTGCAAGTACACGTGCGTTACACAGACCTGAAATACAAAAGCATACCGTTCAAATAAACTCTGGTGTTATTTTTTCGAGTTACAAGAAATACATCAAATTGGCAGTGACGGCATTAACAACAATGTTAGGATTCCAGCTGGATAACAGATTCCCCGGAGCCCGACCTTGGTTGGTCATCGCGGGCCGCGAGTGGCCATCGATCTTGACATATCGGCCCGGGTGATGTCACCTCTTTCGCATCACGTCTTGTTGTCTCGCGCATACAGTCAAGCGCTCCTTCCTCGGGGGGGGGGGGCTCAGTCGCCAAAAAGGCCGGGCGGGGGCATGCATACATTTAATGCAACCATGCTGACTTTGAAACTGACCCAGAGTAGCACGGTAAACTAGAGCACGCCATGACATCAGGCTCCAGGTATTTATATGCATAAACATACCAAGCAACTTTAAATATGTTTACTGGTCGCTATTAATAGCGTCGCGCCGCTATTTTTTTTTTTTTTCAGCCCACGCCGCTGCAAAGGGAGCCGCCGACCTGGATAACCATAAGTGAAGAAAAGTCGTCGATTTGTCTCTCCGACTTCTAGGAAACCCTGCCTTCAAGTCCAAGGCTGAGTCTGACGTGGAATTTATGGCGACATGACAGCTAGCATCTGCGTTACCTATATGGCGCCCCCCCCCCCCCCCCCCCGCTCCTCCCCATCCCTTCCATCCCAACAGTAAACTAGGCAGAGCTCATCACACATCATAATAACATCGATATCCAGCTGTTGCGTCGGCTTCACGGAGGCCGCGAGTCACGTGCGCGACGTCTGCAGTCGTCGTTAGAGAAACATAAAACCTACGACTGCCTTTGAGAAGAACGTGGCGGATGAATATTGAGCTCTCACAGGGAATATCTCCCCTGCCAGAAACTTCAACAGTTGCTGTATTTTATACGTTAAATAAAGTATCAGGTTTGCTGGAACTCTACTGATCTTGAAATTCTCTTGGTGTAAAATATAGCTGGTTATTACAGATTAGCAAATGTGGTAGCGTTAGCTTGAGCGTGACATTTAAATTTGAAGCAAATTTAAATGAAGAAAAATAAATCTCTATAGTGGCTATTTTCTAAAATAACTAATGGCAAATGTAGGAGAATAATAGCTCCTATATGTGGTAATTGCTTATTAGCACCAGCTACAAAGACCGGTACACCTTTAGCTTTATGCAAAACAGAAAACTCTACGTCTGTGCGCTTGCCAACATATTTACAATTTGTTTAATGGATGTAAGGATTAAATTGTTGAAGCTTAACATTATGCTGTGTTGTCTTTAACAGAGAACCCCCTTCTCTCTGTGCGCAGTCTTTTTGCTAAGCTACTATATTCTTTACTTAGCTTTAGCGCTACGCAGAATATGAAATCGCTATCAGCTAGAGATACAAATGCCTTCTCAGCCTTCTTCACTAAAGCCCCGTCAAAGTAGGAACTAGCTTAAACCTTAACAAGAGTTGAATCGAGCATTAAGGAATTTTACAGCCGTATTTGAAGGTTTACAACGTTTTATAAAAAACACATATAAAAGGACCTCCGCTTCTTTCTCCTCGAACACGTCAATAAGTCGACTTCACGATGTGTTCAATTTAAAAAACCAACACTTGTTTTATTGTGGAACCTTGAAACCGACGTTCAAATGTCTTTGCGCACCCAACGTCAGACTATATGTTTCAGTTCCTAATAATTTAGCTCAAAATATAGAAATTATACGATGTGTAAAACGCGTTTATTTACGGCTATCATCTGGAAAAGTCCTCAAAAATATCAGATTACAAAACTGTTGTTAGCTTAGAATATTGCATGCTTCGTTCTGCCGCATTAAGGGGCCCGATGCGAGATGAAACGCCGGGATATTAGTGTGTTGACAAAGTCTGAAAGCTAGCAGACATATGAAACAATATCTAATCCCCTGAGGCTCCTCAATACTACAGATGGACCTTATGCTACCTATTAGTCACCATAAACCAAAGAGGAGTCTGCTGACTGACAGTCTGCACAGATCCAAGCCAAGAGGCGATACAATCTGTATCCGAAAGCGTGTATGACTTTTAGGGATTTGTATTGTTGGTACTGCTCAAAATTTACAGCCTCAATTATTCACGGATAGCAAGACAGTCCCAGTTTATTTAAGTTTTATTGCCCTGTTCAATCCCCCCGTTGCCAATTTCTCAGGTAGTGGTTCAGCAGATTCCTTTGGACGTGAATCTGAGAAAAGAACCTAAACAATTCACATGAACTCCGGGTGACCACAGATGCCTGCAGAACGGAGGCTCGGACGATGAATCGAAGCGCTTCGCACTCGCGGACGCCCGGGGTTATTAACGCCTGCGGCGCAAGTGGAACCGCTCGCTCGTTCCCACAAGCAGGTGCACCTTGCGTGAAGCTGTCAGCGCGATCAATCATCCGACGTCCGACGACCCCGAGTGTCACGCCGCCTGTGCAAAGCCGGTGACCTAAAGCGCGACTTCCTGATGCAACAGGATCGGGAACTTGGTGGATAATCTCGAGTTGAAGAGTCATTGTTGACAGCTTGAAGCTATTAATAGATACAAAACGGGTAAAAAACAATATACAATATCGCCATTATGCAACCTGTTAAAATTTGATTGACAATGCGACGGATGCCGGGGAATCGGCTTTCAAATGTTTCAGTTTACAACCTCAGACTTTACATTACTGACCGGGAACGACGCAGTAAAAACCCGCCTCGTAAACATTTCGTGGTTTCGCCGGCGGCGGCGGCGAGGGTTTGTTTGAATGGGCCACGTACATTGGGCCAGTTTTTAAGGGACGGCGGCGGCGGCGGCGGGGGGCACGGAGCATGTTGACCCCCGGGGTCGGGTCCGATATGCAAACCCGCCCCGGCTAAAATAACTCCTCTGACCTCATGCGGGGCAAAATAGATCAGAGCCAGTAAACCTGGTTACCGCTCACCTCGGTGAGACTCCCAGCTCCGGCTCCCATTACAGAACTGAATCTAGTATATATGTGCAGGATGTACGTATACTATACATACACGTACACATATATGGCTGGCCAGTATCGGCGTGAGGACAAATACTTGTGATTTTTACACCCGATCCCTGCTCTACTTAAAAAAATGTCTCACGATTGGTCGGGAGAAAAAAAACAACAAAGGTCTCGCGAAGAGTTTCGCTGATCGGCAAATCACTTGCAGGTTTTTTGTTGCACTTTAGCTGCCGTGGCCCCTGTGCAGTCAGAAATCTCCAGGTTAGCAGCCCCAGCGGCGGGTGGGGGCTCAGACACTGGAGATCTGGAGAGCCAGAATAAATATGTCAAAGACCGGGGACAAAAGGGACAAAATGTACAAATTAATTTTAGTTGATTTTCGCTGATTTCGAAAGGAGACCGTTTGCCAACTTTCCGGGCTGGTTAGTTAATACGCTTACAAGGCGACGAGCTGTCAAACTAATTTTTCCAATCAATTTATGGGGAAAAAAAAACAGGATCTCATCTATCCAATCAACTCACAGGACAGTTTGACAGATGAGAGGAGGATTTATGATCTGATACATTCTATCGTGATCAATAATTCTCCCATGTATCTTCTTCTTCCTCCCTGTCCTCTTGCCCACTGTAGCATTAGATTTATATTTCCTCACAGGTACTTTTTCCGATTTGAAATAATGTAAAAATCAGCTGTCTTTTTTTCAGTATTTTTCTTGACAAATTAAAAACTATTTAATGCAGTATCCTCCTCAGTCTTGGAACCTGCGTGCTTCAATGGCTTCATTTTTTTTTTTAAATTAACACTTTAGCTGGTGATACTGAAAGGCGGTGAAAGTCCATTCATCCATTGTTTACCACTTATACTACTCGGGGTCGCTATCCCGGTTGCCATCGGGCGAGAGGTGGGGTTCACCCTGGACTGATCGCCAGTCAATCGCAGGCCACATATACACACGGACAACTATTTACTCTCTCGTTCGCACATCTGGGCAATTTGCAAACTTTGAAAAAGGGTGTGAAAAAGCAGGGTGGGGTATTTTCTTGTAGCAAATTACATTTATTGCACCAGTTCTCTATCCCTGATAGGGTGCAGGCAAAATGAAGCAATAAAAGACACAAACGGCGCTAACCTTTGACACTGTAACACCAGAAGGAGGAGGCCCATCCTCCGCCTTCTTCAACTAAATCTATTGTGCACGGCAAAGCAATCGATCACTTTTCATGTTTCAATATATTTTTTTTACAATATCCATACCACCTGGTATTATTCCGGCAGTTACATTATTTACAGGGAGCCGCTGTGAATTCAGATCAGATATACTCCAGGACCCAGCTGAGGTATCAAAACTGCCAATAAAAACAAACGCTAGTTGTCTTTAAACGCGCTGAGAGACGTATATCGCCGCTTTGCATCCCGCCTGGATTGCGTTTTTTAGCAGCCAGTATCCTGGTACCTGAAACAGAAGAGACCAGTCAGCTTCCAGCCCCCACTGTGAAGAAACTGCAGGGCTCAAACAAGACAATTTAAAAATATGTTTAACAATTGGATCAGGTTTTTGAGGATCCACAAGATACTAGTAAACTGAGTAGGGAAAGAGCACGGTACAAATAAATTACATAAAAATATTTGCGCACACTTCTCATCAGAGAACTGAACATTTATCCTAAAATATGGATTTTACATGCTTCATGCTTTGAACAGATGTCACGAAAACGCATGTACCGTTTCAGCATCGTGCTCCAGCCCGGTGTCGTGGTGCTCCATCTCGTCGTCTCGGAATTCCTTTATGACCTGAGTAGAATACACCCGTGTGTTAAGTCAACTCACAGTGTTTGACTTAAAATGCGGCGCCGGCGGTATGGGTGTTATCCGTGCAAAAATGGCGAGGGCGCCAAGAAGAAACCCTGGCTCGGAGATATTTTATGCCATGACGTTTTTGACTCACGTTCAAGAGTTCGGTGTATCTCTCGGGGTCCTTCTCCATCAGGGCCCTGATCTGGCTGTTGTAGTGCTCCGAGATACTCTCCTCCACCGCCACGGTGCACGCCATGGCCACCTCCTTCCCCAGGAGTGCAGTGGAAGCTCCTGGGTGCAAATACGCCAGGAAGATTTAATAAAGCCAAATCTGTTAGCAATGAGGCAAACCTTCAACTGTGCGTCCTATAAACAAACATGTTATGAAGGAATCAGACAGAGGTGCTGGTTCAGATTCTGCACCGTTGTGTGTTTACAATTGGTACCCACCTAATAAATACCCGGCGATGTTCCAAAGGGGCAACAGTGCTGTGGGACGAACCCTGTTTTCCGCGAGCATTTCATTGAATTTCTCCAGGTGTTTCTTCTCTTGGTCCCACATCTCCTACAGGAGGACGCGTTAAAAGCGAGGATCAGATACTGTGCTGTTGGTCTCCGTGGTGGCCAACAGAACTCCTCGTATAATCAATGCCTACATCTTAAAAATCTCAATCTTATTTATGCCCGGTACTATATGTGCAATAGAGCCAAAAGAAACAGTATCTGTACAACTGTCTTTTACCTAGTGCATTACACTACTTCTTAATGAATACAGATGTATCCTTAATTTTCACCGCGCTTTCTTTTTAAGTGAGTGAATGTCTGAAATGCGACGTGTGAGTATTTATTATTTTACTTGCTGCTGACAGAGATGCAGCTGTGCAAATTTCATTGCACTTCTGAAATAAGAACAATAAGTGTTCACTCATTCATTTGTTGGACTCCAAGAGAAAATACTGCAAACTTTAAGGGGTAACTTATGATTGAAATCTCTGTGCAATTGCTTTTTTTTTATTTAAACGCACTCGCAGGAACCAACTAAAACGTTATTTACTTTTTATTAAGGTTAATGGAATTTGTTTTTTTGATCCCCCTCCCAGGGGATGATGGTTCCTCCCATCAGCCCGAACTGCGTCCCAGCAGCCCTGCGGTCTACCTGGATGAGCGGGCCGGTGCTGGATCTGCCCAACACCGCCATCTGGCCGGCGTAGATGCGGTTGGCGCCGTATTCTCCGGCGTGGTCCACACGCAGGATCCGGTCCAGCATCACCTTCTCCTCGGCGTCGCGCGGAGGCGGCACCACGCCGTACGTCCGGGAGCCAAGCGACGCTACAAACGGAAAGGCAACATCCGGGCATTTTAGGAGCCAGAGGTCAAAGGTTCATACCCTTTGTGAGCTAACCTGCTATGTGATGTAAGCCATTTCATAAGGAGTTTAGTTAACTAAAGGTTACTAGAAAATGACACCCTGGAGTGGGTTAGCCGAAGAGAAATTAATTAATTTAAATATATAGAACAGTCAACACAGGCTGTGTTGTAATTCAGAGGATAAGTTTCCGTGAGCGGGCCGGTGTTTTTAGCACGCCTAGCATGTTAGCTTTTAGCTACGAACCCGGTGCTCACCGTTGGCTTTCAGACACCGCCGTAAGAGCGTGGGACCGGCCGTGTGGCTCCAGCCGCACAGCGCTGTCCGTGCGGCCCTCTGCATACTCGTCTCCGCCGCTGCTTTATCCACCCGAGTTACCGGAGAAAGCAGCGAAACGTGTCATTGAAACTCAAACGGGTTGGTTGTAGGCGTTGCTGTCGCAGGTTTATGACGACACAGGCTCGCGCACCGCTGCCCGACCTATCACACCTTGCGCAACGACGAAAAAAAAACAAAAAACTTGCGTAACGACTGTTTATAATAATAATAATTACTATTTTGATTTTTTATTTTTGGTGTTGTTTTGATTTAACGTACCACAATTTTCTCTTTGGTTTAAATCCGAATTTAAATGATTATGATGACTGGATTTCTACTGGTTATCAGTGTTTTCGGAAAAAATGTACACTTCAACAAAGTATATACTCTGTTTAGGCGAAACACTTAGCCTTTTTTGCCACCGTTGTATTAACTATATCAATTTTTCCCTAACTATATTCATCCCTTGTGAAGGTTTACCCTTTTTTCTGTCTCTGTCAAGTGACTCAGCTTACAACACAGTAGCTGTCTTTACAAACACATCAAAGTCTCATTATTATTATTATTATTATTACTATCATTATTATTATTATTATTATTATTATTATTATTATTATTATTATTATTATTATTATTATTATTATCACATAGATTTTGCTTAATGGATGCTTCTTTTATCGGATCGATCCAAACATTTTGAAAAGCTGTGCACGCTTCATATCATCACCATCGCAACTGAATTCAAACAGAGGTTATCCCTCTTGGCTGTCTTATTCCTATGTCTTCTCTTTAATGCATTCTTTTTCTAAAGATGGATTCTTTGTGGATGGATTTTTATCACTCGGGAAGATTCACTCAGGATTCACCCGGCTGCTCATCCCTTTGCGGGGCGACATGCTGAGCAAGAAATGACAGATCCCTGGAAAGGTCACAGTTGCCCGGCTAAATCGCAGCACAAACAAATCCCACACTCAGCAGGCAATTGGGAGTTCACATAGTTCACCTGGCCTGCATATCTTTGGCCTGCGGGAGGAAACCAGACATTGAAATTGAATAAAGTAAATGGAGAAAATTACCTCTTGGCCAGACACTCTCTTCTTATTTTGGGTTAAACAGATCATGAAAGAATCTTTTGTTTACGATTGTTATGCAAGACTACATATGGCATAAAAAAAAGCAAAGCAGCAGGAGTTATTTTTTGAACTGAGTCCAGCAGCTAGAGTCACAGCTGGTGACCTATAGATGGCAGCGTTGCACAGATAATCTGAGGAGGTGCATATTTAGAGACTATATTTGGTCCAGTCTTGACCCTATAATTTCAGTAAAACATGTATAACTGCGGGGAAGCCCCACTTGTTGGAGACATCGACGGATCATCGGTTTAGTTTCAAATGAGAAAAACAAAACGTGACGCATGTCGGCGTGAAAGCCGGAGAACTCTGCACTAATTGTCTTTTCTTTCATTCGCTCGGATCCCATTAGTCCACATTATTTAGTGATGCCTGCTTGACTCCCGCCTTTGAGCGGCAGAAAACAAACACACGGTTTCCCGCAGAGCCCATAAAATAGAGCTGGGATGCAGGAATCTATGGAATGATGGGGTTGACTGCTGCAGAGCTGTGATGGTCATGAGTAAACAGGGCTGCAGCAGTGAATGGCGGGGTGTGTCAGTCCTGTCTGTGTGTGTGTGTGTGTTTGCGGTGAGACACCGGTTATGTGTTTCCCTATCTGTCTGTCTGTCTGACCGTGGGTGGTTACACATGTGTGGCTGTACATCAGTGTGTGCCGGTTGCCTTTTGTCCCGATTCTACGTGTTTGTGTATCACTCTGTGTGTGTGTGCAAGGACAGGACTGGCGCAGTGTGAGAGGGTCACAGGTGTGTGCAAAGTTTTGCAATTATGTGCATTGTTTGGCTTTTAGTAGTTCAGTCAATTTCTCATTTTTGATGAAATGTGTGTCTCTGGCTCTATCAGCTGACTCCTATGAGCCAATAATGTCCCAATTACTCACTGTGTCTATTTCGCAATGGAAACGCGTGACCTTATTGCTTCACACACACGATACATACGTAAGAATCCAATTTGCAAAGAGTCCAGGACTTGTTCGATGAATGCCAGGTACGGAGGCTCGTCCCCTCCGCCCGGCCGTCGGGGCCGTGTCCACGAGTCACAGAGGGTTCCAAGCACATCCTGGAAGACCTGGCAAAACAATTCCTAATTTTTTAGTCAGAGAAAACAAACTGAAAAAGAGACAGTACGGTCTTGGAAAATGTTGT
This sequence comes from Fistularia commersonii, assembly GCF_037954325.1. Lineage (NCBI taxonomy): Eukaryota > Metazoa > Chordata > Actinopteri > Syngnathiformes > Fistulariidae > Fistularia > Fistularia commersonii. The sequence continues at coordinate 4,767,534 of NC_141318.1, forward strand.
ATTGTTCTGGGAACCGATTGAAACCTCCTATTTTCATATCACAGCTGTCTAAAACAGATAGCACTGGCATTTTAAATGGTCAATTTGTCTGACTTTAGAGTTAGCTCATAATGTTAGCCTACCATCCCGTACATTTTTATATTTTAGCGAGTCATCAGTGTTGGTGTTTACGTTAATGCCTGTTTTCTGCGTGATTTGGGGGTTGCCCGGAATAATGTGAGTGCGGTTTTGGGGTGCAATGAATTCCAGGGAGTTTAACCCGGAATTGAGCGGGAACAGTCAGTTGTATTGTGATTGCAATACAATGAGCTATTGCTCATTAGACAAACGTTTCAGGGAAACAGCTGTTTCCCTGACTAAAAACACTACACTGTAATAAAAAGCAAAAACTTGTTGATACTTGGGAGTATTTTTTACCCCCTTTTGGAGACCGTAGTATTACAGAAGAGGCAGAGCTGAAGATCTCTTCGGGAGAGATGAGATCGGATAGGATCAGGAATGAGTCCATCAGAGGAACAGCGCATGTTAGATGTTTTGGAGAGAAGGTCAGAGAAGCCAGACTGAGATGGTTCGGTCATGTACGGAGACCGGTGCTGGAATTGGAGCTGCCAGGCCAAAGAGAGGATTTATGGACGTAGCGAGAGAGGATATGAAGTTAGTCGGTGTGAGAGAGGAGGATACAGAGAACAGGGTCAGATGGAGAAAGTTGATTCGCTGTGGTCACCCCTGGAGGGAAAAGCCGAAAGGAGAAGAAGAAGATTCATCAATGATGATCTCATAACATCTCAAACTGTTTTTTTCATTCACATCAATACCTTTCTATGTGGAGATTATGCATCTTAGATGATATAACATTTGGGTAAAATAAATGAAAAAAAAAAAACTACCTTTCTCAGCCTCTCTGTGAGATTGATGCCGATTTTCCCACCTTTTTTACTAGGGAAAAAGTATTTTTTGAATATTCAGTTTATTGGTAAAACACTCGATTGCAATAGTAATCAGCGCAGCAAAGACACGCTCTCCAAGCATCAAAATCTGCTTGGGAAAACTGCAGCTGGCAGAAGTGCATCTGGACCAAGCACGGCTTGTCTTTCACACTTTCACTGGAAAAGCCGCTCACGTCGATGTCAGGTCCAAGCAGACTAACATCTGCACGGGACTCGCTTTTGGTGAGACGTCTAATTACACCGACCCTTGAGTTTAGAGGATTTGTGTGTGTATGTGTGTGTGGTGACACCACAGGTGTGCTGCCTGTCCGCAAAAAGCAAACACTAGTGTATTTGTGTGTGTGTGTGCGTCGGAGAAAGTTAGTGTTGCGACTGATGAGCAGATTAACGATGCAAACCGCAGGCCGACCGAGTCCATACGTGTGTGTCGGTGTACCTGTACGCGTATGCGACTTGTGTAATGCTCCACGTGCGCGTCTGTACGCCGTCGCTGGCTCGGAGAACTTGGTCAGACGGTGCATAGCTGTGGCGGGACGCCGGCTTTGCGCCTCTAGACTTCAGTGAGTCAACAATGTCTGCTCTCACTGAGAGGAGACATGATGGGTCTTGTCTCATCTGGTCCATGACTGGTGTGGCGGGACACCCTTGATTTTTGTGTTGGTCTCTGCGTGTAGCACATTTATGTTAAGTTAGATGAATATATATGCATCTGTCTCCACTCCAGAATGTGGATTATTCTAAACCACCTCCACAACAAACACATATATATATATACACTGTTCAAAAAAATAAAGGGAACACTTAAAAAACACATCCTAGATCTAAATGAATGAAATATTCTTATGAAATACTTTGCTCTTTACACAGTTGAATGTGCTGACAACAAAATCACACAAAAATGATCAATGGAAATCAATTGTATCAACCCATGGAGGTCTGGATTAGGAATCACACTCCAAATTAAAGTGTAAAAACAAACTCCACGCTGATCCAACTTTGATGTAATGTCCTAAAAACAAGTCAAAATGAATCTGTGTTGCTTCCTGAGTGGAAACTATGATTTCACAGAAGTGTGATTGACTTGGAGTTACATTGTGTTGTTCAAGTGTTCCCTTTATTTTTTTGAGCAGTACATATATAGATACATTTATACATCATGTCAGAAAAAAATGTTGTCTTTTTCTGAGTGAAATGTCAGCCCGAGGGTGAGATAAAGCAAGCGTGGGGCGGTTTTTACGCATATTATTGGGACGGCTTACGTGATACAGCAGGATGTGACCTTTGGGAGGCAGGACTGCATTTTTTTGAGAAAAAAAAAAAAACATCGGCCTGAAATTGGCGTCTTATGTGGTCTGGATCTCAGAAAGTATTCATAGTGCTTGGATTCTGGTTCTGCAGCAGCTATCCATTGAACCGTATTCTCTATTATACGGGTTATTTTAGTTATGCATATACGTGTAATAAGTACATTTAATATGGATTGTAAAATTAACACATGAAAAGAGAAAAAAAAAAAAAAAAGCGGCGCCAACCGCGTTTAACGTATTCACTCTCACGCCGCAGGAAGTCCAAGAACCACGGGAGGAATAGCGATGTGTAAAGCAGAAAGGGTGAAACCGCGCTGGCGGCCCCAACACCCCCGCTTTCGTCCAATTCGACAACGTCAAATGTATTAATGTGCTGGTGAAGAACGTTAAGTATGGAGGGATTATTCATTTACAACTGTTTGCTTTGTAAAAAAAAAAAAAAAAAAAAGAAAAAAAAGAAAAAAAAAAAGGCCCATACATCTTCTCTGATTATATTTCCAGATCCATCATCCGTTAAATTTTCCCCCCCTGATCCCGGGCGCCAAGGTAAAGTTTGCAAAACTTCTCGACCGCCTCCCGATAATCAGAGGGAACCCTTCTAAAATCGCTCGGAATATTTCTTCTTTTCGAATTTTCCCTCCCATCGGCGTTACAGCGCAGCTCGGCGCCTTGAACCGCGTTTGCACAAAGCAGATGATGGCTGTACGGACGGACGGACGGACGGCTGGGTGGGCGGGTGACGTAAAACCGGCACCAGACTTTGGCTGCAGAACGGGGAAGGATCCTTTTTCCACCAGCAATGTTCACATTTGTGAGTCAAGACTGTCAAGCTTTACATGCAACGTCACAATGACACACTCTAATTTTAAAAGCAAGCCACAAGTTTTTCCAAACCCCGATCAAGTTTTCGTGTGTCGGTTTGTCCAAACCTAACCAGACCTAAAATGCGGAGGTTTACGTCATCAAACATTGCAAGTTGCAGATGGGCGGTGTGTCATCATACGCGCTGGGTTATTTCGACAGAGCGTGAACCCGTTGGCCTTTTTGGAAAACGACGCAAGGGACGCAGTTTTTGTTTTCAGTATATCGCCGCGGAAACATCCGGGAAAATCAAATCCGGCTGACCTTTTTCCAAACGCCCTCTTTTTACTTATGATTTTTAATGTTGTTACAGCTGATTCGGGGAGTTTTTACCCCAAAACACGTCCCATCGCCTCAGACTGATTTCTGGCTTCGTAATCTGCCCCCGAAACCGTCTTCGGGGCGTTTGTCGTCCTCTGGGCTGAAAGCGGAAATGGAAAATATCTTTGCCGTCGCAGCCCAGAGGCTCTGGAGTGACACGCCGGGGGGAATAAGATTGTCTGAGTCAGTGCTGTCTTTTAAAGGAACAGTTCAAAACAAAAATGCTGAAACGAAGAGCCCCTGTCTCTTTGTCCATCAGGACCACTGACCCAGATAGCTGTGTTTTGGAGATACTTGTTTATCTGGTCAATACATTAAGTTACAGTCTTTTGGCAGACACCAAAGCGACTTACAAAAAGTGCAGTTCAGTCGCCGAAGATCAACCAAAAAGCCATCTCTGAACTATATACATACATACATTCATTTTTCTTTTGGATTGGGGACTAATTGGGCATTAGTAGGATAGTGCTCTCTGAAGAGGTATGTTTTCAGCTCACGGCGAAAGATGTGCTGCGACCTCGCTGTTCTGACCTTTTTTGGGAGTTTGTTGGTGGAGCCGAGACCGAGAAGAGCCGAGACGGGTTCGATCGGCAGCCGGGGGCTCGGAGTGATGGGGTGGACGGTCGCCCAGAGGTGGCAGGGGACGGGTAGGGACATGTGGCTTGACCGTATCCTGGTGATAAGACGGGGCTGCTCCATTCACCGCCCGGTAGGCGATCACCAAGGACTTGAACTCGTTGCGGGCGGCTACCAGGAGCCAGGGTAGGGACATAAGAAGGGGAGTTGTGCGGGAGAATTTGGGACGGTTGAACCCCGGGTGGGCTGCTGCCTTCTGCATAAGCTCCAGAGGCCTGATGGTCACCGCTGGGGCACCGGCAAGGAGGGAGTTGCTGGTCGGATTGTGAGGGGAAGAGGATCTGATGTAAACTTTCTCTTGGAAGAAGTTTGCGAAGCCGTCGGCAAGAAGGGAAGAGGTCGGAGGGGGTTGGACAAGTGTAGTGAAGTTAGTCACAAAGGTGACGCTTTATCTGATGGCGAGCTGGAACTGAACACGTTTCAAAACAGAAATACTCATTGTCATGGTCTGGTTACCCAAGATGTTACTGTCAGCAGCTTTATGGGGAACTTCTGTTTGTGTTGAAGTTTGAATTGAAGATGCATTACTTCCCTCTTATTTCAGGGTGGATTGCAGTTCATTCAATTTAGACCTCTCGCCGAGGACTGGGGAAGGAGAAACTGCTAAATGGCCACGTTTTCCAGGGATGGCTGACACTCCATCGGGCAACCCAAGAGCTCGTTTTGCTGCCGGGGAACGAGAGAGTGAATAAGTGCGTCTGTATGATGAGGCAATGAGAGGGTGGGTCAGTGACGTGCGATAACGTTCATGGACGGTGAGGGAATGACTTCAACACGAAAAGATTTACAAACAGAGCAGCTAATTCACCGAATAAGCCGAGGAGTGGCATGTTGAATACCTGAAATCACAGGCGCCCCCTACCATGAGGCAGGAGAACTGCGTGCCTCACCTAGTGGCTCTTCGCAGCCCTTTTACGATCGCTCAGCACAAGAAACTAGTAACACTTGTTGACAAAAAGAATACAGCACATTGGAAATGTCGTTCATATAGCAAAAGTGTATACACATTTTAATAGCGACATACAGAGAGACAGCAGAGCATGCCAGCAGTCAGCTGTCACTGCGCCATCTACATTGAGGCCCTACAGTCCACAGCCTCACCGCACGTCTCTTCTTATTTGAAAGGTAATTGTGAAAATCAAACGATTTTGAATAAAAAAACTTGATACTAAAACTGTTGAAGTTCAATGAAAAATACCTTAATAGTGCAAATCATATAAATATAACCATTTCATTCTTTTGTTTCATTTTCCTTTTTTTTCTCGTTATTGAAATGAATACGAGTGCATGGTTGTATGTCTTTATATGAATAAAAGTTTTAAAAAATCCAAACACCAAGAGTGCTCCAAAAATAAAGATCATTTATTTTACATGGAGTATTGAAAATTTATTATAGAATGACGCTTCGAGCAAAAATACGCTCTTCCTCAGATGCTTACCAAAATATGTATGACAAACATGTTGCATGGTGCCAAAGAGAATGATCATGTGATTGATTCCCTCCTTCATTATTATTTTTTTCAATCAAGCACTCATCCTTGACTGGGCTGCAGATGTGTGTGTTTTTTCTTTTTTCTCAAACTATATGTCTTTATATAACATGTGAGTGAGAGGGTTAATGGTTGCATGTCATGAACACATCTGGAAGGATCAGGCCTCACCCGCAAAGCCTCCTCCCGCACTATTTTGCACTTTGCACAATTGCTATTTCTGCACGGTTACAGCAAATCCACCATGCTGCTATTGTATAATATACTATATACTGACTTTTATATGCCTTTAAATCCACTTTCTCACCTGCTATCATCATCATTATATTCTGACCAGTTTTGTGCCCTGGACTGCACAGAAACCTCCGATGCTAATCTCTAAATTCAAATGACATATATTTATACATATACATATAGTTTTTATGCAGTTAAATCTCCATCATCCTTTCACCTCAATACCAGTGGATTGTATCTGAATGCGGTTTATACTTTATTGTATGTTTATATTTTGCACTTTACTGTTATTATTTGTCATACATATGTATTTTCTAAAAAATGTATTTACATTATTATTTCGTTTCACCGTGGGATAGTGAGAAACGTCTTCACGATTCCTCTGTATGTCTAGTACGTGTGGAGAAATTGACAAAAAAGCTGAATTTGAGCTTTGAACGGTGCATGGTTACATGTCTCTATATTCTGCTCTATAAATAAACAATAAATAAACAACCTTTTGATTTGTGTGTTTGGTTTCTCAACCGGAAATCCACACAAGAACTGCAGAACATCAATCATGTTTACGGAAATGTCACTTACGGAAATGACATTCAATATCAGAGGTCGTCTCCATGGTGACATCATGGTGTAAAAATGACTGACGGGGGATTGTAACTGCATCTGGCCGGAGAAGGCGGGCGTCCACAATGCAGTATTTGTAGCTTATTTGAGCATTTTGTAACTGCGGTCTGGAGGACGTAGCATGAAATAAACTCTTATTTCATCTTATTGTTCTTGTAATGGGCGGCACAGAGTTACAGGGGTTATTGTTGTCGCCTTGCAGAAGTTAAAGGTTCGAGTCCAGAGTCCATTTTCGCGTGGACTCCCCTTTCCTTTCCACACACAAACTAACAAAAAAAAAAAAAAACGCCACGAAATGTCGGTCGGTGCGAACGAGAGCCCCGTGATTGACAGGCGACATTATTCCAGGTTAAGCCCCGCCTCCCGGCTCCCGACATTCATCCTTTCTAAGTTTTCCGTTTTCCTTGACCTACATGGAATTCCCCTCTGAAAACCCAACACGGTTTATTAGCACAGCGCCATCATTTATACCAAAAATTGTTACAGCACTAGCTCAAGAGGGAAATTAATGTTATGCAACTGCGTCGAAAAACACCAACAACTTTACAGTTTTGGTGGCAGGCCGTTGGAAAAAAAGGCAAGATATCTCGTAAAAGCTACAAAACAAGGATTCGTTTTCTGATTTAAATTCGCCGAGTCGCCCAGAAAAGCCACCGGAGCGTCTTTATGGATGGCTGTGCGCGATTAAAAACCAGAGGAGGGTGATTTTTCTGCCATTACTCCATTGAATTTGTTTACGCTTGAAAAACCCGTGCCCCGTGCAGAGCAGTTAAATCACACGCAAAACTGCTGTTTTCATGGACACTGGAGTGTATTTAGCCCCGTCTGGTACAACTTAAATAGCCCTTGTCTGCCTGGCACCGCTCCTCTTTTTTTTTTTTTAACGCCAGAAACGGATTGAAGATAATGTTTAAGATCTCGCCCTCGTCACGGGGGGGGGGGGATCAGGGGGAGAAAAAAAAAAAAAAAAAAAAAAATCAGGCGTGTTGGGGCAATTCCAGCCGAGACATTTCTGAATGAAGCGGTCGGATAATGAGCGGCGTTTTTTTTTTTTCTTTTTGCATATGAAGGGGGGCCGATAGCAAGGGAACGAGCAAGTCAGCGTGTATACCTCGAGACGTAGCGAGATAATGCAGCAGCGCTTGAACGCGGCGCAAAGGCCGCTAGAACCTCGCGAAAAAGCCGCGCTGGTGCGTTTGACTACGCCGATTCTAAAAAAAGGCCCAGGAAGGTCCATTTAAGGAAACAATCCATTTAAAGCGTGTGATGACAAGCCAAGCCGCCCTTCATTTATGAAGCCTGTTATTTAAACAGCGTTTCCTTTTCGCCACAGGATGTGGCGCGTTTTGCCATCCCTGCCTTTTCTGTCCCGTATGGCTTTTGCGGAAGTCGGCCGTGTTCGCCGCTCAGCGGAACGGGACGCGCCGTACAGAGTCAACCCTGGGAACAAGGGGCGGGGCCGGGGGCCGCAACATGAACTCGTGTTTTTATTTTGATTTTAATGAAAGACGATTATTCATTCATTCATACAAAAAAAAAAAGAAAAACGCTTATCCTGGAGCCTATCCCAGCTATCACCCTCTCATTCACGTTTCTGTGAAAATAAAGGTCTCCCATTAACCTCCTGCATGTTTTTGGACAGCGGCGGGATCTGGAAAACCCCCTTGCAGACACGGGAATTGGAATTGAACCAGGAACCTTCTCTCTGGGAGGCGGAAGCGCTCACGTCTGCACCGCCATGCCTCCCCGGGGAGCTTCTTCTACTTCTTTTCCTTCCTGCTGCTCCAATCGGAGGTCGCCACGGCCAATCGCCTTCCTCCTGTTCCCTACAGTCTTCCATAAATGATAATAAAGGTGATAATTATCAATACGAATGTGAATTAGCATTCCGGCGTGGAATTAGCAAAATTAACCGATGGGGTTTAATTCTGTCCCCCCCCCGCTCGACCGCGAAAACTGCAGCTGCTCGAATGAGCGCTAAATAACAAGCAGCGGTCGAAAACAAGGAGCACAAACAGCCCGGAGAGACGTCTGTGGCCGATCCGTGCCGCATCAAGAACATGGAAATATTCTGGGGGGAAAGTGCTGGTCGTGGCGTTATCATTCGACCACATTGTACGCATCCCATTTGTTTTCCAGTCTGAAAATGACAATGTTTTTATAGCTTACAGGGAGTTGGATAATTCCCCCTGTTTTTTTTTTTTTTTTTTTTTTTTTTAATGTCACGACCACAATGCTAACCTCCCCTTTCGGATTTTTTTTTCCGGGTGTTATTTTTAGAGGGGCTCGGTCGACGACCGTCAAGCGGGAAAAAGTCAAGGAATTGTTTGTGTTTAGCGCCGGTCTCACCGCCTCGGTGCGGTGGCCGGATGGGCCTCTATGTCACGACGAGTGGGTGTCGGGCTCCGCGCTCTATTAAGGGGCGAGTTATTGGGCAACTGGTGGAGGGGGGAGGCGTGGATTTCCACTTGCTGCTATTTTGGGATGCCGGTCGGTCTGTTTTGAGTTAAAACAGGGGTTGTAATATCCTACTAAGCGTTGTTACACTAATGTAACACTACCAGGACCCGCTTGAGTGAAGTCAGGCTTATTGGCTGGATGGGGAGATGGATGGATGGATGGATGGATGGAGGGATAAATAAATTCTAGATACCGACAGTCCTCAGTTTACAGCGTCCTCAACCTATGGTGTTTCCTCTCTACGACGCCATCGCCGATAAATTTATGAAAACAGGAACGAGCGGGCGACTGCATCATGTTGTCACGCGGCGCTGTGCAAGGAGCACGACCCTGCTGGACTCGCCGGTTGGACGTTCGTAACGTTTCGGCTGTTTTTTTGGAACATTTTTTGACCTTCATTATGGCTCCAAAGCGTACGTCAGACTCTGCCGACGGCAGTGCTTCAAACAAAATGGAAAGCTTTGGAAATAATCGGACGGTTGCTTGGCCGAAGTTGCACGACTGTCTCAATGATCACTGCCAATAATCGAGATTAAGATACTTATTTTTCTACAATGACGTGAAAATATGGGATTGTTCATTCTATCCCATTCATTCACACCTGCAGACACTTTAAAATTTAACATTTTCTTGGCTGGCCCTGCCGTGTTTTTTTGGAGCGTCGGGAGCAGGAGAACCCGGAGTAAGAGTTCTGGTCGTCATAACAACGGGGCTACCCTGAACATGCCTGCGTCTTCGTGACATGTCAAGTCAAGACATGCGGTTGGCAATATTGACCTGCACGTTTATCCCTTAAATGAAAAGAAAGAAATACCGTTTAGATCAACTGATAGATCAGAAAAGCAATGCAGGTCAATTTCAAAATGTACTCTACCATACATGAAGTGTGAGCCACAGAATACACTACAGTACAGATAGTGTTGCAGATGGCATGCCATTAAAAAGCAGGCTAGGCCAGGGGTGGGTAATTATTTTGGCTGGCGGGCCACATTTCTTTTTTAATTTTTATGCACGGGCCAACAAAGTGAAAAAAATTTAAATTCTGATATAGATCCTTCAATTTTTTGCCATTTTATTTCAAGTTTAAAATAATTGATAATAATATAATAATATATATATAAAAATTAAAGGAAAAAAAAATCCATAGAAAAAAAAATTCTAAATTCAATATTGATTGTAAAAACTTGTTAAAATATTCAAAGAAAATAGTTTGGCGGGTAGGATAAAAATGCAAAACGGGCCGGATGTGGCCCGCGGGCCGTAAAATGCCCAAGTCTGGGCTAGGCTAACAGCCTATCGTCCATCTCCATGCTGCTATTCGGCACTGGATCAACGTGCGGTACGGCCAGTCTGAGATTTCGTCTTTTGTAACACAAGGCCAAACCACACCGTGCACGTGAGGTCAACCCCGCGAGTTACTGCAAAATAAATCGTCTAGTTAGCGGCTTCCAATTCATTTTTACACAAGAGAGGGTCTTGAAATGAGTGAGGGAGTCGGACCAAGTAGAAAACGCAAAAACATACCACTTCCTGTCAAACCCTGGCTATGTCATCAGAGTACGGTAATGGCCAAAAATGTGCAGAATTGTGTGGTAACATGATTCAGTCTCAGCAAAAAGTATTCTTGGGATATATATATAAATGAATATGTTTAGCATCTTTATCGTTGGTCGAGCATTTTGACTTTTTGAAACTAGCTTACGAGTGTTTAGCGGGGGCGCCCGTTACGTCATTCATGATCTACCGGTCGATCGGAAATGGAGCGCGAGTTGATCACACGGTATTAAAGAAATAGACGTCAACCTATCATTCGTCCTCACTATGAAATTTGTCACTTAATTGACATACAGGGCAGCCGGTCTGACATTTGACCTTTTCTGACACACGGGTCACCGCGCTTGTGCATACAACAGTGCTAAGCGCTAATACTCTAGCGAGCCTGCAAGCTACCGAGTTATCCTCAACTTTATTTCTTTTAAACTTTATAAACAGCATTAAAACGAGTGAGGAAACCGGACCAATTAAGAAGCCAAAAACTTACCATAAGGAGCGGGAGGAGGACTTACTTTTTTTACTCTGTAATTTTCAAAGTGCCACATCTGCCAGTCTACCATCGCTTTACCGAAGAATGGGAAGCTGCATTTTTCGGACACTTCATAAATACTACGATGATCGTGACAAAAAATGTAGCGTTGAATTGTCCGATGTGTGGTTATGCAAGGTACACCAACACATATGGTACATATAAAGAATTCAATATATTTATATATCAAGATGTTTGGGATTTTTATAGTAGGTAGATCATTTTGACTTTTTTGTGTGTTTTAGAGGCCAGTTTAGTGCTCCTTCCAAATGGATGTATGGATGGGTGGGTGGATAATCCTATCCAATCGGTGGAGGTCATGTTTTTGCACTTTTGCACAGTGAGCGGGTGAATCAATGCAATGACAAGATGATAATGATGGAAAAAAAAATAAACACCATTTGGTCCCTTTTCGGGAAACCTGGAGAAGCCTGGACGGAGGTAGTAGACCTGCAGTGCGCCGACGAAGGCTCACCTCATCTTCCTCGCTCGCAAGTGCAAGTGGCCGGCGTCCAGCTCCACCGCTTTGTTTAAAGGCTGTCTGACTGGCTGGACCGCGGCTGGGTGAGCTGCGAGGCCCAGACTGGTCAGACGAAACCAAAAAACTGCCAGACACATAAAGCACAGCAATCCTAACCTTCTCCTGCGGCTTGAATTTTGGTGCTGAAAAAGAGAATAAAACGGGCTCAACAAATGATTATAAAGGAATGCAGTTTGAGTTTATAATGAATCGTCGGTTTGGATGTCTTCACCCGCGATCGTCCGACGGAACGGCATGAGAAGAGAACTTCTAATATCGAAATATCGGTCCGATTGGTGAATTTCAATGCGGCGGCGGAGGAGGAGCTCGTCCGCGCGGTAATCACACCTTACACAAACACCTTGCCGTTCCAGGAAGTTCGGCTAAATGACGGTGAGCCGTTTGCTGCCGAGCGTCTTAACTGTGTGTCTGAGGTCTGGGGAGGTCTAGATTAGACACCGAAAAAAAAACCAAAAAAAAACCTCTGGAACGGCAATTACCTTCCCGATTCTAAATCTGCCACGCAACCGGAGCCGAGGCTGCAGACGCTCGTGCCTCCGGAGTGTGACCGGCATCTTCGGTCTACCGAATCTGGTTTTCAACCAAAACTCCGGCGTGTACGAACGTAGCCGGGTGTCCCCTCGGGGCCCCGGAGCCTCTGCGCTTATGAGAGGGTGAAAAAAAAAATAAAAATCCTGCAGCGGTGAGAAGCAAAACTATTAGAAAGGATTGTGTTTTTGTCTATTCCCGACCATTCCTTCATTATCTATGCAGCTTATTCTGCATTCAGGCTCATGGTTGTGGAGTCCACTCTCATTCAAACGTCATATAGTATTCACTCTATCATTAACACGTCTGGGGAATTCAAGCACAAGGCCCTGACCCTGGCATTCAAAACCACCTCAGGAACAGGTCCAGCATATCTGACCGAATTGATAAGTCCTTATGTTCCCGGCAGAGAGCTGCGTTCCTCTAATTCAAACCTACTGGCAGTACCTTCTGCTCGCTCTAAGCGATCTCAGGCAAAACTGTTCTCAGTTCTACTACCTCAGTGGTGGAACAAACTCCCAGAAGCAACAAGACTAGCATCATCTCTCTCAACCTTCAAGAAACAGGTAAAAACGTTTCTCTTTCAGGACTTTTTACTGCGCTGATGCCCCAGATCAGGTTGGCAGCAAGTTAGGCTATGCAGTGTGTGTGTGTGTGTGTGTGCATTTGTGTGAAAAAAAAACAAACAAAAAAAAAAAACCCTCACTAACCCAAGCTTACTGTTCTATATATTTCCTGTGCATCGTGTATTTGCAAGTGTATTTGCAGTCGCTTTGGATAAAAGCGTCTGCCAAATGCAATGTAATGTAATGTAATTTAGCATCTCCAATGAACCTCCTGCATGTTTTTTGTACTGCGACGCCACACAATTAGTTGTGTATCGCTGGTCTGCGACACCTTTACGAAAAAAAAAAAGAAATAAAATGAACCCCGTCTCCGTCAGCGTCTCAGCGGCTTTCCTCCTTTGTTAGGATGGAAAAATTTGAATGCAGCCGCCATCTGGGAGCCACCGGTGGACGAGCGTCCGCGGAGGCCGGAGAGCGCCAGGGAGGTCAGAAGCTCCGGGATGTCATTTGGGAAGGAAAGACCATTAAGTGCATTGCATGATAAAACATCTTGCCAGAGCGAGTCCTTTTTTTTTTTTTTTTTTTTTGGGACCGTAAAACTTGTAGCTGCTGGATTTTTTTTTTTTTTTTGCGGAGCTGCCAAGGGGAGAAAAAAAAAAACCAACAAATTAGATGAATAAGTTGATTTTATGAATTGAACGGACTCTCGGCTCCGGTCCAGAAACGCGAATCTGTGTCAAACCCGTGAATTCCGACAGCCTGTTTCAAACAAACGGAAATGGAAAAAACCAAGCTGGGGGGGTTGGAGTGGGAGCAGAAGGGGGCGGCGTGGAGGTCAACCATATTTGTAGTTTATTACGAGCGGTTACAACGCCAAGTCAGAGATCTCGAGTACGAGGTTTACTGGGCTTCTTTCCAGGTTATCCATCTTCCTCCCACAAGCCAACCGACGGTCGGCGGGTTCACTTTAAGACTCGGAATTGTCCGTAAATGTGATTTTCACCTTGTTATCTAGTCACCGTTATGCAGAATCAGTGAGATCCCTGAGTTTGCTTCCAAGCCACTGAGGAGCGACGGCAGATGCTAACGTTCTTAGCGCGTTCCTCCTTTCCCGTCTTCTCCGGAATCTTGTTTTTGGCTTTCGATAATTGCTTTCGCGTTCGATGTTTTTTCTCTCTCAAAAATTTCCAATCGTTTGTCTCGGAGTAGCTCTCAGGGTTTTTCATGGTTTCATTAGCCGGCTATTAGCCGCTCAGGCCGTATCGTGCAGAATGCGGAGCGTGTGAATCACCTGTCGCCATGAAACCGCACTTTAAGTAGGACTCTTGGTATTTTCTTTTAAATGCAGCCCTTTTTTTTTGCTGGCAAGCGCTTCCTGACATTTGTTTGCGGGCTATTTTACTGAGGGCTAGCTTGCTGACTTACTGCCGCACGGAAAAAATCCTATGACTGAGTCGACCGCGGGAGTGAGGCGCAGGCCGGAGTTTTCAAAGTGCAGTCGTCCCTTAAGATACAAATTTAATGCCTTCCAGGAGTATGTTGATTTTTTCGTATCTTAAATAAATGTTCCCGCATTAAAAAAAATAACAGAAAACAAAGTAATTCATCCCAACGCCACCCACCAAACTCACAAAATAAGGATATTAATATAGAAAAAGCCTGAAAAAGAAAGATATTTATAATGTAAGGGCCATCAAAAAGAAAAATCATGGTTATCGCAAACTTAAAATGTTGACAGAGAGGCTATGAACATAAACACTGAGCGAAAAACATACACTTAAAACTTCTGATGATTGTTAAATTAAAATTAACTTAGGAAATATTGATATTAGCTTTCTTCACTTGTTTTTCTTTTTTTCTATTAACCTTCCTCTGAATCGCCGTCGCTAGATAACACTCTTCTTAAAGAATTGAACTGATGAAGTTTGCTTTAGCTTATTTTATTTAAATGTTACAGAAATAACTCAAGTGGCTTCTCCCGCTCTCGTATTCACATCATGACATTTTTTTTGGATTTCCGGGATAAAATTTGCTCGGATCCAGATTTGTATCTTTAAAAAAGATGGATTGTAAAAAATGGATAACTATTGTAAGGGGCTCCTGTAAAATACCAGGAAGTCTAGCAAAAATAAAATATATATAATATATATAATAAGTGTATGAGAGGCTGAACGGTTGTAGATCATGAATAAATGAATGAATGGTTTTAATTATGACTATTATTAAGAAATGACGCATATCACCGTGATTCTACATGACTTGGCACGTGTCGTTGGTGCTATTTGGGTCGAATAAAAGCGCGCGACACACATGATATTATACAAACGGTATGTAAATAGCAACAACTTTTGACAACTGCTTATTAAGAGTAAGAAACGGCTGGTCGTTCACCACTGGAACCGCTAGAAGGTTATTATCCAGAGATCATGAGGGACGGAGCGGAGAAACTTCAGATCGCTAGAAGTCCTTAATCCGCTTTAACCCATCGCTTTAGAAACGTCGTCACGGCGGCGTCGCAATTCTAAAAATCGCAGGTGAAAACCAAAATAATGGACCGAAGCGCGACCATGTCAGATCACAAAAAAAAAAAAAAAAAGGTCAAAACCGGGGTCAGATCTCCCGTCAGGTCTTCTGGTGGGACTTTGCGCCATCGAGCGAGCTTCCCCCTCCGTCTCCTCGGAGGTGTGGGGGGGGGAAGCAAACTGCTAAATATTTTTCGCATCGTCTCACTCGCAGCGGCGTGCGAGACGGGTCCGGGGGGGAGAGGAGGGACCATCTCGGCCGAGGTCGGGGTGGCAAGCGGGAGGCCGGACGCGTCTGAACGTACAGAAGCTCATTTTAAAACCGCTTATTTAAAAGCCTGGAGGGGGAAGAGAAGAAAAAGAAGGGATGGGGGGGGTAAATATTTTGTCCGCTGGTGTCAGGCTCCTCCCCTCGCTTGGCTAAATTTGTCCCCCATCGCTCACGACGCACCAAAATGACACCATTATTTTGACTAGACTGTTTTCCCTCCCGGGGACGGAGGCCAGAGGAAGTGTAGGTGACCTAGACTGGTTAACCGCCGCTCAACCACGAGGCTGGCCGAGGCCCCGCCTCCCCCGCAACCACCCTCCGCATCCACCGCCTGCCAGGTCTACATTACTACTACTACATGGTACGACCACAAGCAGCCTCGAACCGGTGCCAACTCCCCCCCCCCCTTCCATCGGGTCCTCGCCGTGCGCTTTCTTTCCATGTCGCTGTAAACAGTCTGCCTCCCGGCCAAATCGCTCGTCGCAGACCTCATACGGGCCGTATTTAGGGGCCAGACTTGTATGCTTGTTTGTTTTTAGCCCGCCTTGGAACCGGACCAGCGGCGAGCACGGCCCCGCGCTATTGCGTGCGTGCTGCATCTGCTTGTATGTTTGTTTTGTCGTTTCCCCCGAAAAGAAAATTGCGACCAAAAAAAAAAAAAAAACCACCCCGGCTCTCCGGGAGGGATCAGCTGGGAAACAACGGCGAGCGGAGATATTTACAACCCCTCGGCCACGTATAATGAATACGCACATCTGCGAACGACCGGCGAACATCGTCCAAAACAAGTTTTAAAGAGCAAACCAGCATAAGACGGCACGGGTTCGTCTGACGAGCGCACGCGAAAACACTCGCTCGCTCGGTGTCCACCTACGCGGTGTTTTTCCGAACATCTCGCTATGACCGGTGCGCTCGCCCGAGACATAACACCGTCCCGGGCCCAACGGCGGTCTCGTTGTTTAAGTCTGTCTGACGGCTACGTCGGACTCGATTCCGCAAAGTTATTTTTCCCTCCGTCCTCCAGCGGCGCACATCGGTGACGCCTTTCTCCGCCTCCCCTTCCCCCCCCGCAGGCAGATCATAAACACGACGCATCTCACACACCCAAAGACCGGAATTCCATCGATTTACGAGTCGTGTTATATAATCCGCGGGATTCGGTTCGGAATAAAATCGGTCACCGGCCAGAAGATGAGTCTGTTTTTTTTTTTTTGAAGAAGAAGAAATAATAATCAGACGTTGGCGTAGGGTGAGAGGCAGGACGCGGCGGTGGTCCGCTGGCCCGTCGAACTTTCCATGTTTCTGTCTGTGGTGGTGCTGGTGTTACTGCCCAGCAGGCACAAAAACACACACACACACACACAGCGTCAGACTTTCCTGCACAGTCGCTCCTGCAGCCGCCGCCGCCTCCATTGTCCCCTCCCGTCCTCTCCGCCCGAAGACGCATCTTCTTGTTTTTCTCCAAATCGACGTCCGGGGATTTTTTTTTTTTTTTTTTCTAGAAGGTTGTCTATGCTGTTAAAAAATGTCCCTTTTTTTTTTTTTTTTTTTTTTACTCCTTTGTAAAACGAAGTCCCCGAACCCACCCTTGGAGAGGCTGCGGAGGCCTTCGAAAAAAGGGGTCGACCTTTCGGATGCTCCAAGACGGCCCGCTATCGGTCGATCAACGCGTTGAGGCTTTTCTCTCGCGGAGCCCGAAACCGCGGTGACGATCCAAAGATCGCTCCCCCTCCCCCGTCCCGAATCCGGTTCCTCTTTCCGGCTCCCCTTCCCACCCATCACTTATTCACCGTGTCACTTGACGCACCGTTTTTTTTTCCACTTACGGTGCAATTCCCACTCTCGCTGGCGTGACATATTAACGGGCTGTTCCTCCTTGTATCAGCAAGATGTTTGTGCAACACCGCGGATGTCCGTCTGTTTCTGTAACCCAGAGTGATGGGGAGGGAGGACGTAGGTGAAGTTCATGCATGAGCACGTTTACTTATTAAAAACGTCCCGCTATCGAACCGAGCGCCGCCGGTCGGGGTGGTCCGAGACGCGGAAAAATAAGGTGAGGGGCGACGGGGTGGCAAGTGGGAGGAGTGTGTGTCATCCCGATGAGGAGAGGCGGTGGCTGCGGTGTTTTGATCGAAGTCCAGGAGATGTGGGAGAGGAAAGAGGGGTGTGAGAGAGGGAGGGAGAAAGTGAGAGAGAGAGAGAGAGAGAGAGAAATATTTCCACCCACCCAACAAGGAGACACTCATAAACGGCAGACAGACGGCGGGAGAGTCAGAGAGACGCTGGATCGGAGGGTGACGGAGCAAACGGACGGACGGACAGACAGACAGGTGGTCCATCTGCAGATGTTTTAACAAACAGCGAGGAGAAGTCAGAGCGAGAGCCTGAAAACGCTCGCCGTCTAATAAACCCTCGAGTCCAGACTTGAGAAAAACACCGGCATCTGCAAGGTGTGAGGGGGAGAAAGTCCAGTAAGGACACACACTGCACTCTTTATTCCCACCCCCCCCGCCGCCCCCCCCTCGCGCTCTCACACACTTCTAGAAAGCAGCCGGGGTTGCAGGGTGTGTGTCGCCCCGGCCAGAGGAGCAGGACTTCTCATCTCGAGCGAGCGGAGAGAGAGAGAAGAGAGAGAAAAAGAGGAGGAACGAACGGGTGGATGGATGCCTTCTGCAGACTCAGCGGCCTGGACCCTCTCTGGGTGAGTGTGATCTTTGACCCCCCCGTCCCAAATAACATCTCCTCTAATTTCTCTTTAAAAAGTAATCAGTGAGTGATTTCTTGCCTGCTTTGGATGATCGTGTTTGACCGCTATGTAATAAATTCACCCTTCGCTCCGAGCGAGGACGTCTTTACAAAATCGGGGGGTTTGAATAAACCCGACTTGATTGCATCCGATGCGGAGAAGACGATTATTAGATAGCGGGGTCTCCACGTGCGTCCAAAATCGAACGGTTTAGCTCAGCTCAAAAAAAAAAAACACAGGAATGAACATCTTTCCAGCTGGAATGCAAAAATCATTGACTGCACTCAACCTGCCTGTACCCCCACTCCCTCTTTATGCTTCTGGTTTTTATTACAACTCTCTCTCCCCCGTCGTCGCCCCTGCAAAGCCCTCCAAACTAAAATCCAATCGAGAGAGTTAGAAGTCGGACGCAAACACCCGACCTCATATATATATATATCAATTTTTCGTTTTGCACACTGCCTGCAAAACAACGCCTTCATTAAACCTTTCGCATTGTTGTGTAATGATGTCACGGCCGTCCCGGCGGTCGCACCCCCGGGGGGGGGGGGGGACAGGTTTTTATACAGCGTGCACGAGGTCTGATCCAGAAACACCTCGAGCTGCCGAGGGGGCGGGGGGAATCATTCATGTGTTTTTTTGTTTTTTTTTTTGAAAAAGAAAACCGGAGCCATATGTATTCGCTTCAGCGGCTCACATTGTTTGCATTGGCTTTTTTTTTTTTTTTTTTTTTTCAAGGCGCCAAACGACTAGGCGGCGTTCTATAAGTCCGCTTCGCATCGGCGTGTCGGGCAGGTAAAAATAGACACCCCAGTTGCACCGCGGCTGCTAGCGTTGGAGCGCGTTCAAAAAACCCGGGGCGTCGAACATAAAAGCGCTCTTTTCGTCTCGCTGCCACCGACCGCAGGAGTCGGAAGGGTCCGCGAAAGTAGCCTCCCACTCGCTGCCTCGTAAGATTTATGGTTAAAGTGGACCCGTCGAGACCCCTGATACGTGCGGAGCGTGGCGTCGCGTCGCCCTCGACGGCGCCGTCGCTATTCGGCGGGGGGGAAAAAAAAAGGTCATTTCGAATTCATTCGAAATCGTCCACCTGCGGGGGATTCTCAGACGGACGGTTGTTGCGTAACCGTTTTCGCCGCGGCCGTCTACGACCGCGACCGCCCTCCTTTGTCTTGGGCCAGACAGAGCCGCCGCGCTCGGGCCCAGCTGAACCACTTCCTGTGGCGTGCCCGCAGCCGGACGCCTTGCCCCCATCATTTGGTCGGCGAGGTGATGAACAAGCGGAGCCGGATAAACAACGAGCCGTTGGGTTTCATTCATGAGCCCATCCTGGCTCCTCTGCGCTGTTATGTAACCTCATAAAAAAAAAAAAAAAGAAAAACATTTCCAGTGCACCTCCCCCTGCGCAGATTTGTATATTTAACACGCGTTATTATTAGTATAATCTCCGACCACGGGGGTCAAACGTGTCGCCGCCCAAAGTCGTCCTCGAATGAGGACACAAACTAGAGGCAGGGTTCGGAATGGGGGGGAAAAAAACAATGAATTAAGACGTTGCTTTTCAGAACAAAGAAAAGTGACGGGTTTTTGATTTAGCTGCGGTTTGACCTTGAGCCGCCATGCTGGATGTGAATCCAAGCGGCAACTTGTTGCGTTCGCCTACGTGCTCTACCCTGAACTCTGGATTATCTCCGAAACGCAGGACTGGAACCGCACGTGGTACACGGCCAATCCGGACCTGACCCAGTGCTTCCAGAACACGGTCCTGGTCTGGGTCCCCTGCGTCTACTTATGGCTGCTGGCGCCCTTCTACTGCCTCCACCTCTACTGCCATGACCGCGGACGCATCGAGACGTCGTGCCTTTGCAGCGCCAAGATGGTGAGGATTCGCGGCTTCCTCTTTTCCTTCCAGCTGCCAATCATTCGCCTCCGTTGAACCACCTGACTTCATGTACCGCATCCATAAACCTCCTTGGTCTAGGACTGCAACCTTAGCGTCCTTCTACCGAGATCTTCGCTCTGTCTCCCCCGTGCATGTCCAAACCATCTCAGTCTGACTTTATCTCCAGGACATCTAACGTGCGCCTGCTCCCCGACGGACTGACTTTTCCCCAAAGAGGAAATCAGCATCGTCCTATCCGCTACCTCGATGCCGACGCGCACAACATGGCCGCTCTCCCCGGCCCCTCCTAACTCCCCTTTCCCCTTCAGGTGCTGGGCTTCCTGCTGGCTTCCTTTGGCTGCGTGGAGTTCTTCTACATCCTGCTGGAGAGAAGCCAGGAGATCCATCAGCACATGGTCTTCCTGCTCAGCCCCATCATACGCAGCATGACCGTGGTAAATATCCCGCCGACCTTACGGCCGCAGGCTTACATGACAAGCGGCGCCCTCCGACCCCGAGAGATCCATAAATCGCCGATATAGGCTACTAGCGTGTTAGCGCTCGCGCTCCGAGCGACAGGCTCGTTTCTGGGAACGATCCGGCCCGCGTCGATCTGGTTCAGACGCCGACGCGCAAACACATAAAAGAATTTTTTAACAGAGCCGTGCGTTGGCCGGTCACCGAGGTGCAAAGCTGCAGCGGCCAAGGCTAGATTCGCAGTGCCGCGGGCGGGGCAAATACCGCAATACTCCGTAAACACAGCCCTGTATTTGACCACCATCCATCTGGGGGGGGTGGGGGGGGGGGCGACATATGTACCGACAGCTCCCGCCATCTGATGCGGAGGTCGGTAAACTCTCAGCGCCGTGGAGAATGTGATTGTTTGGTGCTACGGTGTAACAAACGTGCGGCCGCGCATCATCTAAATACGATTTCAGAGATCGATGTGAAGCGTAGTTTCCATTTATGATCCAGAGCAAGGGGTCGGGGGGGGGGGGGGGGGGGGGACATGATACCCCTGCACCTGAGATGGAAGAAATTTGCTTCGAGTGGTAAATCACGTACGGGGATCGGAGAATTAATAATCTTTCCACCGTGATTTCTCGGTCAATTGACGGCCCGACGCCCCTAAGCTAACGTTTACATACCAATGCAGAAGTGCGAGTATGCGCTACATATGGCAGCGAGTACAAGTACCGACACGGAACTGGGGGGGCGGAACGCACGCGGCTCGCCTCCGAGGCTTTTCGGGGAGATGTCGAGATAACGTTATATATGCGCCGCGCGGAGGTTACCCGGCGGGCAAGTTAGTAGAGAGGCGAATACCTGCTCGAGCGCGGTAACCTACCGAAAATGTCCGCCGCTGCGCCCCTTAAACATCGCGAGCTACTCGCGACATCCGTCCCGTTTGTTTACGACACGGACGGTAACGCAAGTCCCAGATAGGACGACGTATGTTAGCGTACAACCCCTCCTCACAAAGCTTCCTCTCTCTGCGGCTCCTGTAAAATCTGACTCCCTCTGAGTCAGACAGCCTTACCGCCGGCGGTCTGCGCAGACTGCCGGGTAAATACCAGCACGTGTTCGGGGATGTTAAAAATACACTGAGAGGCCCTCTTGTATTAAGGACTTGAGAAAAAAAGAAAAAAAAAAAGTCGTCTAAATCGAGGACGTCGTTTATCGCGCCGTGAGCCTGCCGCAGACTATCCGCTAGGTCGCATCGCCCCGCGTCCTCGCGCGGCGCTGCAGGACTATCCGCGCCGGAGGGTGTAATTTTCTCCTCCATCATAACCCCGCCCTTCGCCCGGACCCGACCCAGACCGCCGCACGCATCCTCAGGGGAAACTTCTTCTCTCATCGGTATCGATAAACGCTATGACATAAGGCTGCAGCTCCGAATCCTCCGCCGCCTCCCTTTGCACCCCCCCGATCTCCTTCGAGTAATTATAAGGTCTTTTTATTTGAGGGCTTAGCGATAGACGTCCGCCCACGAGTTTGCGGAAACAGATGCGGAAGGTTTACGGCGGCGAGGCGAGTCAGGCTAGGATTAGGAGGGTTCCATTTCAAACGCGGGCCTGAGGTCGGGCTTTATGTTTATGCGCCGACGTCAGCCTCGACCGGGACGGGACAGAAAGTACCGGCCACCGCGGCGGTTAAGGGGAGTTCTCAAAAGCCCGGCGCCGGAAGCGGGTTGAAAATACACTTTGAGAATTAAAGCGACGCTGATAAATGCCCTTTATGCCGGAGAGGCTCGTACAGCGAAGGAGCAAAGCTGTTCGGCATCCTCTCGCCGATCAGCATCGGGTTTTACATTTTCCAGCTGCGGCGAACGTCTCTCGCCCGCCAGGAGGAGCCGCGCCGAGAAACCCGTCGGCGTTCGGGTTTTGTTTTATCAGTATTCCAGCACTGATGATAACTGTTTTTTTTTTTTTTTTTAGGGGCGACAGGGGATTTTTTTTTCCCCATATGCAGAGTAGATCAGGTGGCTGCAGCGGGAACGTCCCCGTTCCGCTTCGGGAGATACTCCACCAAAAAAAAAAAAAAAAAAAATAGGGGAAATCGTATTGATAAAATCGTAAAATGGTAAAAGACTAATAATATATGTATATGTATTCAAAAAAAGGCTTTTTTTTTTTTTTTGGGATATGCCAATAAATTCAACGCCATCAGATGTGTTTACGCTTTTGGCTTCTCCCCAGAAACATAACAAAATGTTTTAAAAACTGCAAAACTGCACCGAGGCTCCACGGCGGGAATCTCACATCACTTCCTGCCGATGTGAGACTCTTGTAATTACAAAACCGCCGGTTTATAACAGGACAGCGCTGCGGCTCATCCCTCGGTAACCAGCGCCCCCCTCCTCCTCCTCGCCGGTTTTTGGCGATGAGCTGCCACGACGCGGCGACGTGTGACTCAGACCCGTTCCCAGTCGGGGTACTTTGCAGGGTGGCGTCGCGGTACGACAAAAGCGCAAAAGCAAGTGAGGAGAGGGTGCCGCTTTGCCCCCTGCAGAAAGGGAAATCCCAGAAACTGAAGTCTCAGAGGGGGATAAAAGCTTGAATGGGGAAAAGCGAAATGCACGAGCTGGCCGTTTTATCAACGGGACGCTCCTGGTGATAAAATTTCCATCCCCGACGGAGGATGAGTTTTCCTTCCCCGAGCTGTTTATCAACGGCGAGTCACGGAGCTCTGGCTCGGCTCGCTGGCGGGGAAAGAGACGGAGTGGCTTCCTCTGGAGGCCCCGCGTATGAAACATCCTTAAATCACCCCCCCCCCCCCCGTCTCTGTCGCCGTCCAGATCCTGAGTTTGTGCATCATCCAGTTGGAGAGAGTGCGAGGCTGTCGCTCCTCCGTGTTCCTCTTCCTGTTCTGGGTCTTGGCAGTTGTTTGTTCCCTGGTGCCTCTCAGAGCAAAGATCCAGCTGGCCGTGGACGAGGTACGTACACCCGGCGAAATTTCGGCGACGAACGCCACGACGATCGAAATCGACCCCCCCCCCCCCCTCCTCCCCACCCCTGAGCTCGTTGAACCCGGCGAACCCGGGAATATCGAAGCGGGTCCTCTCCTGCCCAGTCTAGACACCCGTCTCCACCTCGGCTCTGGATATTCGCTACGTCAGCGAAAAAAGTCCCTGTTTCATCCCGCAATTTAACCAAGGTAACCCGAAGTTAACCGAGCGCTGGAGGATGATACTGCCAATTCTGGTCCAGCCCTGGTGTGTTTAGGTTTCCCCGCCCCCGCCTGTGTCTCCTGCGAGACACTGCAATCATTGTTTTCGGAATTGGGGGGCGCGCTTCTATTTACGCGCCCGTCGCCGTGGGGCAGCATTTGCATTTCTATAAAAAAAAACAAAAAAAAAAACACACACATCCATATTTCTGTTTTATCGTCCTCGGTGTGGCATTCCCACACCGCTCGCCGAGAGTAATGATGGCCCTGGGATAAACGCTGGTGAGTCGGACCGGCGGGCAGAGCCAGCGCCGCGTTTGCGGCCCCGCACCGTAAACACACAATCGGACGGGAGATCCGCACACAATGCACGTCTTTGTGTTTCACCCGCGTGCGGCCGTCCGTCTGTCGGACGCCGTTATATTGTTGGCCTCGCTATAGGAGCCGGGCGCATCCGCAGCATGCGGAGAATCTGACAACTCGCCAAAATAAGCTTTCTAGATATTCCTCGTTCGGGGTCTTGAGAACAAATCGACAGCCAAAACTAATTCTCCATTCAGAAAAAAAAAAATTTAAAATACCGATACCGATTCTGGTGTGTCGTATTTCAACACGTGCTTGTACAAAGAACGGGGAACATTCACGTTTTTTAAACCGACAAAATGCAAACAGAAGGCACGACTGATACTTCCTATTGTATTGGTATTTTCTTTTAAAATCTCCATCTATTTTATCCCGATTATTTTTCCCTAAACATCGCAGCATCCGTTAGCCTCCCCTTTGGAGAAACGGACGGACAGCGGAGGGAGGGGGGGGAGGGGGGGGGGGCGGACTTCACGGGAGGTCGAAAAACAAAAATGGCACAGCGGGCCTAGTTGTTACAGCTCACCTCAGCATATTTCCCTGACACGGCGCGTAAATATTTACAGAGAAAGTGTCTGATTCACAATACGGCGCCGAAGGCCGGAGTTGACAGGGTTCATATATTCTGGACCCGGGGCCATCCTTAGCCGCTTGACCTACATTTTTCCCGACCATTTGCCGCCCACCCTGACCCGTTTTTTTTTTTTTTAAACACCGTGCGGCCGGATCCGTTTGGCCTCCCGCTCCCACCTTTTGTGTTATATCTCCTCTCTCGGTGCGCCATCTCGCTTTTTTTTTTTCGTAGAATTTCACTGTTTACCATGGCTGCTGCACAACGGGCCGGCTGTGGCGGCGGCGGCGGCGGCAGTTGACCGAGCAGTAAACAATGCCCGGTGCCAAAACCCACAATTTGTGTACGTCGAGAATAACACGCCAGCGCGACATTGCACAAAAGTCTGTGACTGGTTAATATCACAGCTGCTTCTTTGATTGAAAGCGAGGCTGCTGGGTTAGTAAAACCACCATCTCCCTATTTACAGATATAGGCTTTTTAGCGTGACTTGAGGCAGATTTAACTGTTGCTTTATTTATTTAAAGAGCGCCATTAAAAAACGTCGGGTTCTTCGTCCCGGATTTAGAGGAAAGGTCTAAAATACACTTTATTGTGACTGCGATCCTGGTCTGGCATACAAAACCATATACCCCCGGCTATACGCTGCGCAGGTCCGGGGGGCGGAGGGGGGGACGGTATAATTAATCCGCGCAAAAAAAAGAAATGCCGGCGAAGACGAGCGGCGGTCAGGAAAAACCGCGGGATGTTGTGCGATTTGTCGACCGCGGCGGCGGCGGAGGAGGAGACGGAGCCGCCAGAAAACACCCTGACCCCGTTAAGAAAACGCGACCCTGTTAAGTTTTTTGGTGTTACCCGCAAAAAAAACAAACAAACACTGACAAAAGAAGGTCTGGAATAGATGAAAAGAAATATTTCGTCTCCTGAGTCAGTCTTTTCCCCTCCCCTGCAGGGAATTGCCTCGGACATCGTGAGATACCTCGCCTTCTTCTCCTACTTCAGCATTCAACTGGCCCAGCTCTTCCTGTGCTGTTTCGCCGACCAGCCCCCGGAGGGGAAAACGGTCTCCGAAAAGGTACGCGGGGGGGGGGGTTTCGGGTACGACGACCCGCTTCTGTCAGAAACATCCACGCCCGCTCCGACACTCGGGGACGGCGAACGCCTAAACGTTTTTTTTTTTCCGCCTTTCGTCCGAAACGTCCTTTTTCCCTTTCTCCGCGGGAAACGATGATGTGATTCACCGCCTCCCTGTTTCCCCTCCCACACGTTCACCACTCTGGCTTCCTGTGAAGGCTGTGCGAATGAGAGTTGTTTTTCCTGTTTGCCACCGACACGACTCACTCGCTTCCGTCTCGGGTGTCACTTCCGAAGGCCGTTCGGACGCCGCGACCGCACGAGCGCCGAGCAGCGAAGCGGTATTGCTTCCCCCCCTCCCCCGATTGGCAGGTGGATCCCTCGCCCGATGTGAAATTCCCAACCCCCTACCATCCAAAAGGAAAAGTCCCGGGGCTGCGGCTGCAGAAGCCGCAGTCTGGCGGGGCGGACACGCCCGCTGCTGCGTCGGCCGCCCCACACTCCGGTTAGACTTACTCACCGGAAGAGTAGCATGAAACGCCATATTACTGACGACGAGGAGCGCAAATACCTCTGTGAGGGGGCGGCGGCGGCGGCGGCGGCGGCGGCATATGGAATGATCCCACAGGGTTCACAAGAAGGCAAACTTTGTGTTTTTCGTGTCTGCGTACGCATCCGCTGTCGGGGCAGCGAGAGATGACACATTTCCGCCGTCTGCGCCCGACCTCAAAACATCGTTTTAGCTGCAACACTGAACTCTATTTATCCGTCCCCGTGTGAGTCCGAGGGCTCGGCTCCCCGCGATCAACCGCCCGACGGGCCCCTCTCATAAGTCCGCCATTCACCGACGCGCACGCCTTTGCTCGTGTTTTGAAAATCCCATGAGAAGTGAGGGGGGGAGTTTAAGTCTGGATTTTTTTTTTTGTTTGTTTCTTTCGCAGAATCCCTGCCCGGTGAAAGATGCCTCGTTCCTGTCCAAGATCCTCTTCTGGTGGTTTACGGGGTAAGAGTCCCCGATGAGCCGTCTCGCGCTCGGGGGGCCGAACTCGCGACGCTAACGGTTCTCTCACCCGACGACTCCTCAGGCTGGTCGTGAAAGGCTACAGGACCCCTCTGGCGGCGGAGGACCTGTGGACCCTCAGGGAAGAAGACACGTCACACAAGATCATCTCCGAGCTGCAGGAGGACTGGACGGCCGAGTGCGCCAAGATCCAAAAGTGAGGAGAAAGACGTACCGCTAACACGCGTCGCGGCGTAAACACGCGAGAGCTACGGGCCTCTCGGCAAGCCGACGGCCGCTACTATTGACTTCTAGGCGTCGATTCCGTTTCACTGTCGAATGTGCTTGGATAAAGCCAGACGCTGACCAATCGGAAGGCCCGAAAACAGGTTCAACCGTAACCCCCTTGAACCCCCCACCTCTACCCAGGCAAGAGAAAGCCCTGACATCGGGCGCGGCGTTGGGGAGCCGACTTCCCGACCAGGCTCAGCTCCTCCGCAAGCTGCAGAAGGAGCAGAGCTCCGGTTTCTTCCTGCTCAGGACCCTGGCGCGCAAATTCGGCCCGTACTTCCTGACCGGGACCCTGTGCATCATATTCCACGACGCCTTCATGTTCGCCATCCCGCAAGTGCTGAGGTACGACTCCCCGAAATAAAAACGGCTTATTTCGACGAGAATGTCGGTATTTTGTTCGGGGGTTGTGTTGTTTGTCGGAGCGCCCCCCCCCCCCCCCACCCCTTGCAAAAATAACATTTTTGAATCTTGTTGTTCACGTCGTGCCCAATAAGTCCCTTTGCAAGATAGGAATGCGGTTTGAGATTACCGAGAAGGAGGTCAAATAAACGTGTCATTATATTTGGAATGTGTTATTGTTGAATGTGACAAATATAACTCCGTCAGTCTCTGATTTCCTTTATATTGCACAAGGCCGCTGCCAATATTTCCCAACCTCAAGTCAGACTGAAATTACCTGGACGGACGGCAATCTAGGCCATAAGAGGAAAAAATAACTTTAAGTGTGTTGTTTTTTTTCCTCCCCTTTCTTTTTTTTTTTTTTTTTTTTTCCTTGAGGGGGGGTCGATACTCTTTGTGTGATAATTGAGATCTACATGTCACTAACTCTCTCCGGGACCGTATGCATGTCAGCGCCTCTTTTCTTTTTTTTTTTTCATTTAATCATCCGCGACAGCGGGATGTGACAACAGTGGGAACGGGTCACGGCTGACCGGGCGAGGCGGTCCGCCTTGCCAGACTGGAATGTTGTTGTTGATGCGTAACGCGGAGAGAGTGGAAGTGTTAATTACCGTCGCTGAGCGGCGAGCGAGGAAAAAAGGGAGACCAGACCGCAGATCTCTGCGCGGCAGCGACGGGGGCGAGGAGGGACGAGGGGCCGGGATTCGCTGCAACAACAGCGGCTAGAAAGTCGGAGGAGGCTCGAAACGGCAGAAATGCCGTCGGGCCCACAATAAGGAAGCCGCAGTGCCAAGTGTGAGGGCAGCCCGGCCGCAAGCCGGAGCGCTGTTGTGCAACCCGAGCCACTTTGTGTGGCCGGCGCCCAAGGCCGTCGGTCGGTCGGTCGGTCGGTCGGGTAGCGCACGACGCGAGTCCGATACGGGCCGATCGAATAAAAACAGTCAAATGCGTGTTGACGGCGAAATCGTTGCTTTCAAGGGGGGGAAAAGATTTCCCTTCGGATCTAGAATGACAGCTTTTCCGCGCTCCATCCGCAGCCTCCTTTTGGGATTCATGAGGGACGAAGACGCGCCGCTGTGGAAGGGCTACTTCTACGCCACGCTCATGTTCCTGCTCTCCTGCCTCCAGTCCCTCTTCAACCACCAGTACATGTACACTTGCTTCACTGTGGGAATGAGGGTGAAGACGGCCGTGATGGGCCTGGTTTACAGGAAGGTGGGTGAAAACCGCGAACCGGCTGACCTCCAGACGCAATAAATCACCTCTCCGATGGCGAGGGAGAAAAAAAAAAGCCCGTAAAAAGAGCGGGCGTCGTATGATTAACGGCCGCTACCTAAGAAAGCTTGACAAGGGTTAGAAACGGCGGCGGAGGGCTAAAACGTCTTTGTCTGTGTCGTCGACCAGTCTTTGGTGATAAACAGCGCTGCCAGGAGGACGTGCACGGTCGGGGAGATCGTGAACCTGGTCTCGGCAGACACCCAGAAGCTCATGGACTTTGTGGTGTACTTCAACGCCGTCTGGCTGGCCCCGATAGAAATCGCCCTTTGCCTTTTCTTCCTCTGGCAGGTACGCGAAAACGCACGAAAGCTCCCGTTCTTGTATTTCCCGAACCGAACACCGATTTAACGTGCCATTTTTTTTTTTTTTACTTTTCTTTCTTAGCACCTCGGCCCCTCCGCTCTGGCGGGAATCGCCACCGTCATCCTGATTTTCCCGCTGAACGGATTCATAGCGAAGAAGCGAAGCAAACTGCAGGTGAGCGCCCTTGGTGTTCCCCGCAGGACGCCGCGGCTAGTTGACAAAACAGCTGAAGGGGCCGCGTGTGGGCGTTTGGCCTTGGATGGTATATTCTCCCTTGTGCTTTTTGATGTCTGCCGCGTATAATGTGTTTAAAAAAAACCCAACAATGACAGGAAAGGGCGGGCGGGCAAGGACGTAATATTTCATTTCTTTGGAGAGACAACAGACGGCTCTGTAAATTGGCATACCGATTGGATGGAAAACAGTCCTAAACGCAGCGACCGCACTACTGGGGCTGAGTTGTTTCCTTGCCATAAAAGTCACCAAATTGTGACAAGTATTACACGATGTTCAGTAAAAAGCACCGCAGCTCTAATGAGAGCGGACCGACCCGATGTTCGGCGACGCATATTTCTGCCTCGCTCTGGTAAATCGTCTTTCCATGGTGCCCTAGTTTGAGCGTTTTTTTTTGTTGTTTTTTTTTCTCCTTTTAACCGTAAAACGTCTTCTTCCCGCCACCCCCTGATAAAACAGGAAATCCAAATGAAGTTCATGGATGGACGCATCAGGCTGATGAATGAGATCCTGAACGGAATAAAGATTCTCAAGTTCTACGCTTGGGAGAAGGCCTTCCTGGAACAAGTCTTAGGCTACAGGCAAAAGGAACTCAAGGCCCTGAAGAAGTCACAGATCCTTTACTCCATCTCCATCGCGTCCTTCAATTCTTCGTCCTTCCTCGTAAGTGCGGTTGTCCTCCGCGAAACCCTGACTTTGCACACCGTTTTGGATCGATCTCATCGGCGAGATCCTACGACCCCCCTGAAAAATCTCACATATCTCAACTCGCATCCGGTATTCGGAAAGAGGCTTTCTTTACCTGACGGCGGTAACGTTGGCCGTGTCCTCGCGCAGATCGCCTTCGCCATGTTCGGGGTCTACGTGACGCTGGACGACAGGAACGTCCTGGACGCACAGAAGGTTTTCGTGTCGATGGCGCTGATCAACATTCTCAAGACGCCGCTCAGCCAGCTTCCGTTCGCTATCAGCACGACCATGCAGGTGAGGACGTTATCTGACGTTAGTCATCTTAACCCTCATATTATGTTAAGGGTCAATTTGACCCATGTCACCCATTGACCCAATGGGTCAAATTAACCCTTAACATAATACGAGGGTTAAAGGGTATGATTTACAGTCGCACCTAAGCGGGAGTGTTCTGACTCGGTGGGTGTCGGTCTCGGTCTCAGGCCCTGGTTTCGCTGAAACGCCTGGGGAAGTACCTGTGCTCCGAGGAGCTGAAGGTGGAAAACGTCTCCAAGGCCCCGCTGAGTTCCGGTGAGAACCCCGCCTCTCTAGAACCACTACCACAGCTTCCGACGGCCGTGTCTACCGACCGGTAGACGGCCTAATGACAGGATGTTCCCGTTTGGCGGCTGCATGTAAATCACGGTGTGAATTCAGACCTTATGATTCATGCAGAAATGTAAAAAAAAAAAAAAAAAAAAAATGTTTTTTTCATATCTATGTGCACCGCGCTTCGCCGTCTGTGATCCATCAACACCTCCTAAGACAGCCTGTGAAAAAGGCGACAGCTCTGTAATTTGTATGATTAAGCAAATTCACTTGTAATTACGCCCAGGCTGCGCTCCAACCGCTGACTTCAGGGGGGCGGGGGAATTCGCTGGGAGAGATTTACCCGTCGCTCCGCTTGAAACACCTTTAAGTGGTATAATTTCAGGCTTCGCTCATTAGGCGGTGTTTACTTTTTTTTTCTCTCAGACGGGGAGGATGTGGCGATTGAGAATGGAACCTTCAGCTGGTCTGCGGAGGGCCCGCCGTGTCTTAAAGGGTATGATTTATGACGGCGAAACATCGAATGCATGGCAAAGCGGGCGCGAAACTTACGGCGCAACGCGCGCCTTCGTTCGACAGGATCACGGCCCGGGTACCGCGGGGTTCCCTCGTCGCCGTGGTTGGACACGTGGGCAGCGGAAAGTCCTCGCTGTTGTCCGCCATGCTCGGGGAAACGGAGAACAGAGGAGGTCACGTCACCGTGAAGGTATGGCGTTTACGCTCGCCGAGCAAAGCTCTCACCGAACCGGATGTGTCGTTTCGCAAGTCGCGATAATATCTCTGTCCCCCGCAGGGCTCCGTGGCATACGTACCCCAGCAGGCCTGGATCCAGAATGCCACGGTCCAGGATAATATCACGTTTGGCAGGGAGAAGCTGAAGACGTGGTACCAGCGCGTGCTGGAGGCCTGCGCCCTGCTGCCCGACCTCGACATCCTGCCGGCCGGAGACGCGACGGAAATCGGAGAAAAGGTAGCGGCGGCGTTTCCTCAGATAAGATAAGATAAGATAAGATAAGATTTATCCCGAAGGAAATTGTTGGGCCAGAGTTTCCAAGTAGGAAGGAGGGAGAATAAGAAATACAATAAAATATAAAGTGTCAAAATTAAGGCTATCAAGTGTTTTAAGGTCTTAAAAAGTACAAAGATTTGAATATTCCCTTCGGCTGAAGGGAGAGGAATTAAAAAGTCTGATGGTCTCAGGTAGAAAAGACCTCCCGTGGCGTTCAGTGGAGCTCCTCGGTGGGATCAATCTACGACTGAAAGAGCTCTGGTGGACTGACGGACGAAGCTACCTAGTGATATGTGCTACTTAGTGGTTACACGGTCGGGCTTAGGGGCGACCGAATTGCCTCGTCGGGTCTGGGAAACGTCGGGATTTGGTCTAAAATAGACCGAATTGATGCTACAGAGGCGCAACAAATCAGGACTGCACAAAGGACTGCATTTTGAGAAAAAAGGGGAAAAAAAAAAAAGAAGGATCCGGGATACGTAGTCCTTGGAGCGCTGGTCCGGAACCGCCGTCTCAGCAGTCCGTGGCCACCTACTAATAATCCAATTTACTCTGAAATGATGGCAAATGTCGTCCGCGCAGGGGCTGAACCTCTCGGGCGGACAGAAGCAGAGGGTGAGCCTGGCCAGGGCCGTGTATCGGAAGGCCGACGTCTACCTGCTGGACGATCCGCTGTCCGCCGTGGACGCGCACGTCGGACAACACATCTTCGATAAAGTCATCGGCCCGAAAGGCTTGCTGAGAGAGAAGGTAACCGGTATTTTATAAATAGCCCGGACGATTTAGCTTCCAAAGAGTATAACACCTTAACCACGGGACCTGCATTGTTGTTATAATTACGCCGAGACTACCACTTTACAGACATTCTTATTTAAGAAAGACGCAATTTGCGCATTGGATTTAACTTACGTGGTATTTTTCTGACTTGTGCGGCAGACCCGTATCCTGGTGACCCACGGGATGAGTTTCCTGCCACAGGCTGACCTCATCCTGGTCCTGGTAAATGGAGAAATCACAGAGAGCGGCTCTTACCAGGAGCTCCTCAGCCGCTGCGGAGCCTTCGCAGACTTCATCCACACGTTTGCCAGCACCGAAAAAAAGGAGAGCGCCATGCAGAGAGGTGAGGCCTCGCTCTGGTGACCGATACTGAAAATAGCCTTTAAATAAAGTCATTGCAAAATGCGAGAATCCCTATCTTGACCATTTATTTTCTTTTTACAGCCGGTTCCAGGAGGTCCAACGCACGTCTCAGCATGGTCGACTTCATGCCGTTCTCCAGAGACTTGTCCCAAGAGCAGCTCATCGGGTACAAAAGCACCCGTGTAAAATGTGCAAAAGCGCCAAGACTTTTGGCATCCCAAACAACTTTTTGTTTCCCCCCCCCCCCCAGGGGTGACACCACGAATACAAACCTGCAGAATATGGAACCCGTGTCCGAAGCCGACGAGGAACAGGTTCCCGAGGATCTGGGAAAACTCACGGAGGCCGACAAGGCGCGCACCGGAAGGGTAAGGGTATCCGGACGCGTCAATTGATCGACGAGACAAAAATATCGGTCGACAGAACTGACGCCGTTGTTGTGCGCCGCTCCGACGCAGGTGAGGTTGGAGATGTACAAGAAGTACTTCAAGACCATCGGCTTGGCCATCATCATTCCCATCGTCTTCCTGTACGCCTTCCAGCAGGGGGCCTCGCTGGCCTACAACTACTGGCTCAGCATGTGGGCCGACGACCCCATCGTCAACGGCACCCAGATTGACGCCGACCTTAAACTGTCCGTCTTTGGGGTTCTGGGCTTCGTACAAGGTCAGTCGGAAAAGATGAGAAAATGATAAAAGACGGCGGAGTACTGTATTTTAAATGCTCGGAGCCTTTTTTTTTTTTTTTTTTTGATGACGCATAACGTCCGCTCTCTTGCAGGCGTCGCTATCTTCGGCACGACCGTTGCCATCTCCTGCTGCGGCATCATCGCCTCGCGCCACCTGCACATGGACCTCCTGATCAACGTGCTGCGCTCGCCCATGTCTTTCTTCGAACGCACGCCCAGCGGCAACCTGCTCAACCGCTTCGTCAAGGAGATCGACGCCATCGACTGCATGGTGCCGGAGGGGCTGAAAATGATGCTAAGCTACGTTTTTAAGCTCATGGAGGTCTGCATCATTGTGCTGATGGCGACGCCCTTCGCCATCGTGATCATCCTGCCGCTGGCCTTCCTCTACGCTTTCGTCCAGGTACGAGCCCCTCGCCGCCACGAGCCAAGCTCGCCGCCGACGACTCGAACGCACGTACGCTTTTATGTTAAATGTGGCTCCGCAGCAGCCGGTTTTCATTACCGCGTGTTATTGGAAGGCTCCGGGCTCCAAAACCAATCCTGCTGATTTTGCTCTTCCTTTTTTCTATTTTGCTTCCCACCTGCTGACATGGGATTGCTCCGCACGTCTACTCTGAATTGTGGGAAACCCGGGGCTCACTCGTTAATGCAAACGTTTTACTTTTCCACTGCGGGCTACAGAGCTTCTACGTCGCCACATCCTGTCAGCTGCGGAGGCTGGAAGCTGTGAGCCGCTCGCCCATCTATACCCACTTCAATGAGACGGTGCAGGGCGCCAGCGTCATACGAGCCTTTGGAGATCAGTCCAGGTTTATTCTGCAGGCCAACAAGAGGGTCGACTTCAATCAGACGTCCTACTTTCCGCGTTTTGTGGCCACACGGTGAGATGAAATTCAATTATCGTAATACGCTTTAACTCGACGTATGAATATCCTCTGGCTCGGTTGAAGTTAATGTCTGAATCGATGTCTCGTCCAAAGGTGGCTGGCGGTAAATCTGGAGTTTGTGGGGAACGGCGTGGTGTTAGCCGCGGCTATTCTCTCTGTAATGGGGAAAAGTACCCTGAGCCCGGGCCTGGTCGGTTTGGCGGTGTCCCACTCCCTCCAGGTAAGACAGGTCTTGCAAAAAAAAAAAAATTAAAAAAAAAATTAAATTTAGAAAAAATTTTTTAAAAAAAAAGAATTAAATTAAAAAAAAAAAAATTGAATAAAAAAAATAAAATGCACACAAAGCTGAGGGGGCATCAAAAATTCACCTCATCCCATCCGGATCTCACAGGTGACTGGAATCCTGAGCTGGATCGTGAGATCCTGGACCGACGTGGAAAACAACATCGTCTCTGTGGAGAGAGTGAACGAGTACGCTGACACCGATAAAGAGGTCAGTCCTTTTGGCGCCGTGTACCGGATTCAATGCCGGATAGAATAGCCTCTTGGGATTCTTTACCCAGAAATACAAAAACCATACGACCGGCAGGCTCTGGACTCATTCTTTGTTTTGGCTTCATACAGGCCACTTGGAGCATAGAGGGCAGCTCGTTGCCTCTGGCTTGGCCCCAGACAGGCACCATTGAGTTCCAGGACTACGGGCTGCAGTACCGTAAAGGCCTGGAGCTGGCTCTGAAGGGCATTTCCCTGCATATTCATGAAAGAGAGAAGGTGAGTCACGTCACTTTGTTCACCAATATTTAAACATATCTGAAAATAGAAATTAACAGAATACAACATTTTTCCAGGTCGGCATTGTGGGAAGGACGGGAGCTGGAAAGTCCTCACTTGCCCTGGGAATATTTAGAATCCTCGAGGCAGCGAAGGGAAAGATCTTTATTGACGGCGTTAACATCGCTGACATCGGACTCCATGACCTCCGCTCACGCATTACTATCATTCCTCAGGTACGACAGTCGCGAAAAACAGAAAGTGAGCTCTGGCTTTTGTCACATAAGCCGCTTGAGATGCTCGCAAAGCTACGGCCAAAACACGCAAAGGCCTCGTAAGCTGCACGTTCAGTCCTGCAATGAATGCTGCCTTTCTTTCAGGACCCAGTGCTGTTCTCTGGCTCCCTCCGGATGAACCTTGACCCATTTGACAGCTACACCGATGAGGAGGTGTGGAGCTCTCTGGAGCTGGCTCACCTGAAGCACTTCGTCTCCAATCTGCCTGACAAGCTCAACCACGAATGCTCAGAGGGGGGAGAAAACCTCAGGTACGCGGTAGTCCGGCGTTATCCCGCGCTGAGGCGTCAATGCGCTGAAAAAATAGCTATCTGCACAAAGTCTGCAGAGTCTAACGTATCTGTGTTTATCCTCTCCTGTGTAGTTTGGGTCAGCGACAGCTGGTGTGCCTGGCCAGGGCTTTGCTGAGGAAAACCAAGATTCTGGTTTTGGACGAGGCGACCGCAGCTGTTGACCTGGAGACCGACACACTCATCCAGTCAACAATCCGCACACAGTTCGAGGACTGCACCGTTCTCACCATCGCCCACCGCCTGAACACTATCATGGACTACACGAGGTATGAAACTACCCAATTAAACGCGACCCTGTTTCGCATCGCTCCATCCGGTTAAAGTGGATTAAGCGGATTCGCCGAATCCTTTGTTTTCCGCTCGATAATTGTCGAGAAACAGCTAAAATGTAGACTGAAAGTAACTTGAACGGCTAAGCATTAGCTACAATAACTGCAGGAACTGAGTGAGATAATTAGCGCTCTTATATTAGCGGTCGGGACTTGAGAATAGTGGATTTTATGTAATAACCGCTATTAACATATTGACACATCGGGGTCATTCGCGGGACCTGCGGCACACACGTATGTTACAAACAAGTCCCACAAAATGTCAAACTCACGCCCGTCCTCCTCTTGCAGAGTGATTGTAATGGACAAAGGTTACATTTCCGAGATGGACTCTCCCTCAAACCTCATCGCACAGCGGGGACAGTTCTACCGAATGTGCCGGGAAGCCGGGCTGGTCTAGGCCTCCACCAGGAACCCTGGGGCTGGAACCAGGCGTGCGACTCTGGCACCTAAGCTGTGTGGCTCTCCAAACACACCTTGAATCAGCCGTCCCTCGTATTATGGCAGCTCAAAAACCACCTCTCCGCTAGGGCATTGTCGATGACTCTCAAGAGCGGCTGCAGATACGGAGCCTAATTCTAGGTTCATAATATGCATGGGCGCAGCGTCCCCAAATCACGAAAAGGCCATTTTTAACCTCAGATAACGAACGCTTAAAAGAACGGATTGCGGGGAGTCTGCTAGCTATAAACGATGTATATAGAGTAGTGGGGTCTTTATATTCCATGAAAGGATGAAGTCAAAGGCTGGATGTAAGGAGTACCACGAACCTAAAGGTGTTTCATTCTGTTTTTGAATGGAACCTATATTATTTTTCTAGTCTTATAAAGCACATGGCATATTTTTTTACATTGTCTCAGGCTTCTACATCGATGTTTACTCAAACTTTTTTTTTAACCGTGTTTAAAAAAAAAAAAAAAAAAAAAAAGAGATAAATGTCGCAGTTGCAGATTGATTGATAGATATGGTTTGTTTTGCTGTCCCAGAAACTGGGACAGGAAGTGTCCTGACACACTAACCTTCGCGGGGTTGACCCTGGCATACGGAAAGGGGGAATGAGGTTTTCATAGTCTTCAAAATTTTAGTTTGAAGCAGCCAATTCAGAATATTTATGTCAGATGGAAGAAGAAAAAAAAAAAAAAACACGAGGAAAACACTGAAATGCGCCAACACGTTAGCGAGCATCCAACTATGTTGTGGCTGTTTATTTTTATAAAAGTAAAATACATAAAAGCCGGTTAAAAAAAAAAAAAAAAAAAAAAAACCTTGCTGGTCGGATTTAACCTGACAACGAAATCAGGAAACCACCATGAATGAAGAGAACGCCTCTTAAAAGCAATGGTGATAAATCTCAGTGTGTGATTGTTTCTCTGCCGTCACCACACAACTCAGGCCTCACTCACATATGAAGAGAAAATAAATCAGCGTTGTTTTTGCTGATCTGACAAACTGTAAATAGTCCCTTTTGAACTTTGCTCTTGATACAATGAATATATGAACTTTTCAGAGAGAAGAGGCGTTTTCTATTTTGTCTTACTGGTTTAGACAATATATTCAAAGGAAAAAAAAAGCAACAAAAACAAACAAAAGTTTATTTATGTAATATTACAAAATGTATTAAATGACCTTACCATTCTGCAGATTGTATTATGTTTATACTTTTTATAAACATGCTTGTTCATTTTTCACTGACCAAATATTGTAATTGTAATGTTTTGTCCATACTACATGCTGGATAATAAAATGTATTTGAAAAAAAGTATGCACTATCATAGTACTTTATCTCTGCTAAAGGGAGGAAATGAATTTGAAATTTGCAATGATTATTTTCACCTTGAATCAGAATTAACTCCCAAGTGTTTTGAGACCCATTTATATTGCGTTCTATGTTACGCCCCGCAATATTCATACAACACTTCTTCTTTTGGCTTTTCACTTCAGGGGTCGCCACAGCGAATCGACTTTCTCCATCTAACCCTATTCTCTGTATCTTCCTCTCTCACACCAACGACCTTCATATCCTCTCTCACTACGTCCATAAATCTTCTCTTTGGTCTTCCTCGAGACCTCTCCCCTGGCAGCTCCAATTCCAGCATCTGTCTACCAATATATTCTCTATCCCTCCTCTGTACATGACCCAACCATCTCAGTCTGGCTTCTCTGACCTTCTCTCCAAAACATCTAACATGTTCTGTTCCTCTGATGGACTCATTCCTGATCCTATCCATCCTGGTCACTCCCAAAGAGAACCTCAACATCTTCATCTCTGCAACCTCTAGTCCATACATCATCGCTGGTCTCACCGCTGTCTTGTACACCTTTCCTTTTATTCTGGCCGATAGTCTTCTATCCCTTCGTACCCCTGACACTTTTCTCCACCCCTTCCAACCTCCTTGAACCCGTCTCTTCACCTCTTTTCCACACTCTCCGTTGCTCTGGACGGTTGACCCGAAGTACCTGAAATCCTCCAACTTCTTGATCTCCACTCCCTGTAGCCTCACCGTTCCCCCCGAGTTCCTCTCATTCACACACATATATTCTGTCTTGCTGTGACTAATTTCATTCCTCCCCTATCCAGAGCATACCTTCACCTTTCTAGATTTTCCTCTACCTGTTTTCTGCTCTCACTACAGATCACAATGTAATCTGCAAACATCACGGTCCATGGAGATTCCTGTCTCACCTCATCTGTATATAGAAACACATTGTATCTGCCTCTATACATGTGTGTTGCTTCAAAGTAACAGACTCTATAAAGTAATCGGGTGAAAAGCATCTTCATTAAAACTTAAAAAAGTTATTGCAGAATAAGTGTGCTCCTCACATCAACCAAACATTTCCAACACTGGCAACTCAAAGTAAACTAGTAAAGCTCATTCTCACGCATGCAACCAGCAAGGTAATTCATTCTTATTACTGTTCTTCAAATATAATTCGGAGTATATATACATATATATGTGTGTGTGTGTGTGTGTGTGTGTGTGTGTGTACAATATGTTAGGACAACATGCATCATTTCCACCAGCTGGGACCTGCAAAAAACACAGGTTGATGTTTATATGTCTCCTCGCTAGATGGCAGAAAACGCTCGATCGCACAGATTGGCTGCAGCGTTTGTTGTTTGTTTACACTCGTTGCAATGGCGACCCTCGGTGAGCTGAAGAGCGGTAAGAACCCGCTGCTTTTTCGATTTATTTTTTAAAAAACGTTTGACAGACGACTGACCTTTACGCTGAACAGCCCTATCCGTATGCTAACAGCACTAGCAACTGTCGTTAGCTCTAAGTTAGTACCACGCTTGCGTCAAACTCCGTTGAAAATGTATAACTTTGATTTAACATTAGCTCAGCGACAATACTTGACTTTTATATATATGCGCCTCCTCGCCTCGCCCAAAGAAATCACATTTTAATTCTGCGCAAATGACTCACATCGCACACAGCTCTAGTTTCTAGTGTTTTTGTCGCCGCTAGCTAACGATTTGCACTGCCTCTGCTAGCGTTAGCAGTGCTAGCTTACATTAAGACTCCAATAAGCAGATATTTCCGTGAAATTATTATTTTGCTCATATGTATTAAGTACGAATTGTAATGAGACTCTTTATAACACGTTTTGGTGTGTGCTGTGAACTTAAAATGTTCGTATTCGGTTAACATTTAAGGAACATTAAAGTGGCAAATTATTGAATGGAGTATGGCACCTGTGGGAGTTCGCTGACCTGAGTCAACCCGGGATAGCAGTGTGAACTACCTGCCTTTTTCCGTTTACTTGCTTTTCCCGTTGCAGCTCTGAGGGACACGCTGGAGTCCCGGGGTGTGCTCGGCCAGCTCAAGGCCCGCATCCGGGCCGAGGTGTTCGGCGCCCTGGACGATCGGCGCCAACCGCGGCCGCCGCTCTCCCACGAAAACCTGCTGATCAACGAGCTGATCAGGGAGTACCTGGAGTTCAACAGGTACAGGTACACGGCATCGGTGCTGACCGCAGGTCGGTGAAAACACACACACACACACACACACACACACACACACACACACACACACACTGCAAAATTATATTAAGCATTTTGAGGTGTTTCAAATTAGTGTGATACAAGGGTGTTGTGATGCCCAGGACAAATCTTGACCATATATCCAAATAAAATATGACACCAAATATTCTTGCTATATATTATCACAAAGGAAAAATATTTTAAATATAGAATACGGCTGAAACATGAAATAAACCCTTTATTTGATGTTAATATAAATCAATGGAATTTATAAAATTCCTTTCCCCAAATGATGCCTCTAGTCACAATACATTTTTTTACATCAGCTGGGAGAAATTATTTTTCAGTGCTTATGAAAGGCCAGGTTGCTCAGTCGCTCCGGTGACATAGAAGACCTCAGATATGTTTTTTTTTTTTTTTTTTATTTCACTCTTGAAAATGACTTCACAGCTCGTGTGTGTATAAACAGGATTTTAAGCAGCAATCTGTATCAAACACACAGCGTCAGAAGCATCCCATGTAAATATGTCATTAAATATCACCCCAAAAATCCTATAAGAAAATGTACGTGCGCCCGTTCTAGAGCTATTCACCGACCCAAGTAGGCAAAAGAACTAATCAACCATTTTCTCGAGACAGAAAGGGTCACAAGGTGCTTTTACTGCTTTAATTTGCATTATTTCTTCTAGATCTGTATTTTGTGTATGTCTCCTAGAGTTTCCTATGTGTCCTGAAATCATTATTATAATGATTATTATCATTATACCATGTTAAAGATGAGCCTCCAAAAAACTGATAAATCACTACTGAAATTTTAAAGTTACAATCCCATTACTTTCTCTGATTGAATAATACAGTACCAGGGCTGGATGGTATTTGATGACTGGATGTTTCCCATCTCCACACAGTTAGACACGTGGATTCTGGCTTCTGTAGCGCTGCTATTTTTAAAACCTTTCAGTGAGTTTCCTGATGCGATGCTTATCGTAATCCGTAACCCAGTTCTGTCAGTTTTTTTTTTTTTCGACTTTGTATTTCGACCTAACATCCCGATAAGTTAAAAACAAATGAATGTTGTTGTTTTTCGATTCGGAGCGTCAGGTTGTTGTCGTTGTTGTTGTTGTAGTAAAACGAAGCGTCCTCCCGGAACCTGAGCACAGTGTGTTGTTTTAGAAGCAGGCCAACCTGAAGTTCCCCTGGACAGACAGTTCCTGGCAAACGAGCTGAGAGTCACAGAGGACACAAGCTCCAAGTCGGTGTAAGTGAGTCAGCCAGGATTTTGCAAACACCAGTACATTCTGTTAAGCAGCGGTCTTCAAATATGCACTCCCGCCCCCATTTTTTCCGGGTAAATGACAATTAAGGGGAGGGGTAACTCACAAGTGGCGTGAACCTTCGCTGTCATCACGGTTTTACAATCGGTCGTCACATGACCGCGGGGAGCTTCGGCCTCGCTCGACCCAGATCGCGTCACTCTTGTATCACTTTTTTTTTTTCCTCCTCACAGCTTTTTCCTTAACACGGGAATAGATCTTGGCTTTGGCGAGAAACTGAATCGGAAGTCGTAAAAAAAATAAATAAAATAAAACTGTCATTTTGGATTTGTAGGCCTCTTCTCTATGGCTTGGTGTCACACTTCTGGAGGAGCGGTGATGACGGAAGGAGGGTGTTTCTGCAGGGCGCCCCTCTGCCAGCCGGACCCACAGCCGGACTGCAGCGGACAGAGGAAAAAACTGAACATGCCGGATCTCATTGAAAGAAGCTCTGTTGTTGTTTTTTTTTACAGTTGTTTTTGTTTCCATGTTATGTGCTCACTGAATGTTTAGCTTAGAAGAACAAAAGGTTTTATTTCCACACATCCCCAAACGGGGACACGTGGCCTTTTTCGAATTCTTAAAAGCTCATTTAGCGCGAGATGCAGTGGATCCGCTCTCAGGGGCTCAACGTTTGTTCTTTTAATGACTGAGACAAAATTTTATGTTAACGTTAAGGGTGTATTGTATTTCTATATATTTTTTTTTTTAAATAAAAGTTTATTTTACTGAACACTTTATGGAAGTGACATTTTATCGGATGCCACACGGTGGCAGCCTCGCCACAGAAAAAGGCCGAAGACCCGTCCGCGAGACTGACCTGCCGGCGACCTTCTTTCCCACCCAGGGGTTCTGCAGGGGAGGGACACACACTGACACACACCATTCTCAAAACCTAAATCAAAATGTAAAATGACTTCAAATGACAACTTAGGCATAACTCTTTGATATCAAAAAGAGGGTTTTCTGCTATATTTATTTTGGGGGGGGGGGGGTTGGCAACCTCTGCTATATTGCAACTTTTTTCCCTGAGATGTAGCATCCTCCATGGAAAGAGTCTGCACTGGCAGTCCCTCAAAGTCATTTCTATAAATGGGAGACTACAGATGCCAAAGGACGGTGGGTGATTTAAGAACTGCGATAATGCTCTAATATCCATACAAGGTTGCGCGGGGGGAAAAAAAAACAACTTAATTTCAGAGGTTGCAAGTGAAGAAGACGAATCACCTGAGGCTAAAAGGACACGCTCCTATCACACACGCTTTCAAGAATCCAAATTTTGCAGCGCCGACCTTTAGCACGGTTCAACGTGACGACGATGATTTATTTAATGCGGAAAAAAAAAAAGTTGTAAACTTAAAAACACCCCCACGGGAGCTGCACTGTTTTTTCTTCCGTACTGGTGATTATGCTTGTCTGCCTTTTTCATGGGAGGGGTTTAGCAAGAAGCATTCTGAAAAAACCCGCCCCTGAAGTAACGGAATTACTTTCCTGCAATTGTCCAAACTTTTTGCCCTCATTGTGTGACTCCCCGGTATACAAACCCTCCCACAACCTCGCACTCCTGCCTCTGACCCACTGCTGTACTTATTACCGCACTAGAAGGTCTTTTTCACTGCAGTCATGGTAACGTGGAGAAGAAAAAAAAAACAAAAAACAGCTGAATGGAATAGTTGTTGCACGCTACCTAGCATTGCACCCTGGTTTCTTTGACGGGAAATAAAAACGTATCCCTATTTTTATTAAATATTACATCTCCAATTTCATTTAAGGATAATAAGTTTGAGTGTGAACCCGCTTGCGACTATCCAGCACGCGTCGATGGAAAGATGCATATTGCAATAAGACCGCCCTACTTTTGCAAAATGATTGAAGATCAGAATTTAAAACATCTACGTGTTTGTGCCGATGTTAATACTAAACAGGTCATTCAAGGATTTTTCCACTGGGACCGCCTGTTCGTCTCTTTTCCACTTGAGTTCTTGGCATCGCCGTCTGCAAAGTTCTTGTGACCGCTGTCATTTTTTTTGTAGTTTATGTATCTGCCTGACTAATATGCCATAAAGGGGGGTTGTGTTGACTGTGGAGGAGACTCCCGCTTTAAATTTACTGTCACTGTAAGTCATTAAGCCAAACAAACATAAAGAGCAACCGCTCCACGCTGAAACATGAAAACACCCACTGCGACCG
Source organism: Fistularia commersonii (assembly GCF_037954325.1). Lineage (NCBI taxonomy): Eukaryota > Metazoa > Chordata > Actinopteri > Syngnathiformes > Fistulariidae > Fistularia > Fistularia commersonii. The sequence goes on from NC_141318.1 coordinate 4,810,923, forward strand.
GCCCATAGTTTTTGCATCCCACTTCCTTTTTCGCCATTTAAGGAAACCTGACATTCTTATCACACGAAAACGTCAGGCCTGGAGTTTCTGGAACTGATTATCTACATAGCAGATCATTTGCTCCTCGGCCCGATTTGCCGATTCGGGCTTTTCTTCTCCCGTCTTTATCATACCCTTATTTCTTCTGCGTGACCAGATTTGAATCTCTCGTTTGATCGGAAGTGTCGGGGGGTCACATTTTGGAAATGGGATGATCACAAGAACAGGGGCGTTGTACGACCCGCGCCGTTCGGTCGATTTCACCTCTGATGGATCGAATTCAAAAACAACAACAGCAACAAAAGCGTTTGTAGAAACTAGCAAGGGTTGAAAAGGCAGCGTAAAGATTAAATTTACACGTCCGAGTGCGAATGAAGACGACGAAGAGGGACAAGCAACAGCCTTCATCTCGGACCGACCCGCTTATCACAATTCTCTTAAAAATGGCTATATAAGCGGGGGAAGCCGAACAATGGCGCACAATTGCTCATCTGGCAGGCTGCCCGCTTATCTTAACACTGTGCAAAGTGGTTGTGTGAAAGAGACAGCTTTATAAATAGTATTGAATTCGGCGGAGTTTCACTTCGGCGGAGTGTACCGTTGTTTTTCCCTTCAGCTCGAATTAGAATACGATTGCATTCCACAGGGGTCAAACCTATCCATAAACATATTTTTGCGTCTGATAAGATGGCCTTCTATGGCCATGAGAGAAACATAAAGAGTTCTCTGCATTCGTGTTCTTTTATTGTATGTTTATCTCGCTGTCGCTTGTTTTTAACGGCGGGGCTCGACAAGCTGCAGGTCGAACGCTGCTTTTTCCCACAGAGGGCGGCGCTTTTAAAGATTGTATTTGTCATTTTTGACTCTTTTTGACTCGACGGTGTTTCCTCCCACGCGGATCGATACGTCTCAGTCACTGAGGAACCTCCCGTTCAGCGGCCGCGGTGCAATAGATTACCGGCCGGGCAATTTTTTTTCAGTCGTCGCAGGAGAACTTTCGTCATCTCCGCCACCCCGACCCCCCTTCATGCCGAGCGTTTCCCCCGGGGGACCAATTCTTGGTCCGGTTATTTCATATTTTCCATCTACGTGCCTCTCTTGGGCCGAATCATCCGCAAATCACAATATTCATTTGTCACTGATATGCAGACGACATCCGACTCTACGTTCCGATGGCGGCGAGATTTTTTGAATCCTTTATCTAAAGACATTTTTTATGTCCTCTTACGTCTGGTCTGTGCAGTTTTATTACGCCTGCTTCGCAAGGCTGACTAAAAATTTGAACGTTTCGGTTTAAATCTTGTTTTTTCTTGCAGCTGTTCCCCTCATGGATCGCCACAGCAAACCATCTGCCTCCATCTCACCGACACACTCCGCGTCCTCTTTCACTCCATCCATAAATTCCCTTCCACTGTATGAATAAAAGTTATTATTATTCGTAGTTCAGCCGGCCACAAGGTGCAAAAATGGCTGAAATGAATGATGGCTCATTCATTTACAGTTCTTTTCTCACTGTTCGCAAGAGAAATATTTCTCCGCGCGCATCCCGCGCTGACGGCCTTGTCGCCTAGGCGACCGAACTGACCGTCCACCGGGGCCGCGGCAAGCCGCAGGTAAATAACGAGAGTTATTCCCACAGAGGCAACTTTATTTGTTTGACAATGCTATTGCTGCTGGACCATATTTAGTCACGGGGCCTCGGGGTGCTTGTCTGCGCTAGACTTTGAAAGTAACACAGAAAGCTGCCGAGATTCCATACAGACCCCACTGTCCTTATATGGCACACACTGCAACCTCTCTGTTCAGTGTATCCCTTGCCTCCTCCTCAGCCCCTCCCTCCGCCTCCTCTCCCACCCTGCCTCCGTGGGTTTTTCAACCTCCTTTTGCAAAGTCCACCTTGCCGCCTTGATGTTGCGCAGAGGAAGCGGAGAGGTTCGTCCGTGCGGCCGGGCCACCGATTTAACACGTACGCTCAAACACGCCGATGCTGTGCTTCACCTCTCCGGCACAGAGCGGGCCCGGACTATCAACCGGCAGCGTGATTTACTGGCGCAAACACATCGTTTTCCTTATATAGGGAGTTTCATTGGAAAGGGGAAACAGGGGGGGATGCGGCGGGAAAGGGGGAGCCGTTTGCGGTGGTGGCATGTGATGATGCGTTCGTGGGACGTACAACCGCGCCGAGCGCTCGTGACATATGTTTACCGAAAGGGGGGAATCTCTGGAGTGGTTACAGTAAAAGGGGATTCCTGTGCTCAGGACAAATGGCTTGCCTTTTGAGGAGTGGGAACCGATTGCATAATCCCTGAACCTTACAGGGCGACGGATCGGAGTACAACCGCTGGGTCTTCCCACTTGCCGACCCATAATTGGGATCCCGCTTTCGATATTTGTACGCGGTATTTTTTCCATGGTGCTTAGCGCAGACGCTGAAAGTCTTCTAATCACCTACGAGCCAAACCGTTGGCTTGAAAGAGGATATGTCTTGAGCAGAACTCGACCATAAAACAGGAAGTGTAGAATTAAAACTGTAGAGCTGCTCCATGTCTGCAGGTCAGGTCGCACTGACTGGCCTCCAGGTATGAACGCAGTCACGGCGTGAACGGTGACAGACGGCGCATTCCTGAAAGAGACATGCTGCCTAATAGGGAACCGAGCTTGAATAAATAAAAGTGAAATATTAGCTTTAAGGAGTATACAACGACGGAGCTTCGTTACCAACGCTAACACCTCTTGCCGGATCGGCCGAAGACACAGAAGTGAGTGAGACGCGTCTTCGGTTAAAGAAGGTTCACATCGAAGTTCGCACGACCCGATTACACGCTTTATAGTTTCCGTAGAAACCATTTCATCAGTTCCGTCCACTGATCTGCGGTGACTTTGAGTTGTGAATCATTGACACAAAGCCGGCTTGCACGCATGCATGTACGCGCGAGTGCAACGCTAAATTATCACCGCCCGACGTTGCTCATTTCGCAATCGCATCGATGAGGATACGCTCTTGAATTCATGATGCGTGTTATAACGTTCCAACACGCGAACAACCTCCCGATTTTCACAGTGATTATATTTGATTTTATGATCCCTATGGATGTACTAGTCCTGCAGCAAGAGTATTGAGTCTATGCACTGAAAGTACTAAGTCTTGCATGCAGTGAAAGTACCTCAAGCAGGCAGTAAAAGTACAAGTCCATGCAGTGGAAGTACTGGATCTGTGCAGTGAGAGTATCAAGTCCATGCAGTAAAAGTACTAGTCGTGAAATGTTGAATGTTAGCTAGTAAATTGTCCCCAATTATTTTGACAGACAGACATTTATTTGCCTCCGAAGGGCAATTGGGGGAAAACTTATTGTTAGTCCGGCGGAGAAAAATGTCTGCAGTAGCGGGAAGTGAGGTGAAAGGGGAGACGTCCAAGATGAGGAGGCAATGGGTAAAGTGTAAAGGGGGATATATATAAGCCAAATATCTCGCCAAAAAAGTTGAAAAAGCTGCTCCGTGCGCCGGTCGGTACAAGCAGTGACCCGGAACCGGAAAAAAAACATTATTTGGCACTTTTAGTGGCCCAGCAGGGATTCCAAAGCGCTTACACTGGTTCACGTTCACCCATTCACACACAAGCTCACACACCGATGGCGACAGAGCTGCCATACAAAAACGCTGCCATGCTATGCGCTAGCCAGGACAACGGGAGCAATTGGGGGTTTAGTGTCCTGCTCAAGGACACTTCGACATGCAGGAGGGGGACAGCTGAAGACTGAACTGTTAAAGTTCTGAGCTACAGCCGCCCCAAAAGTACTTTGTCCATGCAGTGAAAGCACTAGATCCATGCAGTGAAACTGCAAGTCAATGCAGTGAAAACACACGGTCAGTAAAGTGACAGCACCAAGTTCATGGAGTGAAAGTACTAAGTCTATGCAGTGAAAGTAGCATAGCAAGTGTGGGCAGTGAAAGCACCAAGTTCATGCAGTGAAAGTACTAAGTCAGTGCAGTGAAAGTACAGAGTCCATGCAGTGAAAATACCAAGTCAATGCAGTGGAAGCACTAAGTCAATTAAGTGAAAGTATGAAATCCATGCAGTGAAAGTACTAAGTCTGTGCAATGAAAGTAGCAGAGCAAGTCTGTGCAGTGAAAGTACCAAGTTCATGCAGTGAAGTATAAGCCCATGAAGTGAAAGTACACGGTGTAGTGAAAGTACCAAGGTCATGCAGTGAAAGTACTAGGTCCATGCAGTGAAAGTACTAGGTCCATGCAGTGACAGTGCAAGTCCATGCAGTGAAAGTACTTGGTAAATACAATGGAGCACCAAGCTCATGCAGTGAAAGTACCAAGTCAATGCAGTGGAAGTACTACGTCTATGCGATGAAAGTAGCAGAGTAAGTCTGTGCAGTGAAAGTACCAAGTTCATGCAGAGCAAGTAACAAGTCAATGCAGTGAAAAAACTAGGTCAATGCAGTGAAAGTACCAAGTTCATGCAGTGAAAGTACTTGGTCAAGTGAAGCACCAAGTTCATGCAGAAAAAGTAGCATAGCAAGTGTGTGCAGTGAAAGCACCAAGTTCATGCAGTGAAAGTACTAAGTCAGTGCAGTGAAAGTACAGAATCCATGCAGTGAAAATACCAAGTCAATGCAGTGGAAGTAGGTCTATGCAATGAAAGTATCAAAGCAAGTGTTTGCGGTGAAAGGACCAAGTTCATGCAGTGAAAGTACCAAGTTAATGCAGTGAAAGCCACTATGCGCAGTGAGACTACCAGGTTGATACAGCGAGGGAAGTGAGTTTATCTACTGGAAGTACCACATATTTGCAGTGAAAGTACACATTCCATGTAATGAAAATACAAAATGTTCATTGAGAGTACCAAATCCACACAGTTGAAGTAGCTCCATTCTCTCTCCTCCATTCAGCACCCCCTTCCTGTGCAGAGCTCCTGGCCGCTGCCTCCCTGCGGATGCTCGAACGGAGGAGGTGGAGGACGCGCAACTCCGCCCAGTGCGCGGTTTAAATGCTACGACCCGAAATGGGACGGGGGTCTTCCGGACTGTGCGTGTTTGGAGTACCTCGTCGGCGCCAGACGCTCCAGACCTCCACGTCCCGCAGCCAGAGCTTCCCGCAACACCCGGCTCTTCTCCCGACGTGAGTTCCTCCTTGCGGGACGCTTCTTGCGGTGCTTCCGGTGCACTTGTCCAGCCGCCTCTCTCTGCAGGAATTAGTTTAACTGAGGATGGGGGGGGGAATACACTTCTATTTTTGCTAACATTTTAACAGCAACTTTAATAATAATACTTCTATTACTCGTACTACTACTACTAATATTTTTTTTTTTCTTGAAAACCTCATATTTTCTATATTATACAGCACTGCGTTCAGGGACTTCTGCTGCATTAAGAAGAAGTCTAAATATTTACTGAATATCTCAGTAAAGTGTTACTTCCTGTTACTTCCATAGCAGCAGGCACGTCGACGGGCGTTTCATTTGACATTTTGTTCTACCGGTTTCCTCACCATGATTCAGCACATTAATATTTTCTTTAAATACATGTATTTATTTTATTTTCCCCACCTTGTTTCCACTTCCCCTCGCTGCTTCAGTTTAACACCAAACACAGTAAAATATAGATCCCGTTTTCTTTACTTTTTCCGTTCCCCGCTTTATTCTTTTTATTCTGATTGTTTTCACATTGCTGTCCATCATCCTGTAAACAATGGAATCACAAAAAAAAAAAAAAAAAAAAAAAAAAAAAAGGGCCTAATGTGAATGTTTGTGAAACAGCCAAGAGAGGAAATGAGTAAAATCCTTCACAGGCCCTCCGATTACCCACAGAAAGAAAGGTCACAGTTTCCCCTGGGTGATGCCTCCGCTTGTTTGTTATTTTTGATCGAGGGGCGAAAACACTGCAAATTGTCAGGCGGCGGCGGCGGCGGCGGAGGAGGAGGTTCTTTTTTTTTTCAAATCCCATCCGCACGCCGTCCATACGATCGTCCTTCTTGGTCGGATCGTGACGCGGCTTTAAGCGATACGAGCGGATCGGCGTCTCCGCCGAGTCACGGGGGGGACGAATCCGCTGCCCTGCCAGGAGAGCCGAGCGATAGACGAGCCGCCGACCCTCCACCGCCTCCTCACCCTCCTTGTCTCCTTTCGGTCGGTCGCCGGCGAACAAACCGGCACGTCAACTCCTCGTCAGCGGTGCAACGCGGGGCCGTGTTGACACAACACGAGAGGGTTAAGATGGAGGCGAGCTTTGAGGGGGTGAGGAGAGTTTTAAAGGGGAGAACGGAGTGTAAGTGGGATGACGGAAGGGTCGGGAAAAGTCTTGTTTGGTTTTACCTGCAGGAGCGGCTGATCGTCAGCTGGTGCTGTCATTGTTTCCCCCAAAAGAGGATGTAGAAAGTTCTTCGCTGTCCTTTGACAAATAGGAAGTGCCTGCGCTTGATATTTACACAATATCTCTCAGTAGTTTTTTTTTTGGACTGGTCTGTTTTGGCAGCTCCCTGGAGTCCACTTCTATTTTTCTTTTTTTTTTCTGTAAAGTTCCCACTCGGTTAATGTGCGAGAACGAGGGAACATCCCGCCGACAGAAGTGACTCTTTGTAGGCAATCCAAGAACCGCCGAGCGGTCAAACTGGAGAATTTAGAGGCCGACCCCCTGTCTGACACATCGCTATCATCGTTATAAGTTCGGGCGCCGTGTGACTCGCGCCGGGCCAATCCCGGCGCGGATATGAGAACAGTACGGGGGATGTTTTTACAGTATTTCCCATCAAGCTGTATTTGCTACATATCGTGAGCGGCGTTGGCGGCGGCACCCGCTGCAGGTTCCGGCTCCCAGTGTTGCATGTCCTTCATAATTTCCCCACTGACGTTTGCATACCACTGGGGACCCATATGAGACATGATTGTTAAAGCCCAGCCCCCCCCCCCCGGGCTCCCTGCCTCGCTGTTATCATTTTGGAGTAAACGACCAGGGGCAGCTAGAGACATACTATTCCCTATATGGGCTTTGTTTGGGAGTTCACTTGCCTTGCTGTTTAGGTCCGCAGAAAAGAGTCCTGCTCCAGAGAAGCAGCCCATATATGGTCATCACAACACGAGACTGAAGGCTCCTCGCAGACAGACACACGGAGTGGGAGATGGAAGGGTGGGTGGGGTTGGTGGGGGGACGTGGTTTGCAAAAAAAAAAAAAAAAAAAAAAAAAAAAAAGCATCTTGTCAATGAAACAATGATTCAGGATGGGGGTGTGAGGAAATGCCACCGCTGACTCATTAGTGTACCCATTCAGCAAACATTATTATTCTTGTTATTAGTAGTATCCCTGCAGGCTTGGTTGTTTTCTTAATTTAGGGAAGGGGGATTCTTGGCGTGACAGCCCTTTGGAGCGTTCGTGTGAAAATGTAGGATTGGAGAAGGCAGCGGGGGCCTGTGAGAACTTTGCAAGTCCCAATGGAAGGACATGTTAACTCCGCGAAAAGCAGGCTGGAAAATGTAGGAGGACGACTCCCACGCATGGACACCAACGGCAGCTCCTGTGAGTTGCGGACTTCGGTGTATTGGTCCTTGGCGTTAATTTGTGGATTTTACAGTCTCTTCGGAGATGAAGACGGTGTTGACACCCATTTGCCGGCCTTCTCATCCCTCTCAACTGTGCTTTTGCCTCCCTGTTTCCCGTTCCACCTTCACCTCCTTCTCATTAGTCGCCCTATTTGTTCCAACAGTTGGCCCTTTCACCCGAACTAAAGATGTCCAAGAAGGCCCAGAGCGAGGACGAGAAGTTCCTCTACGTGGACAAAGACATCATGAACAGCCCCATGGCTCAGGCCGAGTGGTCCTCCAAGAAGCTGGTGTGGGTCCCGTCGGAGAAGCACGGCTTCGAGGCGGCCAGCATCAAGGAGGAGCGCGGCGACGAGGTGCTGGTGGAGCTGGCCGACAACGCCAAGAAGGTGACGGTCAACAAGGACGACATCCAGAAGATGAACCCGCCCAAGTTCAGCAAGGTGGAGGACATGGCTGAGCTCACCTGCCTGAATGAGGCCTCCGTGTTGCACAACCTCCGGGAGAGGTACTTCTCCGGACTTATTTATGTAAGTGTGTCGCAGGCGTCGTTCAACCTTCCCCTCCCCTCCAACAAACACAAACCTAGAAGATGAAGCCTTTTAAAGGGACTTTGCTCAACCCTGTTGACCCTAGTTTGAACCATCAGGGTTAAGATTGTAATCAAATCCTAATTTATCTTTCATGCAATTTGTGTAATCGTGGACTCTCCAAGTCTGGGTTGAAACTCCTTGTTTTAAGACCCCAAATGAAAATGAAGGGTTTCACTTGTGCAGTTGCACGAAAAACACCGTTATTTACCGCGGCTCTCCCGTCCTCAGACGTACTCGGGCCTCTTCTGCGTGGTGGTGAACCCCTACAAGATGCTGCCCATCTACTCAGAGAAGATCATCGACATGTACAAAGGGAAGAAGCGACACGAGGTGCCCCCTCACATCTACTCCATCACTGATAACGCCTACAGGAACATGATGCAAGGTATGATCTTTACACCTCCCCGCATTCCCCACTTTCACTGTTGATTAGCTGAAGTGGCTGACTGTGCAGCTCTTAGAGGCCCTTGGGGAAAGTTCCCAGCCTCCAGTGAGTCAAAATTATTCAATGAAATTGAAGTTTTACCAAACTGGGCACGGCCAAAGGCCTCAGCACTCGCTGTGGGCGAACACTTGCATGAGGACATACAAGTCCTGCTCTCTTATGGCATGGGGACGGTCAATTGAAAACCGCAAACTTTCTGGCGGTAGTTTTTTGTAAACGCGATCCAAAAGTGGTTTCGGTAAAATTTTAAACAAAAAAAAAATGGGACGGCCTCGCCGGGAGCCGGTGGCTTGTGGAGGCGACAACAGCCATGTTTACAGTAAACGCATCCTGGCTCACCCCGCCATGGAGGAATTCTTTTTGTTCCCACAGAACCGGGTTTTCCAGTGATGGCAAGGGGAGTCACGGAGGGGGGGGGGGGGTCACGCTCACCGGATTTCACGCAGATGCAAGGATGATCTCTTTCAGAGGAGTTGACATCTGGCCGGAGAGATGGGTGGAGGCCTTTAAAATATTTCCTGGCTCCCTAGCCACCTCTCCCATTTAAAATCTCCAGTGTTGTGTAATTAGGAGAAAACCTCCTTGCCCACTGGCAAGGAGGGTTTTTAAAGGGTTTCGGATCGTCCTTTTTTTTTTTTTTTTTAGCTTAAAACGCTTCCAGGAAATCAGGATGTTTTGACAGGCTCCACGGCGGTGTTAGGAACAGACTGTTTTGAGAGCTTAGAGCGAGGTGCGATTAGCCGCTCCTCCCGACCTCGCTGTCCTTCAGACTCCAAACAGAGCGGCCGTCCGTTTCATAAGACAGACAGGATCTGATGTATTATCCCTCTATTCAAAGGGAAATATTTGCACGGAAGATAAGGACATTGTAACTTCTGACTTGCAGAACATTCTCCTTGTAGAAAGCAGAGTCGGCGGACAAAAGGACGCCTTTGCGTATTATCGATCATGCCAGCTCGACCGTAGATTGACCGTTGCCGTAGATTCCTGGCCTGGCCGGTCTTGTTTTCGTTTGATTCTATTTAGCCAAAAAAGAAACGGGACGCTCACTGTGAATGATAAGGTTTATCAAAAGGGTGAGCTCCCTGACGTAGGTCTTCGTAAACGAGTTAGATCATCTGGCTTAGAAAAATTAACGCTGTTTGCAGAATTCTGGGAAAATACCAAAGGTGGATTGGCAGTCATTCATATTTTAATATCAATTCATAATAAATGACCCTAAAAAATTAATGAACGTTGTCATTTCCTGTTGCGTACGTTACTACTGTCAAACTATTCCCAGCCGGTGGTCCCTTCAATGCAACATGTGTGTTTACCTTCGGAGCGGCCATCGGTCACACACACACACACACACACACACACACACACACACACACACACACACACACACATACACACATGCTATGTCTGGGTGACCAAACAAACAAATCGGGAAACAAATTCTGCAAGGGTGAATCCAGACGAGAATGAATCATATATATTCTCCTATCCGCGGGTACGTTCAAGAGAGCGATGCAAATATAACTGAGAGGATTAAGGCTGGGAGTTGTTTTCTTTATGCATGTAAACACACCGTGTCTTAGGTAAACAGGAAAACGCTGAAAGTACGTTTGTTTTGTGTTTTTTTTTTTTGGGGGGGGGTTAACGCTCAGAATGAACTGATGGTTCCAGGACCAGGGAGCAGAATGAGAACGCAAAGTTTTGACAGGTTCACAGCACAACCTACTATACTCTATCATACTCTACCATGCTCTAGTCTACTCTATCATACTCTACTATACTCTACAATATCCTACCATACTTTAGTCTACTTTACTCCACCACACTGTACTCTTCTCTAGCACACTGTACTCTGCTGTACTCTACGATCGTACTCAACCATACACTAATCTACTCTAGTATACTCTATTGTACTCTACAATACTCTACCATACTCTACTGTACTGCACCATACCTTACTATGCTGTGCCATACTATATAATACTGTACTTTATTATGCAATGCTATACTATACTATACTATACTATACTATACTATACTTCAATCTACCCTACTATACCATACTATATTATACTTTACTCTGCTCAACTGTACTATCCTATACAAACCGTACTGTGCTGCACTATGCTATGCTATACTAAACTATACTATACTATACTATACTATACTATACTATGCTATGCTATGCTACGTTATGCTATGCTATGCTATGCCATGCTCCACTTTACTATCTTTTTTAACGCTCAGTATGAACATAAAAGAACAAAAAAGCCACGATTCAGATTAAATGTCAGCTGTACGTTCAGATTCAAATTCAACCCCCACCTGCAGGCCAGCAGGTGTCGGCATGAAAAATCAGCACTTTGGGATCCGACCTTTAAAACTGACAACGTGAAAATATAGCTGGGATTTAGCCGTCAGAAATTCCTCGGCGATGTTGTCGTAGTTTTTTGTGGATCAAGTTAAAGGCTCCCGGTTTCGGCGGAAGAGGCTCAATCGGTGACGTTATTGATCGGTAAGCCAGCTAACGGGCTGGTGTCGACGTGCCAATGAGATTTCCCAGCGACCTCCCGCTCTCCGAGAGTTTAAGGGAGAGGATTTGAACCGTCAGCCCCGCCATCTTGGCGCAGACGCTCCCTCCCTCCCTCCCTTTCCATGAAAATACCACAGCTGCTTTTGATGCTCATAAGATAAAAATGTGAAATCATTGCAGGGAGTGTTCAGGTGCTTGAACACATGATGTGGCTGGATTTCATACAACAAACCCCCCTCACACACACACACACACACACACACACGCATTTCTTTCTGCGGTGTCTCTTTCCCCTCACCCTGGTTCAACGGGGTTAGTTACAGCATTACATCATCTCATTGTCATTTACTTCATCATTAATGTTTTAACCCCAAAAACCTCATAAAAGTCTCTTTCCTATAACAACCTGACTCATATTCTGCCAGTGGAGGTTTTGACCTTCGGGATAGAATTACAAAATGTCCTCACATGGACTTATTCTACTACTCTCCTGGATGTATTCTCACCCATTAGTCAGGGAAAAAAAAAAAATTGCATTTTTTTTATGGGAGTTTCATATTCTCTGGGGCTAATTTACTAAACATGCTTGAAATGGCTCCCAGGTACTGTCTTAAAGGGGGATTATATTTATCTTTTTATTCATTTAGACATTTGTTTTCTATACCGCTTATCCTATGGTCAAGGTTAGCACAAACCGCTGCGTTTTATTTTACTTTTATTTCACCAGGAAGTCCCTTGAGATTGCCATCTCTTCAGCACAGCAGTACATTGGTCTCAACTTACATATATACTTATATTGTGTATATACAGGGAACCATATGTTTTGACTTCATATATACATTGCTCAAAAAAATAAAGGGAACACTAAAATAACACATCCTAGATCTAAATGAATGAAATACTCATATGAAATACTTTGCTCTTTACATGGTTGAATCTGCTAACGACAAAATCACACAAAAATGACCAATGGAAATCAAATGTATGAACCCATGGAGGTCTGGATTTGGAGTCACACTCAAATGAAAATGGAAAAACACAACAGGCCGATCCAACGTTGATGTAATGTCCTTAAAACAAGTCCAAATGAAACAGTTTGATTTCACACAAGTGTGATTGACTTGGAGTTACATTATATTGTTTAAGTGTTCCCTTTATTTTTTTGAGCAGCATATATATATGAAGTCAAAACATAGACATATGATATATACATCTACATATATATATTTAGATGAAGTCAAAACATTTGGTTTGGTAGCAACCACTCTACCACCTGAGCCACAGCTGCCCCATTAACCATTAAGCAAGATAGCAGGACAGCTAAAGTCCACTCATCTGAGGCAAACAGTCGTCTCCTCTGCAGAAAGAGGATCCTTATCAGGGTCACATTTTGCCCACTTCAAACAGCTGCAGCCGTTGCAGAGCTTCCTTACGATGGTTCCAGGACCAGGGAGCAGAATAAGAACACAAAGTTTTGACAGGTTCACAGCACAATCTACTATACTCTCTCATACTCTAGTCATACACTAGGCTACGCTGCTACCATACTCTACAATACTATACCATACTTGAGTCTACTCTACCATATTCTACCATATTCTACCATACTCTACAATACTTTGCCATACTCAAGTCTACTCTGACATATTCTACCATACTCTAGTCTACTGTACAATACTCTACAATACTCTGCCCTACTCTACCATACTCTGGTCTACCTTACTGTGCCATACTGTACTCTACAAGACACCACTCTACTCTCGCATACTCTGCTCTATTGTACGTGACAATACTCTACCATACTCTGCTCTATTCTACAATACTCTGCCATACTCTAGTCTACTGTACCATACTCTACAATACTCTGCCCTACTCTACCATACTCTAGTCTACTTTACTGTGCTATACTGTACTCTACAATACACTACTCAGCCATACACTACTCTACTCTCGCAACTTCTGCTCTATTGTACTTGACAATACTCCAGCATACCCTGCTCTAGCCTACTCTATTCTACAATACTATACCGTACTCGAGTCCACTGTACCATACACTACAATACTGTACTGTAACATACAATACTACACCATCTTATATAGTTCTATATTATACTACACTATTCTATACCCTATTCTACCATACTATACCATACTTTATACTTGACTCTGCCCAGCTTTACTATACTATACTATACTATACTATACTATACTATACTATGCGCTACTCTACTCTACTATCCTGTTGAGCAGGGCTTAAGAGGAATGCAAGTTTACAGATATTTTTGGGGGGATGGAAAATCACAAAGATACGAGGGTCATTTGCTTTGTAGATAAACATGAACCAGCACCGTTTCCGCCTCATGTTGAGGGAAGACCGGGAGAGCAGCTCCTGCAGAAAACACAGTGACTGAGCTGGTTACTAAACAAACAGCGCTGAGATGCACTGAGTCGAGGCGCCGCAGAAGAGAAGCACCTTAATATAAACCTTAGGGATTCCTCAGGTGCTTGGTGATCACATGTTGCAAACGTCACTCAAGTCAACACTCTTTTCTCTCCACAGATCGCGAGGATCAATCCATTCTCTGCACGTAAGTGATAATCTGACTCTTGCCAAATTCCCCGGTTTATATGTGTGTGTGAGTTTGTGTGTGTGTGTGTGTGTGTGTGTGAGAACCAAAAGTTTGTCTTCACTTCCAGTGCAAGGAAAATAAATCCCTTATAGCATCCTGAGGTGCGCGCAAACACTCCTTTAGCTTGGTCATCTGAGGTTTCTTAATTCTCCCAAACCGCCCCCGCCTTGAAGCGACCCCCCAGCGCTCCCAGAGGGCCGCGTCCCCGGGCCCCGAGGCCCCGAGGCCCCGAGGCCCGGAGCCCCGGCCCTGCTCTCAGACTCGGGCCAGGAAGTGCGGCCCGCATCCTGATGGGAGAAGCAGATTAGCTCTCCAAATGTTTTGACTTCATTTTGTTTGTTTATTCATTTCAGGCTAATTGCCAAGCAGTTCGTTCGACGGCCCGGCCATCAAAGGACACACGTTTCTTCCGTTAATCGCCCGACCCGCCGGCGGTTCGGGGCTTTTAATTCGTGTGAAAACTTGCCCGGTTGTCTTTTTGATTGACTTTTCCCTGAAGTGTCCCAAGTAGCGACCCTGCACAAATATGATCTATTTCATAACCGGTCCTTGAAGCGAACTAGGAGGCCATACAGCGACGCCCTGGACGCCCCGCCCCCTCCTTAAAATTACAGCGGCGACGGCCGGATGCGGTGATTTATTTGATCACATCAGTCCATTTCCTCAACTATCGCACTTGTTTTTCCCCCCAACTGGGAGAGCCGGTCCGACAAAGAGCCGCAGTTTCTTCACCGATGACCGAACGTTGCACGCCGATGTGAGAAAACCTGAGAAAAGCGCAACGCTTAGGTGACGACGCGCAAACACTCGGCCGTCATGTCGGGAGGCTCAGACAACAGATCGGTCTGCGGGGGAGCCATATATGGGAGAAATGTTTCTGGTGCCATATGTGGAATGTCATGTATGACATCCCGTGTGTGTGTGTGTGCATTTACATTTCATGTTTTAGTCTTTGCCAATTGCGGGATAATCGTTTACAACTGAGTTTGGAGGACGATATGTTTAAATTCTGCAAAAAATCATGCAGAAATCAAGGACGTATTTTGTAAAATTAGCAGATATTTCAAATTTGCGCAACTTTTCCGACGTGCCCGTAAGTTCCGAAAGATCCGTCAAATTAGGGTAATCGCCTCAATGCGAACGACGGTGTTAAAATTGATTTGATGTTTGAATCATTCGCAAATTTATGCCGGGTGTTCGGTGCAAGAGGGCTCTTGTTCTGGCGAGGAGACGTGACCCGGCTGACGGCGAGCAGGTCGCGTGGGACGGCTTGACAGATATCTGGCGGTTAAAACTGGCAGCCTGGATGTCCCCGTGTCCCCGTCAGAACGGAGCGTAATTTGGATTCCTGGCCGGGCTGCCGAGGCCCGGCGCCGAGCTCCTCATGCCTTTTAAGGAGCCGGGCCGGGTCGTATCTCGACTGGTTCGCGGCTTCGGGATCCTTCGACTTTGCCGCGGTTTTTCCGAAGGAACGACGACTTCTGGCTTCCGCCTGCGGAAAACCCGATTTATAAATGTATAGCAGGACTCTTGGCCTGACCTTTGAGATAAAGTCGCCGGGAATCGGTCGATTTCACCCCCCGGCGTCCTCAAATTCTCCGTCCACTTTCTTCTTATCGTTGTTATTTCCTCTCCAGTGGGGAGTCCGGCGCTGGCAAGACAGAAAACACCAAGAAGGTCATTCAGTACCTGGCTGTTGTGGCCTCCTCACACAAAGGCAAGAAGGACAGCAGCGCTGTAAGTATTTCCGTTAAAAAAAAAAAAAAAAAATCATTATTCGTCTTTTTTTAAAATCAAAAGCGTGGTTCCCTCACTCTTCAACACATTGCGGACATGCTTCCCAGTTTAACCTTATATATCGCCATTTCCCTCCAAAATAGCAACAGTCGGGATCGCAGTTTGCCTACGTGAGTAAAGGGGAATGCCTGGCATTCGTTTCTGTGTGTGCGTGTGTGCGTGTGGTGTTTCCTCCTTAGGTTACAAAGTGCATGAAGGTAGTGTTTGTACTTTTGATTGACACCAAGGGGTTCAAAAATGCGAAATCTTGTTCCGGAGCGAGAGCGTATTTTTTTTCCCGTGAGTCCATCTGCGGTGGATCCGCCTCCTCGCCGCCGGCGAAGGCCGAGGTTTACGCCTTCCCCCGGCAGCGAAAGGCCCCCCTCACGTTTTTAGTGAGCACAGTGTGAGCATGCCAGCCGTCCTCCCATCGTTCCCCGTCTCCAACACCGACCTCTCCCTCCCTTCCTCCCGGCCCTCCTCGCCATCCTTCCGGCGGGATCGTTTTCTCCGTGTAGCGTTTTTTTTTTTAGCCAGCCTTGTGGTTTGCAGTGTGCGGTGACGTGACCGTGTCGACGACCCGACCGGACTAAAACCAGCTCAGGCACTTCCGAGCCCTGATTTTTTTTAAAAAAAACAAAGGGGGGGAAAAAATTCGAGGAGCGATTCAGAATATTTTACAAAAACGGTCCGAAGTGCCTGTCTGGCTTTAGCGCTGAACCCGGCGGGAGTAGATTGTGTGTGAAACCGTCCTCTGGTCTCTTTCCTTTGGAGATCCACCCTCCTCCGCATCTTCACGCGTACCCGAAATTCATCCGGGGTTTAAAAAAAAAAAAAAAAAAAAAAAAAAAAAATTCAAAATAAACCGTCTTTGCCTGAGATGTGCCAAAAAAAAAAAAAAAAAACAGATGACAGACTTGTTTTTCTTTAATTAAAGGAGCGTTTACCATTTAAAAAAAAAAAAAAAAAGTGATTTCTCCGCCGGTGTCACGTCGGACCGCTTTCAGATTTCCCTCCAACTAAAAGAAATCCTTCCAATATTCTGTCCTCTGTTGCTTCCTTGCCATTTTGCACTCTATTTCTCCCCTTCTCTTCTCCCTCCTGACCCCCCTCCCCTCCTCCCAGCAATCCGGACCCTCCTTCTGCTTTGCCAACTCTGATCTGCCCTGCAGCAGCTGGTCTGTATCTTACTTGTTTTTTTTTTTCCTCCCTAGATCATGAATGACGATAACTTCCTGTTTGCTCTAAATTTTTTTGGCGAAAGGATATCCAGGTCTTTGTGAAAATGCATTTCACCGTATGCCCCCCTTTTTGTAGCTTTAGCTCGTTTACAAGGCGGCCGAGGGCGGTGTTTTTAAGCAGCCGAGCATCGCAGGTGCGGGTCGGCGGCGCCTGACCTCGCTGCCCGGCCGACACACACCCCTTTGATCAGGTGGATTAGCGCGATGTGGACGGACGGGGTGTCCGCCTCGTTTACCCGCCGCCCGCCCGCCCGCCACACACACCCGCGGGCCCACGGTATCCGCAGTCACGCCGAAGCGAATTTCCTCCACAACTTTCATCCAGATGCAATGACGTGGCGGATTCCTGCGAGGTTTTGTTTTCGTAGCCGGCGGCTATTTTCGAACCTTCCGATCTTCGGCGACCTTCCGTCTCCTCCTCCGTCTCCCCCTGTCGGCCTCTCCTAATTTTTATAATTTGCCCCCTGATCGTCTCGACGCCGATGCCTAAGGCCCGTAATCCGGGTGCGGGGTTTATATAACAAACTGAAATCCGAAGGAGATTACCGAAGCCGAGGAGAAGACTTTACTTTGCCGGGACTTGATAAGATTACAGATAAGAATTAATCATTCGCCTTTGCCCTTGTATTATTTTTGCTCTTTTCTCACGTCCATCACATTCTGGACAACTCTAGCCTTCCTCATTACCACAAATCACCCTCACCCTCGTCTCCGACCCGGCGACCTTAACGTCCGTGTTTGTGTTGTCGCCACTAGGGGGAGCTGGAGAAGCAGCTCCTGCAGGCCAATCCCATCCTGGAGGCCTTCGGAAACGCCAAGACCATCAAAAACGACAACTCCTCTCGATTTGTGAGTGGTTCGTAGAAGCCTGTGGGTTTTCCTTGCGGATTCAAAAAAACAGTCGACCGAAATCTCCCCTCGATCCGGGCCGTCGTCACCCCAATGTCGTTTTTTTTCTTTCCCCTTTAGGGTAAATTCATCCGCATCAACTTCGACGTGACCGGTTACATCGTCGGAGCCAACATTGAGACCTGTATCCTCATTTTCGTCGTGATTTTTTTTGAACCTCCGAGGGAGGGAGATGCCGAACGGCCCCGCCGAGTCGATATCTTGATTTTTTTTTTTCTTTAATCGCCAAACTGCCAGACCTGCTGGAGAAGTCCCGCTGCATCAGGCAAGCAAAAACCGAAAGGGCCTTTCACATCTTCTACTACATGATCGCCGGCGCCAAGGACAAATTGCGCGGTGAGATGGTCATCGGGATCATTGAAATGTTTTAAATGACCTTTCTTAGCCATTGCCGTGAATCCGGCGATGCGTTTCGTCACTGCATTTTAGGAAAATTTCCGGAAAATTCTTGTGGCTTTACGGTTTTTCAGAGGAGCTTCTCCTGGAGTCGTTCAGTAATTACCGTTTCCTGAGCGCCGGCCACGTCCAGCTCCCCGGCCAGCAGGACGACGAGATGTACGAGGAGACCATGGAGGCCATGAACATCATGGGCTTCACGGACGAGGAGAGGATAGGTATCGCTTGTATCCGTTCCTGTGAAAGTAGAAAAAAAAAAAAAGCGATAGCGAGCACGCGGCGACGACTTCCTTCTTGTGCTAATGTGGCTAAGCTAAAGCGCTTACGGGTGTATTTCACGTGACGCCTGTCCTTTCAGATATCATGAAGGTGTGCTCCACAGTCATGCAGCTGGGAAATATCGAGTTCAAGAAGGAGAGGAACCAAGAGCAGGCCACGATGCCGGACAACACGGGTGAGACTTCACATATGCGGTGGTGAAGATGCGTAGTTGTTTGGAGAAACTTGAGGCGGCCGCATTTGGTACAACTCTCTTTTTCTTCTCGGTAGCGGCTCAGAAGGTGTGTCACCTGCAGGGCATCAACGTGACGGACTTCACCCGCGCCATCCTCACCCCTCGAATCAAAGTGGGCAGAGAGGTGGTGCAGAAAGCTCAAACCAAGGAGCAGGTGAAACCCCGTGATGTAAACGTGCGTCGTCGCCGATTGATTTTTCCAGGTGTCCGACCCGTCATTTTATTGCTCGGCAGGCCGACTTTGCCACCGAGGCCCTGGCAAAGGCCATATTTGAACGTCTCTTTCGTTGGATCCTATCCCGCGTCAACAAAGCCCTGGACAAAACCAAACGCCAGGGAGCCTCCTTCCTGGGAATCCTTGACATCGCCGGCTTTGAGATCTTCGAAGTACGGATATGTCGTTCCCCCATGCGCGGTCCCGAACCTCTTACATCATGTCCGATAGCGCGAGGTGAAGACTGACGAGGTCCGCCCTCTGGCTCTGGCAGGATAACTCCTTTGAGCAGCTGTGCATCAACTACACCAACGAGAAGCTGCAGCAGCTCTTCAACCACACCATGTTCATCCTGGAGCAGGAGGAGTACCAGAGGGAGGGCATCGAGTGGAATTTCATCGACTTCGGTCTGGACCTGCAGCCTTGCATCGAGCTCATCGAGAGGCCGGTGAGTTCCCTTAAGGCATGTTAAAAGTCGCGGCTTGCTCGAGTGGTACGGTGTCGTAACCGGCCTGCGTTCTCCGCAGAACAACCCTCCGGGCATCCTGGCCCTGCTGGACGAGGAATGCTGGTTCCCAAAAGCCACGGACGTCTCCTTTGTGGAGAAACTCATGAACACGCAAGGGAACCACGTCAAATTCGCCAAACCCAAGCAGCTCAAAGACAAGACGGAGTTTTCAATCCTTCACTATGCCGGAAAGGTGAGGATGAGGAGGAGCACGAAGTGCGGTTTGAGCGAACGGGATTTAAATCGACGTTTCTCCTGCAGGTAGACTACAACGCCACGGCCTGGCTGACGAAGAACATGGACCCTCTGAACGACAACGTCACGTCCCTGCTCAGCAACTCCTCCAGTCAATTTGTGCAAGATCTTTGGAAAGACTGTGAGATCTCCAGCTTTACAGACCTCATGACAAAAACCCTCTGCCCCCTCCGTCCAACGATGCGTTGTGCTCTTCAGCCGACAGGGTGGTGGGACTGGACACACTAGCCAAGATGTCGGACACCTCGATGCCGAGCGGTTCGAAGACCAAGAAGGGGATGTTTCGGACGGTGGGGCAGCTCTACAAGGAGTCCCTCGGCAAACTCATGACCACGCTGCACAACACCCAGCCCAACTTTGTCAGATGCATCATCCCCAACCACGAGAAGAGGGTGAGGAAGAGTGCGATGTGACCGACCGGGAGGAACACGGACCTCGAATAAGGCCATTTTCCGCAATGACTTAGTCTAGAACAGCTTGATGGCACAATGGTGAGGTGGTTAGCGTCGCATCGAGAGGGTCAATTCCGATGTTCTATGCAGAGTCCCCACATTCTTTAAGGGTCTGAGTGGGTTTCCTCCGGTTCTGCAGTTTCCAAAAACATGCAGGAGGTTCATTGGATACCCCGAATCGCACAGAGTGTAGGAGCAAGCGAAGGGTTGTTTGTCTCTTTATGTGGCCCTGCGATTGACTCGTAAAGATTGAACCCCACCTCTCGCTCAGTGACAGCTGGGATAGGCTCCGGCATCCACGCGACCCCAAAGTGCAGAATAAGGCGGTAAAGATAAGTCTCAACTTATATAGCACTTTCAACCTTGCTGGTCCAATGTGCTTAGCACGAGATAGCATCGCCCATTCGCACACAAACTAGCACATCGATGGCAGCAGACATGCCATGCAACGCGCTAACCGGGCCATCGGATCTTGCCCGAGGACACTCCTGCTTGCAGGCAGGGGAAGCCGGGAATCGAACCGCCTCCCGTTTTGGAGGGACGCCTTGCACATACGTGTACATTTATATGGAACCAAATTCAATTTCTGGGTACTTGAAGCACTTAAACAGAAACCTGCCCCTCCCAGGCAGGGAAGCTGGACGCCCACCTGGTCCTGGAGCAGCTGAGGTGTAACGGTGTGCTGGAGGGGATTCGAATCTGCCGGCAAGGATTCCCCAACCGGATAGTTTTCCAGGAGTTCCGGCAGCGGTGAGTAGAACGGAGCCGACGGAGCCGCCGATCCTGAACGGTTCGGTCCCGCGTACGTGCATGTATCGCGATCATGAGACTCCTGTTCCATCATGTTCTCTCCGTTTCCTCGCAGCTATGAGATCCTGGCTGCTAACGCTATTCCCAAAGGCTTCATGGACGGCAAACAAGCCTGCTGCCTGATGGTAGTCTTGTTTTCAAGCTGTTAAACGGCAATAAGTGTCTTCCGCCCCGACAAGCTAACGCCCGATATCCTCCGTTTGGACAGATCAAGCATCTGGACTTGGACCCGAACCTGTACAGGATCGGGCAGAGCAAGATCTTCTTCCGCACTGGAGTTTTGGCGCAGCTTGAGGAGGAACGAGACCTGAAGATTACGGTCATCATCATCGCCTTCCAGGCGCAGGCCAGAGGCTTCCTGGCCAGAAAGTAAGAACCACACAACCTCAAGCATACATTTGTTCTCCCCAATATGGACAACCACCCTCCTCTTGTACAATATCCTAGACCAGGGTTTGGCAACCCGCGGCTCCAGCACCGAATGCTGCTCCGAGTGGCTTGGGAAAATAAATTATGAATATTTAATTGAAGTGTAGATCATTTGTGTTAATTCCTTTTTCTAAGTTGGAAGATAATTGTGATCTTGAAATATTAAATATTATTATTACACAAAATAACGTCACACTCGCAGAAGCCGGTAAAGTCCCGATTTGTAGATGCTGAGCGCAGAAGTTCAGGAGCAGAAGTCCCATAAACTAGGTATAATAAATATTTATGAAGATATTTTGCAAATATTTTTTATTGTTTTCTGACACTGTGGGTTTTATCCCGATTTATTTTTAAAATCCATGTCAAGGCTCCGCTACACGCTCTGAAAGCCCAAAGCTCAAAATGAGTTCATTACATAAATAAAATTTAATTTTCTCCGTAATACTTTGTGAATTTCAGAGGCCGACACACTACACACTTGTTTATACAAAGTGTAAAGGTAATAAAAAGCAATATATACAGCGGTACCTTTATTTTAGATGTCAAAAAATAATTGCGGCTCCCAGAGTTTTCTTTTCCGAGGAAACCCGGACCAAATTGCTCTTTGGGAGTTACGGGTTGCCGACCCCTGCATTCAATTTTTTTGGGTCACTGCATAAATATTCTTTACCTTTGCTGCTATCGCTGTAGACAAGATCTTTTCTGATGCCAAATATCGTTTTCCTTCATAAAGGGCCTTTGCCAAGAGGCAACAGCAACTCACGGCCATGAAAGTCATACAACGGAACTGCGCCGCCTACCTCAAACTTAGAAACTGGCAGTGGTGGAGGCTCTTCACGAAGGTCGGTCCGCAAATCATCAAAATTCTCACCCGCCGCCCTTTTTAAAGATGCCGCATTTGACTTTGCCGCCCCCTCTCCCGAACCGCAGGTCAAGCCTCTGCTGCAGGTGACCCGTCAGGAAGAAGAGATGAGCCTGAAGGAAGAGGAGCTGCAGAAATCTAAAGAGGCCGCCGTGAAGTTTGAAATCGAGCTGAAAGAAATCAGCCTGAAGCACACAACGGTAAAGGAGGGCACCGGGCAGGAGGCGCTTCCGAACCCTTTCGGTTTGCCGCGTTGTCCGAAGGGGGTCCACGGCGGTGACCATCCAACTCGGCTTCATCTCGTTTCCTTCAGATGTTGGAGGAGAGGAACGCCCTGCAGGAGCAGCTCCAAGCGGAGACGGAGCTGTACGCCGAGGCTGAGGAGATGAGGGTACGTCTGGCCGCCAAGAAGCAGGAGCTGGAAGAGATCCTCCATGAGATGGAGGCCAGGCTGGATGAAGAGGAGGAACGTTCTCAGACACTGCTGGTGGACAAGAAGAAAATGCAGCAGCAGATGCAGGTCGGTGAAGGTTTCTCAGTCACTTTTGTTTTGCCGCTGCACCCCTAAATGCTCGGACGATTCGGGAAATAGTCGAATCCGGGCGCGCGGTATCTCATCGACTTTATTCTGACGCAGGAGTTGGAAGAGCATTTAGAGGAGGAAGAGGATGCCCGACAGAAGCTGCAGCTCGAGAAAGTCACGTGCGAGGGGAAGATCAAAAAGCTGGAGGATGACATCCTGGTGATGGAAGACCAGAACAACAAGCTGCTGAAGGTGCTTTAGGCAAAAAAAAAAAACAGCAAGGATGACGGAGGGCTAAACGGTGACCAAAAGGTGACATACTTCAACTGTCCCGCAGGAGAGGAAACTATTGGAGGAGAGGGTTGCAGATTTCAGCTCAAACCTAGCAGAAGAAGAAGAGAAGTCAAAGAACCTCACCAAGCTCAAAAATAAACACGAGTCCATGATCTCTGAACTGGAGGGTAATCCGCACCGTGACCGCACCGTTTCCATTCCTCCCCGTCCAAATACACGAGGCGAGGCTCGATGCTGACCGGCCGAAACATTCAGAATGTCCCGTCTGCCATTTTTCCAGTCCGCTTGAAGAAGGAAGAGAAGAGTCGACAGGAGCTGGACAAGGTGAAGCGCAAGCTGGAGGCGGAATCCAATGACCTTCAGGAGCAGATCGCCGACCTGCAGGCCCAGATCGCTGACCTGAAAGCACAGCTTGCCAAGAAGGAGGAGGAGTTGCAGAATGCACTGGCCAGGTTGGACGGAATCCGTTTGACAAAATGGCTAATGGCTAATACATTATCTATACGGCATTAATACGTTTGTAGAAAGTGATCTATGGATGTTAATAATGTTACTTTTGGTCCTCACCCAACAAGGCCAAGGAACTTTGGGAATCTGAGACATGTATCACCTCCAGTGTACAGTTTTGCTAAGAACTACTTACCCGTGGCTCCTTCCTTTCAGGCTAGAAGATGAAACAGCTCAGAAGAACAACGCCCTGAAGAAAATCAGGGAGTTGGAGGGACACATCTCAGACCTGCAGGAGGACCTCGACTCCGAGAGGGCGGCCAGGAACAAGGCGGAGAAGATCAAGCGGGACCTCGGGGAGGAGCTGGAGGCCCTCAAGTCTGAGCTTGAGGACACACTTGACACCACCGCCACCCAGCAGGAACTCAGGTCTGCACTTCCTCGCGCAAATATACCGTAAAGACACATCAGCAGGACACACTGGAGTCGTTGCCCCAAATTTACCACTACGGACGATTCTGTCGTCCGTTCCTCAGAGCCAAACGTGAGCAAGAGGTGACGCTGCTTAAGAGAGCCATCGATGATGAGAACCGGACCCACGAGGCCCAGGTTCAGGAGATGAGACAGAAACATACCCAGGCCGTGGAGGAGCTCGCAGAGCAGCTGGAGCAGTCCAAGCGAGTAGGCCACCGCCTTTCCCCAAAAGCGCTGTTTTAATTCACAGGACTGAAAAAGATCCGTCGATGATCTCTCTCGTCCGTCCCTCCCTCCGGCCAGGTGAAGACGAACCTGGAGAAGGCCAAACAAGCGCTGGAGAAGGAGACGTCCGAGTTAACCATGGAGGTGCGCTCGCTCTCTCAAGCCAAGCAAGACGGAGAGAGCAAGAGGAAGAAGCTCGAAGGTCAGGTGACCGATCTGCAGTCGCGCTTCACCGACAGCGAGAAGCAAAAGGCCGAGCTGGCGGAACGCTGCTCTAAGATCACGGTAAAGGAGATACCCGAGCAGTGCGGAATCCAGCAGCGACGTCGTTTCAAAACTACTTTGGTCCAAACGTCTTCGTCTCCACACAGGTGGAGCTCGACAGCGTGACCAACCTGCTGAACGAGGCCGAGGGCAAGAACATCAAGCTGAGCAAAGACGTGTCCGCCCTTGGCTCACAACTACAGGACGCTCAGGTGACTGAGCATCTGGGAGACTTTAGAGAAATCGGTGTTTAGTCTGATCAAGAAGATCAAGAAGCTGGAGGATTTCAGGTACTTAGGGTCAAGAGCCCAGAGCAACGGAGAATGCGGAAAAGAGGTGAAGAGACGGGTTCAAGCAGATTGGAATGGGTTGAGAAAAGTGTCAGGGGTACTATGTGATAGAAGACTTTCAGCCAGAATAAAAGGAAAGGTATACAAGACAGTGGTGAGACCAGCGATGATGTATGGACTAGAGGTTGCAGAGATGAAGATGTTGAGGTTCTCTTTGGGAGTGACCAGGATGGAGAGGATCAGGAATGAGTCTATCAGAGGAACAGCACATGTTGGATGTTTTAGAGAGAAGGTCAGAGAAGCCAGACTGCGATGGTTGGGTCATGGACAGAGAAGGGATAGTGAATATATTGGTAGGCGGATGCTGGAATTGGAGCTGCCAGGGAAGAGGTCTCGAGGAAGACCAAAGAGAAGATTTATGGACGTAGTGAGAGAGGACATGAAGGTCGTTGGTGTGAGAGAGGAGGATACAGAGAATAGGGTTAGATGGAGAAGGTTGACTCGCTGTGGCGACCCCTGAAGGGAAAAGCCGAAAGAAGAAGAAGAAGGTGTTTAGTCTGATCGCGTGTCCAATTTTTGGTCAATTCACCCAAATGCGCCCCTGCAGGAACTGCTAGCCGAGGAGACGCGTCAGAAGCTCCAGTTCTCCACAAAGCTCCGGCAAGCGGAGGACGACAAGAACGGTTTACAGGAGCAGCTCGACGAGGAGATGGAGGCCAAGAGGAACGTGGAGAGACAAGTGTCCACCCTCAACATGCAGGTCAGACGCGTGGGAGATTCAAAGCGAGCCGGTTGAAGAGCCGCGTTTACGCTAAACGCTCTGACGCCGTCGCTTCTACAGCTGTCAGACGCAAAGAAGAAACTGGATGAAATGTCAGGAAACGTCGAGCTGCTGGAAGAAGGCAAGAAGCGCCTTCAGAGAGACTTGGAAGCGGCCAACACCCAATTTGAGGAGAAGGCGGCGGCGTACGACAAGTTGGAGAAAACCAAAAACCGCCTACAGCAGGAGCTGGAGGACACGCTGATGGATCTGGACAACCAGAGGCAGAACGTGTCGAACCTGGAGAAAAAGCAGAAGAAGTTCGATCAGGTCAGCTGAAGGAATTGATCCGAGCTGAAGGTCCACTGTCCACGTAAGTCCACGTAGAGTCCGGCGTCGTTACCGAACGTCGCCGCTTTGCTTTACCTCCAGATGCTGGCTGAGGAGAAGAGCATCTCCAGTAAATATGCAGACGAGAGAGACCGCGCCGAAGCTGAGGCCAGGGAGAAGGAGACTAAGGCCCTTTCCTTGGCGAGGGCGCTGGAGGAGGCTCAGGATGCCAGAGAGGAGCTAGAGAGAGCCAACAAGGCCCTGAAGACAGAGATGGAGGACCTGATCAGCTCCAAGGATGACGTGGGAAAAAACGTACGCGCCAGAGATGACCCAACGTGCAACGATAAAGTTGAAAAAAAAATAAAGCCCTAATTGTGCCGGGATTTGACGGCAGGTTCACGAGCTGGAGAAGTCCAAGCGAGGCTTGGAGGCTCAGGTGGAGGAGATGAAGACCCAGCTGGAGGAGCTGGAGGACGAGCTGCAGGCGGCTGAAGACGCCAAGCTGCGCTTGGAGGTGAACATGCAGGCCTTGAAGGCCCAGTTCGAGAGAGATCTCCAGGGACGCGACGAGATGGGAGAGGAGAAGAAGAGGCAGCTCGTCAAGCAGGTAAGGAGAAAGGAGAATCTCCGTCCGTCCGCCGAAGGGAAATAAAGAGGGGACTCGGCCGCAGCCGCGACCGCAAACCCCAGAGCTTAACCGCATCCGCAGGTTCGCGAGCTGGAGACCGAGCTGGAGGATGAGCGGAAGCAGAGGGCGACGGCGGCGGCAGCCAAGAAGAAGCTGGAGACGGACATGAAGGATCTGGAGGGACAGATCGAGACCGCCAATAAGGGGCGGGATGAGGCCATCAAGCAGCTTCGCAAGCTCCAGGTAGAACCGAGTGCCTTTCGTTTCGCCGGTATCCCAAAGCGGCGACTCTGACGGAAACGTTTTCACCTCGCCGTCGCCGCCAGGCCCAGATGAAGGACTTCCAAAGGGAGCTGGAAGACGCCCGTGTCGCCAGGGAGGAGGTGCTGACGACAGCGAAGGAGAGCGAGAGGAAAGCCAAGAGTCTGGAGGCGGAGCTCATGCAGCTGCAGGAGGTGACTTTTCCCGGAACGTGGCGATGCGTTCGACGGCAACGGCATGAAGTGAACAAA
Source organism: Fistularia commersonii (assembly GCF_037954325.1). NCBI lineage: Eukaryota > Metazoa > Chordata > Actinopteri > Syngnathiformes > Fistulariidae > Fistularia > Fistularia commersonii. Next base: position 4,837,822 of record NC_141318.1, read on the forward strand.
ATCCACCTTTTTGCGTGTTTGCAGCAACTGGCTTCGGCGGAGAGGGCGCGGAAGCAGGCGGAGGCCGAGAGGGACGAGCTCTCCGACGAGCTGGCAAGCAACTCCTCCGGAAAGTGGGTGTGGGTTCGACTCCGGTTGTCGGGTTGACTGACGATTCATCGCCGCTAACGTCTCGCTGCTACTTTCACCTGTGCACAGATCGGCCTTGACGGATGAGAAGCGCCGCCTGGAAGCGAAGATCTCCCAGCTGGAGGAGGAGCTGGAAGAGGAGCAGAGCAACATTGAGATCGTCAACGACAGGCTGAGGAAAAGCACGCAGCAGGTGAGTCCCGCGGCCTCGCTTCCCCGCCGGCTAGCCATCCCGCCGCTCACGCCGTCCCGTCCGCAGGTGGATCAGCTGACCAACGAGCTGCAGTCGGAGCGCAGCACCTCCCAGAAGAACGAGAGCGCCCGGCAGCAAATGGAGCGCCAGAACAAGGAGCTGAAGGCCAAGCTGCAGGAGATGGAGAATCAGGTCAAGTCGAAGTTCAAGTCCTCCATCACCGCCCTGGAGGCTAAAGTGGCCCAGCTGGAGGAGCAGCTGGACCAGGAGAGCAGGTCAGGGCGGGGGGGTAAAAAAACGGATAACGCACCGGTCGTGTTGGGTTCCGCCGTCAACACGAGGTGTCTGCCTTCTCTCAGGGAGAAGCAGGCGACTGCCAAGAGCGTCCGTCAGAAGGACAAGAAACTCAAGGACCTGCTGATCCAGGTGGAGGATGAGAGGAAACAGGCCGAGCAGTACAAAGAACAGGTACGGCACGCAAGTACCGGGAGGTCTTCCGGGAGGAGCTGCAACGGTAGCCTGCGCCGTGTTCGGTCACGATCGGTCCAAGTAGCTCCAGCGTCCCTTTTAATTGTTCCCCGCGCAACAGGCGGACAAGGCCAGCACCCGCATGAAGCAGTTGAAGCGGCAGCTGGAGGAGTCAGAGGAGGAGTCTCAGCGGGTCACCGCCGCCCGCAGGAAGCTGCAACGGGAGCTGGACGAGGCCACCGAGGCGAATGAAGCCATGAGCCGTGAAGTCAACTCGCTGAAGAGCAAACTCAGGTAGGGGGGGGGGGGGCCGCCGCTCGATCCGTCCCAGGTCGCACTCACCGAAGAGGCTAATTTCGAAGAAACAAAACGCTCAAGCGGGAGCCGGTTTGGCTTTCTGTTGTGACCGAAAAACCCGTCGAACCCGCGGGGGAAAATAGCAGAGAGACGAAGCGCATTTGAGTTTCGTGGCGGAGCTGGATTGAGAACCTCGCTTAAAAAAACGAGTTGTGAGCACAAGCAAAACAACGGTGTCCATCTCTATTCCAGAGGCAACCCCGAACCCAAGGAGTAACGCAGCAGGTACCTCCGCGCCGGAAAGCTACCGTCACTATTTCTCATCAGCTCTACCGTTACCGCTGATTCCCAGTGCACCCTTCATTCTTTCCTCATTGAGCCCGAACCGAGAGAAATATGGCTCGTCTCCTTGTAGCGATTCAACCGGGCTGAAAAAAAAGATAAACAAACAAAAAAAAAAAAAAAACATCATGCCTTGCTGCCATATTTGTCTCAGTGCTTTGTTTAATCCTCATAAACGGAACTCATTTCCCCAAGCCGGGGAGACAAATGAGTTACAAAGATAACCAGCGTGCATTAACTGTAGCCGAAACCTGCGCATCCCGTCTCATCCATTCCCCTTGAAACTCCGACTGGTTTTCTAAAGCGAACCGCCTCTCTTACTAAGATTTTGCGCCCGCCCGTTTTTGTTTTTTTTTTTTCCCCCCTCCAGGCGCGGAAACGAGCCGTCCTTCGGCGGCGCACCTCGACGCATGGGCGGAGGCCGGAGGGTCGTCGAGGATGCCTCCGAGGAGGAGGCCGACAGCCAGGCCGACTTCAACGGGACCAAGTCGGTGGAGTGAGGGATCCCGGGAGTCGGAATGGGTCTGCCAATCGCAAAAAGAAAAACTTTCAGACACCTGTTCTTACTATCTAAGCTCCTTCACAGTCACGTCAACATATATATTTTTCTCCCATTTTCCCCCAGTACATCTCTCTTCTTGTTTCAGTGCACCTCCCCGAAACTTCCCTCCCCCCCCCCAACCGACACAAAACAATCAGAAGGACTGAGTAATAACAGCGGGAGCGATTCCGGTGGCTCTACTGACGTGTGATGTGCCGTTTTGATTTACACTGTGCTGCACTGAACGGCCGGTAACTGCCCGATGCAAGGTTTTCGTGTGCGCGGCGTCCCTCCGTGAAACCTCCGATCTGCGGTCGATTTGACCTCAGACGTGGCGGAGGGCTTGCAGCTACCGGCCACTCCCGTCACCCGTTGCCTGCGACTGCTGTTTGAAGAGCGAGCGGCACTGACGCGCTTCGTCAGGATAGAAGTTCTCGATTCCGAGTCAGCGTTGCCGTTCGAACCCAAAATATTCCGCTTTTAAGTTTTTTTTGTTTTCGGATTCACTGTTTTGTACTATTGGCGAATTTCTTGCACCCACGTAGATTTTCAGCCAGCATCATGTGCATTTCTTATCTAAATTTACTGCACATGTCTAACCCCCCCCTTCGTCACCCGCAACCCTTCGCGTTCTCATGTGATCATGTTAGATGTAACCAACTGCTGTTTACATGACACCATCTGTATCTATTCGTTGTTGAACCACCTGCACAAGAAATAAAGATCTTTAAAAAAAAAAAAAAAAAGCGAAGGTTCATTTTTCAACTTTTAATATTCCAGTCTTGCTCGCAGGTTCATCCGGAGCATCCACGTCGGCGAACGGCCGTCACTCGTTGGATTCAAAAGAAACGGTTTGGCTTTCAGGGGTTACAGTGAGGCGGATTCAAGGCAGTTCAGTTTACAGGCTGAGGACTGAGAGATTAAATGGTGACAGTAGCGGATTAGGGGTTACGATATGTGGCGTTTGCTTTATGAGCATCTGCGTGGCAGTAGTTAAGTACCCAGAATCTTCACTCTACCCCCCCCCCCACCCCCCCACCCTCGATCTAAATTCCACACTAAAATCCCCTGCGTTTAATACTACCATCTGTGCTTTTCATTCACCTGTTAAGAGCTATTATTGCTTTGTTTCATTCGCTCCCCTCCTGGTCCCGGAGTCCTAACGTCTTAATTGCTATGCAGACTCAGCGGGCCGTGCTCCTTGATCTAAATTCTATTTCTCAAATAAACCACTTAAAAAATATTTTAAAATTTCGATCTCAATCAAGAGGCTACAACTAAAAAAAAAAAAAAGAAAAAGAAAAAAAAATCTTATTAGTCAGAAAGTAAAAATATGTTTTACATTCAAGAGCTGTAATTTTTAACAAGTCGCAGGCCATCAGAGTAGGAAGGCCTGAGTGCAAGCATCCAAACTAACTAAAAATCCAATCTTGTTTCAAACAAAATCCTACAGGAGTCCCGTTCCACTTGAATAATCCCTTAATAAATTGGAAAAAAAATACTATTTTTTAACCAGGCTGGAGAGACATCGCAAATTTCAGGCAGGGTTTGAACGTGCCACGGAGATCCGTCTCAATAAGCGGGGGTTTGGAGACTGGGACACCACGGACGAAGGCAGCGACGGCTAGAAATGCTCACGGCGAATCACGGCAGCGACTCGCTGATATGGAGAGTGCGGGGAGGGTCACGGCGATGAACGTTTTAACGGGGATACCTGATCGTCTAGAACCTAATCTGTGCCGGAGTGAATTAGTTCTATACTATTCGAGACTAAACATTAAAGTCGATTAAAAAAAAAAAGTTTAAAAAAAGAAAATTTGAAAAAAAAAAAAAAAAAGACAAGTAGTTGTCGCATTTCTTAGATTAACAAAATGAAGCAGAGTGATTATTATTATTACTCTGCTTTGTTTTTCCCCCCATTTGTCACAGCTTTGGTTCAGAGAGCAGGTATTTGTGCACTTGAGTCTCTTGAGAGGAAAAGAAAAATAGTGACACCTGGTTCCTGATACCCAGGGCCCTCAGGCTTCCTCAGTCTCTCTGAAGAGACGGTTGTGTTTTGCTGAAGAGTGGAAATGTGATACATTTGATGCTGCTCGGCCACACTCTCGGAAGAGACTCTGCATTCTATCTTTTCTTATTAAAAATCACAAAGTGCGTCAACGGCGTTCGGGGGGCGGGTCGTGCGTGTGGCGCGGGAGAGGAGAGAGTGGCTTTTCTCTGCGGCGGCGTTCGTCGCCGCACGCAGATGACGAGGGAGGGCAGTTCAGCTCAAAAGTTCTGGCTGGTGTCATTTGTCCAGGGCGGGAGGGGGATGGGGGGGGGGAGTTGGCGTCTTTTTGTCCCCCCCGTCTTCTCATAGCAGGATCTTGACTCCACCTTGTGGAGACTGGGCTCCCTGCAAGACCCCTCTCGGAGGAGCTGGTCCAAACTCTAACCGCTTCACTAAACTGCAAGACAAGACGTGGACACACACATAAGGGATTTGTCATAATGCGTAACACTTGTTTTATTTGAAATACTGCATCCCGTCCCGCCTTATCAACGCAAATCCACGTGGACCGGCTGAGCTAACAAACGGGCCACACACCCTCTACCCGATAAAGAACGCCACGTCTTCTGCTTGGGCATTAAAATCGGGCTGAGAAAGCCCCGGAAACTAACATTGCATAAGCTATTCTGTTTTGTCTGTTCAAAATAAATAAATAACAGTGGCATCAAAATTCGTCACGGACATCCGTGTGAATTATCTGTGTGTTTTTTGGAAACATGTAAGGCGAGACAAAACTGGACAAGATTAGCAGAGGAAGTTTCCGAAACACAGAGAACAATACCCTCACGTAATGTCAGACGGCGGTGGTTTGGAGCGGAGTGTGTGTGTGTGTGTGTGTGTGTGTGTGTGTGTAGGGGGGGAGCCAACTCCCGTCTTTTTCAAAGTAAAAGGGACGCTGCAATTTTGGGAGGGCAAGGAGAAAATAAATCCGCCACATCCAATATTACATGAATCAGCACACAATTGGGGGGGGGGGGAGAATAGGGCTGTCTGTACGTTAGACATCATTTCTCAGCCCTGAATCAAACACTGCCCTTGATTAAAAACACACAATGAAAAAAAAAAAAACAGTCTGGACAGAATTTGTTTTACACAATGACTGTCCTGTAAATAGCTCTCTGTGAAATCTGCTCTGTACAGTTGAGTACAGTGACCCTCAGAAGTATTTATATTCACATTTGAGGAAAAGAAATAATACAGTAACATCCTTGACTTAGTTTAATTTGCGCTGTAATTGAGCTCATTACACAATTTGCTCCTGTATCATAAAATTTGCCCACTGAAATGAATTGGAATTGGCATTATTATCCCTGATGTTGTTGCTGCTGTCTATTCATCAATGTCTTGCTATCTTCTGTCTCTCTATTTGAATTTATATTTATTTTACTTTTTTGACATTATAACTGTGACAAAGGACTTTCCCCTATGGGAATCAATAAAGTTTATCTATCTTATCTTGAAGATCTGATGAAGATGCAGACTGTGGCGGTCACTCAACTTGCTTGCCACGCACTTAATGCTAAAATGTATTGCTACATTTAGCTTGCACACCACGCTACACTTTATCACTAAACTAAATTTAGCAACTGTCCTCTTTTTTGTTTACATGATCAAGCCATCCCTGACTGCCTTTGAATGAGCCTTCTGATGCCTCATCTGTTGATGTTCCAGCCGTCTGCTGCACCAAATCCCTGTAAATGTCTGCTGCCTTCTCGCAGATGATGCTCTCAGTCACAGTATCTCACCTCTGTTCTTCACGGACAAGTTGACAAGTCGCACACCTCGCTCGTGTTTTATAAAGATTTTTGATAAGCTTGCGAGTGGCTGGTGGCACGTCCAGTTGTTTTTAAACACCACTTCAACCACATCAGTGCAAAATGCTCATCCCGCTAGCTCCCAAGACCTCAACTTGTACCACAAAGCAAAATCAACTGAGCGACGGCTCAAATTTCGGATAACTTGGAAATTGATGCACTCATAAGTTAGGGTTCCGCTGTCCTCGTATACCAGAACAAGTTGTGCTTCCAAATTAAGTCAAAGAAAGAGTCTGGTCTGATCCAAAGGGGAACTGGTGGGTTTTCACAGCGGTTCCGCTGCCGCGCCCATTCCTCACCTGTCATACTGCGGGGGCGGGCTCATGCTGGCGGCTTGGACTTCCGGGCCTCCTTCGATACCAGATGGGCTAGCGGAGCCGGCCGCGAGGGCCGGTCTGTTGACAGACGTGTCGTACACAAAGTCTCGACACGATGCTAACTTGGACTCCAGATTCTGTTGGGGGGGGGTGTGAAAAGGCAGCAGTCAGCTTAAAGCCACCAAACATGCGGGGTTTAAGACAAAAATTTTGAAAACTCACTCCAACTTTTCTCAGTAGCTCCCCAACAATGTTAAGTGCAGATATTCTAGCAGAGGTAGTGAGGGGGGTTCCTGTTAGACCATCACCTGAAAAGACAACATAAAACAAGTTGTTGGTATGAAGTACGCACATCATGTATTACTGCCAAAGTCTGTCAAATCCCACCTCTCCTGATGCTGGAAGCAGGGGGTGTGACGAACGAGGTGAGGGGTTTGGAGGGCGTGATCGGGGCGGAGGGGTTGCAGGCGGCAGGGTCCGCTCGGTCCGTGTCTTTGCCCAAGCTGCTGGACGGCCTTCTCTCCTTCTGACGCACGGCAAGCTCTTGCCGAAGATCTGACGAAAACGGCAGAAACAATTTTTTGCATTAACTGTAATCTGCGGTTAAGCAAAACAACTGTAGCACAGTAATCCAACAGGGAAGCTGATGCATCACTTCCGCCGCAGGGATTCATCCCCAAACACTGTTGATTAACTCTTGACAAACGTCAAAAAAATGAACTTATTGGAACGAATTTGGTCTTGTTCTCTTGGATCAAATTGGAAATATCTCCCATACTGTCAACATCCAGATGCGCGTGAAGTAAAACTGCGGATCATTTAGTTAGAGAGGTCACAGGGTTTACAGTTCTCCCCTTGGGACGCATTAAACATTGTTTTCATTTAATTCCTCTGGATGCAACTGTTGGGGAGCCATCCGTTTCATTCCCCTGATCTGTAAGAAAAAAACTAAATCCCAGCACAAAAATTCAAAATACTGTAAACTCCAGAGCAGGCTGGGATGCGGTTTTCAGTCCAAACCTGTTCCTCCCTCACCTCACCACAGAGGTTCAGAGCAGGTAGGAGAGCTGAAGGTCACCCCATCCCCTCCCAGTGGAACACATCACAGCTTGGTGATGCGGTCATGAAATGAGGTCAGATAACAGTGACACCGTCCCAGATCTCTATGAAGAAACCTCACAGATCTCTTCCACAGAGACGCAGACAGAGCTCTGTCCTTAAAATGGAGGCATAATACAAAATGTCTGAAAACACCAGTGGAGATGAAAATTAAAAAAAAAAAAGATGAAATAAAAATGAAATAAATGTTTCGGTTTGCAGTTTCTGTTTTCCATTACAACTAGCTCCTTATCAGTTTGTTTGTTTTTTAATGTTTGATAATGGATTTCGTTCGTACAGTTTTGTTTGGTCTGAGCCAGGAACTGCGTTTACCTCTGGCTTCGTCCTTGAGTCGCTGCACAGACTCAAGCAGGTTCTCCTTCTCATCCAGTTCACTTTCAAGAAACGCGTTTCTCTCGATGACTTGGTTCATCCGCTGTTCGAAGTCCTCCAGGGACATGATGGTGGCCCTGAAAAAGTGCCAAGTGGCCGCAGAACAATTATACATCTTGTGAAAAGAGAATGCAAACCTAATGACTCTGTACACATTAAGACACTGACCTTTTGGTCCTCTCCAAGTCATCATTGGACTGTTCAAGCTCTCTGATGTATTTTTGCAAGTGGTCTCTGACTGCTTTGGTCTCTGCCAGGTCTTCCTCCAGAGTTGAGATGTGCTTAAAGGCATCAGAATGCTGGGCTTCGAATTTCTCCTGCAAACATCAAATACATTTATATCATCAATAATTTGGCTGTCATTGCAGACAGATCAGTCTAATAGAGTATTTCTGTTAGAAGTACAACACTCGAATCAAAGTGAATATTTTATTCTCTGCCAGCTTCTCTCCAACGACCTTAGAAAAATCGGACGCCATTCACGTCTGTCCCCCTTGGACAGCAGAGCAAAAATAGCGATCAGGTGCTTTGTATCGTGGCAGCAATTTTGCTACTGGCCATAGATAGGGCACGCTGAATTAGGATGCCTAACGACTGAGGGTCTGTGCTCATTTTCTTTCCACCCAGGCCACTGCTAAGCTGTCCGGCTCTCAAACTCTTTCACCTTTATGTTTTCCAGTTCCATGCGGAGTCGGCTGTTGTCTGAAAGCAGCTCCTTGTTGCGACCCTCGCATTGCTTCAGCTCGGCCTCCAGCTCTGCCTCGTAGTCTCGACTCATCTGCTGAAATTCCTGCAGTTCGTCCTGCGCTTCCAAGGCCCTGGTGACAACAGAGCATGAAGATATAATTCACAATCAGGAAAAATTCAGCTAGGGGACACACACTGAGGAAATGTCTGTTCGGGGTCTAACATTTTAATAACGTTACCTTTGCTGATGTCTGTCTGCCTGCTCCTTCCAGAAGCCAAGCTCCTCTTCCAAGGAAGCAAACTTGCATGTCGTGGGCTCTACCATGTCTCAGGGTTACAGTGATGAGATAGGAGACCAAACTAAAAACAACACAGCAAAATATTAATACAACTACAGAAGATTAGGAACCCGTTTAGTAACAAAATCCATTCAAATGTGCCTGACTCATTGAAGTTGATGAGTCTGTCACCGATTCAAATTTTCTGTAGTCAGAACTGCTTAATCAAACAAGGCTTCTTTAAATTTGTTTTACAACACCATCTCCTTGTGTTACTGTTGAGATGCAGGGAGCCGACAACAAAATCTAACACCTGCCACAGTGAAATTTCTTTTTTCCTCTTGATCAGCACACTGTCATTAGATACCACAAAGATCAAAGTTATTCTGAATGATTTACTGAAAAAACAATTCACTGACAGCAGAAAACTCATGCCGGATACGTGACAAAGCACAGCTGTGTATCTTACAATTAGGGCAGATTAACTGTTTCACTTGACGAATTACATTGCTATGTGTTTGTCATGACATTCAAGGCAAATCCTATCGCGTAAACATCCTTACGATTAATCCATCGGCATATTCTAACGGGTGCTAATGTGGTAAAATATTTTAGATTATCTTAGTAACGGATTCCAGCAAAGCAGTCGTGCTACTTTCAGACATGCGGCGTACAACAAAATGACGGATCAACAGTTTGTCATAACGGATAATAGGGTTTACCGGTAGTCCTTTCATACTGCCTATGTTTTATAATGAGATTAAAATAAAGCCTCTGCAGCCGTTTTAAGCCAAACAAACCGGTATCAATAGAGAATTCGGATTCGGGGGGAGGAGAGGGGGGCTGGCGACAGATGACTATTCAAACCACAACAAAAGTGCTAACTTAGCAAATGCTACGTTGTGATGCAACCGCCGCCGCAATGCACTTGGTAGTGCTTTGAACACAGAGTGAGAATCGCAAGGAAATAATTACGGAAAAGAAACGTTTACAACTTTTGAATTGGAAATAATTTGAGGGGAGGGGGTACATCTAACATGACTGTTGCTTCGAACTAAGCTAGTGACAAGAATCGGCTAACGTATGAAGAGAAACGTTAAGTCGGAAAGCGTAGTTCTACCCCGCCCTGAAAACTCGGGAAAATAAAAAAAACTTACCCTCATTCGCTATAACATACCAGTTGAATAAATGTATATCTCGAAAAAGATAGTTTTCTCAGTTTCTGACACTGATATTGTGCGGCTGCCATAGACTAATCTCACCGTATGTTAGCTTACCACAGAAGTCACGCAAGCCCGGTAGGATTCATAGGGATCCAGGTCTCTACTCGCCAACCAAATACAAACGAAAGCGTCGATTCTTGAACACCATTGGTCAATATGGATGACGACAGAGAAAAGCAAGCCAATCGTATTTATTCGTCGGATATGTAGTGCGGAAGGCGGAGCTCATTGCACTGTCACTCCAAAACAATCCAGAAGTCTGTTGGTCGAAAGCAAATCACAATCGAAGATTTATATTTATGGATGTTTGGAGTCATGGATCGTTTGTTAGCTCCCGAATAGTCAGTGTCGTTTAACATTTTAATTCTGTAGAAGTTTTGAAAAAAAGAATCAATGTTGACAATCTGTTAATGTTCTTATAAGTCCCGACACACATTACATATACACATCACATTACACTTACATTTTCAGAGTGACCCACATTATAAATATAGAACGCGTGCTTTTTTCCCAGAATGCAATGTTTTCTGAGGAAAAACATCATTTCGATGGTGTTTGCAGAGGTTGATACAGATATCCTGTAAAAATAAGAATGGAAATACTAATTGTAAGGTTTGGTTTTATTTTCAACATGCACAACTGCACAACAATCAAAGCATACGGTGCCCCAGTGGTCCCTGTGATACTTGAAAATTAATTATTATTTTGTATTTAAAATGAGAGGAGTGACAATAAAATGAACTCAGAACTCTGTCTTGCGAAACACGTTACTTTTAAGAGAAAAAGAACACAAGGCACGCTTGGCATCAGGAATGTAAATACGCAGCTATTAGTTCCAGGTGCTTGGCTTACATACGTTTCAAAGGCCTTAAAGATCCTGAGATTCTCCGATTACGCTTCCATCATTGGATGCATCAACGATGACGACAACGAGGAGTTGTCGCAAGTCTTGTCGAGGTCCTGCACGACCAGCTGTGGCTCTTGGGCAGCTCTTTCAGCCAACGATTCATGCCACCCTGATGCAGAACTGAATGCTTTAGACCAGGGGTGTCGAATTCAAATACACAGTGGGCCAAAATACAAAACTGGGACAAAGTCCCTGGCCAATGATATTTATTGAAAAATATCTTCCCCCAGATATAACAATGAACTCAAACAAGTTTTGCTCAAAAACTAAATATGGAACAAGCATAGCTTAATACTATACCTTCTGCAACTTCTGCTTTACGTCCAGGTCCTTGTAATTCATCGTGTCTTCTTATGTTATATTCTTTCGTAACAGCCATGCTAGCTCCACACACAAGACGAACAGGTCTGTCCTTTATATTCGTGAACAGATAATGTGCCTCCCACCTGTCTTGACAGCTCCTGTTGTCCAATCTTTTGTTTAGCGCTTTTTGTGGAGGGTGAAATTAATATGCCTGATGTGACTGTAGCATGGCTGTTAATGACTGTCAACAATAAAAAAGGAGCGCTTGTTGGTTCGACAGCTTGCTGACATACTAGCAAAGCATTGTGGGATTTGTAGTATTAGCAGTACATGTGGCGGGCCAGCTTTAATGCACATTTGATATGATCTTGCGGGCCAATTATAATTACACTGCGGGCCATATTTGGCCCGCAGACCTGAGTTTGATACATGTGCTTTATTCGTTCCTTTGTACCCACAGCCATCAGACTGTAAAATACACAACTCTGACCGGCCGGAGGTGCATCTGTGCTACCACCACCTCACCACCTCACCCATTCATTCACGTGTCATGCCCTAACTCTTTTTTTTTCATCCTGTTGATCTCAGCCCACTTGCTTCCTGCCTATTTTTGTTGATTTATTTTATTCTTATCATTGTTAATGTCACTCTGTTTATGCTGTTGGTTAGTTTTGGTTTTCTACTTTCACCCTCACTAACTTCCTTGATGTTGTTGCTGTTCTATTCATATTTATTTGACACTTATAATTTGTTACGCTGCTGTGAGAGAAGAATTTCTCCAATGGGGATGAATTGCACTTTTTGTAAGTCGCTTTGGATAAAAGCGTCCGCCAAATAACTGTAATGTAATGTAATGTAATGGGATCAATAAAGTTTTTCTTATCTTATATTTTTCTTTACCATTTATATATTCATTTTGGACCTTGTTTTCAAAACCAATGAACAAAGTGCGCATTTTCACATGCATGAAACACCAGCCTTAACTTTGAAGTTGCACGGGACTCATGGATGACAAAGAAAAACTAGATAGTCTGCAACCAAATTGTTGAGTCACCAGTACTTTCCGTAAGAATGTGTCTTGGCACAGAGCACAAATGTCTGAAGCTCCTCAGGAAAAACATATCGGCATTCTCCAAAACAGCAGTCATATATTTAGCTTTTTGAGATGGATTTGGCATGAACCGTCTGGTATCTGCCAGGGGGATTTGAGGTGAGGTCTTTTCTTTGACCTCCACTGACCCCAGGTGAGATAACGGTCATCTTAAAAACATGGCTCTCATGTCTGTGTGTAGCTTTTGTTTGGACATCGATCTTGGTAATGAACCACTGTGCACTTACAACCCACTTTAATTCTACTATCTTAGTGATGGATAATGCATTGATACTCTTCATCCTCTGCGGCATCAGTAAGTGCACAAGAGTGAGGGCAGGTTGGGTAAGACTGTGGTTTTTAACCTAAACGCAGTATTTCTTTGGTCCCCTAAAGAGACAGATAGAAAAGAAACTGTGTCGAGGAGATATGATGAGTTCTGTTACTCTGATGAAAAGTGTTGCCATGGTGTTGATTCACACTATTATAACCCAAACGGTTGCTGATGATTAATGTGTTTTAAATGTACAAATGGTGTTATCTGAATGGGACTATGGCAACCCTAACCCTGCACATGCTCAGTAGCACAGACTGGGAAGACAGCCCTGAAACTGCTGAGTCATGAATAATAAGGGCCCAGCATGACGGTGTGTGTTGCAAATCACTCCCTGACCCTAATGGATGACGTCTTTTGTACGTGGATCAAGCCTCAAGTCGCTATTGCTCATGAAACCCAGGCACAGGTGACTGAAAATATTTAGGCAATCCACATTGGTTTGCTCAGACACTCCAAGTCATTCGTTATGATCCGTCTCTCATTTGTTCATTAAATCTTTTTTTTCACCTGTCGACCCAGAGACAGACCCTGCGACTTCCCTCCTCTACTACAAAACACACAACTACATATTCAAATATATCAAGTTGACGGGGTTTGCTTTTGCTCCTCATTGCCTCAGCAGGGATGGTCTTCATCACCAGGTCTTGCTGTCTAGTAACAACTGTAACATTGAGGAGAAGCAAAGTCAAACCAGCTATATATTCAGTCACCATGTTCTTATTTTCTTGACGTTGCCAATTATTGTCTCTTACCGCAGAGGTGTTATTCTTTAGCGTCACAGGCTCCTTGTTTGGTCTTGCGTGAGCACATCCTCTTACTGTCCATCATATCCGTCCTCACCCAACTCAGAGTTCGTAGAAGGCACATGGTGTCAATCTTGCCTTTGCCAGCCTCTTGGAGCAACTCAAACACCTGTCAGTATGACACATTAGCCCTATTTTCTCTTGGGAAGGGAAAAAAAAACATCTCCTGGGAGTTGCTGATAAAAAACAAGACTCACCTGCAGGCACTTGAACGATTTGAGTTGGCTCAGGTTCTCTTGCAGGAAGAGCAGATAGATACTGAGGTCGTTGTAGAAAGGCGTGACCATACCCAAGGTCCCGAAGCCCGGCAGCATCTCGTAAGGCCGGAGGAAGTCGGAGCTTTGACGCGCCGGTCCGAAGGTAGAGTAGATCACCAACGGGGCCAGGAGCACGTACACCACCAGGTTGATGTAGCTGAGCAGCCTGAAGACGCCCACCGCCGTGAGTTTACACTGGACCGCCGACGGCACCTCGGTGTCGTTCATCAGCAACCCCGTGCGTACATCACAAAGGAACTCGTCGGTGAGGGACGCCAGCTGGATGTAGTAGCCCAGGTAGACGCAGGCCAGCAGGAGGATCAGGAGGCTCAGGCCCCGGTACGCCATGTACATCACCACCAGGCGGCGGGAGAAGCGCTTGGTCTTCAGATACTGCTCCACCAAAGGGTACTTGAAGCAGCCCTCGGTCAGCTCCAGAGCACTGCGTCCAAAAAAAAAAAAAACACCTCGTACGCATTGCAAAAATGGAAATTCAATATTATTTGGCCACGACAGGAGAGTCTGGCGGGAACAGGCTTTTCAATTTCACTCGAAGTCTTACAAATAAAATGGCGTTCGAAGCTGTGTTTTATTTTGCTGCCGCTACAGACGGGGCTTCTATTTGCAAATACACTGCTAAAAAAATAAAGGGAACACTTAAAAAACACATCCTAGATCTAAATGAATGAAATATTCTTATGAAATACTTTGCTCTTTACACAGTTGAATGTGCTGACAACAAAATCACACAAAAATGATCAATGGAAATCAATTGTATCAACCCATGGAAGTCTGGATTAGGAATCACACTCAAAATTAAAGTGTAAAAACAAACTCCAGGCTGATCCAACTTTGATGTAATGTCCTTAAAACAAGTCAAAATGAATCTGTGTTGCTTCCTGAGTGGACACTATGACACAGAAGTGTGATTGACTTGGAGTTACATTGTGTTGTTCAAGTGTTCCCTTTATTTTTTTGAGCAGTATATATTTGAGTACAGACGCGATTCGGATGTCAACATTTTCAGCTTTTTAACGACTCCAGTGTAGTTCATATATATATTTCGTATTTTCTAATACACCCAGACTGTCAAACATCCAGCCTTTTTAGGGTTCTTTTAGTTTTTGGCATTGCTGTTTTTTTTTTCCTTTGCAAAATTCCACCTTTCTCTTCACCGGCACATCTTTTTTGACTCTTTCTGTTTACTTTTCTTCTCACGAGTGAGCCTTCTTACACTCTTTACAATGTTCATCATCATCCGGAATCAAAATATCCTTTATTAAGTCACCTATCAGTTATACATGCTTTTTTTCACCTTTTTTTCTGTTTCCTCACCTTCACAGTTTCCTCTTTGAGACTTGACATCTGCTGTTTCACTTTGTTTAACTCCTTTTTTAAAATTCTTTTCTCCTTTCCTTCCTCTCAGCCTCTGGTAATTTCAGTATAAATACCGAAATATAAAGGGTTTGTGTTTTTGTCCAAAACTCTCAACGTGAACTTCACGAACACAGGATAAACGTCTAAGATAACGAAAGTGTCGTGAGATTATTATAGTAATACTCCATGTTATATAACGCCACGTGTTTACCTATGACTGTCCAGGGGCGAGTCCTTGCTTTCAACGGACGCCAGGTTGTTCGCAAACCTGATGGCACGGTTGTAGAAGCGATCGAGCTCCTCCATGATGAAGCTGAGGTCCGAGGAGAGGTGCGGCGCCACGGTGAAACGCCAGAAGAGGGTGGGGATGTACGTGATGATGGCCAGGAAGAGCAGGATGTATGGAAAGAACTTGGAAGGGGAGGTCAGCAAGTAAAGAAAAAAAAAGACCATAACATTATTATCCAAGTTATAAAGGCTGCGTTGATTGTTGCTGTTCATTGGTCAAAACCGGACAAGTAAAGAAGCCGGACCATTACTTGTTGTCATCACCATCGTCTTATAATTCCATTACTATGACACCCCAAACAAAGTCGAGCATTATAGCTGCCAATTCCCCATGTCTGCTGTGAGGTCTGCAGGCCTGCTCAGGCCTTCTGTTGGACCTGGACCATCTCCAGATATATTGCGCATTTGTTTTTACGTAAATATTTATATATTGCACTCCGGGAGGACATTCCAAGGCGTGGTTGATTTCTGTGGGACCGAATTGCCAAATGTTTCCAGGTCCGAAGCGAGACGCAACAGTGTCTTCAATCTTCTTGTTGTGGCAAGAAGTCCAGTTCCCACAACAAGAATTCACCATGACCTGGATGACTGAGAACCTCCACAGATAAGTCCAGTACCTTGTGTAGCCACAGAGGAGACGTGTTGCTCTGTTGTTGCACCGCCGCCCAACAGAAGGAGTCCACGTACCCCGCTCGGTTCCTGGAAAAGGGTTGGGGTGAAAAACAGCTGATCTGGGAACCTGGAGGAGGGAAAATGAAGAGTACCAATGAGCCGCCATTGACAGATAATAAAGAATACGCAGCCCTTTTTTTTCTCCTGCATCTTCTATTTGGTCGGGCGATGATTGCGCCAAACGCTGTACGATGGGAGTACTAAGGGAGGTTCAGTCAGACACAAATGACCACATCAGGGAACAAATAGCAGGCTGTTAGCTTAGCAGCAGGTGGGACGTCTAATCAAGACCACAAGTTGCTGCTGAAACCAAATGGGATGATATCTCCGCTTTGTTAGCGCGAACTTCTGTACAACATAATTGTTTGTCTCCATTACGCAACGGGTGGCATCTTTGATTCTACTAATGAAATCACAATCTTAGTGGAGACTGTAGATATATTAAAAGAAACTCCCGGTAAAGACATATCCCAACACTTCCAGTGTCTGAAAGTTAGATAAGAACGTCTCATTTGAAGGAAACACAAACCTGGTTCAAATTTATAACTAGGAGGAGCCGAGGGGGAGGGGGAGGGATTACACAAACTAAATACACAAATTATTGCTGTGTTTAAAAAAGGAGATGCAACGCCGGTTGTGTTTACAAAGACGATAGGCTGTTTATTTTGCGGTAGGTCACTGAACCACACGCAGCGGCCTGACTTTGCAGGGGTTCGGCCGAAGTTTAAGCGTTGACGTTCCTGGCGTTGCCGGACGCAGAGCCGATCATCAACTACGGCAGCTGCTCTGACGCCACGGTCTGAGTGTGAGACAAGGGGAAGGGTTCTTGGCGTTTACATCTGTTGCTGGGTGGATATTTTTTAATCAAAATATTCTTAATTTTTTTTTTGGTGAATATTCTCAAGTCCTAGATATGTTGTGTTTTTTTACTTTTCTATGCCTCAAGACTGCTTCAACACCTTTTGTATTTTTTTTTTGTACTGTATGTTAAAATGGTCGCATACACCTTTATTGATTTACATTGATTAGCGACACGCACTGCACACACACACACACACACACACACACACACACACACGTGCACTGGGCCCATGCTTTCCCAGTAAGTTAGTATATGCTGCCCAATGCTAAAAATGATCAAAATGATCTAAAACTGGCATGAATGTGTACAAATGAATGTTGGAGTGTTGTGTATAAATATATGTTGTGAAGAAATATATAGGTATTTTCACTAACTCCAGTACTTTAGCAAGGGTGAAAGAGACACTTTGTTTTCATGTTGTATTTATTTTTTGTCCAAAAACCTAATAGGTCCCATTCTGTTAGTCAGCAAATACCTGGACATCATTACAGTTAATACTTTTTTTGTGTGAGAAAGAAAAGTCTGTTAGTTTTGCATGACAGAGTGGATGATTCGCTTTTGGGATTCCTGAGCCATGACAAAAACTGAGAGCCGCATATTGTTTATGCGTGGGAATGTAGAATTTCTATGGTAAATGAGGCTTTATTTGATGAGATTTTTTAATTTGCATATTTGGCCTCCGACTGTTTCACAGGTATGTTACATGGTTTTCATGTAAATTGTTCTGATTTATCACTGCACTGTGTGCAGTTTGAGTGATGTGCCTGTGGGTTTTTGTTCAGTTCTATTTTATTTCGTTTGTGTAAATGTATGGGTTTACTTCTGAAAAAGAGTACATGTCTGTTTATGAAAGCCTAATTTGAGATGTGTATTCATTTTTGAACAAGGTTTAATTTCATGTTTATTTTTATTTATAATTTTCATGTTAAATCGAGAGCCGGGCAGCGAGTTAAGCGAACCGGGCGGTTGTGGAAAAAATATAAATAAATGTGCAGAACTTGGTCAACTTTAGCACGGTTCCTGCTTGGTTTTCACCATCCTGCCCCTGAAACACATCCATGCATTTTACTAAATGGATATAATACCCCAACAAGATTATCATCGTTTCCAAAATGTTGCAGGATGGGATCCTGGGGGTAAGGAGATACGTCTGCAGACACGAAAAAGATGCGTGTTTTTCGACTCACCCACGGAGACCTCCTGAGCGAACGCCAGCGAGATGAGAAACAAAGGCAGCCCCGCCGCCAGAAGCGTCACTATTTTGTCCAGCGCCAGTTCCAGACGCACCCCTTTGTACTTGCCCTCCGCGCCAGAGGGCTCCTTCAGCAGAAAGTCGGAGAAAACGTATTCTGTGGCTACATGGGCAATCGCCATGATGGGTTAAAACAACAACAATTAAAAGAAAGGAAACAAAAAAAAGCCGGTCTGATTGGTAAAAGTCGCCTCCCCTCTCTCTGGCGGTGTCTCCTTTTTTTCTCTCTTTTTTAGTGTGTTTCTATTCTGCAACTGAAAGTGGAGTTTCAATAGTCGTCCTCCTGCATGAATAAACAATTCAAACCAGTGGGCTGCTATCGGTGTCCAGCCATCTTCATCATCCACCGCGTCTGAGCGCAGAAGCCGCTGTCCCGTTCCAGCACCCCAGACAGCGCAAGCAACAGGGGAGACGCGCTGGCCGATCGGCCGCTAGGGGGCGCTGTACGACACATTTAAACATTTATTTGTTTTTTTGTAAACATCCATCACTCACTTGTTTCTGCGTGGATAAGTTCGTGGAGTGGCTGGGGTGGACTCTAATCAGCTCGTGTAAGCGTTTATGTGAAATTATTGCACGACTGTGGTTTTTACACATGTTTTTTTCATAGTTACACATGTGTTCTAAGAGTGGGAATATTAAAATGTGGCTGCAGGTTTTTGCAAAACAATAAATATACATTGAAACAAGACGTCTCCTTGTTAAAGAACAAGATGTTAAAGTACTGGAATTAGTGAAAATGCCTATGTATTTCTTCACAACATACATTTAGCAGTCACTTCGGATCAGTTTTTAAAATAGCACCAGGAACGTCTCAAATCATAATTGTAGCCCAGCCTCTCAAAGGAAAAGGGAATTGCGTGACCTCCTGTGTCGTCATTTAGCACAGAAACATTCAAATATTTGAAGAATGTGAAATGATAAAATCATGTTAAAACCGGAGTTCTATTGCTCCGCTTGTTCCGAGACTGAATCATCTTGTGTGTGTCAATATTTGGATTCATGTAACAGTTTTATTATTCAAATTTCCTAAGGACAAATTCTTGTTGACTGGTATTGACTTGAAGATATTGATGTTATCACTCACACTGTGCAGGAGTGTAGCCGGGTGTTGTGCACAATCCATTTTTTTTTTGATGACTCTTGTGTCTTGAGTTGCAATTCTGGAACTGGAAAGAAGATAAGTCATGTAATATTCTAAAGCTAGCAACAAAGCTGTGTTGGAAAATTATAACACCATTATCTTCCATAGGATTTTTTTTTTATTTTACATTGGTATCTACCTTGTATCTACTCCTGATTTTCCATTGTATCACTTTTTTTCTGAATACAGCTGGTTGTAATTGATTAATTGGCAGCAATTTATTAATTGGCAGCAAAAAGCTATTAACCCACTTGTTCCTCACCAGGTCACTGTCGCACATATCAATGCCGCAGCCAAGAATGCTGCCGATGATAAGCTTCGACAGAGTTTACGACGCTTTGCCGAGACCCACGCTGCACCTGCTACTGTTGTTATTGTTTCATGTGAGCACATCTTTAGACACAAGCCACGACTTCTTAGGGCCATCTCACCACGAGGCCTTCACTGACAGTATACCATCTTGAATGATGGTGGACGGATTTTTGTTGTTGCCACTCAGATATTGCGTTGATACTTTTCATCCTCCCCAGCATCAGTTGTTCTTCTGTAAGTGCACAAGTGTGAGGGCAGGTTGGGAAAGACTGTGGTATTTAACCTAAACGCTGTATTTCTTTGGTCCTCTAAAGAGACAGATGGAAGAGAAAGTAGCTCCTCCACAGGTGATGAGTTCTGTCACTTTGATGAAAAATGTTGCCATGGTGTTGATTCACACCATTATAACCCAAATCTTCAGTTACTGATGATTAATGTTTAGATGTCCAAATTGTGTTATCTGAATGGGAGTATGATAAACCTAACCCTGCACATGCTCAGTCGCATCCAACTTATTCTTTATGATCCTCCTCTTGTTTTTTCACCTGTCGACCCAGAGACAGACCATGCGACCCTTGTCCTCTAAGACAAAACACACAACTACATGCTCAAATATATCAACTGCACAGGATTTGCTTTCACTCTTCATCGCCTCAGCAGGGATCGTCTTCATCACCAAGTCTTGCCGTCCACTAGCAACTGTAACATCTAGGACAAGCAAAGTCAAACACACCATTTATTTATTCACCATGTTCTTATTTTCTTGACTTTGCCAAATATTGTGCCTTACCGCAGAGGTTTTATTCTTTAGCCTCACAGGCTCCTTGTTTATTCTTGCCAGAGCACGTCTTCTTACTGTCCATCACGTCCGTCTTCACCTGACCCAGAGTTCGTAGAAGGCACATGGTGTCAAACCCGCCTTCGCCAGCCTCTTGGAGCAACTCAAGCACCTGTCAGTATGACATGTTAGCAAGATCAGGAAGGGAAAACGACATCTCCTGGGAGTTGCTGATAAGAAACAAGTCCCACCTGCAGGCACTTGAACGATTTGAGTTGGCTCAGGTTCTCTTGCAGGAAGAGCAGATAGATACTGAGGTCGTTGTAGAAAGGCGTGACCATACCCAAGGCCCCGAAGCCCGGCAGCATCGCGTAAGGCCGGAGGAAGTCGGAGCTTTGACGCGCCGGTCCGAAGGTAGAGTAGATCACCAACGGGGCCAGGAGCACGTACACCACCAGGTTGATGTAGCTGAGCAGCCTGAAGACGCCCACCGCCACGAGCTTACACTGGACCGCCGACGGCACCATGGTGTCGTTCATCAGCAACCCTGTGCGCATGTCACAGTGGAACTCGTCGGTGAGGGACGCCAGCTGGATGTAGTAGCCCAGGTAGACGCAGGCCAGCAGGAGGATCAGGAGGCTCAGGCCTCGGTACGCCATGTACATCACCACCAGGCGGTGGGAGAAGCGCTTGGTCTTCAGATACTGCTCCACCAAAGGGTACTTGAAGCAGCCCTCGGTCAGCTCCAGAGCACTGTGTCAAAAAAAAGAAAAAAAAATGGAAAATTGTAAAAAATGGAAATTCAATATTTATGGCAATGACAGGAGAGTTTGAAGCAGAGTGCAGCCAGGAACAGGCTTTTCAATTTCACCAGAAAGGTCTGTTAAAGTTTCACAAATAAAATTTCATTCAAAGCTGTGTTTAATTTTATTGCCGCAACAGATGGGGCTTCGATTCCCAGATACACTTTGATACAGACGCGATTCGGAAGTCGACATTTTTAGCTTTTTAACTACTTCAGTGTAGTTTATATACATAGTATGGATACACTTTGTGTCCGGGAGACCAGGTGGAAAGGTAGTAAGGCTAGAAGCTTAGGAGCAGGCTTTAAGTTGTACTATTATGGTACTGACAAGAAGAGAAATGGAGTAGAAGTTATCTTGAAGGAGAAGTTTGTTAGGAACTTTCTAGCGGTGAAAAGAATGTCAGATATACTTATGAGTCTGAAACTGGAAATTGAGGGTGTGATGCTCAATGTTGTTAGTGCCTATGCCCCGTAGGTGGGATGTGAATTTGAAGAGAAGGAGAAGTTCTGGAATGAGCTAGATGAAGTGATGCAGAATATTCCCAGAAATGAGAGAGTGGTCATTGGTGCAGACTTCAATGGACATGTTGGTGAAGGCAATAGAGGGGATGAAGAAGTGACGGGCAGATTTGGTATCCAGGATAGGAATGCAGAGGGACAGATGGTGGTAGATTTTGCAAAAAGGGTGGAAATGGCTGTAGTGAACACTTTTTCCAGAAAAAACAGGAACATAGGGTAACTTATAAGCAGAGGTAGGAGCAGGCAGGTAGACTCCATCTTGTATAGACGAGCTAACCTGAAAAAGAGATCAGTGACTGCAAAGTAGTAAGTAGTAGGTGAGAGTGTAGCCAGACAGCATGGGATGGTGGTTTGTAGGATGACTCTGGTGACAAGGAAGATGAAGAGGACAAAGACAGAGCAGAGGATAAAGTGGTGGAAGCTAAAAAGGGAGGAATGTTGTATGGTTTTCAGGGAGGAGTTGAAAAAGGCTCTGGGTGGTCAGGGAGAGCTTCCAGATTATTGAACAACTACAGCTAGTGTTGTCAGGGAGACAGGTAGAAGAGTACAGTACTTGGTGTGTCATCTGGAAGGAAAGAAGAAAAGGAGACTTGGTGGTGGAATGAGAAAGTGCAGGAGTATATACAGAGAAAGTGGTTAGCAAAGAAGAAATGGGACACTGAGAGCCCTGAAAAGAACAGACAAGAGTAGAGGGAGATACAAGGTAAGGTAAAGATAGAGGTTGCAAAGGCAAAACAAAGGCCATACGATGACTTGTATGCTCGGTTGGACAGTAAGGGGGGAGAGAATGATCTATACAGGTTGGCAAAACAGAGTTAAAGATGGAAAGGATGTACAACAGGTCCAGATGATTAGGGATAGAGAGGAAAATGTATTGACAGATGCTAGAAGAGTGATGGTAAGATGGAAAGCGCACTTTGAAGAGCTGATGAATGTGGAAAATAAGAGAGGCAAGGGTAGAAGAGGTGATTATTGCAGACCACAAAGTAGCAGAGATTTGTGAAAGTGAAGTGAGGAAGGCATTGAAAAGAATGAAGAGTGGAAAGGCAGTTGGTCAGGCTGACAGATGAGGTTAGACAGGAATCTCCATGGACCATGATGTTTGCAGATGGCACTGTGATCCGTAGTGAGAGCAGAGAATGGGATGAGGGAAAATCTAGAGAGGTGGAGGTATGTGCTGGAAAGGAGAGGAATGAAAGTAAGTCACAGCAAGACAGAATATATGTGTGTGAATGAGAGGAACTCAGGTGGAGCAGGGAAGCTACAGGGAGTGGAGATCAAGAAGTTGGAGGATTTCAGGTACTTGGGTCAGCAGCGGAGTGTGGAGAAGAAGTGAAGAGACAGGTTCAAGCAGGTTGGAATGGGTGGAGAAAAGTGTCAGCAGTACTATGTGATAAAAGACTGTCAGCCAGAATGAAAGGAAAGTTGTACAAGACAGTGGGGGGGACCAGCGATGATGTATGGACTAGGGAGGAAGACCAGAAAGAAGATTTATGCACGTTGTGAGAGAGGATATGAAGGTAGTTGGTGTGAGAGAGGAGGATACAGAGAATAGGGTTAGATGGAAAAGGTTAATACGCTGTGGCGACCCCTGAAGGGAAAAGCTGAAAGGAGAAGACAAAGAAATAAAATTACTTGAGTAGAGGTGGCGCCAGGCGTTTACCTCTGGATGTCCGAGGGCACGTCCTTGCTGTCAACGGACGCCAGGTTCTTCGCAAACCTGATGGCACGGTTGTAGAAGCGATCTAGCTCCTCCATGATGAAGCTGAGGTCCGAGGAGAGGTGCGGCGCCACGGTGAAACGCCAGAAGAGGGCGGGGATGTACGTGAGGATGGCCAGGAAGAGCAGGATGTATGGAAAGAACTTGGGATGAAAAAAAAAGTCCATAACATCATTATTATCCCCGTCATAAAGGCTGCGTTGATTTTAGCTGTTCATTGGTCAAAATCAGACCGGTAAAGAAGCTGGACCATTACTTCTTGTCATCACCATTGGCATGATAGCCACCAATTCCCCATGTCTGTTGTCAGGTCTGCGGGCCTGTTCAGGCCTTGGCCGCACCTTCTGTTGGACCTGGACCATCTCCAGATCAATTGCGCATTTGTTTTTACGTAGATATTTATATTTTGCAGTCTTGGAGGACATTCAAAGGCGTGGTCGATATCTGTGGGACCGAATTGCCAAATGTTTCTCGGTCCGAAGCGAGACGCACCAGCACCTTCTTGTCTAAATCTTCTTCTTGTAGCAACTGGACTTGAATTTCTTCACTTGAAGACGTTTCACTTCTGGACTGAGGAGTGAAACGTCTTCGAGTCCAGTTGCCACAACAAGAAGATTTCATCAAGAATTCACTATGACCTGGATGACTGAAAACCTCCACAGATAAGTCCAGTACCTTGTGTAGCCACAGAGGTGACGTGTTGCTCTGTTGTTGCACCGCCGCCCAACAGAAGGAGTCCGCGTACTCCGCTTGGTTCCTGGAAAAGTTTTTGGGTGTAAAACAGCTGATCTGGGAACCTGGAAGAGGGAAAATGGAGAAATCCAATGAGCCCCCATTGACAGATAAGAAAGAATACCCTGCTCTTTTTTTTCTCCCACATTCCTTTATTTGGTCGGGTGATGATGCACCAAACCCTGTATGATGGGAGTACAAAGGGAGGTTCAGTCAGACACAAATGACCCCATTAGGGAACAAATAGCAGGCTGTTAGTTTAGCAGCGGGTGGGACGTCTAATAAGGACCACAAGTTGCTGCTGAAACTGAATGGGGACGATCAAGGATCTTCCTCTTTCATCCATTGAATCTGGTGACAATTACTTGAAATATCTCCGCTTTGTTAGCGCAAACTTCTTTACAACATAATTGTTTGTTTGCGTTACGCAACGGGGGGCATCTTTGATTCTACTAATCAAATCACAAACTCAGTGGAGACTGTAGATATATGAAAAGAAACTATTGGTCAATACATCTCCCATCACTTCCTGTGTCTGAAATTTAAATAACAACATTAATTTGACTTAATTTCATTTTAAATGTAATTGTATTCTTTTGCTGCCTCTTGGCCAGTACTCCCTTGAAAAAGAGGCTTTTAATCTCAATGGGACTTTCCTGATTAAATAAAGGAGAAAAAAAAAACATCTCATTTGAAGAAAAGATGAACCGACTGAAATGCAAAATCATGGTTTGAGAGTTGTGCTCCACTCCTGGTTCACATTTAATCTTATTACCAGTATTTTCTAAGTGTCTGCCAGTTTACCGTGCAATAACTGACAAAGAAGAAAAGTCCCAGGGGCATGAAACATTGTTAGGGTTGTTTTATTGGGTGAAGAACTAGATTTAGAATAGAAGTCCTCAGAGAATAATAGTGGGGAAGTATCTGGCGGGAGCGGGTAGTAACAACAACGGAATTACACTAACGAGATTATTGCTTTGTTGAAACAGCTGATGCAACGCCGGTTTGTGTTTACAATGACGACAGGCTGTTTATTTTGCGGTAGGCCGAACGCAGCGGCCTGACCTTGCGGGGGTTCGGCCGAAGTTTGTGCGTTGAGGCTCCCGGCGTTGCGGGACGCGGAGCCGATCATCAGCTGCTGCAGCAGCTCTGACGCCACGGTCTGGGCGTGAGATAAGGGGAAGGGTGGAGTCTGCAACCACGCTTATAAGCAGTTGCATCCATGCTGAATGGAAATAATACCCCAACAAGACCATCATCGTTTCCAAAACGTCGCTCGACGATGGGATCCAGGGGGTATGGAGATACGTCTGCAGACACGAAAAAGATGCGTGTTTTTCGACTCACCCACGGAGACCTCCTGAGCGAACGCCAGCGAGATGAGAAACAAAGGCAGCCCCGCCGCCAGAAGCGTCACTATTTTGTCCAGCGCCAGTTCCAGACGCACCCCTTTGTACTTGCCCTCCGCGCCAGAGGGCTCCTTCAGCAGAAAGTCGGAGAAAACGTATTCTGTGGCTACATGGGCAATCGCCATGATGGGTTAAAACAACAACAATTAAAAGAAAGGAAACAAAAAAAAGCCGGTCTGATTGGTAAAAGTCGCCTCCCCTCTCTCTGTCGGTGTCTCCTTTTTTCTCTCTTTTTTAGTGTGTTTCTATTCTGCAACTGGAAGTGGAGTTTCAATGGTCGTCCTCCTGCATGAATAAACAATGTAAACCAGTGGGCTGCTATCGGTGTCCAGCCATCTTCATCATCCACCGCGTCTGAGCTCAGAAGCCGCTGTCCCGTTCCAGCACCCCAGACAGCGCAAGCAACAGGGGAGACGCGCTGGCCGATCGGCCGCTAGGGGGCGCTGTACGACACATTTATTTGTTTTATAAACATCCATCACTCACTTGTTTCTGCGTGGATACGTCCGTGGAGTGGCTGGGGTGGACGGCAGTGGGTTTAAAATCAAATGAAACACAACCAGTCAGTTACGATTACACATGTATTCTAGCTGTGGGAAGTGTTCCTTCCAAATGGAAGGTAATATTCAAATGTTGCTGCTAGTTGTAAAAATGTATACAATATCCTATTAATAGTTGTAAATACGTTTCTTTTGATTCTAATTATAGTGAAATAGAGAGCGAACAGAATTGTCGTTCGGTAAAAAAGATGAACGGTTAAGACGGAAAAATCAAGTCATTATCTTCACGCTTGATTTTTATTTGCGACAGCTGCGACTGCTTTCTGGCAGTCAGGATTACAAAAAGGTGCGGGTTTCCGTAATAATGTAAAAGACAAGTCCGGCTCAGGTATCTTAATATTTTTAAGGTACAAGTTGGCATTAGCGAGATAAAGGTAATTTTACTTAAAACGTAATAGAGTACGTCTTAAAGCAGCTGTTTCGTGTTGACTCGATAAACAAATCTTCGTTAGCATGTGATGCTAGCTCCAAGCAAGCACTTAACGTGGATTTATGTTATTTCCGCTAGGTTAGTTAGCTTAGCACCACTAGCTAGTGACCATTGTAATGGCAAATTTGTGAAGCCCAACATACTATTATAGCTAGCCTGGGCGTTTAGCGGTCTATTGTTTATCTTCTTTCGCCTGTTCAACCTTCTCCATCGAACCCTGTTTTCTGTATCCTCTAGTGATGAGTGTCGGTCACCCACTAGTGACCTCTGAAGTAGTTATAAAACAATTCCAGGTAAAGAAATTCCATGTTTGTGCAAATGCTAAACTGAGTTGGTATGTAAAATATAGCAAATTTGAGTTACAAATCAGATTTACAATTTCTAACTTATGTAAACATTTTTGTTCACTGTTAAATCGTATGAAATAAAAGACAAAAAGTGATTAGGTTATGAGATACGCTGTATTTCTTTGGTCCTCTAAAGAGACAGATGGAAAAGATATTGGATCCTCGACATGCGATGAGTTCTGTTACTTTAATGAAATATGTTGCCATGGTGTAGACTCACACTATTATAATCCAAACGGTTACTGATGATTAATGTGATTTAAATGTACAAATGGTGTTATCTGAATGGGACTATGGCAACCCTAACCCTGCACATGCTCAGTAGCACAGATTGGGAAGACAGTCCTGAAACTGCTGTGTCATGAATAATAAGGGACCAGCATGACGGTGTGTGTTTCAAATCACTTCCTGACCCTAATGGATGACATCTTTTGGATATGGATCAAGCCTCAAGTCGCCATCGCTCATGATACCCAGGCATAAGTGACTGGAAATCTTTAGACAATCCACTAAAGTATGATTGGTTTGCTCAGACACTCCAACTAATTTATGATCCTTCTCTCATTTGCTCATTAAATGTTTTTTTCACCTGTCAATCCATGGATGGACTCTGCGACCTTCCTCCTCTACGACAAAACACACAACTTCATGTTCTGATATACAGTGGGGCAAAAAAGTATTTAGTCGGCCACCCATTGTGCAAGTTCCCCCACTTAAAAAGATGAGGCCTGTAATTTTCAGCGTCGGTACACTTCAACCATGAGAGACAAAATGAAGAAAGAAAAAAATCCAGAAAATTTGATTTTTTTTTTTTTTTTTTCAAAATCAATTATCTGATTTTTAAATAATTTATTCACAAATTATGGTGGAAAATAAGTATTTGGTCAATAACAAATGTTCATTTCAATACTTTGTTAAATCCCATTTGTTGGCAATGACAGAGGTCAAACTTTTTTTTACAAGTCTTAACAAGGTTTTCGCCCACTGATGCTGGTATTTTGACCCATTCCCCCATGCAGATCTCCTCTAGAGCAGTGATATTTGGGGCTGTCGCTGGGCAACCTGGACTTTCAACTCCCATCCAAAGATTTTCTTTGGGGTTGAGATCTGGAGGCTGGCTTGACCACTCCAGGACCTTGAAATGCTTCTTACGAGGCCACTCCTTCATTGCCCAGGCGCTGTGTTTGGGATCATTGTCATGCTGAAAGACCCAGCCATGTTTCATCTTGAGTGCCCTTGCTAATAGGTTTTCGCTCAAAATCGACCAGTCATCCTGGTCCCTTTGCAGAAAAACAGCCCCAAAACACGATGTTTCCACCGCCATGCTTCACAGTAGGTATGGCGTTATTTGGATGCATCTCAGCATTCTTTCTCCTCCCAAACACGACAAGTTGAGTTTTTACCAAGCAGCTCCATTTTGGTTTCCTCTGACCATAGGATATTCCCCCAATCCTCTTCTGGATCATCCAAATGCTCTCCAGCAAACTTCAGAAGGGCCTGGACATGTACTGGCTGAAGCAGGGGGACACGTCTGGGACTGCAGGATAATGAGTCCCTGGCGGTGTAGCGTGTTACTGATGGTAGACTTTGTTACTTTGGTCCCACCTCTCAGCAGGTCATTCACTAGGTGCCCCCATGTGGTTCTGGGATTTTTGCTCTCCATTCTTGTGATCATTTTGGCCCCACGGGGTAAGATCTTGGTGGAGCCCCAGATCGAGGGAGATTATGAGTGGTCTTGCATGTCTTCCATTTTCTAAAAATTGCTCCCACAGTTGATTTCTTCAAACCGAGCTGCTTACCTATTGCACATTCAGTCTTCCCAGCCTGGTGCAGGTCTACAATTGTGTTTCTGGTGTCCGATGCCAGCTCTTAGTGGAGTTTGGAGTGGGACTGTTTGAGGTTGCGGACAGGTGTCTTTTATACTGGTAACCAGTTCAAACAGGTGCCATTAATGCAGGTAATGTCGGAGGACAGAGGAGCCTCATAACGAAGAAGTTCCTTATCTTGCAGGAGCCAAAAATTTTGCTTGTTTGTCGGTGACCAAATACTTAATTTACTGAGGAATTTTCCATTTGATTCATTTATAATACTACGAAGTGATCTCCTGGATTCTTCCCCCCCTTCTATCTCATAGTTTAAGTGTACCTATGATGAAAATTACAGGCCTCTCTCATCTTATTAAGTGGTAGAACTTGCACAATTGGTGGCTGACTATATACTTTTTTTGCCCAACTGAAATAAAGTGCACGGGGTTTGCTCTCGCTCTTCATCGCCTCAGCAGGGATCATCTTCATCACCAGCTCTTGCCGTCCAGTAGCAACTGTAACATCTAGGACAAGCAAAGTCAAGCCCGCTATATATTTATTCACCATGTTCTTATTTTCTTGACGTTGCCAAGTATTGTCTCTTACCGCAGAGGTGTTATTCTTTAGCCTCACAGGCTCCTTGTTTGTTCTTGCGTGAGCACGTCTTATTACTGTCCAGCATGTCCGTCTTCACCTGACCCAGAGTTCGCAGAAGGCACACGGTGTCAAACCCGTCTTCGCCAGCCCCTTGGAGCAACTCAAGCACCTGTCAGTATGACATGTTAGCAAGATCGGGAAGGGAAAAAAACTTCTCCTGGGTGTTGCTGATAAGAAACAAGACCCACCTGCAGGCACTTGAACGATTTGAGTTGGCTCAGGTTCTCTTGCAGGAAGAGCAGATAGATACTGAGGTCGTTGTAGAAAGGCGTGACCATACCCAAGGCCCCGAAGCCCGGCAGCATCGCGTAAGGCCGGAGGAAGTCGGAGCTTTGACGCGCCGGTCCGAAGGTAGAGTAGATCACCAACGGGGCCAGGAGCACGTACACCACCAAGTTGATGTAGCTGAGCAGCCTGAAGACGCCCACCGCCACGAGCTTACACTGGACCGCCGACGGCACCATGGTGTCGTTCATCAGCAACCCCGTGCGCATGTCACAGTGGAACTCGTCGGTGAGGGACGCCAGCTGGATGTAGTAGCCCAGGTAGACGCAGGCCAGCAGGAGGATCAGGAGGCTCAGGCCTCGGTACGCCATGTACATCACCACCAGGCGGCGGGAGAAGCGCTTGGTCCTCAGATACTGCTCCACCAAAGGGTACTTGAAGCAGCCCTCGGTCAGCTCCAGAGCACTGTGTCCAACAAACAAACAAAAAAAAAAAACGGAAATTCAATATTATTTGGCCATGACAGGAGAGTCTGGTGGGAAATGCATCCAGGAACAGGCTTTTCAATTTCACCTGAAGTCTTATTCATGAGAAGTTGTGTTTTATTTTGCTGCCACTACAGATGGGGCATCGATTCCCAGATATATTTGGGAGCAGATTTGATTCAAATGTTAACATTTTCAGCTTTTTGACAACTCCAGTGTAGTTTATATACATTTTGTATTTTCCAAAACACCCAGGCTGTCAAAACATCAGCCTTTTTAGGTTTCTTTTAGTTTTTGACTTTGCAGTTTTTTTTTTCCTTTACAGCATGCCATCTTTCTCTTCGCCAGCTCATCTTTTTTGACTCTTTCTGTTAACATTTATTCTCACAAGTGAGCGCTCTTTACAATGTTCATCATCATCCGGAATCAAAATGTCCTTTATGTCACCTATCAGTGATACACACTTTTTTTTTTCACTTTTTTATCCAAATCTCAAGATGCCTTATTTAAATTTGATATTTTAAAGACGAGTACAGCCTCACTGTTTCCTCTTTAAGACTTCACATCTCCTATTTCACTTTAAGCTCTTCTTTTAATAAATTCTTTTCTGCTTTCCCACAAGTGTTCAGCCTCCAGTTTATTTCAGTAGAAATACCGAAATGGCTATTTTAATCTTAAAGGTTTGCAACATGGACTCTCAGCTCCAAGATTTTCAATTGGGTTCAGGTCAGGAGACTGTTTCGGCCACTTCAGGACCTTGAGGTGCTTCTTGCAGAGCCATGGTGGAAGACCCAGCGACAATCCATCTTCAAGGCTCTTACTGAGGGAAGGAGGTTGTTGGCCAAGATCTTGCGACACATGGCCCCATCCATCCTCCTCTCAATACGGTGCAGTCATCCTGCCCCCTTTGCAGAAAAGCATCCCAAAAGAATTATGTTTCCACCTCCATGCTTCACGGTTGGGATGGTGGGACCTTGCATGCGCTGCAGGATTTGAATCCATCACGGCATAGTGTGTTACTAATGGTTTTGTTTATCACTGTGGTCCCGGCCCTCTTCGGGTCATTGACCGGGTCCAGCCATGTAGTCCTGTGCTGATCACTCACCTTCCTCACGATCACTGATGCCCCGTGAGGTGAGATCTTGCATGGAGCCCCAAACCGAGAGTGATTAACCGTCATCTTGAACCTCTTTTTTCTAACAATTGTGCCAACAGTTGTTGCCTTCTCACCAAGCTGCTTGCCTGTTGTCCTGTAGCCCATCCTGGCCTTGTTCAGGTCTGCAATTTTATCCCTGATGTCCTTATACAGCTCTCTGGTCTTGGCCGTTGTGGAGAGGTTGGAGTTTGTTTGAATGAGTGTGTGGACAGGTCTATTTTACACAGGGAACCAGTTCAAACTCGTGCAGTTAATACAGGTAATGAGTGGAGAACAGAAGGGCTTCTTAAAGAAGAGCTAAAGGGTCTCTGAGAGACGCAATTCTTACTGGTTGGTAGGTGATCGAATACTTATGTCATGCGATAAAAAGCAAATTAATGACTTCACAATCATACAGTGTTTTTTTCTGGATTTTGTTTTACATTCTGTCACTCACAGTTGAAGAATAACTATGATAAGAATTAAAGGCCTCTACATGCTTTGCAAATGGGAAAAGCTGGAAAATCAACAGTGTATTAAATACATATTCTCCCCACAGTATTTAAGACATGCGTACAATTACTTGAGTAGAGGTGGCTCCAGGCGTTTACCTCTGGGTGTCCGCGGGCGCGTCCTTGCTGTCAACGGACGCCAGGTTCTTCGCAAACCTGATGGCACGGTTGTAGAAGCGATCGAGCTCCTCCATGATGAAGCTGAGGTCCGAGGAGAGGTGCGGCGCCACGGTGAAACGCCAGAAGAGGGCGGGGATGTACGTGAGGATGGCCAGGAAGAGCAGGATGTATGGAAAGAACTTGGGATGAAAAAAAAAGGCCATAACATCATTATTATCCCCGTCATAAAGGCTGCGTTGATTTTAGCTGTTCATTGGTCAAAATCAGACCGGTAAAGAAGCCGGACCATCACTTCTTGTCATCACCATTGTCTTATAATTCCATTACTATGACACCCCAAACAAAGTGAGCATTATAGCTGCCAATTCCCCATGTCTGTTGTGAGGTCTGCGGGCCTGTTCAGGCCTTCTGTTGGACCTGGACCATCTCCAGATCAATTGCGCATTTGTTTTTACATAAATATTTATATTTTGCACTCCGGGAGGACATTCCAAGGCGTGGTCGATTTCTGTGGGACCGAATTGCCAAATGTTTCTCGGTCCGAAGCGAGACGCACCAGCACCTTCTTGTCGAAATCTTCTTCTTGTAGCAACTGGACTTGACTTTCTTCTTCACTTGAAGACGTTTCATTTCTGGGCTGAGGAGTGAAACGTCTTCAAGTCCAGTTGCCACAACAAGAAGAAGACTGAGAACCTCCACAGATAAGTCCAGTACCTTGTGTAGCCACAGAGGTGACGTGTTGCTCTGTTGTTGCACCGCCGCCCAACAGAAGGAGTCCACGTATCCCGCTTGGTTCCAGGTAAACTTTGTGGGGGAAAAACAGCTGATCTGGGAACCTGGATGAGGGAAAATGAAGAGTACCGATGAGCCGCAATTGACAGATAATGAATAATACCCTGCCCCTTTGTTTTCTCCCGCATTCCTTTATTTGGTCGGGTGATGATGCACCAAACGCTGTATGATGGGAGTACAAAGGGAGGCTCAGTCAGACACAAATGACCCCATTAGGGTACAAATAGCAGGCTGGTAGTTTAGCAGCGGGTGGGACGTCTAATAAGGACCACAAGTTGCTGCAGATACTGAATGGGGACAATCAAGGATCTTCCTCTTTCATCCAATGAATCTGGTGACAATTACTTGAAATATCTCTGCTTTGTTAGCGAGAAAGTCTTTACAACACAAATGGTCGTCTCCGTTACGCAACGGGTGGCATCTTTGATTCTACTAATCAAATCACAAACTCAGTGGAGACCCTTAGATATATGAAAAGAAACTATTGGTTAAGACATCTCCCATCACTTCCAGTGTCTGAAAGTTAGATAACAATGTCTTGTTTGAAGAAAACACAAACCGAGTGAAATGCAAAATCATGGTTTGAGAGTTGCGCTCCACTCCTGGTTCATATTTAATCTTATTACCAGTATTTTCCAAACGTCTGCCTGTTTATCAAAGAAGAAAAGTTCCAGGGGCATTAAATATTGTTAGGGTTGTTTTATTGGGTGAGGAACTAGATTTAGAATAGAAGACTGCGCCTTTACTCGTCCAATAATTTATGATTATTGTTTTGAATTTGGGTCCTCAGAGAATAATAGTGGGGAAGTATCTGGCAGTGGTAACAACAACGGAATTACACAAACGAGATTATTGCTCTGTTGAAACAGTTGATGCAACGCCGGCTGTTTATTTTGCGGTGGCCATTCTGAGCCACACCGCCTGGCCTTGCGGGGGTTCGGCCGAAGTTTGTGCGTTGAGGGTCCCGGCGTTGCGGGACGCGGAGCCGATCATCAGCTGCTGCAGCAGCTCTGACGCCACGGTCTGGGCGTGAGATAAGGGGAAGGGTGGAGTCTGCAACCATGCTTATCGGCAGTTGCATCCATGCTGAATGGAAATAATACCCCAACAAGACCATCATCGTTTCCAAAACGTCGCTCGACGATGGGATCCAGGGGGTATGGAGATACGTCTGCAGACACGAAAAAGATGCGTGTTTTTCGACTCACCCACGGAGACCTCCTGAGCGAACGCCAGCGAGATGAGAAACAAAGGCAGCCCCGCCGCCAGAAGCGTCACTATTTTGTCCAGCGCCAGTTCCAGACGCACCCCTTTGTACTTGCCTTCCGCGCCAGAGGGCTCCTTCAGCAAGAAGTCGGAGAAAACGTATTCTGTGGCTACATGGGCAATCGCCATGATGGGTTAAAACAACAACAATTAAAAGAAAGGAAACGAAAAAAGCCGGTCTGATTGGTAAAAGTCGCTTCCCCTCTCTCTGTCGGTCTCTCCTTTTTTCTCTCTTTTTTTAGTGTGTTTCTATTCTGCAACTGGAAGTGGAGTTTCAATAGTCGTCCTCCTGCATGAATAAACAATGCAAACCAGTGGGCTGCTATCGGTGTCCAGCCATCTTCATCATCCACCGCGTCTGAGCTCAGAAGCCGCTGTCCCGTTCCAGCACCCCAGACAGCGCAAGCAACAGGGGAGACGCGCTGGCCGCTCGGCCGCTAGGGGGCGCTGTACGACACATTTATTTGTTTTATAAACATCCATCACTCACTTGTTTCTGCGTGGATACGTCCGTGGAGTGGCTGGGGTGGACGGCAGTGGGTTTAAAATCAAATGAAACACAATCAGTCAGTTAAAAAATTACACATGTATTCTAGCTGTGGGAAGTGTTCCTTCCAAATGTAAGGTAATATCCAAATGTTGCTGCTAGTTGTAAAAATGTATCCCGTTTATTGCTGTAAATACGGTTCTTTTGATTCTAGTTGTAGTGAAATGGAGAACTAACAGAGTTCGGTTAAACAGATGTAAAATCGAGTAATTATCGTCACAACGTTTGATTTTTATTTGCGACAGCTGCGACTGCTTTCTGGCAGTCAGGATTACAAAAAGGTGCGGGTTTCCGGGGAAATGAATAGGGGGGGATGGTCCTATTTTGAAAATGTGAAAGACAAGACCGGCTCAGGTATCTTAATATTTTTTAAAGGTATAGATTGGCATTACTAAGATAACGCCGAATTTACTTTAAACGTAACGGAGCGCGTCCATAAAGTAGTTGTTTCGTGCTGACTCCGTAAACAAACCTTCGTTAGCATGTGATGCTAGCTCCAGCCAAGCAGTTAACGTGGATTTCTGTTGTTTCAGAAAGGTTAGTTAGCTTAGCTCCACCACTTAGTGACCGTTATAATGGCAAGTTTGTTCAGCCCAACATGCCATTATAGCTCGCCTGGGCGTTTAGCTGTCTATCGTTAATCGTCGGTTACTGTAAAGTTGTTTCTCACGTTTTAACTCCTCGCAGGCGTTAGCTTTCTTTGTTGTCTTTTTTTCTGTGTACCAGACATGCTATCGTTATTTGTAAGCTACCGCGACGTGTAAAACATAGTTGTGCTACTAGAACACGTAGTCGCATCCTGTGAATGTGTTTTGTTTGTTTGTTCGTTTTCTTCACTGTGTGCCATGAAACCAGTGTAATCGGTTTCGTTTTCTCTTCCAGGGAAGTATGAGAGAGGACAGAGATCACAGTATGGTGAAATACCGTTCCAGGTCGTATGATGGAAGAACTGGGAAATGAGAGAACAAAATGCGGCTCCCAATCCTTCTCATGGCTCAGTCATCCCAAAAGCGAATCATCCACTTTACCATGGAAACTAAAAGACTGCTTCTCGACCGATGAGACAGCTTTCCCTTCTCACACAGAAAAAGAAGTAAGTATTAACTGTAATTATGTTCAGGTATTTGCTGATTAACAGAATGTGACCGATGAGGGTTTTTGCAAAAAAAATAATGCAACCTTTAAACAGTCTCTCCTTCACCCTAGTTAAAGGACTGGAATTGGTGAAACTGTTGTATATTTCTTCAAAAAAAAAAAGTCGAACTTCTCAACATACAATTGGCAGTCACCTCTGATCAGTTTGTAAAATAGCGCCGGGAACGTCTCCAATCATGATTGTAGGCCAGCCTCTCAAACGAAAAGGGAATTGCGTGACCTCCTGTGTCGTCATTCAGCACAGAAACAGTTAAATGAAAAGACGAACCCTCTTGATAGAGATGGCTCAGGTCAAAATCTTGTGTTTAAAACTGGAGCTCTATCGCTCCGCTTGTTCCAAGACCTAATCATCTTGTGTGTGTCAATGTTTGGATTCATGTAACTGTTTTGTTATTCAAATTTCCTAAGGACAAATTGTTGTTGACTGATATTGACGTTATCACCTACACTGTGCGGGAGTGTAGACGGGTGTTGCGTACAGTCCATTTTTTCGAAAGACTCTTGTCTTGACTTGCAATTCTGGAAAGATCAGTCATGTAACATTCTAAAGCTAGTGTTGGAAAATTATATCACCATTATCTTTTATAGGATTATATATATATATTGGTATTTGCCTAAAATCTACTCCTTGTTTTCCATCTCATGTCATTTTTCCTGAGTGTCGCTGCTTGCAACTGAATGTTCTAGGGGTGTCGCTGCCTGGCCTTCTGTGTTGCCATTTTTATGAACGAAAATTTGGAGCTATGATGACAATGCCTTGTTTAGGGACTTCGTTGTTGCTAATCATGGGTCAGCTGATCTTTGGTTTAAGGACATCTATTACTATTGGCTCGGTTTCGAGGTGATGATTAGAAAAAGGACAGAACTTTTTTTCTTTTTTTTTTTTTAAATCCAGTTTTGAGAGTGGATAATGATTACCCGTTTTATGATTTCCGAAGTTTCCATCACAACAAACCTAAATCTGTCACTGTATTCCATCAAAATGTGCAATCCTCTTCCGATTTGTCTTTCGTTCCAGAACAATTACATGGACAGCAGAAAGGCTGTGCTTGAATTGAAGGATGTCCCTCCTCCTCCTACTCCTCCACATCATACTTCTTCCTCCCAGTCATCCCAGCCCTTCTCTCTCACCCCTTGCCCTTTGCCTCCTCCTTGTTTACTTCCTCCCCAGCTTACCCAAGAGTCCCATCAACCGCCGACTCCCCAGCAGCAACAGGGGGCTAGCCCCAAAGTAAGCGCTTGCACTCACTGTGAATATTGCCACGCAGAGGGCTATGGGTTAGTGGGTGATGGTGGTGTTTGCAGTGACAGCAGCATACCCGGTGGTGTCTCGCTCTACGCGCCCCCTCGCCCTGCGGAAGCACCCATTTGTAGCACCGGTAGTATTAGTAGGTCTGCGGCGTGCTCCGCGACCTCGACTGTTCATCAGTACAAACACAGCCTGAGCTGTGGATTTGGAAGTGAAGCTTTTGATCCTTTGCTAAATTGTGGATACAAACCTCAGCTGCTCCCCTCGGTCGCTACCTCTCAGCCCGTCTCATCGCACCCCTACCTCCCATGTTGCTCAGGACTTCCCCGCACCTATCCTCCCGTACCTCTTTCATGCAGTCAACAAATCCCATCTCCTTCCACTTTGGCCTCCTCGCTGCCTTCTGTTTCATCTCTTCCCGACCCCTTGCACGGCTCTTACCTGGCCTCTTCTGGCTACTATGCCTGTGGCGTGGACTGCAGCTCCTCAGCCAGAAGACCCCAGAGAGCCATGGTCTCCGATAATTCGACCGCTACCACCACCATAACCACCTCGGCACACTTCTGCTCTAATCCTATGCACCTAAATGTAGAACACGCGGTGTGTGTGAAGGGGGCTCACTACTGCCAGGAGTGCTTGTTGCAGGTTGGTAAAATTCTCATTGTGCACTTTTTTTTTTTTTTTTTTTTCTTGATTGTATTTTATCCAGAACATCAATCTGGGTTCATACAAAAGCTTCCGACAACACGTATTTGCTTCTTTTACAAGAGAGTCTATAACTAGTACTTGAACTTGAAAACAGTGCCTTTGGTTTATCTTGAAGACATGTAACCCAAAAAGATCTGATAATGACATTATCCTTCTAAACATGAAAGTTACTCTCAATGTTATTCTGTATGCATTTAGTCGCCTTTAATAGGGTTGAATTTAACCCCGAGACTGTATGAACCCTGATTTCACAAAGTGAGTGCGCGCGTGTGTCAATTATAAAAAGCTATATGAATCTGGCACATTTGCGCCTGTTTGCAGCCCGTGAATGGTGTGACGTCAGAGTCAGACAAGGTGTGGCCCAATGTTCCCGTTCCCCAGACAGCTCCTGTCTCTATCCCCATTTGCAATGGATGTGGTACCTCCTCTGATAACATGGTACTCATGCAAGTCAGCAGCCTCGGCAAGACCGGCCAGAAATTTGGTTAGTGGAACTCTGAATTCATACATTGACGCAAGATATTTGATATCACTCCAAGGAAAATGTTCTTTCACATGAACTTCTCCAGAATCTTTCAGCAAAGTGTTTGTGTAATTACATCAGTGAAAATGTTCAATGCCCATTTGGTCTATTAATTAAAACAGTTATTCTGAATATGTGAAATCAAGTGAGTCTGTAAGAATAATTCTTTGTTTGCGGCGTTACGTTCTCAGGTTCCCCCGAGAACAATGGTGCCGAGAACCTCCCTCCAGTCGGGGTCTTTTGGGACATCGAGAACTGCAGCGTGCCCAGCGGACGCTCGGCTGGAGCTGTCGTCGAACGCATTCGCAGTCGTTTTTTCCAGGGCCACCGCGAGGCAGAGTTCATTTGTGTCTGTGACATCAGCAAGGAGAGTAAAGCTGTTATCCAGGAGCTTAACAACTGCCAGGTGATGTCATGCTTAACAAGAAGTTTGCAAGCGTTTATGAATTGGCGGCAAAAAGCTATTAACCCACGTGTTCCTCACCAGGTCACTGTCGCACATATCAACGCCACAGCCAAGAATGCTGCCGATGATAAGCTTCGACAGAGTTTACGACGCTTCGCTGAGACCCACGCTGCACCTGCTACTGTTGTTCTCGTTTCATGTGAGCGCACCCTTAGACACAAGCCACGACTTCTTAGGGCCACCTTACCACCAGGCCTTTTGTTCCAAGTTTCGCCTGTCACATCAACAGCTGATGTCAACTTTGCGAGCGAGCTGAGCGACCTGCGTCATCGCCATGGTTTCCAAGTGATCCTGGTGCATGGTAACCATACCTCTCAGGCCCTGCTGCAGCACGCCAACCTCCACGTGGCTTTCCAAGACATCACAGCTGATCTGCCGCTGCGTGTGCTTGTGAAAGCACAGGTAGGCATGATAAATGTCTTCTTAGTAGCTGTTCAATCATGGTATGCTTGCGTGTTTTGAGATAAGGTAAGTGGGAGGCTGACCTATAAAGGAGCATCATATATATATATATATATATATATAAAAAAAAAACTTTTATTTATTATGATCCAAGTCACTCTACAGACACTCCCTGTTCTCTTTGAACTAAAAGAACCCTACTGCTTTCATTTGTCAGTGTAAAATACAAACCCAGACAGGCTCGCTGTCTCTTCCTCCCCTCCCTCAGCCCAGTTTCAACCTCCTCTATGTGCACAACCTACCTGTCAACTGTGACAAGAGCCTCCGGAATGCTGTGAAGCTCCGGCTCCGCCGCCTGTCAGACAACTGTGGTGGCAAGGTACTGGGCATGTCGCAAGGCACCGCCGTCCTCCGCTTCGGCAGCTCCGAGGCAGCCGCGCGTGCCCGCAAGCGAATGGAAAACGAAGACGTGTTTGGTCACCGAATCAGCCTGTCCTTCTCCCCGCGGCCCAGAGATGATGCGAGTTCGGAGTCTCAGTCTCAGCCCTGTCACTTGCCTCTGCTTCAGAGTCTGCCCCAGCCTTATCTAACCCAGGATACAGCCTTTGCCCCCCTATCCTTATCCTCCTTTTATCTGCCCCCGGAGAAGTCGAGGTCACCCAGAAGGGCACGGCGAGCCATGCGCCCGTGCTACACCCCTGGCCCAGTGCCTGAAAGGCCCTACAGCCCCAAGAGGGGATGCAGTGGGCCTCCCGGTGGCGCTCCAGCAAAGCCCCGTCAGGTCAGCAGACTCGTCAGTGCCTGCTTCCTGTTAACCTCCATTGCCCTTTGTCCTTGTCTCAGCTACTTCATGAATCACAGTAGCATCCTCCCCCCCCCCTGCATCCTTCTGCCTGCTGCCTGAAATAACCGCTTGTAGCTGCTCGCTAAGCTTAGTTTGTCTGCCCATGCTAACATGTTGCATGTATTAACAGATGTGCTTTGTGTGAGACCCAATTTTGCTTGCATGACCGTTTGTTTTTACCATGCTGCTCTTGTCCTTTCCGTTTCAAAAAAAAAAAAGCTCATATGGCCCGGTTTCTTCAAGCTTATCAAACCGTGTGTGTGTCCATTCCTCCTGTCCTTATTCTGGCAGCATTTGATCAATGCATTATGTACTATGAAAAATCCTGCCTCCTGGTGGCCGAAGGCCTTATTCCTCCTCTGCCTTGATTGTTGATAAACAAACTATATTGGAAGAGAGGGGAATGAAGTTTAGTATCACCCACAATTTATGAAGTCGCCTAAGGGGATAGTTAGGTTTCAGCATTTAATATAAAAAAAAAAAGGAACCGCTTTGCAACCTCTAATAATATACTAAACCAGTTTGACAGCTCAAGAGACATCCTATAGTGCATGAAGGGCTGTAGCTGTCTTCATTTAGACCCAGCCGCAACTTAGCAATGTTTGTTTAAATTAAGTCACATTTTGTGTAACTGATTTAAACAAACTATCTCAGCTGTCAAAAAAAATCAGTCAGTTAATTGACTACTCGTGGAGCTCATTTTGGTTTGCACAACACACACATCCTCTTGTTTTCATCCAGGAGTTGGGTAGTGTGGAGAGTAAAAACAAGATGGTCCTCCACCATCTGGAGAAGGGACGTCCTGCCTCCTCCTCCCCACTGAGTAACGGTGAATCCGCAGCCCTTGAGCCGCCGTCCAAGTCTGGCCTCCCTGGAGAATCCATGTACAGGAGGAGGTACATATTGAAGTATTCCAACTGTACTTTATCGTAAATTTGAATATTCTCTGTGTGAACTCAAAGCTTATGTTTTTCTCCGGTATCAAAAATTGCCACCAATGTGAGCAATATGTGCAATAGATAGAATGTGAGCCACTTTACGTAATGAATTTGATACTTAGCAAATCACCTGTTCCGGTAACCCAGGCAAGACCGATCCAATCCCCGCAGTGCGACTGATACCCCAGTAGGAGGCGATAGGAGTTCGGTGGAGTTTCACATCAGTACACCGTCAGCCTTCAGCAAGCTGAACATCCACCGGAGCTTCAGTCCACTCGTTCTGTCGCAGGGCTCGTGGTCCTCAAGGTGACACGTTCGTAATTTTTGCTCTGAAGGCCAAGAGCAGGTGTCTACCTGCTTATTTACCCCACTGTGGACATTTGATTTTACATGGGTTTCCTTCTCGCACAAAAGGAGCGTGTCCCCCTGCTTGTCCAGCCGCTCTTCGCCCCTGCTCATCGCCCCCCGGAGCCCCTGTCCTGAAGGTTCTCCCGAACCTTTCTCCGAGGGGGCCGAAATCCAGGTGGCCAACCTGGACTACAGAATGTCTCGAAAGGATCTGCAGCAGACGCTGCTTGACACCTTCTCAAGATACGGGGGGGTACGTTCTTCCTGAAGCAATAAAGCCTTGCCTAATTTTGATGTTTCCCCTTCAAATTGGCGTTTCAGACACATTTTGTCAAAAAGTACATGATGACCCTCAAAAGAATCCTGCCAACTAGTTCTTCCTTTCAGTTGTCAGCTGTGGTTTCCATGTATAACCCCTGTGGTACGATAGATTAGGTTCAAGAATTGATCAGATTATAATTAGCTTGTATCCTCTTGTCAGAGTTTAAATGAGTGTGAACTAAAATCAACCATGCTGCCCCCCCCATGTCCTTTTTCGTTTTATTTATTTATACATGTATAATTTATTTGACTAACTAAACTAAAAACAGTACACAATGACGTTTTTGCATATCTAAATCCGAGTGAAGCTGCAGTAACTCTGCATCTGTAGCTTAAAGAGAAAAAACTAAAATACTTAATCTCAGCCCCCTGCTTAAATCCATTATACATTTTTCATTTAGGTGAAAGTTGTGGAGCTAAGCCCTCACACCGACTATCAGCTGAAGGCCACGGTTCAGATGACGTTCCTCCAGCAGGCCATTAGCGCTGTCAGCGGGCTGCACCGTTATAAGATCGGAGGCAAACGCATTCAGGTGTCCCTGCTGACCGGTAGCAGCAACAAATCATTCGCCATGCTCAGGTATGGGGGTTGCTTTCACGAGTCACTCGCTCACGACGTGCTGCTCATAAAGGTTTTCATTTTTGAAGGGGGTATGGGAGTTGATTTCCATTTTCTGTCCATCCTGCAGCTCAGAGATAATCAGCATTCTGCAAGAGGCTCCTGCCAATTGCCTTCCTCTATTCAAGTTTACTGAGATCTATGAGAAAAGGTAAGTAATTGTAGTAAAAAGGTCCACAGATAGTTTGGGGTTTGACTGAAGCGACAGCGTTTTGAATGGATCCCAAACTATTCACTCTTTCTGCCACCAGGTATTCCCGCAAGCTTGTTGTAGGTGACCTCTACAGGCTGCCGGAAGTCGTGGCAATCCGAGAACAGGGAGGTTCGAGGCTTGTTTGCCTTTTACCCAGCAGCCAAATCCGTCATGGTTCGCTTGGATCCTCTCAGGAGGCCTCCTCCTCAGCCAGCGGCAGCCCTGTGGTGTTTGAAGAGCTGGAGTACCATGAGCCGGTCTGCAGACAACACTATGCGCAATGCGACTTTAGGTAAGGTGGTAGTGTATACAGTTTTTTTTTTTTTTGTTTGTTTTTTCAAATGTACATAAGTGAATAAAATACTGAATATCCTTGGTTACTTGCACTAAAAATGTCAGTGATTGTCACTTGCCTTCTAACAGGAACATAATGACAGATTTCCTTAGTGAACTCATTTCTGTTTTACCTCTGGTATTTTTTTTTTTTTTTTCAAACCATAACACGTTGCCTCATTTTAGATTGTCGGTTTTGACTCTCTCAAACCAAAACACTTGTCAATATCCCTGAGGCCATATTAATTATTCTCAGGAGCACAGTATTCAGATGTCGCTAACTGATCTAATTGCTGAATTTTCTTTAC
This sequence comes from Fistularia commersonii, assembly GCF_037954325.1. NCBI lineage: Eukaryota > Metazoa > Chordata > Actinopteri > Syngnathiformes > Fistulariidae > Fistularia > Fistularia commersonii. Next base: position 4,880,507 of record NC_141318.1, read on the forward strand.
AGCGAAGCTGACTTTGACCCCGACTCCTATAAAATTCCGTTTGTTGTGATGTCTCTGAGCACTTTGGCCTCAGAGGTTCACAGTCTGTTACAGTCCCATGAGGGAACCCTTCCTCTGCTCAGGTAACATATTTGCCCCCAAAAAATATATATATCTTCCTCTCTCATTATGAAACATCTAACCATAGTCAGGTTTTTCCCCTTTTCTGTCAGTTTTCCAGACTGTTACAAAGCCCAGTTCAGGCCACTGCAGCTGGGCAATGAGACATTGGAGGGTGGTGTGCCTTTGGAGCATCTCATCACATGTGTCCCCAGCGTCTCCATAGTGACGGCTCAGAATGGCTTCAAGGTCATCAAGTGGATCCACAACAAACCGCCAGCGCCAAACTCTGGTGGGGAAAAACTCATAAATCTGCAAGTGGTGTTGTTTGAAAGCGGAGAACAATAAGATAATATTGTCCATCAACGCGCCATGTTCTACAAAGCAGTTCTCTTACCGCCACACTGTTTTCCCGCAGAGCCCTGGATCCAGCGATGCAGAAGTCCCGTGGGCAACCCGCAGCTCATTCAGTTCAGCCGCGAGATTATCGACCTGTTGAGGAGTCAGCCCTCCTGTATCATACCCATCAGCAAATTCATACCGTTGTACCACCATCACTTTGCAAAACAGTGCCGCGTCTCAGACTACGGCTACACAAAGCTGCTGGAGCTCCTGGAGGCTGTGCCACATGTCCTACAGGTCCCTATCAAGACCACTGCACAGATTCATTCATGTTATTGTGCATTATTAGAGGTTTGTTGTTTTTTTTTTAACCTTTACCCACAGATCTTGGGCATGGGCACCAAACGCTTGCTGACCCTGACCCATCGTGCACAAGTGAAACGCTTCACTCAAGACTTGTTAAAACTTCTGAAATTTCAAGCCAGCAAACAGGTGGCCATCAAGGACTTCACACAGGCGTATCACTGGTCAGTCAACTGAAGAAAGCCTTCAATTTTTTTTTTTTTTTTTTTCCCCCTCTTCAGCCTTCACAAGGGTTGTTCAGATAGATGCTGATATCGCAGAATGACACCGGGTGCGATGTGTTCCACCTTGTGTTTTAGGTGTTTCTCGAAAGATTGGAAAGTAATGGACTATGGGGTGTGTGACCTGATGGATCTGCTGACCGAGATCCCCGACACGACAATCACCATCACACATCAGGAGATGGATGCCGTCATCTCTGTTCCCAAGAGAGGTGTGCTACAAAAGCTTTTTTTTTTTTTTTCTTAAACCCCCAATCTTTCAGGTTCAGGGAAACCTCACAACAAATAACGCTAGTTGCTGATAGCATTGCTAATTTCACCTGTGTTTTCTGGCTCAGTGGGTGAATGTTCTTTCGATTTGGAGGTCATGCTTAGATTCCAGCTAACGCTTGTCCCACAGAGCGCACCGTGGAGGAAATGGAGCGCACCAAGCAGTTTGCGAAAGACGTGGTGGATCTGCTCCGTCACCAGCCTCACTGCCGTATGCCCTTCAGCAAGTTCATCCCCACATACCACCACCACTTCGGCCGTCAGTGCAAACTGAGCTACTACGGGTTTACCAAACTCTTAGAGCTCTTTGAGGCCATTCCTGAGGTCCTGAAGGTGAGAAGAATTGGGTTTACACCTAAACAAGTGGGCGGGATGGCAAGCTTGTTTTTTTTTATTTTTTTTATTTTGGTTGGAACGAGGTCCTGGAGTCCACGTTTACTCCTGCGCGGCTGTTCAGGACCGATTTGACTTCAATGTCCGACCCGGCCAGGTGTTGGAGTGCGGAGAGGAAAAAGTGCTGACTCTGACGGAGGTGGAACGGATCAAGGCTCTGGCTGCTCAGTTGGTCAAGCTGCTTCGGGCTCAGAAGAACTCCAGCCTTCCCGTCAACCAGCTCCTCACAGAGTATAGCCGGACGTTCGGTTACGGTCTCCGCTTGCAGGATTATGACGCCAGCTCCCTGCCTGCTCTGCTCGGCAAGCTCTGCCACGTTGTCAAGGTAAAAGAACATCGGCGACGGAAAATTTGAATCCCGCTGCTTGCCATCTGCGCACAATCTCAACAACGCGCCACCTCTCTTCCCCAGGTGGTGGACAGTCCAGAGGGTCGAGTGGTGCAGTTGATCAATAGGAAGTCTCTCCGTTCGCTGACATCTCAGCTCCTGGCACTGCTCATGTCGCAGGACCGGGAGTCGACCGAGGGAGTCAAGATGGAGGAGCTGAGCCGGCATTACCAGGCTGCCCACGGAGCTCCGCTCAACCCATGCGAATATGGGTTCCTCTCGCTCAGCGAGTTACTCAAGAGCCTGCCTTACCTGGTGGAGGTCAGGGGAGTTTTGTCATCGACTCGCTCCTGCACGCTTTGCTTTCGTGTTAAGATACTTGCCCCATGTCGCCTTCCTAATTCCGCACGCTGGATCTCCCCTTTCAGATTTACCACGACGACCGCGATGAAGGGGTTGTGGCCGGCAGCCAGGGCGAGGAGTGCGTGAGGCTGACCAGGCTCTACCAGTTTGCCCGCAACGTCCGTGCGCTGCTCCACACCTACCACTACAACCAGATCTTCCTGTCCGAGTTCCACGGAGCTTACAGCAAGTTCATGGGCTGCAGCCTTGAGCCACGGTTCTATGGATACACCAGCACCGATGAGCTGCTCAGCGCCATCCCGCAGGTGGGAATTCATTTCTCTTTTCATTTTCGCAGGAAGGATTTCAGCCGGCACGCTAATGCTTCTCAGTATTTCGAAGTCTTACAGTGGGGAAAAAAAATATTCATCTACATTTCTGTTTTGTTTTCCCCATCATGTTTTGAAACAAGGTGGTCTGGATCAAAGGACACGGTCACAAGAAGATTATCGTTTTGAAGAACGATATGAAAGGTAAAGTTGAGGGCAATCCCTCTCGCCGAACTTCTTACTCCCATGAAATAAGTGTGTTTGCTTGTGTGTTTTTTAGCGAGGGCAAGCTCCTCCATCCCCAACAGCCCCCAGTCTGGAGGCAACCTGGAGAGTCCACGAGACAGCCCTATCAGCACAGAAAATTCTGGAGCCCAGAGTCCAAGTAAGACCGCTGTCAAGTACGAATGGATGTTTTAAATTCTGCATCGGGTCTCGAGACACAACCGCTCCAGCGTTTAGACAGTCCCGACAACTATACGCTCAATGAAATGATGCACGGATCAATTAAAGTTTGCAGTCCCTTACTTCAACCGCTCCTTTGTTTTTTTCCCCCAAACTAATGAAAATTTGTTTTTGTCTGTTATTTAAATATCTGGTTTCACCCTCCTCGCCCCCCGCAGGTGCCTTTGAGGCAGCAGAGTCTGAGCTGCTGTGTCTGAGTTCCCCCGTTGACCTTCTGTGCGGCCCCGTGCCATCCTGCCTCCCTTCGCCTCAGCTGCACCCCGACCCTGTCCTCCTCCAGCAGGCCGATCTGATCCACTTCGAGGAGAAAACGCCACCAGCCGCAGGTCAGCATGTTTCAAGTACGCGCAGCGCACCAGGGTTAAAAAAAAAGAACGACTCCACTGCGAGCCACAGAATGCACTATTTGTAGTGTGGGTAGATCTCATGCCATTAAAAATAGTTGCCTATCATTCATCCCCATTGCGACATTGACTCACTTGATTGACATACAGTACAGCCAATCAGAGATCTCGATTCAAATACCATTCTGCCATGACTGATGGACATTTGGAAGTGTGTTTGAGGGTGGGCTAAGTCATCGGAGTAAGACCAAAAATGTACAGAATTGTATTATGTCATGCTGTTTGGCAAGGGAAACAATGCATAGTTTAAATATGAAGTATCATTTTTATTGCTGGTAGATCATTTTAAGGAGTAGCTCACAAGCCAAAAAAGTGTGGGCGCCCATGGTCCACACCAGGGGTCAGCAACCCGCGGCTCCTTGATCCTTCCGATGCAGTTCCCTGAGTATTTAATTAAAAATGTATTCATTTAGCTTGTTCATTTTTAAAATGTAATTTAGAAGATTATGGCAATCTTGTAACATCTAGGTAAAACGTTAAAATATTTTTGTCGCTCTTAAGCAACTGCACACGCCAGTAAAAGGATGACCGCATACAGAGAGAGGGCGGCATTTCGGATTTACTGCCGGTGGATAATTTGTCCTTTTTTTTTTTTTTACCCCCTCATAATTTTTTGGAGTGTTTATTCATAGTATAAAGGCAAAAAAAAATGTTATACTCTGTGTTAATTCATTTTAAATTTCAAAAAGGTTGTGTGGATCCCAATTGTTTTTACTGTGGGGAAACGGGTCCAGATGGCTCTTTCAGTGGTAAAGTTTCCCGACCCCTAGGCAATGCCTTCCTACTTTGGATAGAAAGGCGCTATCACCTTTTGTTGCGAATGTAAGAAAGTACCAGAAATATATTCAATTAGCGCATCACACCTAAGATTGCACCTCTCCTGACTTTCACGAGGTGTTAGCTCAGTCTGCCTGCATATTTTTTTTTTTTTTTTCCTTCCCTTACCCCACAGAGAGTCCTAAGCATGAGGTAGCAGCAGCTGTCGTCTCTGAGCCACCTGAGCAACCCGGTGTGGGAGCCGTGCCGCCCATCCAAGCAGCCGCGTCCATGGACAGCCCCAGCAGAAGACCCTCTCGCAGTAGAATCAAGCTCGCCGCTAACTTCTCGTTCCCAGCAGGCCCCTGATCCACAACGCACACTCATCCGATGCCATTTGAAAAAAAAAAAAAATTCAGTCAGAGTGCAACTCTGAGTGGCTTTACTCTGTTCAGAAAACTTCCTCTTTACATCCTGACAACATCTCCATGGCTACCCCCCCCCTTTCCCACCGTCGTCCCTCTTCACAATACTGTGATTTACCTCATGCAGATTTTCTGCAGTTTTCTAATTTCTCAGAAACTCCTCCACTGAAAGTTAGATTTGACTAGAAGCAGAGGGCAGTGGTAACTCCCCCCCCCCCCCCCGTGCCCATCTTGAGTTGGAAACCATATTTTCAGACTCTCAGGCGGAAAATACAGAGCGAGTTGTTTGTCACTGTCTAGAGTGTTCAACTTTTTTGAGATGAAATGCTAAGATTTTTTTTTTTTCATATTCAGAAAAATAGTTGCTCACGTTCTCAGTTGATAAACTTGGCCAATGATGCATGGTTTTTTAGAGATCGTATTTATAAAGCTCTAAATGAACTTAAATCTCCACGGACAGATTTTTTTTTTAAATTTGAAATTCATTCATGTTTTTTGAACTAATTTCAGATTTGAGAGGTCGCATTGCAGGTGCGTCGGATCGTTTCAGTCTCCTCTTACGTACCTGCTGCCTTCTGTTTAAGAGTTAGCTTCTCTTTGAGGTCCGCTTTTGGCTCCGTCGTAAAGACATTTTAGGCCATCGTCTCCGATTTCTGTCGTTCAGATGCACGGTCGTCGGTCCAAGGTGGAGTTTCGCCCGATTGTTTTTGTATTTGATGCCGACGTTGAATAATGAGATTGACGAGAGACCGCGTTCAGAGAGTCGGCGGCCGCTGAAAAGCTATGTCTGATCTCAGACTCTTTGTATCATGACTTCATTTAAATCTTTTTTTGTTTTTTTTGGCCCATCTCTCCAGGGCCAGTAAGATGAATTTGTAAGTGGCTCTATACCATCATGGCTGGTGTGTGTATGTGCGCGCGCATCTCAACAACCTTTCAGCCAGCACCTGGTGTGTTTGCGTCCTTTACTTTTAGCCTTGTCTTCCCTGCGTGGTTTACACTGGAGTGGGTGGCGTGAAATATGCACGGTGTGCATAAATGAGTTTATGCATGACGAAGCCCCAGAGGAGCAGACGGGCATAGACGACAGCAAAACATTCTTGGAAGATCAATATTTTTTTTTTCTTTTCATTGTGTTTAGAAGATCTGGAAGGTGGCGGCCCTTTTTTTTTTTCCTTTTTTTTTCTTTTTCTTTTTTCTCTCTCGTGGTCATGGCTGAAGTTTTCAAGGTTTTCGAGTTAACCTTGTTGCTGGCCGGTGCCGCCCGTGGTGTCCGCCCGTCAGTCTCGGTGTTTCCCGGGGAGCAGCGAGGACTCCCGAGCTGACAAGGTGTGCGGGTTCATTGGGGAAGGGAAGGGAGGCGGTGGACAGTTGTGGAGCAGCTCAGGGCTTTGCGAAGCCTCCAGAATGGATATGTCGTTTTTTTTTTTTTTTTTTGTTTGTTTTTTTTCGGTTTCCTCCACTTAGAGAACCCTCTGAGGCTCTCTGGAATCAGCCTGGCTTTTACAATGGCTTGTATTTGCCGTGGCGCTGTGGGAAACGCCTCCTCACCTCTCCAGCCTTCACATCTTGAATTTTCTTTTTTTTTTTTTTTTTTTCCAATTTCAAACTTAGTGATATTCATTTTCTCCATTTTTCTGTTTTTTTTTTTTTTTTTTTTTTTTTTTTTTTTTTAGGGCCGCTGGCTGATCAGTTGCCACCAAATTAGGTTGTCAGCTTCAGGCACCACCACGTCAAGAGGGTCGCCGTTTTTTTTTTTTTTTTTTGTAACCCCCCCCCACACACACACACACCCGCCGTTCAAGGGATCGAACAATGGGCAAATGCCCATTTCATCAGTTTCTGTCTGGTTTTCAGAGTTACTCCTGTTGTGTCAGGTGATCCACGAGCGCATCTGACTTTTGAGTTTTTAAAAAAAAAAAAAGCCCAGAAAACTCCACCTCGGACCGAACCATGCCAGTCGGTTTTTAATTACGTCTGTTCTCACTCCGTTCTCTCCTGCAGTGTTTTATCAACCATCTGGGGGGGAAAAAAAAAAAACCTTTATGATCAAGGAATGAGCTGTTTTGGAATTGACGATGATGGTAAGAATTTGAATTTTGGAAAATAATTGGAGTTGCTTAAACGCTCGCCAGAAACGCCTATTTTTTTAGACTTTTGTATGAATGCATTTAGTCAGTTTGAGTAAACTCGAGCTCTCACAGTGACATTAAACTCAGGATGAATACATTTAGCCCCCGCCTCCCTCTTAAACACTCTTTGTTTTGACATCCATCAGCGAGGAGCTATCGTCGCTACCAGTGAGAATATGCACTTCTGCATAGTTTTGGTTCATGAAATACATTTGCCATTAGTTACCACTCGGCCCGTATCTTGTTTTCCCCCCAACCGCGCGCTGCATCACGGAGGTCCCGAAATAGTCCAAACATCTTTTCTTCACATCTGCAGTGTCTTCAAACCCTCAGTCCTCCCACTCCCATCAGTCAGCTGATTCTAAACTCTCTCCTTGCCAGATGTAACAATCTAACATTGTTGAAGGGACCAAATGATTTCTGTTTAATAAATTTCACAAGCATCAATTCGAGCTTGTCTTTCTTTTTTTTTTTTTTTTTGGATCGTGAACATAAATGCCGAAGAAGCAGTCAGCCCCCCCCTTCTTGAAAGATGCTCTTTATTTAAACATATATGTACAGGTTGGTTCAGCCTATTTTCTGCATATCCGTTCAATATTCAACAATAGAACCTCTAAAACTCATTACAACTACAGAACGTTAAGTTAGAAGGTTAAAGTGGCAAACAGCAACGCTTTGCTCAACATGAGTCACTAATGTCTTCAATACACTCAAAACATACATTATTGTAGGCATTTACAAGATTGCATTCATTTGTGGTGTCAGTCGTTAAAAAAACAAGACTATAATTTCGGAGGACGGGAGCTGTTCTCGTCTCCATGGTGACGATTTACCGGCGTCCCACCGTCCGTAGTAACCCCCGCAATGTAAGTGTGGCCGCTGAGAAGTTACATCACGTGGGAGGAGAATAAAACACGCGACGTAAATACGCCTGGCTTTTCTGCGCGCGCTAACGAACCGCTTTCCCCCCCCCCCCCCCGGTCGCCAATGGAAACAGTGCTACGAAGGTGAGTCGCCATGGCAGCCGGCGCCGTCCTCTGCACGACACGATCCGACCCCGACAACGGGGCCTTGGACCTTCATGCCACGGGAGAGGGTTTTAGCTTATTTCCATCCCGGCTGAATATAATCACTTTTTTTTTTGGTGATTAATTGGTATCTGCAAGTGTGAAGCGTCACTTATCGCTGTTCCTTGGAAAGTATCTCGAGTTGGCACATCTGGAATCCCAGCAGCCAGACATTGAATGGCTTTAAATATCTTAATCTTTGTTTTTGCTGCTTTTTCAACACGCTAATTGAGGCAAGTCGTTAATCAGGCAGCGTTTAAATTTAGCGCAGGCGTTTGCAATTAATCTTTTTGACGTTAATGTTTCCAAATATCTTTTGAAAATCCAGCTTAGGGCTCACTGTGATCCCCGGGAGTCAACATTGTATTTCAAGACATTTGACACATCACTATATTTCAAGGACTATTTAGTAAAAACGAGGGAATTAAAAACTGATATTAATGGCTTAACTGGAGTGCATTATTTACTTTTTTTTTTTGTTCTTCTAATTCTAGATTTTTCTGCTTTGGCACAGCATTGGATGATGACGAAGCTGTTGGGGGGGCCCATTCAGGGTCGCTCAAAGAGAAACCTGCACGTGACTTTTTTTTGTTTTTTTTCCACACAAACACTTGGAAATGTTAAACTCTGATACTCTGTTAAACATTCTCACAAAAAAAAAAAAAAAAAAAACCCTACGCAGTTTTATATTTTACTAAAAAACTCACACATGCAGAAAAAAATGTGACCGGAACTGATCAAAACATTTCAATCTTTCTTGTAAATTTTACTCCTATTTGCAGCGGTGAGATTTCTAAACCAAGCGTGAATGTGTGTGTGTGTGTGTGTGTGTGTGTGTGTGTGTGTGTGTGTGTGTGTGTGTGTGTGTGTGTGTGTGTGTGTGTGTGTGTGTGTGTGTGTGTGTGTGTGTGTGTGTGTGTGTGTGTGTGTGTGTGTGTGTGTATCAGCACGTGCCTTTTGCTTCCCACCCAATTTGAACCCGCTTTTCTCTTTGGATCTCTTAAAAAAAAAAAAAAAAAAAAAAAATCACTCGACTCACCTTCGAACGGGTTGTTTGCACTAGCGTGCGTGGGAAGAGAAGGAAGGGAACAAATTTTTTTTTTTTCTTTTTTTTTGTTTGTTTGTTTGTTTGGGTTTTGTCTGATGCTTTCAGTCCGGAAACGAGAGATATCGGCGGGATCGAAATTTGACGCCGCTGTTCAAACCATCACGGGTAAGAACAACATGGGAAATCGGGCCGAGCCATCTGCAGGTTGGCGAGCTTCCGTTTCCAGCCCGCCATTTTTTTCATTTTATGTCTCTCTCGGAAAGTGAGGCTCACTGGTCGGGGGGTTAAAGGGCAGAGAGGCTGAAATGAAAGGAGAAAATCCCCTTCCTGTCAATCGGAGAAGCCTGACCTTTTTTTTTTTATATTGTGGAAATGTGCTTGTGTGTGAATGCAATAAGTGATTACATATCGATGGCCGGAATGCAAAACCTATTTGCAATTTTTTTTGGATTTTGTGTTTTTGCATTGGGTGGTGAGAAATGGGGGCGGCTCCACATTTTCAGTCGATCTGCAAGATAATCCCGCCCTTTCTTTTGACATAAATGTTACATGAAAATTCCTATGTGCACAATAAAGCAGATAAAATTAGGAAAAAAAAAAAAACACTTCTCTGCATTGTCAGCGGTAAAAATACATGCGATGTGTTTTTAAATTATAACCCAGAAATATAGTCTGTGAACAATAGAATATTCTTGTATATATTTAACAAAGACCATACTATAATCAAATGAAACTTTTTTTTGATTTCCTGAAAAAAGTGTTTTTTTTTTTTCCAGATAGGAGGTTTTGCATTCCAGCCACAGATGTGATATTTTTCCGGGGCGTTTTGCGAAAAACCGCTGCCCGTTTGTAACACGAATTTATTCTGTGTCTTTTGAGGTTCTCAGTCACCCAGGTAATGGTTAGTTCTGATCGTAATCTTCTTGTCGTGACAACCGGACTTGATTTTCTTCACTCGAAGATGTCCTGCCCCCCCCCCCCTCGTACAAGAGGCTTCTTCAATTCTAATGGCCTGCGGGGAGTTTCCGAATAGAACGTTGACACGAACGGACAGCCCAACGCGGGGGGAGCCGCCGCTTCGGGGCGGGAGCGCGACCTACCCGCACCGGAAGGATAAGGGCCATTCCTTCGAAGACAGATGGTTCAAGAGTGGAGGCAAAGAAGCAGAAATAAACATCTCCGAACAGAGGAGGCACAACACTCGACGCCGTACTGGGGATCGACACCAAGACGGGCGAGCAAACGCGGACCAGGACCATCTGGTCCCACCAGATCCACCACCAGAACCAGCCGGTAATGTTTCACTTCTTTGTTTCACATTCTGGCTTCACCTTTTCAGGGTCTAGTCCAGATAAATCCCCCAAAAGTTGTACCTTCGTCCCGACCTAACGAACACTCGCGAGTTTCTGCGGATCAACTCTTTCATTCGCGTAACACGCCATATTGGTCGAAATGTTCTTGTCTTGGCTTGAGTTATATTTGGAAACTCCCCGTCGTCAGAGGAAGCTTCTCGGATGAGGGATGAAACGTCTTCAAGTGAAGAAATTCAAATTCACTTGCCAAGACGAGAGGATTTCTCACCACGAACCGGATGACTGAGAACCTCCGCGGACATAACAAGCCCGTCGTAACCTCGACCCGCCCAAAACCCCGGCGGTTATATTCGGACGCTTCCCACAGACCAGCGGAGCTGAAGAAGCCTCTCGGACGACGGGTGAAACATCTTCAAGTGAAGAAATCCAGTTGCCACGATTCTGACAAGAATTTATTCAGCATATTTACATTTTTTTTTTCCCCCCCACCCGAGCGCCGATCATGATATTAGACTTTAAACCGGACTCCCGTACAGTTCTGATGGTGGACACGCAGCTGAAGGATGGTGGTTGTGGTGGTGGTTGGGGCCTTCTCCGATCCACAGGAAGCGGTGGATCGCGCGTGATTGGACGCGTGTCATGGCGAGGCCTCCGTCGGGGTTACATGATGGCGCACTGGGTGGCGCCGCAGCAATCCTTAATGATGGCCACCCCCGATCTGGTGAAGGAGGGTTTGTTGGGCGGAGGTTCCGGCACGTGCCTCTTGGGCTTTGGGGGGTCTTTCGGTTTGAGAGGAAATCAGGAGGAAAAACAAAAGTTAACACGGATCGACGCTCCGTCCGGTCGCATCGGACCCCGGGTCACTCACTTTGTTTGACCTTGAGCTTCTTCTCCAAGGGCATCAGCTTCAGCCGGAGGAACTCGGCCATCTCCTTGTCCTCCTCCTGCTCCCTGAACGGAAAGCAAAAGGCTTTGAAAATAAAAAAATTGTTTGCCTTTTTAAGGATTTTCACTTTTATTTTAGCCAAGATATATACAGGACTGTGATAACGTCCTTTATCTTCTGTAATGCCGTTAAAAAAAACAAACTTTTTCATGATATTCTAATATTTTGAGATAGGATTTCTGAGTTTTCTTAAGCTATAAGCCATAATCAGCAATATTAAAATAATAAAAGGCTTGCAATATTTCAGTTGATCTGTAATGAATCCAGAATGTATGACATTTTTGTTTTTGTAATTGCATTACAATATTCAAATATTTTTTGAGTTTTTTTTTTTTTTTTTCCCCAACTGTGTTTCCAGTTTTATCTTTTTTTTTTTTCAGATACAGCGCCGCTGCAATCAGCCGTTTCTGACGCTCTAATTTCAGAATCGCACTGTTCCTCACGCCGGCGAATCACACCACCCCGTGACAACATAATTAACGTATCTCTTGTCACACACGCAGCAGGCTGCGTCGCCCGCGATGATGAAAAGCCTCCCCGAGCAACTTTATTTTTTATTTTTTCGTTGGGTCTAATGACGCTCCGCCTGGGTCGTTCCCCGGCGGTAAATAATTTCGCCGTTCCGTCGGAGGTCAAAACCTCCGGAGAAGAACGCGCTACCTTAACCTCTCCACCTCGGCGTCGTCCACCAGGAAGTCCCTCTTCTGCACCAGTTTGTGGATCTTCAGGATCAGTTCCTCCTCCCGCTGCCGGTGCTTCTTGGTTTTTTCTTTCTCTGGAGGAGGAGGAGGAGGAGGAAAGGTCGGACACCCGCTGGGTTAGAATCGAGCAATACCTCCTCTTCTTCATAAACTATCCCGGCAGGGGGCCCCGAGCCGAACCGGTCGGCAAACTCAGACCGCTCTTAAGCGGCGGAGTGATTTTAAATGCGCGCTCTCAGCTCCCCATCATCTGTAATTTATAGTAAATAGGGCACCGACTTCATTACGAAGCACAAGCTCCGGGTCCGCTCTGGGAAATTGGCATTTGCGAAACCTTTCCAAGTAAGTAAGTCACGCACAGACGGACGCTCAGGTCGGAGGGAAAGTCTGATTCTGCGTTTTTAGAAGAGAAACCGGCTCAAAGAAATCCCTGCAAACATCAGCCCTTTTTTTTTTTTTTTTCCTCCATCTGGAGGTAAAGTAAGTGGGGGCTCTGGTGTATAAAACTCTACGTCAGCAACACAAGCGAGGGCGTGACAAAAACATTAGGGGACGTTTTAAAGGTACGGAAATGGCGGCCATCGTAGCGGGGACGTTGTCCTCGGAGGTAAAGTGAGACGGAGGTCCCAGACATTTTTAGCACCGCGGACCGCTCAACGCTTGACAATGTCATCGCCGACCGGGGGAGGGGGTACACGTAGATTGTTTAGATTGCGACTATAATAATAAACGTGAATCCGCCGTGTACTCGTACGCAGCTTTATTAGCAGCTTCCTCGTAACATTGCGCCAACAACATAATATGAGTATAATGAAGGCTTCATTGTTGCACATTAGGCAGAGCGGCTCCATTTGTGGGAATCGTTACGATAAATCCACATTTCAAGTAGGAGTCTTGGTATCGTCCGTTAAAATCTTTCTTTTTCTTGGAAGTTGCGAGCTCTTCTTCTGTCTCTTCACTAGATCTTTTCCCCTTCGAAAAGAAACTTTACGTCCGATGTCTAAGTTTTTGTATTTGAAATCTTTGGCGCTTAAGTGACAGAGATGTAACCCGAGGGATTCCGGTCATTTTTCAAAATAAAGATTGTTCAGACTCAGGTGATAAATCCAACGGAAATTACTGATTATTTCTTGGGCGGCCCGGCACCGATTGATCCACGGACCGGTCCCGGCCCGCGACCCGGGGGTTTGGGACCACTGCCTTAAGATACGAATCACTTTACATACGAATATTTTAAGATATAAAGCACGATTCGACCAAGTTTTATCCTTGAAATATGAAAAAAAATCATGATACAAATACAAGAACGAGAAAATCAAAATTTAAAAATTCGCACGGTAGCCCCAAGAATACACTTCATGATGCCGTCGCGTTTTCTGATTTGGGGCCGCTCGCTGCAATTACGAAATAATTGCGATGTGACCGATATCTCACGTGAATATTGCATTCGCAATAAGTATCATTTTGTGAAGGTCGAAGCGAATTCTTTTGTTTTCTGTTATTTTAAATGGGGAAAATTAATTTAACCCTCATATTATGTTAAGGGTCAATTTGACCCATTTCACCCATTGACCCAATGGGTCAAATTGACCCTTAACATAATATGAGGCTTAAGATACAAAAAAAAAAAAATCAACCTACAACCCCATTTCTGGACCAAAATTAAATTTTTATTTTAAGGGGCCGCTGTATTTTGTTGCTGTCATTGGGCGAGAGGTGAGGCCTCACCCTCGACTGATCACCAATCGATCACACGACACATATGGAGCGACACAGTAGATATATGTAATTCCCGTGTTCGCGGTTTCCATCTTCCGTGAGGACGACCCGCGACGAAAATCCTGACAAGCCAGAGAAGGCCGAGACTCCGGAATCGCATCTTTCACGGTCTCGACGAAGACGTTTTGTGTTTGACTGACAAAGTGACCGGTTTGTCTTGGTTGCGTCGACAAACGCGACACCCGGCTCCCCCTTCCCCCGCTCACCGAGGAGGTGTGTGTGTGTGTGTGTGTGTGTGTGTGTCTTCTGACGTCAGAGAGCCTCGGCACGTTGCCGCTGCGCCTCCAACACGGGCGGCGGAGCCGAAGCGCTTTCTGCTCCGGAGAATTAAAACGTGCTTGTAAAGACTTCCAGCTCTGGCCTTCGCGGCGATGCTGTGAGTGTGTGTGAGTGTGTGTGTGTGTGTGTGTTAGTGCGTCATAACTCTTAACATGTCAGCAAGAGGCGATCGATATCTCGGGCTTTTTCTGCCATAAGGCTGTGTTTCTGAGTCAGAAACGTTTGCATCAACAGTTTTTACAAACAGAAGATGAATTCTGGTGGATTTTATTGCCGGGGAAAAAAAGGTGGACAGCAGGTTTGTTTTCTGTAAGACAAAGAATATATATATAGATGTGTGTGTGTGTGTGTGTGTGTGTGTGTGTACCTGGTACTGCTACTATCTGTCTGAGCTCCTGCTTTAAACTCATGATGTCTTTGCAGAGTTGAATATCATCCATCCTACAGAGAGAGAGAGGGAAGGAGTCAGAATAAAAAGCAACAGATATTATTGGATGCTTCTTTATCTGATATCGGCGAGCGTAAACACCGTGCTAACAGTCGAAGCCGGGCTTTGGAAATCTCTCTTAAATATATATATATATATATATATATACTTTAAAGGCTTGCACAAGAATCTTGATTAAGATGCTATGATTTTTTTATTTTATTTTATTTTAAATTCCAGTGTGCTTCTGGCAGCGAGGCGATATCTGGCACCGAGTCCATCGGCGTGTTTTCGAGGGGGTTGTTTACTTTCCGCCGCAGCCCAGACTCATCGGCATTAATCCTAATTGGCCTGCAAATACGATCCCGCTTGTTTCTTGTCCTGCGGGCTCCTCGGCTTCTGCACCCCCAACCCCCCCTCCAGTGCATCAGTGTGTGTGTGTGTGTGTGTGTGTGTGTGTGTGGAAGGACTTTCAATGCAAATGAATGGGTGCTCTTGCGTCCCCTCAGGGGCCTCAACACCCCGAAACCAGACACCAAGGCTTTCTTTTTCCAAGTGACAGAGCTGCCGATGACTCATCCACAGCCTCCCTTACCCCCCCACACACACACACACACACACACACACACAGCGTGACCCCTCCCTCGTCTTTTTTTTCCCCCTTCTTCCCATCCTCCTCCCCTCGCCGCGCCTCCCGTCCAACTCCCCGGTTGCTATCCGCCAGAGTCCAGCAGCTTCTGCTCTCTGACACTCCATCTGCCAGCATGTGTGTGTGTGTGTGTGTGTGAGAGTGAGTTTACGTGGCACTCTGAGTCACACACACAACAGAGATTTGAGCGGCGTGGCAGCCTTAATGAACCCTTTCAAGTCGGCGAAGGATAATAAGCGGGATGAGCTGTGCGAAATGTGTGTGTGACACGCAGCCATCACACTTCACGCTTTAGCTGCGTCATTTTCACCTCCTCCAAATACTTCGCTGCTCTATTTAGTCACTGGGTTTTTTTATCTTTTTTTTTTTTTTTTATCTATCTCACGCTTTTTAACACCGATCTACCGTCGCAACCGGTCGAGGCAGAGGGCCGCCCGCATTTTCTGGATCGTTTCGCGTCCCAGAAGCGCCACACATGCAAAGAGTCGTCTCATGTAAATAAAATCCTCATGCAGTTTACTAGCGAAATTTCCAGATTATAAACTGCTGTTTTTTTTCAATGCTGCATGCTGCAATGAATTTATTTATTTTTTGTCTAATGAGCTTCATGCCGCCAAAACATTTAGCCTCGTCACATCGGATCAATTAAATTGCCGTGAAATTCCGTGGCTGTTCAATTCCGACACCGAAGAAGACGACCTTAATGGTTTTAGATAGAGATCAGCTAGAATAGGGACAAAGTGGGGTTGGAAAATGGATGGACGGACTTTTCCTTGTGTTATTTATTATTAATCTTACAGGCACGGTTCGGAAAAAAGAATTTCCAGTACATGTTTATGGATGTTACTGGTATGTATCTAATGAGAAGTTAAATCAATGTTTCTGTGTAACAACTTTCTGTGCAAATATCTCATGTTACAACATGGACACCTGCTGTATATATATATATATATATATGTACCTGTATATGTATATGTACATGTATATATATATATATATATATATATATATATATATATATATATATATATATACATGTACATATACAGGTACATATATAATACATGTTCATATACAGGTGAGCTAAATAGTCTGGAAATAATGGTAATAATAACAACTTAACAACTAGCCTTTTAGCTTTTTCTTTTTACTTAAATTGACTTTTTACTCATATTAAATCATTTAACTTACCAAATTAATTTAAATTCAATTATTTAATAAAATGTATTTGAATTGAATTAATTAAAATGCTTTTTTTTCTATTAATTGTTATTTTTGGGGGATTTTTAGGGATACTGTGATTCAACTTTTGTGACACTTATGGCTAAAACAGGTTCACTTGCAGTCTTTTTAACTGCAGTTTCTGAAAATGCCAGTCGTCTTGATTTAAGCAAAATTAAAAACCAATAACGCAACATTAGTGTCAGAAGGGCACTCGGGGAAATACTCGAGTCAGATACTTTCTTTCCGTACGTAGTGTGTTCACTTCTTAGTCGTAAATGTCCGCGTTGTCACAAAAGGACTTTAAAAAAAGCTGCAGCTGCAGGTTTTCAAAGAATGAACCAATGTCTTCCTAAACGCCACTCCATAAAATGATCCTTTGACTAGACGTCGATCGGGTGCAAACGAGTTCCCGATGGTGACTCATTCGCCGCCGCCGGCGTGCTCGGCCCGTCCGATAATCAATGGACGAACGGTCCGCTGATCAATGTAAATCGCTTTATTCCCGAGGAAACCAATGCAAAAAAAAAAAAAGCGGCAAAGTTAATTATCCAGTCACGCTCTTCGCCACTCACATGAAGCGCAGCTCGGACTCACGGCGCACCAGGACCTCTCTCAGACGCTGGATGCGAGCCATCTCCACCTCGATCTCCTCCGGAGACATGGTGCTCTCCGCCATGGACACGTCCGAGTGGCCTGGGGACGGACGGACGGACGCATTGAGAAGAAGGGAACGTAAACTGGGAGAAAGCGTGAAAAAAAAAACATCTCGGGCCGGGAGGTCAACAATCGGGTCACGCGATGAGAGCAAAGAGCTGTCGCCTCTTTCCCTCGTCACATTTCACTTCACGGAGTAAAGCGAGCACTTGAAATTCCCGGAAGAGTTTCAAAGAGAGAGAAGATAAAAAAAAAAAAAATTAAATTAAATGTTTTTTTTTGTGCAGGGGAACATTTCTCCGACAAGCGCCCTTTAACCCTCTTAATACGTTAAGGGTCAATCTGACCCATTTCACCCATTGACCCAATGGGTCAAATTGACCCTTAACATATTAAGAGGGTTAAATTCTGTTTGAGCGTTCTTCAAACCTGGAAGATGCTGGGTCCAACACGAGCGGCCGTGTTTTTCCAGCCTTGGCAATGAGGAAATAAGGGAAAAATGATACCGCAACCTTCCGGTCACGAGTGAGAGGTTTAAAGATGGCAAAATATAAGGCAATAACAGTAATTTTGTCACTTGGGGGGGTCCAGCCACCATTATATCTCTTATCAATATTAAAGTAAAATATTAATATTTGATATTTTATTAATATTAAAGCCTTTACTTTGCGCATTGCTTTTTCTACTTTGCGCATTACTTTAATTTCCGGCTGTATATGAGGTACATGTGTACAGACGCTTTTAGATACTGTTTTACACACTCAGATTTCAATTTTTTTACATTTTTTTAGGCATGTCATTGTCTGTTCTTAATATGTAATGCTGCTGCTGCTGCTGCTAAATAATTTCCTGATTCTAGAATCTATAAAGTGCATCTCATCTCATCTTATTGTATCATGACAGCTGTTAGCATCTAACTGTTAGCGCTGCTGTTATTATAAGTATAATAACCTATAATTCAGGCAGAAGGCTGCCCGCATTGAGCTAGCATCTTTTCAAGGTTTCTGCTTTTTCCTGTGCAGACATGGAAAAAAATAATTGCACTAAAACGTGGATTTACGAATGAAAGTGTTATACGCCTGTATACGCTCCATCCAACTGAGGATTGACATTTTCACAGCTGTTTACTTCAATTTCAAAACAAGCGATCCCGACGAAGAGCATGACCCCGCCGCTGAACGCTAAAACGATCATTCGTGTCGTTCAAGGTCCCGTCCAGACAAATTCGCTTGAAAACCACCTCCCTCAGCTTTAGATGATTCCCCAAATGAGACGTTACCGTCATTAATTATAAAGCGGATCGTGCCTTTTAAGCGTACGTTGGAATATGTTGGAATTTCCCATGACGGTGAGGAGAGGTTCTGGAATCGACGGAGATTCTCGCCGATTGGGTTATTTCCTCTCTTAGCCGGATCACTTAGCTCACAATTCCCCACGTGCCGCTTGCAGGAAGGGTCGCCGAACACTTCCCACACAAACCCGACGATCGATACGCCGACCGCCGTCTGGCTTTTCGCCGTCTTACACGCGACTGTGTTTTCCCCCAGCTTATTCCCTTTTGAGGCCTTCATTGTACCGCGTTCCTCGGCGGCCGTTGCTAACCATCTACGCCCGGCGGCACCACGGGGATCAGGAAAACAGACAGGGAACATATCCCTGGCTTTTGTCAGACGAGGATTGCATCAGTGCATCGGAGACACTACGACAGCTACGACAAAAGTCTCCAATAGTCATTCCTTCTTTATCTACGCTGTTTATTGTGTCCATATGGACCAGGCATGTCCAAAGTCCGGCCCGCGGGCCAAAAGCGGCCCGTGTTTGAATTGACAACGGCCCGCGGCTCGTTTTTCTGTTTCTTTTTTTTGATGTGAGCCTAAAATTGGAATTGAAAAACACCGTATTTCTTCTTTTTGATAACACGTAACACAAGGATTCATGTGGCCCTCAGTGTTTTGTACTTCTGGATAATATCACTGTTAGTGTTGTTTTCCTGTTCACATGTTTTGAATTTAGAAGTCCAAAGTGAGCATTTAAAAGTGAGTAATGTTTCAATCGATATGTTTAATCTTTCTGAAAGTTTTGGGGTTTTTTTTTCCCTCATTTTATGTGGTGTTAAAATACAAAATACAGTGATTTTAGTGAAAAATTTTGCATTCTGTGAAAAGTATGCCATTTGCAATAAAAAAAAATAATTAAAAAGAAAAAAAGAAATTTGGCTGAAAGGTCGGCCCTCACACATTTTCACCTCACCAAATACGGCCGTCTTTGCAAAACATTTGGACACCCCTGATATAGACTATAAACTAGACAGGACTAAATACACAGACGCGTATAAAAGAAAGGTCAGAGCCGCCTGTTCTTTTGTCAGGAGGCTCAACATCTGCAGCGTCATCTTCACCGAGAAGCTCCACAGAAGGTCTTTCTTACCCGTTGCCATCAAACTTTATAACTCCTCTCCTTTCTGCAAGAAGGAAAACCTGACAGCAATAAATCAACATCATGTTTCGAGTGAATGGATGTAATGTTGGAGCCTCCCGGCAAATGAATTTCCTCCGGTGTTAATAAGATAAGATAATACTTTATTGATCCCCGTAAGGGAAATTTATTTCTCACAGCAGCGCAACAGTAACGATATTAATAAATATGAATCTAAATATAAATAGGAGAGACAATTAAAAGGACAAAGACAAGGATAGGAACAGAATGACAAGAATTAAAATAAACAAGTGTAAACAATGACAAATGTAAAAAAAATAATACCTATAAAGTATAATAAAGTTCCATTCTATTCTATTCTATCCTGCTGTCATTGGGCGAGCGCATCTTAAACAATGATGCGGATAATTTATAGATTTTACGGGTCAAATAATTTCTCCCCGCCACATCGGATGTATGAAATGACACAGAACACACACACGTGTGGCTTACACTAGTGACGCTGAGAGCGACAATGAAAGGGAGACCATGGAAGTGTGTGACGGAGAAATTCTGTCCAATTCCGACAATGAAGAAGACGACTTTAGTGGTTTAAATGAAGATAGCGAGCAGTGATTTTTTTTTTGGATTTTTTATTTTTTGACCGGATGTGTTACAGAAAAAAAAGGTATGTATTTAATTAAGTTAAAAAAAATCTCTGTGTAAATAGCTCGTGCTACAAATGGACAAGTTTGGCCGATATATGTACGTTTTGTTTTTTTTTTTGTTATGTATTTTTTAGTGGGTGCTGCTTATATTCAGGTTTACCATGTTATCTGAAAATGACAGTATGTCCCTTTCATTTGTGCATGTAGGAGTAGAACATGTCATTTCCACATTGGCGACCTTTTAAAATGCTACCAAAACAACATTAAATATAGTTGGTGACGGCTTGTTTCTCAAAATTGGATTTGCATTGACGGTCAGAGGAGATTGCAGGTTTATTCAATGAACGCAAAACAGCCGTCTGAGGGTCACGGGTCTGCCCAGTGTGGACGGAAGAGTGCCGAATTAGGCAAAAAGGTGTGAAACCAGGAAACTTCTTGTTGAAAACATGAAAATATTGCAACATACAGCTGGTTACGGATCATGGATGCACAATATTAATATCTGCACAATATTAGCATTGATGTCTCTCCAAGTCAGCAACTCTCTTGTAGGAAATTGCCCTAAAAGATAATTTTTAAAAATTAGTTAACAGAAAATGGACATCTAAAAATAACAGGGGGACATAAAAAAATTGAATTAAATGATGGAATTCTGCATTTTAAAGGTTTTATGGATGTCCATGTCTAGGAGATGATATCGCAGAGGGATATTCTTGAAATACAAACATTAGACTAGAAACCCAGAGGGAGAGGTTTTTTTTTTTTTCCGTCTGAACCGGGATTCAAAATGTTCAGACTTCTCAGTGACTCACTGATGCAAGTGAGTAAAACAAAACAAAAAAAAATTAAAAACCTCCGTGGGGTCGTTTTATTCCCCCCCCCGAGGTGTCGGTTTCGGCGATGTTTGGGGACGGGATGGACCCTCCATCCTCTCACAACCCCCGGACTCGCCGGGGGATGAAGCTGACTCACCGTGGAAGGCGAACAAAAAGCAAAAAACCTGCACGGCGGTGTGGTTGGCGGCGTGTATGCATGTATGGTGGGCGAAGATGGTGGTGGTGATGCCGGAGGAGGGGGGGTCGGCTTGGTCCTAAATCAAAGTTGGGAGAGGAGCTGCTGGATCTTCTCCTCCTTCTTTTTCTTTTCTCCTGTTTCTACTCTGACTCACACCCGGCGCCGAGAAGGCCGAGCTGCATCGACACCCGGCCGAACCACTAAAAGTGGTAAAGCCCCCCCCATCACACACACACACACACACCTGTATGCTCAGGGGGGGCCGTCAGGTGAGCGACTGAAGTTTCAGCCTCAAAGACGTAAACAGGCATGGATGACAATCGGCGCCAGAGATAAAACTGTGTCATTGCCCCCCCCCCTGCAGGTGTGTGTGCAGGTGTGTGTGTGTGCGGGGGGGCTGTTAGCATTATTTTACGTGGCATCCGGTGCAGATGACACATCCTGCAGTCACACTACGCCGGACCTCCACCCCTCTCCCCTCCCCTCTGCCTCGCTCAAACCCCAGAACAGCTGTTTGTTATCGCTGGAAAAATGAGGAGGAAGGGGGGGCTCACTCTTTTTTTGTTTTCAGTTTGTGTGTGTGTGTGTGTGTGTGTGTGTGTGTGTGTGTGTGTGCTTTCACAGAAAGCGAACAGTGGCCGGGATCTGTTTCTAAAAATATCCCCATCTGCAATTTCTTTCTTTCTTTTTTTGACTTAACCAAGAAGTTTCATCACATCCTCTGAAATGCTTTTGAAAGCTTTATTTTTTTAATTTAACATCCCTCGACTCATGCATCTTTAAACACTCTGAATATATATTAAAAATATATATATTGGAAAAAAAGCTGAAAATAAGCCAAGTGATGTTGCTTCCTGTTATGATTTAAGCGCTGATGTGTGTGTGTGTGTGTGTGTGTGTGTGAGAGAGACGGGTGTCCCTTTATTCCAGTGTGTGACAGTTTCAGTCCCCCTCATGCATGTGATTGGTTGATAAATAATGCGATAAGGCAAAAAAATAGGCTTTTTTTTCTTCTTTTTTTATCACCGAAACAGCGAGTTACTGCCTTCGTCTGCTTCATGTCAGCGCAAATTGAATTTTCCTTTTTTTTTTCCTTTTTTACTGGACAAAGAAGGCAGATGGGAGACGCCGCGTCTGGGCTCTAACTATTTATCACCATGAATTATATACTTATGCATAATAAATATAATGAAGGGGTGGATAATAAAAATATCAAAATAGCAGTCAGCCATGGAGGCTGCAGCTCTGTTGTGTATATATATATTTTTTTTTTGGTTTTCCCATCACCTCACATTCTGACAGCCCGGACTCCCATTATTTTCTGCCAGGTAACCCAGATTATAATCCGATTATAACACCGCGGGGTGGTGTGAGATGCTGAATGAAGTTTTTTAAACGGTCCGGATGCAGTAAATGGGATGGAGGCGGTGGAGGATGGAGGGAGGGGGTTCCTCGGTACTAATTTCACCGGCGGAGGAGAAAGAGTGAGCTTGCAGGGGATTAAAAGCTGTTCCACTCCTGCAGCCTCAGTGAGTCACCGAGAAAACGACGCCCGACATCCGTGACAGTCTGGACTGGGACACACACACACACACACACACACACACACACACACAAGGAGATCCGTCCAACCCACACCCACTGCTCACCTTTGTCCGTCGTCCACGCCGTCTCCGACACGGCGCCGTAGCTCCTCAGTGCGCGCTCCGTGTCCGAGATCGATTTCTTCATTTCCATTGCGGAGGCGAGACGGTGAGCCCGCCCGGTGGTGCAAGGGAACACAAAAACAAAACAAAACAAATCGTGCACGGTTCCGGTGTGTGCTCGTTTTCCCTTCCCTCCCCCCCCCAAGCTAAGACAACTTTCACCCGGTGACGAGGTTCCTGCGACCCGAGACGCTGAGCATCTTCATCCAGCCCTCTGGAGGTCCCTCGACGGTGGGATGGAGGGGGGAAAATAGATGATGCAGGGCGCATGCGCAGTGCAGGCAGGGATGAGAGGACTTGGGAGACACCCACTGGCACTGACTGTAAATATAAAAAGGATGCACACTTTCATTTTTTTTTTTTTTTTTTTAAGTTGTCTTCATTTGAGATTTTGGTTATCATTACAAAGCTGTTTATTTATTTATTTTTAGTATAATCCCATTACTAGCTGCCTGGATGAGAGATGAGATGTACTTTATTGATCCCAAGATTAGGAAATTGTTTGTCAGTTGCAGCATATTGTACTAAGAAAGGACAATGACACACTAGAATTAAATGATAACAAGAATAAAAAATAAATAAAAAAACATGAATCCTCAGTACCAAGGCCCAGTGGGGCCCAGACTTCTCAAAGTACACGCCGTGCTTCATCTTTTCCCACAGGAGCTAGAAAGCGGCTGGACACATCTGAGTTAGGACACAAACCAAAATCGCAGGCAGCGTCTTCAGTCAGAATTCCTCAGGGAAAGCAGAATCTGGGCCATATTTACATAGTGGATTTCTTATTGCTATGAACAGTAAAGACATTGCAACAGCGTGCAAAAATCGCAGCCGTGAATTTATTTGGACGTATTACTTTAATTATGCCGTTACTTTTGCTGGAAGTTAACTTTTTGGGGCTGAATTCCGAATTGGAAATAACTTTAAATGTTGTTTGCTTTTGCTTTTGTGGATTTCTGTTAGAAAAGCAGGGAAATCATTGTTTGTACTGATCCGTACCCTGGGTTTGCTACTTCCTTGTCACATTGCTCAACAAACTGCAATTAATTTTGATTTTTTTTTTCTTTGAAAATTGTATTATATGAGCCTTCACATTCCCATTTTTATTATTGCTAGTGTGTGTGTGTGTGTGTGTGTGATGAACTACACTAAGGCAAGCGTTGCCTGTCACTCATTGAGCTAAGCTAACTAGCTAACTAGTGCACGGAAGGGTGGGTTGTCTAACTTAATTCTGCACACATGGGAGGATGTTCCCGTCTCACCTACATAGATTATGTCAGATTGTGTTTGAAACCTTTATCTACGTTGTGGTGCAATATTTGGACAGCATCTAAGATACTTTTGCATGTTATCTGAAGATGTTATTTACCCCGAGTGACATTTATGTCATCCTGAGCACTTAAAAACAGAATTTCTATGCAAATTATCTCACCTTAAGAAAAATTCAAAGATTCACTCATCTGTAACCTCACTGGATCTGTTACACTTCACTGTTTATCATAATAGTGCACTTTACTGTTTCTAATATTATTATTATGTTGTTAAATTCATGTCACCGTGGGATTGGGAGAAAGATCTTCCCTATTCCTCTGTATGTGTAGTACATGCCGAGAACTTGACCATAACCCTGACTTTCACTAAAAAAATAAAACCCCTTGTTTTGTGTGTTGCTGCGGCAAAGCATTCACAACGACGCGTGGTGGTATTTTCAGTTTATTCAACAATAAATATCTTTCTACTACAGTTAGTGCAATTATATCGCAAAGCATGATCAGCCATTTCGTTGAGGAGGGTAGCTCCTCGTGAAGTCACAATCCGACAAATAACCGAGACGCACAAATTTCAGCATGTAATAAATTCAAGTATCTTGAGTTGAGATTGTTCCAAATGCAGTGACATTTTAAAATCAGTAGCGTCTAATCAGATACCGAAACAAAGGAATCGAGAGGGATAATAATACGAACGTTATACTATACACACATTAAGTCAGTTATCTCTAAAAAGGCATTCAAAACATTGCACTGTGATTAAAGTGATCGCATCAGTTTACTGAAGTAGGACAGATTAGGTAAGATAAACACACATGCATGCATCATTGCAAACAGCCCATTTAAAATCCACAAAATTAGGAAAACAGATGTTTCTTACTGTGACACCAGAGATTTGGAGGTTTTTTTTGGCCCTGTGAAATTGCTCCGTATGCTTCAGGTGGGATAGAGGTGTTTTTCATAAACTCTCAGTTCTATAAATAGAGATGCAGTGTTATTTTTCCTTCTAAATAACCCGTGCAAGACACCGACGGGTTATTTAAAAGAATAGAATAAATAAAAACAGGAAGCTAAGCTGCCAGAATCACTGCAGGCGGGGTTTCAACTCGAGGTCGACGGAAACGGATTATAAAAGTACCGTAAAGTGAGTAGGTGAGAAGAGATAAGAGGAAAATCTATATTAGACGATAATCTATATTCAAGTAAAAATATATTTGTTAAATTTGACTCGCGTAATTCACCATCTATATATAATATGTATTCGTAATTTTGAACTATGACTGGAAAGACAGGAATAGCTTTTGTTCTCTCTACTGAAAAAGATGCACTTAGTACAAATACTCGACGGTGTTTTTCAGATCTGGAATTCCCAAGTCTCAGAGAAGAGTCGCATGCCCTTATTTTGTTAATAATTCACTCTGGTAGTTACCAAACCGCACAGGCAGAGAATCGCCATCTTTGTACAAAACATTGCACCGACAATTTCCTATCAAATGTTGTGTCGTGGGATGACTCCCATGTCTGATTCGGGTTCTTATCTTGCAAAGATAAATATCTACCTTCCAAATTCAGCTGCCGCTCCACACAGTGGATAAAGTTCTTGCCCAAAGTCCGTCCAGTTCTTTTTTTTTTTCCTTTCAAAGCAAAAGTACCAGATTCTTGTACATCAGGAAGTAATTCACAGTTCATATGAATGAATAAAACCCGATTGCAAATATTTAGGGATGTATGAACAATTTCATGGATGTGCCGTTGGTTTGAGAAGGTTTTAAAATGGCTTTTTAAAAAATGAAAATTTCAGAATTGTCTCAAACCGATTTTTTTTTTCTCTGTCTTGGTACATCGCTGTCTTAGTTTAAAAAGCATCTGTTTATGCATGATATAGTCGTTTCAATTAGGTTGCGGTGGACATAAAAAAATCTACCATCGGCATTAATGTAGTGTGGTCACTGCCCATTAATGTATGGACACACTTATATACATTGTCACGCTGAGCTGATATGTTAGAATGTGACTGATGAAGAAAATGTATGTACATTCTTCCTGCTGAATTCTGTTTTTCCCAAAAGCACCTGAAGGCAACACTGAGGTTGCGTTGTCTGACCTCAAACCCTGGCAGTGTGTCCCGTGCGTCCGGTTCTCCCGCCAACTTTTCACTTCTCTTTAGGTTTAGACGTCGCCGGAGCTTCCGCCTCGTTTTTCGGGGTTTCCTTCACGGGTTCCGCGACGCTCTGCTCCGGGGGGAACATCCAGGCGAGGGCGGCCGCCGCCGTGCCGTCGCCGCTCTGGCGCGAGAAGCACAGGAAAGTGGCCCAGACGAAGGCACAGCAGCCGGTGAAGGTGGTCCGGACGTACAAGGGCACCAAAGCGAAGTTCAAAAACTGCAAAAACGCAAGCAGGGCATCCGTCGCATCATCTTTCAATTTGTTATTGTGTTTGCTCGTATTTATGTGCTAACGCTGTACCCAGGACTCATCTGTGAAGTAGAACATTTTATGTTTTCGTGGCTTGGAGGGGCGAGTTTGTTGGCGTTTCCACAGCACAAACAAATCCATGTTAGTGCTGGGTGTTTGAGTTTTTGCCTCATATTTGTAAATATTTTTCAACCGCCGTTCAGCAAAGATATGAGAAATCTACAGATGGCCAATGGTTCTCTATTACAATGTGTGTTTCACAAGGGACGAATGCTTTAAACCCACACTGTCGCCTTGGACGGATTAAGACATTCCCAAAATGCCATGTTTTTTGTCAAAACACTGAACTTTGTTCAGACGCCTCCCTCGGATGCGACCTTCCGCGACTTTTTGGTCCCGCCTTTTGACCTCCTCCCCCGTGACCTCTTTCACGCTTTAGTCATAGACACAGTAACTCCCTGTTTGAATCCCAGGGTCACAATGTAGCTGAGACGTGTTTAAAAAAAAAAACCCTGTTCTCCTCCAGAGTCTTTCCTTAATCCCGATACCTGCTTGAGCCGAGTGAGTCATTAAATAAACAAAATTGCCGGACCGCGCCTCGACAGGCGAGCGAACCGAATTTGAACCAGCAAATCTGGCGGAGATAAGCCTGTATCTCCGGTAATTAAAACAGCGAATCGACATTCATACCGGACGCTTTATGATCTCAATTTTCGAAAAAATCTAACGGAGGACTTTTCACGTTCCAGGAGGAAGCTGGTCTGGTGCGAGGACACATTTAGAGCGGGCCACTTTTAGTACTAAACCACCATTAAAAGGGAGGGAAGGATGCGAGAAGAGGCGCTTTTAATGATGAAGAAGCTCTGCTTAGAGGTCCAATTACACATTAGTCTGGCTGCCACATGCGGTCGGGGAACGTGAATCATTTTGCGAGTGGACCGTTCGGCCTTGGGCCGTCTCGGCCGCATCCTGCCCACGCCGGCCGGGAGGGTGGATATTTACCTGCATGAAAGGCCAGAACATCAGCCCCGTCTGCGAAAGAGAGAGACGACAAACAAATCTCAGACGAGGGGAAACGTCGGCGGCTCGGCCGAGGCGGTTCAGTCAACCCGCACACGTGATCGGCGGCTAAGCCGCACGTTACAGCGAGTCATGGGGAAGTCTGCTGGTGGGTAGGGCTCCACCACATGTGACCCGCAGCTGCTACGCAAACTGTGGATGAACAATTAACTTGTCGGGGGTCAGAGTGCGATGCCAGAAAAGTTAACGTTCCTCCTCACCTTGTACGTGTTCAGGAATTTTTCTCTCCAGTCCTCCATGATGTCCTCTTTGCCCTCCAGGAAGCTGACACCTGGAGGACAGCAGAGAGAGAGAAAATATTGTTCTTTTTCTTCTGGTATATTCAGATCTCGCCGTTCTGGCAGCAAGCAGGTCCCCAGTTTGATTCCCACAGGGGGGGGGCTTGCATGTTTGAAAGACAGTGAATCTTTGCACGCCTCTGAGGTGTGAATGTGAGGGGGAACCGTTGTTTGTCTCTATGTTTGACCCGTTGATGGACTTGCGACCGGTCCAGGGTGACCCCCCCTCCCCCAAACCTGAGTGCAGGATAAGCGGAAGAAGGCGGATGAATGGATGAATGTATATATTATAAAATGGGAAACCGCGGAATACACATATCAAGTACTCTGAGTGTTATTTCAATGCTACGCTAATGTTTCTGGTACCTTCTTATGCTGCTGCGATGCTAGTTGGTCAAAATCCCCTCTCTCTGTTTACTGTAATCACACGCACACACACACGCACGGATTAAACATTTCACATCTGCCCTGCTGTCCCCCATGTGACCTCTGCCTGTCGTGGTTGGTTTGACCTTCAGCCGACCGACCAGGAAGTGTGTGTGTGTGTGTGTGTGTGTGTGTGTGTGTGGCGGGTCAGCTCAGGTTACGCGCTGACAGCCGGGCGTGCACGTCACTGACCCGTGTAGAAGACGGAGGTGGCCAACGGAGCGGCCGTGGTCTGGTCCAGCAGCAGCTTCCGCAGCACCATCCCGGCGGAGGTCCCGGGGAACCGGCGCTCCAGGAAGCGCATCCAGAAGAAATTGAAGTTGCCATGGAAACTGAACGCGACGACGGCTACGTTGCGCGTGTGGCTCCAGTCCATCCGGTCCCTGCGCGTGAACCACTGGTGGACGAAGTCCCCGCCGGCGAACAGGCAGCCGTAAAGCGTGACGTTGGCGACCCAAGGGAACCGGCGGACGTGTCTCAGGAACGGCTTCAGCATTCTTCACCGGGTAACGACGGCTAAACACTCGTCATCTTCGCCGCTTTCACGTTTTTTTTTTGTTTTTTTGTTTTTTTTTCCCCCCGCTTAGCTTCCGTCGGAGCGCGCACGCGTACGTGGTGATATCGTGTTCTGTCACGGCTACCGTCCCATGGTGTGACGTCACCACGCCCCCTGTGACGTCATAGCACCGGAGGGGCGGGGTCGAGAGCGGCCGCATAAACACGCACGGCTTCAAACGGGATGCTAATTCGTGGGGGGGGGGGAGCAACATATTCAGTCAGAATATATAAATAAGGAGTGAAAACTGTAAGTTATATAGACTTTCACCCCTTCGTCTGGCTTTACTTTTTCACATTCCAATCCAGGTAAAGCCCCAAAAGAGAACTTTGGAGAACTTTGAGAACCTGGTGGGAAGGAGGATGCTTAAGAAACTGGGGTCATCATGGACAACACTGGATAAACAGCGGAGCAGCTTCTCTGGCAGATTGTTACAGCAAAAGGAAAGATGCAGGAAATCTTTCCTACCTCGTCCTATTACCCTGTACAATAACTCACTCTAATCTGTTACTGCATTACATCACATTGCCACTTTGCTTATTATTTATTCCTGTATATTGATCTATAGGAGACTTTTTCTCAGATTATACTTTATACTTTTACACTTCAGAGTATTTTTTATCGAGTGTTTTTAGCTGCTCTCGTCTATGTCTTGCTGCTGCTGTTAAATAATTTCCCAAACATGGGACCGTTAAAGCACATCTCATCTCATTAGTCCCCACCTAACAACAGCGCCAATAGCATAACAACCCCCTTCGACCCACTTTCTGTCGGTCGACTCTTCCGTTTCCATTACAAGCCACCATAACCCAGACCCGCCCAAAACCCTGGCAGTTCCATTCGGAAACTCCCCACAGGTCTTTAGAACTGAAGACGCCTCTCGGATGAGGTCTTCAAGATGTCTTCAAGTGAAGACATTCAAGTCCACTTGCCACGACGGAGGATTTTGACAAGAATTCAACATGATCTGGATGACTGAGGATCTCCAGACAGTAAAATACATTGTAAATGCAAGCATTTTTGCATAGAAAATCAATTTTTTCCCAATAGTATTTGGAACTTATAAATAATATATTAAAAATATATTGCCAGCTTCCCCCTCCTCTGATAGCTACAGTGTACTGAGATCTATTATGTGTCCAGAGAAAGACATCTATTTTTCCTGCATATTAATGATCACTTTCGACAAAATAAATGACAGAAATAATTCATGGGGATTAGTCGGCAGCATTATATCATCCGCTGAGATATCGTTAATGCTCTTTTTGAACAAAAGAAAAGGAAACGTCTGTGCTTCGTGAGGGATGTATTTTAATCCATTCCACTTTAGTGTTGCATAAAACCTTCCCTTGGCATTTCTGCAACGTAATTCATCGCTTCCTATCAACCATCGCACTGATTAAACTCGTATCAAATGTCAGCTGACAAACTGACTGGCCTTTAGTTACACTATTCTCAAATGTCATCAGACTAAGTAGCATCTTTGAAATTCAATCGCTGAATCAAATTCAGTTTCACACCAGACTCAATACAGGCTTTTCAAGGTGGTGTTGGACATATTTTACATTTATTCAGCATCGTGTACTTCATGTTTACATCCTGCACAGCATGTTTAATAGAAGTCATCTTGGGTCGCTGTCAAAAAATGTACGTTCCTCTGTAACACCGTATGAAATTTTAGCACTTTGATAATTACAATTCTTGATAATCATGTACTTTGCATTTGTCATTAACCCACATCAACCCCTGCAGAAGAAAATCAACACGCTTATGTGTGCAAAGTAATACAATCATCACCAGCAGCGGTATGACAAGATAGTTGGTTGTAGGCTAGTCATTTGAACTCTCCTACTACAGTATTCCTCACAATGTTATGTGATATATCTATTGCATCCCCAAGTTAAAAAAAAAAAAAACAGTTGAAACAGAATATATCCATTTTAGCTCAAAAAGTATAAACTGTGACTATGTGAGGGTATTTCTAGCGATTACATCTCACACCTGCCAGAAACACGCTGTTTTGCTACCTTTAGATTTGGAAATAAAGTCACATGATGTGGCCCTTCACCCTTGCTATAGAGATAAGCTCAATTTTCTGCTGGCAGCAGCCATTTGTAAAACTATCAACTGAGATTTCAATTTGACAAGCAAATGACAGCAGAGGCATGTGAGGTGCAGGAATCCATATAAAAACCTGTTCCAGTCGGTCAACAGTGAAATCAGGAAAATGGACCTCGACTTACTCATGAGACACCGATGCCGATGGAGACTATGCCACCGCACAAGAGTGGAAGAATAAACTGTCCCAGACATGAACAGGGTAACACGGACTCAGCTCTCAGCTCTCCACTGGACCAGCCAGATGGGATGGGGCCGCCTTCCTAGAGACGTATGGTCTATTTAAGGGACCGTTTTGTTAAGACACAGGAGAACAAAGAGCAGGTGTGAGGGTCATGGAGAGGCCATTGAGCTGAGAGGCAAAAAAAAGCACCCAGGCACGGTGTAGCTTGAGACCGGGGCTCTACGAGGGGGGGGCCTTCTCCCAGTCCCCTCCCGCAGTCCTTTGGTAGAACTGCGACTGACCCCCGGGGAACAGGCTGTCGGAGTCAGGGTGCTCTAGAAGGAACTGGATGGTGGACTTGATGTGCTGGACAAAGTGCGGAGGCTCAGCCATTGGAGAGGTTGAAAGGTACTAAGCGGAGGAGAAAAAACAAAGTCTGCTAACTTGAAAAAAAAAAATTAAACAGAACACTGTCGTTAGTAACTTTCTAGCTCGATCATTCACCAAATTCTGTACCTGCAAGATTATGTCATCACTTTGTGACAACCAAAAGGCAATATCCATGTTGGGAGACCACTTGCAAGGACCAACTTTAACAAGTCCACGACTTGAGTCGTAAATGTCAGCCATCTGTGAAAGGATAAACAAAAAGTCATTTTTTTTAAGGTTAATTAAACTTAAAACTGCTGCACTTTTTGCCGTTTATTTATTCAGTAACTGTACGGATAGTGACTTAAAACTATATTTTAAAACTGGCTTCTGAATATTGGAGCATTTTTTCCCACAACATCAAGCTCTGTTTTAGTTGCTGATACTCTATAAATTCACACAATAAATGTTTTTTTTTCTGGGCAACAATATTATGTTAGGCTTCCAGTTTTTATGTCTTACAAATGAGCTTGAGAAAAAAGGAAAAACATCCGCACATCCGCTCCCCTGTTAGGGATGGGTGCTGGATCAAAAATATGGACCAAACAAAGGTTTGAAAAAAAATCTGCAAGCCAAGAGGGCTCCAAGGCAAGGATAATTTATTGTAGCGTGACGTTTTGAGCATCTGAAGAAGAGCGAAATCTTCTTCAGCGAAATATCTTTTCTTTGGGGCCCTCTTGGTGTATGGATTTTTTTCAAAACTTTCTTTAGATTGTTTTCAAACCTTTTTTTGTCCAGTTTTTATACTATATATTGGTATTTTGTGTACATGTATAGTTTTTGCAATTCGGTTGAGAGAGAACATTTCTTAGCAAAAATGCAGTGTTGTATGGGCACACGGTGAAAACAGACAAACAACAAAAAAAAAATCTTAGATACCTGTCCTCCAGTGAACGTCCGTGCTGAACGAAGCTCCTCAGCAGGTCCTTTATGAGGGAACAAGGCTGGGAAAACTTCTCCTGTTTTAACATTTACACCTTTAGGAGAAAGGGTGTTTAAAGTTATAAAATGGACAGTGCAGATCTTTAAAACATTGCAACGATCCTATTCTCCAGTATGAATATCGTACTTACCTATTCCATATATTATCGGTCTATGCGTCCCATTGACAACAACGTCATTCATTTCTAAAACAGTAGAGCTGGGTTAATCGGAGGAAGGCAAGGCTGCTGTGATATTTGTAAACTCTCATCTTACCAGTGACGCAACAGGTTTCTAAATGAATGTCCTCTTTCAGCTTGTGAAATGCTGCTGTAAATTGGAAAGAATCATTTGAGTTTTATGAGCACTGCAGTGGGACAACAGATCACGCCAAAGGTCAGTACCCAGTATGTTAAGGCTGAGAATTTGGGATGTCATTGAGTCGTCGTTAAATCCCCCGACAAGATGAAGCTCAAATCTGTATAGTCAAAAGAAAGGTTGAAAAAATGGACACGTGCGTTACAAGTCAAATTTGAGCAAGATGCACTTTTTCTACATATTTGTTTCATGTACCTTACCTGCCCTCACTGCTGACATTGCTCAGTGATTTGACACTGCTCATGAAGAGCTGGACCTCAGACCAGGTGCTGGAACCATCACAGTGGGCAAGGCAAACAGCTCCACTTCCTGAGGAAGTCCCACGACAAACATCTTTTTTATTTCATACACACAGGCGGAATTCATGATGTACAACATTAAGCAGGTAAAGAAAACTTACCAGTATATCGGAGCACAACCAGATGGCAGGTGGTGGCATCATCAGATCCAATTATTGACACGCAATCTGCCATTGACAAGTAAACAAAGTCTGTTAATGATCTCCCCTGAACTCAGCGACGACCAGTGAACAAAATATAATTGTCCAGGGTTGTTGCGTGGTCGTGTTATTTTTGAACTGGATGAAAGCACAGTGTAGGCATTCGCACTAATCTGTTTCTCCCGCTGGGCTTGGCTTACTGTCTGCTGGTGTTGTGGTGGCGAACTCTCGTTGCTGGACATACAGGAGGCACTTCGTGTCCACTTCGGTGAGCGACCGGGAACGAAATGCTCTTGCATTTTCCTGTTAATGCAAAAGTTTGAGGATTTATCAGAGCGGACTAACTTATGATGAGACTGCATTGATCATGAGCAGATTAACTTGCCAGCATCACAAAAATAAATCTCAAAAGAAAAACAAACAAACAAACAAAAAAAAAAATCACTAGACGAAAATGTAAACAATGGAGGTAAAGGGAGACTACAGTGACAGATGTTTGGTAATATCCAAACACAATCAAACAGTGGATTTCTGTAGGTATTAAATAAATGATCACATTTTTTATACGTGTAAATACTTTTCCATGGTAAACCAGGATTAGAGCCCCTTATGAATAGCATCTTTTTCACTTCCGTAAATCCCATTCATGATCCATTCAGTTGAGTTGACATTAGTTACATTGGGGTTTTGCACTGATTCCTAGATGTCTCTCGGGTTTAAAATGTAAGATTTGTTAGGTTAACAATCCATCGGTTAAAGTGCTATAAACTAGCCGTTTGCCGGTGTTGAAATAACAGCAGCACAGCCGCCGTGCTCAGTTTGTCAGTAAGCTAACTTTAGCAAGGCTGCCTGGAACACCGACCTGAATATGTGGATATTCTTCGAACAGCTCCGCTGTCGATGTTAACCGCTCAACCGCTCTATTTTGTATAAACAAAGGCATCTCTCTGCGCGGAGTATGTCCAAAGCTGCTAATAAGTTTAACATACTATCTAATGGGCCAATACTTCCTCATTTTACTCTACGAAGGGGTGTTGTTTTCATTTCTGGGAAGACCAGCATCCCCGCCTCTGTCGTCCGGACCGGGGCTCGCAGTTTGCGATACACTTGCACCAACTGTTAAATGGCACGGTTGTGCAAATGCACCATAGTCATTTAGTGTAGTTTTTCTGCGTAGCGTAGCTTCCGTCCCACTCAGCTACGCAGACTTACTAGCGTGGAAAAAAAGGATATCACTCCGCGTTAAAGGCTGGTGAGGGAAGGAGGGAAGGCGAAGCAGCCGTTTTGCTATCCTTAGCGTGACGCATTTAGCAACCGTCTTTTATCAGCGCCTTCCAGCCGTGCTCGGAGTTTTAGATATTACAAGCAATACGATCGTTAAATATTTCCGCTCTTTTGCCATCGTCTGCGTTA
The DNA here is from genome assembly GCF_037954325.1 of Fistularia commersonii. NCBI lineage: Eukaryota > Metazoa > Chordata > Actinopteri > Syngnathiformes > Fistulariidae > Fistularia > Fistularia commersonii. Next base: position 4,915,149 of record NC_141318.1, read on the forward strand.
TTGTCGCATATCTTGCGGGAAAAAAAAATAACGTGAACTAACTCGTCTCGAACGTCCATTCCAGCTAAAGCTACAAACACAGCAGAGAGGGTAGTTCTTTTAAACATGAGAGGGGGTTCCAACTACGGGGACAGGGACAGGGACCGTGGGCGGGACAGGTGATTTTTATTAATATTTTGTCTGTATTTGTTTTAAAATATGAAACAGAATTAATAACGCCGATAAGGGCAATGCTAAGCGGTTAGTTTATCACAGCCCGTTGCTGTGTTTACTCCAGTTTGCTTTTAGCTACTGCTAGCTTAGTCTGGGATGATTTTTTTTCCCTTTAATTATTTTTATTTGATATTGTATTTTAATGTTAATATAGTAATTTACTGAACAATGTCTTATTTTAATAGAGTGTCAAATGTATCTTATGAGAGCGTAAGAGTAGAGTTTATTTTGTTATTAGGGTTCACTTGACCCACAGGTAGTGTACTGTTGTTGGTAGCTAGTCGTTTGCGCATCAAACATAATTTGGATTTATTATATTTTTACGAATAAAAAGCCCAAATATCTGTTGAACTGTAGGCCTCGGTTCGGAGCGATGGGAGGTCGCAGTGGGCCCCCGCCCATGAAATTCGGGAATCCCGGGGACCGTCTTCGCAAGAAGAGGTGGAACCTGGACGAGCTGCCGAAATTTGAGAAGAACTTCTACAACGAGCACCCAGATGTCCAGCGCATTAGTCAGGTAACACAAACGCGACAAAAAGAAAAACTATCCCAGTTTTATTGCCCTGTTTTTGTTTCTGTCATCTGTAATTTCTATTTTCATTGTCTTTATATCACATTTTAGAATTCTTTTTATAGTAATTTCTGAAGGACTTTAGTTCAGCATTGTCTCAGCTTATTTACTGTAGATATCAATTGTCCGTATACTCATGACATTTTTCATTATTTTGAAAAACAATCAAGTGAACTTAATACGGGCAACGCGCAAAAGATTTTTGACAAGAAATTGAACTGGGACAGTAAAATCATGCATCCCAATACTTCAGTATAAGGAATCCATGATACTATATTACATTTGAAAGTGCTAATTGATTAATTGCCCAAACCCAAATAATAGAAGTCACAAGTTTTCGATATCTACACTGCAAATATTTTGTCGTTTTTATTCCCCTTCTGTCATTCTGTCTAGTACGATATGGAGGAGTTTCGCAGAAAGAGAGAAATCACCATCAAAGGCACTGGCTGTCCTAAGGCAGTGACAGCTTTTCAACATGCCCATTTTCCACGTAAGTAAACCTTGCTGGTTCATTTCTGCCTTAGAGTATGCAGTGCATTAGAAAATCAGTTTTGAGCTAGAGAACAGGGGTCTAAACAGATCAGTTTTATTCATTGTTTTTCCTAGAATATGTCATGGATGTGTTGATGCAGCAGAACTTCAAGGAGCCAACCTCAATCCAAGCTCAAGGATTTCCCGTCGCCCTCAGTGGGAAGGATATGGTGGGGATTGCGCAGACAGGCTCAGGAAAGACGTTGGCTGTAAGGATGCTTTTTTTTTTTTTTTTTTTAGTTCAGAGTAATCTTATTGCATTTGGTATAATACAGGAATAATCAGCCCCAAAGTAAAACCCTGAATACAGCAGAAGAGACATTGCATTTGAAGTTAAGAGTAAATCCAAACAAAGGTCAAAATACAAAATCAGGAGAATGAAAATTTATATGAGAATTGATTGATTCGCTTTCTGTCCTATGGTTCCTGACAGTACATTCCTCTTTCTGTCATTTTTTTATTGACAGTATCTTCTACCTGCTATTGTCCATATTAATCACCAGCCCTATCTGGAACGTGGTGATGGTCCAATTGTAAGTAAACATTTCACTCTGCTTTGTAGCATTTATTAAAAAGAAAAAGAAAATCATTTGAAAAATAATTATTAAAAAAAAATGACTATCTTGGGCTCCTGGTCACGCTGTAAAAGTTTCCTGGTGTCTCCGTAGTGTCTTGTACTGGCTCCGACCAGAGAGCTGGCCCAGCAGGTCCAACAGGTGGCGTTTGACTACGGCAAGTCTTCCAGAATCAAAAGCACGTGTGTGTATGGCGGCGCACCCAAGGGACCACAGATTCGCGACCTTGAGAGGGGTAGGTATTTTAGCATACTGTGAAGGATTATTATGAAAGCGTCTTGAAATTGATTCCAAATCAGGTCTGTATATCAGTGTAGTGCTCAGCAATCATGTCTCTTAGTTTTAGAACTATTTTTTTTTCTGAACATAGCAATAAAGTACTTATCTGTCATGGCTGACTTCCTGACACTTAAATTACATCTACTTTCCCTATTGTGTTGATAGAAGTTCTATGCACAGAGCTCAGATCACATAAATTGCTGAAGAATACATGAAATTCTGGACCTTTTCTAATGTGAAGTAAATATTAAGAGCAGAGGGGAAAAACTACTTGCGCAAGTGTAAACACAGCTCTGAATCAGACATTTTCCTATTATACAGCTTTAGCTTTCACCCACTCTTTCTCGGGCCATGAATCTTCAAAAAATATGTTGAAGGGACCTCCGTGTTAGCACTGTCTTGTAAGAACAACCAAAAAACGAACATATTAATTACTGGAAAAAGCCCACCAAGGAAAACCCTGCAGTACAGATGTTCAGTAAGAGGCCAGCTCCATCCTGTTTGACTTCTGCAGCTGTTGTCTCATAAATTAGCTGCATTTTTAGCAAACGTGTGCCAAATGGCTGCATTAAAACTTCAGACGTCTTTCAAAGTTTGGAACTGGCCAACCGCAGATGTGCTCGGGGTGAATTTTTCTGCCTAACACTGTTATTTTAATTGCTGTGATCTGATGATTTTGTTTATGTCAAGGTGTGGAGATCTGCATCGCCACACCTGGCCGTCTTATTGACTTCTTGGAGGCCGGGAAGACCAACCTGCGGCGTTGCACCTACCTTGTGCTGGATGAAGCAGATCGGATGCTGGACATGGGTTTTGAACCACAGATTCGCAAGATCGTTGACCAAATCAGGGTAGGAGAAATGCTCTGTTCCCATGACTGCTATCTATACGTGTTCTTTGTCCAAAGTTCTCAGTCGTCCAGGTCATAGTTCATGATTGTCAAAAGGAGTTCCTTGTTTTTCTACCTTCCTATATTTTCTGTCTTCTAGCCTGACAGACAGACCCTGATGTGGAGCGCCACCTGGCCGAAAGAAGTTCGGCAGCTCGCTGAAGACTTCTTAAGGGAGTACATCCAGATTAATATCGGAGCGTTGGAGCTCAGTGCCAACCACAACATCCTGCAAATTGTTGATGTCTGCATGGAGACCGAGAAGGACCACAAGTAAGGAAAGGGATTAGGAATAATATTTGACCCTGGGGAAGTAGTTTTATGTTGTTCAACTCCTGATCGAGCAGGTGTTGTTGTTGCTGCTGCTCCTGAATTCTGTGTTTTATACTAGTCCTAACAGCCTCTCTGTCCCTCCAGACTTATTCAGCTGATGGAGGAGATCATGGCAGAAAAAGAAAACAAAACCATCATCTTTGTTGAGACCAAGAAACGTTGTGACGATTTGACAAGACGGATGAGGAGGGATGGGTGAGTGATGTGGGCATTGTAACTGCTCAATCTTGAGCTTTACAAACATCGCTGCTATTTGGTGTGATAGGTGGCCAGCCATGTGTATCCATGGAGACAAGAGCCAGCCAGAGAGGGACTGGGTACTCACAGGTAGGCTGAATTCAGCATCGTGTGTTATCCACATCAGTAACATTTTTTGCTAAAGCATCGGTTGAATTTGTAACGTTGCTTCATGATTTGCTCAATTTTTATAGAATTTCGAAGTGGGAAAGCTCCCATTCTGATTGCCACGGATGTTGCCTCTCGTGGTCTGGGTATGTCTGCTCACCCTTTCACATAATGTCTCTCAATGTTTAATCTCTCACTTATGGATTAAAATAATAATAGTAATAAAAAAAAAATAATAATAATAGCCATGATAAAACCTGGTAGGTTTTGAAATCAAAATATTTAAATGTTTTCAAAGGTGAAATGAGCAATAGGTAAGTATGTTGCAGGATTTAGAGTCTCTCCAAAATCAGTCACGATCACAGTTTTTTTTTGGTCTATTTTTAGTCTGTTTATTTAATTACAGACATAATAGAGCTCAACAGTGGAAAAAACACATTTTGTGGCCCTGTATCCATCTTGTTAATCATGTTTCCGGAAATACTAATTAAACACATTCTTGAGCACAACGTGAGTTTTCTCTGAGTTGCAGTATTGGTTCAGAATCTTGCATTTTGCCTGGGTTGGTTCCCATATGGCTAACAATGAAAATGTTGCCTCAGAAAATGATGGGGATCTTCCCTTCAGGAGCCGCACTGTTGAGCCCTATTTACCGCTTGAAAAATATGTAGTACTACTGTTAGCTGACAGTGTGACTACAGCAGATAGGTGTAGCCAGTTTGATTTTTGAACGATATCACATCACAATATATGAAGACACACAATGAGTATGACAGTTCCAGCGCGGAGGCTGCCAGCCTTCTGCTCAACTGGGCTTATAGTCTGTTTCTTGTTACTACAGTAGCAAAAGCTTCCTTCAACCGGGGCTCTCTGGCACGCTGCCTGAACGAAGGGGTGTGTGTGGGGCGGACGCTTCCGCGCACCTTTTCTTTATGTTTTCTCTGTAGTGTCAATCATCATAAACATTAAGTGTTTCTCCTCATAATTTGAATTGTCCAGTTGCCTCACAGATAACCTCGCCATGCTGTTCGGAGTGCAGGGCAATGATAGTTATTTTCTACATGTCCAGAGACACACAGAGAGACAGCAGGGTAGTATGACATCTAGTTTATGGACCAAATAGTCAGAGAAGGGGGGATAACTGAAGTGTGTTTTACTTGCCAAAATTCCTATGACTTTATCCTTGTTTTTTTTTTCCCCCCTCTTCTCCTCTCAGGGTTTGGCAGCACACGGCAGCCGTAACAGTCTGTGCTGCTGTTGCTGCCCCCTCAGTCACGTTAAACTAGAAGCTTGGCTAGTTGTAGGGATTAAAGCCCCTCTTCTTCCTCTTGGGTAACTAAGATCCCCCCTGCCCAGTGTTGTCACTTTGTAAATCCGACGAGCCTTTCTTGGGAGCAGCCTGAGATGCCTGTATGTCTGCCCATCGATCCGTCCCAAAAAGCAGACTGACAGGGAAGAGAGAGTTAGACGGGCTCGTCTGGATCCAGTCCTGGCCGGGGTCTGAGGAGGGTCCTGCAATGTGGCGAGAGAGCAACAGAACCAGCCATTGTGTCCCTTGAGGTTAAACGGTTCTGCTCCCGCCTGACGTTGCTGGTGCGCACAGAAGGTGAGGGATGAATCCTGTGTCCCTCCCCCTCAGCCCCTCCCTATGAACCAGGACTGATCAGGGGGGACTGGCTACCTTTATAAAAACAACATGAAGGGGGTAAGTACCTCACCGCCCCTTTCACTTAACTCTTCCATGAGCTCACCATACACGCATCCAGCTCCTATTGTGCTGACAAGAATAGCACGGTTTTACTCTTGTGTAGTCGGTACGGTCGGTGGAAAAGCCTCCCGCTGTCCCGTCGGAGGGAGAGCCGGAGGGGAGACTTACTGATCAGGCTCAGCAGTGCTGTCAGAGCCCCACGTCTTCTGTAATGAGAAACAGACTCCTTGTGTTCACACGGTTTTACCAAACCACAAGTCGTGTGAAGGTTGAGAAGCCGAAACATGGGCTTTTTTCTTTTCTTTTTTTTTTTTTTTTTAAACACCTCAATGTCCTGCCAAATGTATATACGTAACAAGACTTTAAAATGACTTGACTGAACGTCTTCTTTGTGTGTGGGTTGTGTGTCTGCCGCTAAAGGTAAGTTCCTCTATTCAAGCAGATCGCTAAGTTCTAATCTGAAGTATAACATATGTTTTACGAAAGTTCTTAATAACGTTGTAAGTATGACCTATCGGCTTCTGAACTAGGGACTAAAGCTGGTTTGATATTTGGGAAAAAAGTATAATGATACTGCAAAGTTTTCAATACATTGATGGAAATGTTAAATGGCAAACTCGGTCCACTAACATGTTGTCCAGAACAAGGAAGACATCAGGGTTAATTCATTCTCTAATCTCTTCCAGATTTTTTTAATCTAATGTTATACTTGAATGACGATTTCTAAGTCTTTGGTAATTTCTTGCAAATTCCCTTAATATTTGGCTAAATTTGGTCATTATCTTGATATTTTGAATGACTTTTTTTTTTTATTCAGTTTTTTCAAGCTTTTATATATTATCAAATGAAGCCAAAAAATGTGAAAAACTTGAGGTTTTTCCCCCGAAACTGATTGGTGCTTAAGATCTGGTTAAAATGATCACTAATGACCAATTTCTTTCAAACAATCCTGTTAGAAGATACATATGAACACCTTATCTGTTCTTCCTCACTGAAGCTTTATTCTGGCTTGAAATCCTGTCTTTTTCTCTCTCATGCTGTGAAACTAATTGCTCTTGACCCAAAAGATGTGGAAGATGTCAAGTTCGTCATCAACTATGATTATCCCAGCTCGTCTGAGGATTATGTCCACCGTATTGGACGCACGGCCCGCAGTACCAACAAGGGTACTGCCTACACCTTCTTCACCCCGGGGAACCTGCGGCAGGCCAGGGACCTCGTCCGGGTGCTGGAGGAGGCCCGGCAGGCCATAAACCCTAAACTGCTTCAGCTGGTGGATTCGGGCCGCGGCGGCGGCGGCGGAGGTGAGAGCGATTTCACAGTCCGGCACATCGTGGACCGCATCCCGCTCGTCCGCAAATCCGAAGAATTAATTACGCTGTCGTTTCACAGGCGGAAGGATGCGTTACCGTGGCAGCAACTCCAACAACCCCAACTTAATGTACCAGGACGAGTGTCACCGCCGCATGCGCTCCACAGGAGACGGAAGCGGCGGCAAGGACGGCCGCGGCAGCTTCGGCCGCAACAGCCGCGACGGGGAACGCTCGTCTTCCTCCTACAGGGACAGAAGCCGGGAGCGCCGGAACAGCTACGGCTCCGGCTCGGATCAGTACCAGAGCTACTCCGGCAGCGGGAGCTATAGCTCCCGCAGCGCAGCCCCTGCGGCTGGCGGAGGAGCCGCCGATCAGCCGGCCCAGGTTCAGGGCCAGTTTACCCAGCCGCCTCCGCTCCCCTCAGGGGGGCCCCAGCCTCTGATGGCCCAGCAGTTCGCGCCGCCGCAGCCCCCCTTAATGGGCTTCATCGGGCAGCCGGCTTACTCTTTCACCCCGCCCCCGCCCGGCCAACCTCCCCGCAAGTAGACGTGAAAGAAAAATCCCCCGAGTTTCCTATTTGTGTAACCTTGTTTTTTCTTTCTAACTCCCAAACTGTAGGAGTAGGATTATAATGGAGGAGGTAAGGGCTGACATTTTCTATTTGTTTTGTATTTCCAGTATGAAGTGCATGTATGGAAGTTTCCTTTTCACAGAGAAAAAGACAACAAGCAAACCCCCAGTTGCCACTGTTGTTTATGTCAAGTACACTTTCTCCTGGTGATGTATTTTTCTGAGGAAAGAGCGATTTCTTCTGCTCAAATACTAGAACAGTTTGTTGCCAAACTGGCGGCCGTTCTAGGTTCATTCACTCCTTTTGTTTCTTTTGTCCAGCAAAACGCATTCGGTAGGATCCGGACAAAAGGCGGCCTGTCGTTTGTAGCCAAAAAAAAAAAAAAGATCCTTTCCGAGGTGTTTTGTTCGTTGACTCGTCACAAGTCCAGGTGATGTAATTTTTGCTGATTACCTCGTTTTGGTGCTTCTGACGTTTGTGTGTAGCCAATTTCTGATGACGGTGCATTCCTGTAGCTCTCAGTCCGTCCTCTGTGAAACTATCTGAGCAGGCCCTCTTAAAAATGGGTTATTTCTAAGTGGGCTGTTTTTTCTCTGGCATTCTCAGTGTTTTTAACCATGTGCTTCTAATTATGGGAGGCAGAGCTCACTGTCAGGCTCCAGGTGCCCAATGGCTGCATCTCAAAGAAATTGTCACATTCCCTATCATAATTTTCTTAGTTTCTGGATTCTCATGTACTTTTTGTTCCAAAAAGCCATTAGATTTTTTCGTTTGTTTATTTAGTCACTACAAATCTCATTTCTACCATACCTTGTTCGTTAATGTTGGAGCAGAGATTTGAAACAAACCAAACCAAAAGGCCCCGTTCAGCTGGAGGTCTCACTCATTTGTTAAAATCTGAGTTGAGCTGTGCTGGGGTTTTCACGAGTCCTCCAAGTATGAGCCAGAACCAGAAAGGATGCAAACGTCTAGTATTTGAGGAGTTGGGGGGGTCATGGTGATCCAGCACCTCGTGTCTGGTTAAGAACAGTCAGCCAGAATCAGTGTATGTGGGTCTTTAACAGGAGGGGAGCCTGAATGCTGACTGACAAAAAAAAAAAACAATAGAGTAGTTTTTTTTTTTTTTTTTATTCTCCTTTTGTTTTTATGGTGCTCTTTCTCAATAAAGAATATTTGAAGTGAAGCTGCAGTCTGGATTTTTTTTAATGCATGTAATGGTGAGGATTTCCGCTTCACTGAGGGGGATTTCATTGTAACACCGGATGCTGTAACAAAACATTAAAATTAGAAAATTGGAATTATTTACTACTCTAAGTGGTGGAAGTCTTTACCCCGATGGCTCCTGGGGGAAAGCTGGAGGCAGACATCTTCAGCAGCAAATCACTCTGGCAATTATCAAAAGGATTCGATCTCTGGATGTTTTTGATTTGAGGAGCTGCTCTGGCTGCAGTAACCTTGGAGAGTACAGCGGTGCAGGCAGTTATCCTGCGGCAGAACTTCATTTATCCGCACACACACACACACACACACACACAAGAACACCTCAGCTCTTGACGGATGACTGTTTATTGACATATTTACGACTTCCTTCAAGTATGTATGTAAGAGGATCAATATTACTCAGCAGGTGATTTTTTTTTAAGATAAGATCCTTCGATAAATTTCAGATTTTATAAGATTGTTTTTCCCTCTCCCGGCTCAAGTTCCACATAGTAACAATCTAGGTGCTCTTAGAACCCTCTTCTTGAAGAACTTCATGAAAATGCATTTCACGATCACTTCATCAGTAAAATAATTTGCTTCACAGTCTGTTCTGATAAAAGGACAAACTGAAAAAAAGGTCGAGGTCAATTTCCACGCCAGTATGTACAAATCAAGAGAAAAATGAATTTCTCAGGCACGTGTGGTAGAATCAAATCAACGTCAGTGATGTCAACTCAGAACTTAATCCATCTTTGGGTCGAGCAACAGCTGGAAGGCAGCAAAATGATAAAAAAAAGATTCAATTGCAAAAGTAAAAAAAACAAAAAACTGCATGAAGGTCCACATGTAAAACAAATCAGAATCCTGAGTGTAACGTAAAAGTAGAAAAGTATCCCGATCTTATGAAAACAAAGTGCAGAAACAAAGATAAATACAAACAAAGATGTGTATGTGTGAAGTGAGATACTCGGTTAACCGTGCGGCCACACCAGGAGGTCACAGATATTCAGTTCCCTAGAATTGTGCTTTTTGACATTTGTTCAGACTGAGTAACATCTAGTAGCGTCACGTCTTTTTTTTTTTCGCTGCCAACTTGGAAAAAGTCAAAAATGCCAGTGGTGCACCTTACATACAACAAATGTAGCTGCTGCTGCGGACCAGGGAAACAAACCCCAGTTGGGATTCAAACTCTGTGTTTGGCTGTAACTGACATGACGTGCACGGTTCAAAGGTTTTCCGGCTGCGTGATTGTCACTTCCTGTCGCACTCGCATGTGCGCGATGCACGTGTCCTTATTACACCCAGTCTAATTCAGCAGTGCTGGCGTCTTTGAGCCTACACAACATTTGAGTGACGGTATCAGTTGTAACATATCAGGGAGAAAGCCTGTTTCCACAGTCATCATTTCACCCTGTCGCAGACCTGGATTAATATCCAGCGCGGTTCCTCCTCACCCTGCAATTTTTATGCCAACAGTTTCTAATCCATGGTTAAAAGCTTACCAGGAGCTTTTTTTTTTTGCAGTTTGAGTTGGAGGTTTTCCTGTTTTTTTTTTTTTTGTTCATTTAACAGAATCGCAGGTTTTATAGCTGAGAGTATTTATTTTCCTGTCTTGCTGTGCTCAGGGGAACTCGTACATCCCTAAATCCCTGTCGGATTAACCGTTCATTTCCATCTGAAAGAAAATATGACAAGTACTTTACAGGTGTAGTCCTCTTCATAATTAACGCCCCCCTCCCTTTATGATATCCCACGCGGTTGTGCACGACCCCTCTCCGTCCGTCACTAAAGCACGTTCTGACAAACACGAAGAATGTAACGATAGCCGAGCGGGAGACACCCAAACACGGGAGAAACGCGGCTAAACACACGCAGGGCGTTTTTGCTCGGGAGGTCAACATTAGGAATGCATAATCACACTTGCTTCGGTTAGGTGTTTTGTAAAAACCAATCCTTTCAAACTCCATCTTTCAAATGGTAAGTCGCAGGGCAACTTGGACGACCCACGAAGATTATTAGACTGCGTGAAAATCAGCCAAATGCATACATTCGGTTTCAAAAAAAAAAAAAAAAAAAAAGGCTCAATTTGTTCCCCCCCAAAGTCACCTTTTTTTCCTTTTCTCACCCAGTGTTTCCAGGTCACTGCACAGACAGTTGGAAGAAGAGAGGGTAAAAGTTGGGGATGCAGGAATGGAGAGAGAGAATCTGGGCAGGGCAGGAAGGCACAGGGTAGAGGCACACAACTGGTCTCAGGTCAGTTTTCTCTCAAAACCGCTGATAAGACGGCGTCTTGCTAGACCGGTGGCCTGGGATGGGGGTGGGGGGGGGGGCATCTTCAACTTAAATCCAGAGAGATGGCATGGGGTGGAGTGGGAGGCTCTTCTGTTTAAAGGTTCCCCCAGTTGTCGGGGGGAGGGAACTGGTCCACGTCGCCCGATTCGTCGTGGGATTTCTCCCCAAGGTTGAAGGTGAGCTTGTACCGCAAACGTACTTTCTCCTGAAAAGTGAGAAACAGAGGTCGGTCTGGGATTTTAGTCCTAAAATATTAAAAATATTAGTATTATCATTGATGAGAATACTAACAAATCTGGCTTGTTTTTTTTTTTTGTTTTTTTTTCAAATAAAGATGCAAGGTTTTTAACTGCTCTGTCGTACACATCCACGTGTCATAATAAATTATCTTCAGTGCATGCTATTCAAACTGCAGCTACCATGGGGGCAGTGAGCCACCTGAACGCAGCAGCATTCAGGTAACTGAACGACTCAATACCCGTAGAATTAAATGTCCGTTTTGGTTTGCTAGTTTGTCTTGCGAGGACAGAACTCCCGTCTTATATTTTTTTATTAACACGTCGGGATTTCATCGAACTGAGCGAAGAGCCGTACCTTGTGAGGGTTCGCCAGGAGCAGGATCTGCGTGATGGCGGCCGGAGGCAGGATGGGGTTGAAGGCCGGCAGCTCAGTGGCGGAGGGGGGCTGGAGCTTCACTTTCATCACCTGGCGATGCAGATGTGCACGGTGAAACACATCATCACAAACACAGCCTGACGCCATCACATCAAAAATGTAAAAATCAAAAAAAAAAACAAACAGGCGAAGCATCGCTCCGAAACAGTGATTCAGGTCATATCCAGGACCACATATCCATAAATATTCACAGCTGTTCTCTTTCTATGCATGATAAAAAAAATTTAAGCACCCATTTTGCATGGTTTTCCGTGATATAAAAATAACAGGACAAATATTGTAGAAGGTCTACTCTTAATCTGGCGCGGATGAGCCGCTAATTTGAAAAAAAAACAAAAAAACAAAAAAACAGCCTTTCGTCATGAGTTGTGTATGTGAAATGTCAACCCTGTTGAGCGACCCACCTTGGGGACAGCCGCCTGGAAGCGGATGTTGGTGACAGGAATGGGGGCGGAGGAGAGCATGGAGATGATCACCACCAGCACGTCGGGCCGCGACGGTGGACAGTCGCGGGCGAACGTGAACAAAACGCGGAGGCTGTGTTTGTCAAATACGGTCACTGGTAACAAACTGCCTGGAATATATATATATATTTGGGGGGGGAGGGGGTGGAAGCACACGAGAAAACATCTTAACAAACAAGCAGAAATGTATTTATAGGTTGAATTAGCTCCAAACATCAAGGCTGAGAGCGTCAGTCCTTACTTGGGCAGATTAACTCCAGAGGTACGGCGACGTCGGCTAAGGAGATGCCGTCGTGAGAGTCAAAAGCTACGGGGCTGGGGTTCGGGACGAGAGCGCCGGGCTGTTCCGGGGCGGGAGAGGGAGGTGGTCGTGGGTTGACGCCGGACTTGGTCTGCAGGTCTCGCAGACAGACCCGGGACTGAGGCTGGAGCTTGTCCCTGCAGCATCGGGAGGGGGGGCGACAACAGAAGAGGAGTTGAGACCATCACAGTCTCCATTCAACTATTTTCCAAAGATTAACAACTCGACATGGTTGCCGCGATCCCATCATTACAATCGTTCATGTCTGTAAAAACCGCTCAACTGCCAATAACGGTTCTCGAAAATTGCTTGCATCGCGATGCGGTTTCCCGCTTGATATCTCCTCAGGAAACCTGCTTTGGAGACAATCTGCAAGGACCAATTCACAGCTTAAAGACCTCGAAGCCTCGAGGCCGAGAAGGTCTGTCACTGAAGACCAGGCGTTACCTCTCTTTTTCACTTCCATAACCTTTCCAAATCTCCAAAAAAAAAGACGTCACCTCCTGTAGCCTCTATGTCACACATTTGTGGCGCTAACTGCATTTTCCATGAGGTACGTAGACGACGGAGAAAAACGACAGCGTTTCTTTCACAACTATCGAATCATAAAGGATCTCAAAAGTTGAGTACTCATACGTTTCCATTCAATGTAACGAGCGACGGTAAAAAGCCATTCGTGACAAGGAGGGGCCTTCTGATAAAACTAAATGGGCTCAATGACGAAAGCTGGTGTTGTCGAATGTTTTGTGCACCATGAAGGTAGCCTAACTACAAGCCTTCCATGTGACTTTCTGGCCCAGTCAGACGTTCCTTACCATTTGACCTGCTGGCTCTCGGGGGGTAGGGACTGCTGCAGCAGCGTCTTCCCCAGCAAATCCAGCTCGTCCATAACTTTGGAGCTGCTTTTGCTGCCCCCTGTTGGCAGCGCCTGCGGCTGAGCGGCGGCCGGCAGCAACACGGCCGCCGCGACTGACGGTGGAGCCAATTCTGGGAGATCAGAGGACTGGGAGGAAAAAATCGAGAGGGTTAAGCATTTGCGTTCTGAGGAGATGGTGCAAAAACGATGAAGCTCTCGCCGGGTACGTCTCTCACCTGCAAAGCGGATGGAGGCTCGCAGTTTTCTGTCGCGTTAAGTCCTGCGAGAAAGGAAACAAGAGATTATTGATCAAAATGTCTTTTAGAGTTTTATTCCCCCAGCGGCTTCCCTGATCAGTTTGAAGACTTGAGCTAAAGCCAGCTGGCACCGGGGGGCGGGCGAGAGGCAAAAGATGATGATTGAGAGTAACGAGACGTCGATATGAAGTCTGTCAGACTGTGCCGACACAAAGAAAACAAAAGTACAACAGAACAACACAAGCAAAATGCTAATCCCCGCTCCCCCCGCGTCTAATTTTAGGACTTTTGTCTGAAAATCTGCTCCTTTTTAACGCCTGTGTTGGCAACTTTTACCGATTACAGTAAAAGCAGACGGTCAGAGCAGCTGCTTCGGGCGCAAGCGTTTCCCGCCTGCGGAGTGAGTCACACCTCTGGCTTGTAAAGAGCAGAAGTGATCTAACTCGACCAGATGACTTTTTCTTTTGCTCACCCAGCGACATGAGCTCGTCGTCCAAGAGGCTCAGGCCTATGTTCTGAGTCAGGGTTTGCAGGCCGGAGGGCTCAGGATGGGACGGCGCAGCGACGACTGGCGCGCCGAGGCTCTCCAGGTCTACTAGTGCTGAGCTGCCGCCGTCTGGTTTGAACACAAATGGATGTCTGCACAGTTCCGCCCGCACGAGTGAGAGCTGACTGACACGCCCGCATACACACACACTTACCTGGTTCTGGTTGCACTGTTATACCGTCATTCGTCACCAGCTCGCCCTGTACGCGCCGTCTGTAGAGGTTGATGACCTGCGTCAAACTGTCATTGGCCTCCAGGATGTCGGCTGTGTGAAAAGGACTCATTAGCGGCGCTCGAATGCTTCCCTAGACAACGATCATGATATCTTAAAAGAACCTCGTATTGGAAGATAAAATCACCTAAGGCTTCATCGCTGTCTTCTGTATCGCTGGCTAATCGGAACAAAGTGGGCCTCATCTTTTCACAGCGTTGGTAAAGATCCTGTAAACGCAGATGTTTTAAAACATTTAAAAAAAAAAAAACATGTTAAACAGCAGGAGTGGAAATCTGGAGCTGACGCTCCTTTTCAAAGTGCTGAGGTCTGATGACCTTAATGAGCTCCTGGTTGCTCTGGGAGCAGCTCTCCACGCTGTAGCCCTCAAGCATCTGGCTGAGCAGGCTCACGCTCTCCTTCACTTCCTGGATGGCGTTGACCCGCTTCGATACCTTCTCCACCCGCTTCTGGTCCTGCGGCGAAGAAGGAAAGGCCCCGGGGGTCGAGATTTTGAAAACAGAATTTAGTCACTAGTTAAACTCTTACATGAAAATAAAAGTGCATGTTGAAAAATGGATCATTTTTATCATAACTTTGACGCTTCACCTTTAAGACTCTCAAAATAACACACTCTTGTGCAATGTTTCGACGGTTATTTTTTTAAAATCCAAAATTATGCAACCAAATCTTTTTTTTGGTTATTACAGCATTATGATATTAATAGAACATCATAAAATATCAGCAGGGGAGAGGAGGCAGAATGTGGAGCTGGAAAACCTTGGGGGAGCATTTCAATAGAAGACGTATTTTTTGCTGCACGACTGAAAACATAGAAGTTCTAGAAATGTCCTGACGGATTAGCCTTTAAGGAGGAGGCGGAAAATTCTTCTCTACTATTGGCAAAGAAAAATCCTTTATGCACGCTTTATGAAAATAACCAAGACAGCGACCAGTTTTAACCGAAGTCAAAAATACCTGACACCAATGAGGACTTCTAATAAAGCCATGTTGGATACTTTATCATAAGGATTGAATATGATCAGATTTCAGTGATTTATTTTGAACTGCCCGTGTGTTAAATAGAGAACTCGCCTCCTGGACCATTTCCTTGATGAGCTTGTTGGCGGCTCTCAGATCTTCCGGGTGGGTGCTGTTCAACAACCGAGACAGGGTCTTCAAAAACAGGATAGGACGCAAGAGAAGAGGAAGGAGTGGAGGAAGAACACCATGTTAACTTTTTCCCCAGATGGTCACTTCGACAATTCCGATGCATTCAGATTCCTCTCGTGAATCTGCGATCACACTGAAACAATGTCCTGGTCATTGAAAGCCTTTTCTACAGTGGGTTTACGTCCTTTTTTTTTTGACCCGTGCTTCGTTACCTTAGACTTCTCCTCATCATCAAAGATGGCACTTCTGGTTCTGGGTGGAGGTGGTGGGAGGAGCCCGTCATCAGGAAGAACGGGGTCCTGCTTGACAATGCCTGGAAGAAGACAAGGGCACCTATTACCCTGACATGAATCCACAGCCTGTCAACCGCAGAACCCCCTCTGTGTGTGTGTATACACTGTCCAAACACACACACACATCACCTCTGACTGGGCGTGAGAGGAAGCCTACAAGTCCCCGCGGATGGAATTAGATGTGTGGCAGTGATGCTCTCACAGTATATTTGCTTTTTTTCCGACATACTGCATCCTTACGGCTGAGGTACATCAGGGAGTTTGGAACCTAATGTTTGCTCTGAACCTAACGGTGGTGGGGGGCATTTTAATTTTACCACTTTATTTTGAAAAAGTGGGTAACAAAAACACATCTCTGAAAGTGGGGAAAAAAAGGTGATCAATTTATGGCAAAGTTTTGAGCAAAGTGTTTGCAGCAAGGATCCCATCTTATTTAGAAAAACTTAACTAGTCATGCTGTTTGGTTTGAAAAACAATCCAAACACAGCTTTCTGAGAATTGACTATGTTTGCAAGGAGAAGGGGCAGTGAGAGGAATTCTGCAGCATACAAAACAGCAGCATTTTCTTTGGGAATGGACATTTTAATTTAGGTGGGAAAAGCTGAGCCCTCTAGAATGGCATGACATAAAATAAGTGGAATTTGATGCCATAACGTGCGTGCGTGGGTATGCGTGTGTCAGTAACAGATTTATACTGGTGCACAAAGTCAATTTTTCCAAGAATCACTCCCAGCCTTCCCCAACGTGGGCTGTCAGAATTGATTTATCGACACTGGAACGCTTCTGGAAACCTTCCAATGATCGTGGGAGACATAAATATTACAGTTCAGAATTGCGGTGACCACGCGCACGCACGCGCACGCACGCACACGCACACACAGGACACACAGGACTTGAGCGAGACTCTGTTGTTGAAAATGTTGACAGCAATTTCCCCCAAACGCGGCTGAGAACATTTACTCCCGCAGCCCTTTGAAAAGAATAACTTGTACTGGTATGAGAACTATTTGTTTAAAGAAACAAAATAAGAGGAAATAGATCAATTTTAAGGGCTACTGGAAACTAATAAAAAACAGTTAAGATGACAACAGCATGCTTTCGAGCAGAAAACTTTGTTTTTAAAACTCTGGATAACTCACCCTGTTTTTTCAACATTTGATACGCATCTGATATCTTGGTCTCTTCTGGGAGTCTCACTGTCCAGCTGAACATCATCTCTAAAATCTTATTCTTCACTGCTTCCGGGGCCCGAGAACCCAGGTACTGTGAATGTAGAAGACATAATCCATACTCAGAGAAGAATGTTTCAAAATGTAAATGGAAAAGCAGGCGGAGGTCAAAAATACTGTTGATGATTCGTCACTTTAACACAGACAATTAACTGTGCATTAATTAAAAGTGATACATCTGCTGTGTGTTCGTGGTGCGTGTCAACGATATATTGTGTTTCAACATTTGTAATGCTTTGTGAATTCCAGTCTTAGAGAATCAAGTCTGCATTTATTTCTCCTTGTTTGGACATTTTAATTGTAAAAAAGGAGCTGCAAATACACAATTCATATTCCATATATGAATGGCATTTGGAGATTGAATGTCATGACATGACCCTTTCTAATATTACAACCTAAAGAATTAAAATGTATCCAGTGAAAATCCTAGGTTTGTTAGTTATGTCACCTATGAACACTGTAGCTGCTTTGTGTGATGAAGATTAGTGAGTATCGTTACCACCAGGATTTAATTAAGGCTGAACCATATGTTCAGTCCTGAAAAATGACCTAAAGCCAGCACAATGTGTATCTTAATAGTTAAATTCACACAAACATAGCAGTAACGGTCTATAGTGGAGGTAAAACTTGTATATCCTTGAACATTACCTTGGGTGAAACCACCTTTATCAGCTCATTTAGGAAGCGAAATTTCCCAACTTCATTGTGAAACCGCTTCCCGCAGTTCTTCATGCAGGTCTCAAGAAGCTGGAAATCGTTCATAGACGGTGGCGGTTACAGTTATCGACGGCAGAGTGATGATAAAAATGGCGGGACGATCAAGAATAATGTCACGAGTTGTCTATTATGGTCTATTCCTGGTGCAAATTCAAGACAAGCGGGTTATTACAGAAAACTGTATGACAATCTCTTACTGTAAGTGCTTGCATAGCCTCCCACTCCTGTGGAGACTGGATTTTGTGGGCCAGAAGTCTGGTTCCAAACTGGGGCCTGGGGATAAAAAAAAAATTATATATATATATATATATATATATATATATATATATAAAATACAAGTAAAGAATTTTGCACAGCACGGATTTGAAATAAGCCACCGTTTGGCAACACGGGGCAATATGGAATAGGCAGCTTTTGGGATAGCAAACTGTATACAGTTGAAAAGACTGAAGGTGAACGTCGAAATGTTTGACGTTGAGAGCACCATATATAATACATTCAAATTGGAAAAATTACAGCAACCGATGGGGAACAAGTGTCGTGTCGTCTTACCCTTCTGGTTCATTGTTAAGTTGCTCGCAAAAGCCATTGATACTATCCCAGTCCGTCTCCTTGTTCGAAGGGTTGGTGGCCTTGTCTGGAAGAAAGGAAGAGGTACATTCCTCGTAAAATATTTCATAATCATCTGAGAGGCTTCTGCCGTTGTTTCAGTCTCAGAATTAAAGACGCGTTTTGGATGAGTGGTGAAACATCTTCAACGGAGGAAATTCAAGTCCAGTTCCCATAAAAAATATTTTCACAAGAATTAACCATGACCTGGATAACTGAGAATCTCCATAGACAAGAGGTACATCAGCTCCCCTCATGCCCTGTCCATAGAAAACTACTAATTCTACAACCCATGATGATAATAATAATAATAATGATGATAATAATAACAATAAGAATAATTGATAAATGATAAGAAGAATTTGAATATGCAGTTTTCTCAAGGGTTATTGACAACTTATACACGGATTTCACCCCCCTAAAACGAATCTCAACTCCAGTTTTTGTTTTTGTTTTTTAATGTTAAATTTTTAAAAAAAAAGGGTGGTGATCAACCTACAATTACAGTATCAACTTGTTCGGAAGTTTAGCGATTTTTATTTTATGATTATTTTGTTTTGCAGTCTAAGTACACACAACCCGGGACCGTATCTCTCGGTTCAAGAGGGCGCGGGTTTGTTTCCGTTTCGATCATCTGGTTTGACGGGAGCTAGATTTAATCTAGCTAGTTGGTTTGATTAGCAACCACTGGGCAGTGTTGCGAGCTCTTAGATAATGCACGGCTCTTTTTAAACCCCGAACAGTTAAAGCCACTACCATATTAATGTCAATACATCACAGCAACGAGAACACGGTATTTGACGAGATTTTTCTTTACGTTGACGTAAACTGTACTTCAAATTTGGTGACAGCCGCTTTTTTCACTCGCTAAAAACTATCCCCTTGGGAGGCTTTTAGAAAACACAACGGTCGATTTCAACTAAGCGGTTCTCTCCCGAGACCCTTAGCGGTATTTCGGCGACTGTCAGACAATAAAATGTTTAGGGGGATTTGAAATGTTCGATGACTTACTGATGCGAGACTGTAGGCTAACCTCTTCCGGAGGCGCCGCCATCTTTCGGGAATTCTAAACAAGTCGCCACTCTCGCGAGAATTTGTAAGATCTCGCGTGATCACCGGTTAGCGGGTGAGCGGAGAGAGCGTCTCAGCAGCGCCTCGGCTCGGTACGAAAGAGAAAAAGGAAAAGAACGGCGTGACATTGTGCAGGGCAATGCGTGCACAGTGACGGTTCAGTGCTGCAAGAAAGACGGTGTTTCCGGAAGAAGCTGCGACCAGCTATAACCGTGCACGATGCTTTTCTTTTTTACCGTTCTGTGATCTCGCTATCGGAAACGGCGTCGTCCGGGGTGGCGCGAATTATCCCGTCCATTCAGCCTTTGCAGACGACCGCCGTGCGGCTGAAAACTCCGCCGCTCGTCCCATTGGTTCGCCCCTCGCAGGGAGGAAAGTACCTCTCCTTCGACCGAAACCGCATTGCCTCCGATCACACAGATTTGTAACAACTGTAACCTCCCGGAGGGCGCGGACTGGAAATGAAACAAAACAAGACACGCCGAGCTAGCAGGCGTCTCGCCTTAGCTTGCTAGCTACGCTGACAACTTTGCTGACAATCTGATCGTTATCGATATCTGTCATCACATGTGTTGTTTGTTTTTTTTTAACCCGGTCGATAAGGACGTTAAATTTCGTTTACAGGTGTGCTTTCGTGAAGCCTGCGCCATAGATAGCAGGTGAAATGCTCCCCCCGTGGCGATTGAAAAGTTGGCTATAACCTAGCTAGCCGCATACCATAGTTTTTTAACGTGACTCACTGGCTGTGGATGAATGTGACGTATCGCAGCGTCGGGTGTTGCCTGGCCGTCTGCTCTCCACTCAAACTCCGCCGATGACTCGATTGTAACCGGGAGAGTGGGGGGGGAAGACGACTTCTTTTTTTTTTACCTCTCCTGAGACTCCTCCACATAATCTGGGACGCAAAAAAACCCGTCGATTACTTTTTATTTTTTTCTGGATTTCGGTGACGGACGCACTCGGGAGTCATGGGGTCACTGAAGGCTCTTCAGGAGTGGTGTCGGATACAGTGTGAAAACTACCACGGCGTGGAAATCAGAGACATGACAACGTCCTTTCGAGACGGTTTGGCGTTTTGTGCCATCATACATCGCTACAGACCGGAGCTGATGTAAGTACACACCGGTTTTTGAAGTGATCGTGAGAACTGTTTCTTTTGACTCTTGACCGAACGCGGTCCAAAGCTGACCCCTGTGATTCCCTGCGAAATCTTGCTGGTTGCACAAGCAGCTGTTCAAGGAGACACTCCTCTGGAACAGTGTAACAAAGTCCCTCCGTTTGTGTTATACACAGATTATACCACAAAAGCAGAACAAACCCAAACAGGGCCATCAGCTATTCTGCTGTGCATTGCAAACTCTACACGGATGGGAATCGCTATCCAAGATTAGTTTGACACTTTGAGTTACTCGTCTTCTTTTTAGTTTTGTAGTTGCCTCATCGTTTATTTTTTTTTCTTTGTGAGCGCAAAAAGAGTCACGTAAGTGGTGTGTGAGATGTCTAGGTGTGTTTGTGCCCTTTTCCAAAATCACCAATGGAGAGAGAGAGAGAGCGAGAAAGAGAGAGGGGATCCAGTGTGCTGTAATTAACACAGTCTGACAAACCCCACTCTGTCTGTAACAACACAACCTCCTCTCTGGATTGTACACCTACACACACACACATAGAATAGAGTCCAGCACCAACACACACACACACACACACACATCAGTGATTTGACTGTCTTGTTGTTCACACCAGACACTGGTTTGTGTCAAAGAGGGAGAAGTATTTGTCTCCGTTCCGTCCTCCCGGTGAGGAGCCCGAAACTAAAGAACCGCTTCGCTTCAATCAAAACCGTTCACCAGAAACAGTCACAACTGTGTATGACTGACTCATTGATGTTGTTTAAACATTCCGGAGGTGTGTGTGTGTGTGTGACTTGACTGGACAGCCTGTCACTATATTCATCTCATTTACATGAGCCCAAAGTTGTTGTTTTTTTTTTTTCCTTATTTTTGTCTCCTTTGTCTTTCATACAAATGCCCAATTGTGACTCAGCGCGACGTGCTCGGGTGGCTCATTGTGACAATCGCGGCTGATACACACAAAAAAAATTTGTGCATCCCTGTGATGTCGTCGGCGTGCCGAGCCCGGGGGAGGGGGAGGATCGTGCTGAAGAAGGGCTGAGTAAACGCAGCCAGCGAATGTCCCCCTTCTTGCAGAGTGGGGAAAAAATGCTTTGTAAAGGAAAGAGTTTTGACAATAAGCTTCTTGCTCTCAGGTGGTCCAGACTTAAGATTAAAAAAAAAGAAAATGTGATTACGCTTGGATTGCGGTCGGGAAAACATCCACCGGGGCTGCTCGCTGAAGGACAAGTCACCGAAGTGGAATTTATCTGCACACACAGCACAGCGGTAAAGCTTCGGAGTACAGTGGGCAACTCGTGAACACTCTTCAGTTTGTGACTCGGTCCTCCGCCCCCCCTGCTGCACCCCTTGTGTACAGTAGCCGCAGCAGATCCAGACAGACAGTCCGTCAGGCTAATCTGCAGCCGAGGCCTCCGCCTGTCAAACTGGATTTGCCTCTTAATGCCAGACCGTGCCATTGTGCCGCCGCCCGGGCCGTGTTTTCATCGGGCTCCCCACACGCCGCGCCGATGCGGTGGGGAAACGTCAGTACAGCCAATAGCCTCATCTGAATTTCCACAGTCGAGACCCAACTGTCACGTAAACCACCGGGGAGAGGAGCAAAACGCACTCTGTGGCCTAGTTAACAGAATGCGTGCATTGAGTGGGCTTCGGTTAAAAATAAATGTCGCCTGTGTCAGTACTTATAGACTTGCGACGAGTTCAAGCTTCCTCACAAGACTTAAGTACTTTTATTAATAGATTATCTGTATTTCACATCGTCGTTGCATCTTTTGTCAAACCGAGAAGATCGACCGGCCCAGCCGGGGTTCGATTGCGCGGATTAGAAGAGCATGACGCACGTCACCCCTCGGCAGTCCGTCTTCCCAAAATAAACCGAGGGAGAGAGGCAGCCGCTGTGGATTTATCTCGCACTCCCAAGAGTCGGCTGGCGCTGTCGATCTCGCGAGGCTCCGCGGCGGTGGCGACAGCCGGGTCCCCGTTTGCCACCGGGCGCGGTCGAACCCCGCCGCCGTGGCGCTGCCTTGACACGATCTCGACAGAAGAGCAGCTGCGCCCTGCGTTTATAACCATGGGAACTGGATTAGGGAGAACAAGAGGTCACTTTGTGCGGCTCCAACACCGGGCCCATTCACAAGGTTTCCGCCTTCTTGAGATTTCCACATGGCCCCAGGAAGCTCTCATGAGGGTCGTCGTGTCCGCCCGTCCCCTCTCCCGCCGGGTCGCTGTTGTTTTTAAAGCGCAGCACACTTTCCGACATACCTTTCGGGCCCCGTGGCAAAAAAAAAAAAAAAACAGCCAGGCTTCCACCCAGAGAACATCTCAAGACATTTTTCCAGCGTTTACTGCAGGATGTTTGCCGGCTGTAGTTCCCCGCCCCGGGCCTTTCGAGGGCTCAGCCTTGTAATTATCAGCCCATCGTTCCCCTTCGCCGATGCAACCCCCCCCAAAAAAAGTTTTTGCAACGACCAGGATTATATACACAGTGTGTGGGGCTGAGTGTGACTGCTCCGCATTTTGTGTGTGTGTGTGTGTGTGTCATGCTCATGCCAATTATAGCTTTTTCATGGTCCATAACATCAGCAGAAACAAGTCCAGCATGCCTAATATGGCTCCGTCCCGTATTGGCAGGGGGTTGATATTCATGTCTTGTCCTTAAAGCAGAGTTTACTGCAAAGCATACGCCGACGAGCCTCCAAACAAATTCCCTGCGTTTTTTGAAATGCAAGCTTTTACATTGTTTGATTTCTCTTTTTTTTTCTTTTTTTTTTTTTCTCGTCGCAGAGACTTCGGCTCACTCTCCAAACAGGACGTCTACGAGAACAATCGACTGGTGAGTGTCTTGGAGCCTCCCTTTTTGAAGTTCGCTTGATGATGTAATTTGTGGTAGGTGTGTTTGTTTGTTTTTATGTGTGTGTGTGTACAAGTGTTTTGTGTTGCCTCACTTAATCCCGATCAGGACATCAGCGGGAGGGAGGGAGATGAGAGCATCCGAGGTGAGCCGGAGGGGGGGGGGGGGAAACAGAATGTTCTAGAACTGAACGTTTTGGAAGGTTCGAAACCCACCCAAAAAAAGGCTGATTCAGCAGCTTCGGTCCTCAAAAACGGATTGAGAACCGGGGACGGCCTTTTCGCACATATTTCCCCTCGTTGGGGTTTTCCACATTGTCCGTGAGCAGACAGAACATCGCCGGATGAAATGGGAGTCTCCTTACTTTTTTTTTTTTTTTCTTTGGTCTGAGCTCAGCTTTTTGGCAAGTTTCTGCCCCGGTCGACCTTCTTTTTTTTTTTTTTTTAAATTCAGCAGCTTTCAGGGAAAATCGAGAGGCAGTTAGTTCCTGATGACTGCAAATAAAGGGTGTTTCTTAGTCAGATCCACGGTTTAAGAAGCCAATGCAAGCTCTTTGACTGTCTCCAGAGGTCGCAATAAGGACGTGCACGGGCCCAACTAGCCTTCCGCCTGTGTTTGATGGCCAAATATGACCTGAGGACAACGAAGCAATACGCCATCCTCTGGCCGAAAGTCAAAGTTAGATTTATTGTAAATTTCTCCGCATGTACAAGACATACAGAGGAATCCAGAAGATGTTTGTCACTTTCCCACGGGGACATGAAATTAACAAAGTAGTAATAATAAAGTGCACATAAACAGTAAAGTGCACAATAAACATTAACCTATAAAGTGCAAGCAGATACAATCGGCTGGTACCGAGGTGAAAGGAATGACGGAGAACAGCACAAACTTTGTTGTCAATTTCTCCACATGTACAGAGGGATCGTAAAAACGTTCCCACGGTGACATGAGATGAACAAAACAATAATAACATTCACAGTAAAGTGCACGATAGACAAACAATAAATGCAAATACACTCTACTGGTACTGAGGTGAAAGGATGACAGAGATTTAACCGCATAAAAAACGCAAATGTATAAATATGTGTAATTTGAATTTGAACATAGAGAGTAGCAGCAGAATTATCTGTATAATTTACTTGTCGGTAAGTAATACCGTACAATAGCAGGTGAGAAAATGAAGTGGATCTAAAGGTGTAAAAAATAGTGCAAAGTGCAAAATAGTGCAATATGTTGTCAGAGTCCAGTGTTTTGGGAGCCGGCCAGGGAGGTGGAGGAGCCGAGTGTTCAGTATCCTGACAACCTGGTGTGTGAAAACTGAAATGTAATTATATGTGTTATTCAAATGTAGAAAGTGGCAGCAGAGGTTTCTGTACAGTTCAGAAATGGATTTAAAGGCATTAAAAAAACTCAGTATATAGTATATAATAGAATAGCTGTCTGAAAATGTTGTTTATATTCCGCAGCCACATATCCATTGGCTCATTCTGCAAATTTCACCCCGGCGAGACATTCTCTGCATGGAAATCGCGTTTTCCCCCAGCGACTAAGGAGCAGGGAGCTCCGCGCGCCCGTCTGATCGATCACCGTATGCGTATTCCGCCCCTCCAAATATCAGGGACTCGTTCTGAAACTGAGCCCACGGAACGTTCAACGGGAATATCAAAACTTTGACTTTTTTTTTTTTTTTTTTTTTTTTTTTTTTTTTTTTGGAGAGAGATCCGTAGTAAAGACGCCTCTGGGATTTGGAACTAAAAAAAGATGCAGGACATTTTGTGACGGCACGAACCTCTTCCGATTAATTCAGGTTTGAAGCCGCTCTGCATTAATCCGGCATTATGGCTAGCGTTGGCCAGCTGGCTTGGTTTCGGAGCCGCTGCTGCTGCCGGGCGGTTATGTAACTCGGCCACCCTCTCATTTTCCCCGGTGGAATTTTTTCATTAGAGCCGCCGGTTATCTTCTTCTTAGAGGACAAACTTATGAACAACCGATGATAAGTCTTAACATCGGACACCGTATTGCTCCTGTTGGTTTGACCATGAGGACAAACAGGGTCATAAATTCATCCGCTATACCCGCTATAGCAAATAAACGGTGACTCACGTCGATTGGACGGCAGTTTATCACCGACTTGTGATTTCCCCCCTTCGCCCGTCTCAACGCCCTCCTCACTCTCTCTTCCTTTCTCCATCCAAGGCCTTCGAAGTGGCCGAGACTCAGCTGGGGATTCCGGCCCTGTTGGACCCAGAAGACATGGTTTCCATGAAAGTGCCCGACCGGCTCAGCATCATCACCTACGTCTCCCAGTATTACAACTTCTTCAACAACAAGTCGCAAGGTGAGACGAGATGGACTTGAATGACCCGACACTTGGCAAATAATGTAGCAAGACGTATAAGGACAAGACGGTGACAAGCTAGCTAAAAGATAAGATAAGATAAGAAGATAAGAACAACTTTATTAATGCCGAAGGAAATTGTTGTGCCAGAGTTACAGAAAATATAACAGTAATAAATAATAAAAAGAAAAAGGCAGAATTAGAAATAAAAATAAACTATAAAGTGTCTCAGTGAAACTATAAAGTGTCCTAGTAAACAAGTGATAAAACTATAAGTGTCTTAGTAACAAGTGAGGTAAGGAGTGCACAATAGTATGATAAAAGGAAAAATTGTAGTGTAGCTGTTATGAAATGAAATATTGCACAGTTCTGAATATTGCACAGTTGCACACAAATACAAGTTAAAATAAATAAATAAACTCTGAAGTGTAGAAGTATAAAGAATAATCTATAGCAAAAAGTCTTCATATTTAGACGATTGTTCGGAAGCAAAAAAAAAAAAAAAAATTAATGTACTGTAATTGCTGATTTATAATATTTGGAAATCCTTCACGCCGTTGCTTCTAATGACTTGAATTCTCCCGTTCCCGCCAGCGAACCCCCCTTGCTTGAAGAGGCTCAGCTCGGTCACCTGCAACGAGCCGGCCCAAAAAAGACCCCCGACCCCGCTGGAAGACAAAGAGGCAGAGGTAAGAACGGGACGCCGGCGCCGGCTGCCGAAACCGTGCGTTCATTCATCCATTTCGCGTCAATCGCACGTTAACACATTTTATTTTCGAGTTTTTTTTTTGTTTTTTTTTCCCTTTTCCTTTTAAGTTGGCCGGATCGAGCACACTCAAACGTACGATAGCTCCCGCGTTATCTTGTCCGAGCGGATACGCTCGCGCACGCGTATCCGAAGGGATGACATCACCGCACCTGTACAATCCACCACCCACCCCCCCCACTCCCTCCCCCTTCTTTGCTAGAACAATATACAATTACCACATGTTTTGTAATCCCCCTCACCACCACCTCGTCCCCTCATTCCTGTGTGGGCTTTGTGTTGCACAGCAGGGGAAACGCAAAGCACCAGAGGTAGAGTAAGTCCATAAAGATAGCTGCTGTATCCTGTCTCTCTTCTTTTGCATGCCTTCAACTTCTCCCCCCCTTCCCCCCTTCCCCCCCGTCCCCCATCCTCCCCATCGACCGGCATCTTCCGCCTAAACTTCCACCGACCCCCCCACCCCCGCCACCCCACCTCACTTCTAGATGGAAATCCATTCCACCCCCTCCTCTTCCTGTACCTCTCCCCCCTCACATCTCACCCCCCCCACACTCTCTGGTCCTGAGCCTAGGCAGTAGGATTGGGGTTCGGTGGGTGGGCTGGAAGTGGAAGGATAAAGAGATAGGTCAGTCCCCCCTCTTTTTTTTTTTTTTTTTTTTTTTGTTTAACAGCCACCCCAAAAATCTAAACCACTAACCGTACAGTCCTAACACCGTGTGCAATGGTTTTTTTTTTTTTTTCAATTTAAAAACAAAACTTGCTTCTTAAATGGTTTTATTTACTCATAACACAAAAGGTATATAACATAGTAGTTATCAATCAGATATGTAGCGTAGGAATACTAACCCCTGTTTGGATTTCTAACTAACATCCTTTTTTTTTTTTTTCTTTTATCGATGACATATTTGGTTCCGTTTAGTTGAAACGTTTAAAAACGGATGCATTAACGAAGCCGCGCGAATCACCGAGCAGCGTTTCAGTAACAAAAGTAGAAGTAGAGCTAAGCAGAATGGAGAAGAAAGTAAAAAAAAAAATCCAGATCCTCAAATCCTGACTTCATGTTTGATCTCCCCCTCCTCCCTCATTACTCTGCATCTCCCCCCCCCCCTGCACTCCCTCGACGTCTGCCCCGTTGTCTGACCCCCCCGTCCCCCCCCGTCCCCCCTCAATGCACACCTTGCGCCAGCCGAGCCAGCCTGTGGAGGAGGCGGCGGCAGTGGCGTTGGGCCCGGCGGCAAAGCGCAACACCCTCAGTAGCACCTGCGCTGCCTGTCAGAAACATGTCCACCTTGTGCAGAGGTTTCTGGTGGACGGCAAGCTCTATCACCGCAACTGCTTCAGGTGAGCGCCATGGCAACAGCACACACACACACACACACACACACACACATACACACTCATAGCTGTGTGTGTGTGTCTGCAACAACACAGGAAAACTCTTGACGTTCTGATTCCAGAACACGGCATGTTGCTAAAAATATGCCCCCGTTAAATGGAGCTGGAGATGGGCTTTGAAACGACATAAATACATAAAACAATAAAGTCAGTGCGTGAAGTTATTTCATCCCGAGCTCCGCGAATCACAATCTTCGTTTAAAAAAATTCAGATTTTGTTTTAATGAATATCAGATGATAGGTTGATTTTTTTTTTTTTTTTTTTTTTTTTTTTTCCTTTTGAAACGTTTAAGAATGTGATTTTTCCTCTTACCTCCTCAGTTTATTTTAATCCTTAAAAGGTTAAGTGTTAAATATAGTTTTCAAAAATTAAAAAAGAATTAAAATAAATAAAAAAATTGGAATGATCATGACATGAAAAATTAATATATATATATATATATATACAAACGTGTGTGTGTGTGAAGTTATTTCATCCCAAGCTCCGCGAATCACAATCTTCATGTAAAAATATTCAGATTTTGTTTTAATGAATGCCAGATGATATGATGGTTTTTTTTATTTTATTTTTGAAGCGTCTAAGAATGTGATTTTTCCTCTTACCCCCTCAGTTTATTTTAATCCATAAAAGGTTAAGTGTCAATTATAGTTTTCATAAATCAACAAAGAATTAAAATAAATAAAAAAATGGGAATGATCATGACATGAAAAATTAATATATATACATACATATGTGTATATACACACACACAGACATATAAATACATACACATATATAAGCATATGTTCCTATGCTATGTATTAATATGTATGTATATGGATGTGAATAAGAATTGCAGACATTCTGACACAAACTCCTGACATCCTATAACCTTTCCCTCCTGTCTTCCTCCTCCCAGATGCACTGAGTGTCACAGCACTTTGCTTCCCGGATCCTACAAATTAGGGACGGATCCCGGGGCGTTGGTCTGCACGCACCACCTGGCAAGGCACCATTCAGCCAATCAAAACGGCAGGCCCGATCTCAGCAAGAGGATGGCGGTCACGGCCCAGCCCTCCCGGGCGGACCGTGTCCCACCCCACCCCTTCACAGACCAGGGGGAGGCTCCCTCCCTGGGGAGCGGCGACAACGACGTGGACAGGACCGCTCACGGCGGTGACGCGGCCGCCCCCGCTACAACGGACGAAGCAAACCCCTCGGGGAACGCCGTCCGGACGGATGAGAGCGGGCAGACCGGGGAGACCCCGCGGAGCTCCTCACCTCCGAACCCCTTCGACGAAAGCGAGGAGGAGGAAGAGGAGGAGGAGGGAGAGCACGTCAAGGAAGACCCCGAGACACCAGCAAAACATAAAGTCAACGGTGACCTCCCTTCAACGCCTGCAAGTAGACACAGCTGCCCCCCGCGGCCGGTACCGGCGCCCCGGAGGATTTCGGAGCCCACGCCCCCGCCCCGCCCCATCCCGCGGGTGCGGTTGCCCCGGACGACGGACGGCCTCACGGCTGGTAGGTGTTTGCCCTCGGAATCGCTATTGAAGCATTTAAAATCAGGAAGCTGAGATAGTGACATTACCCCTTTTTATCCGGACCAGCAGGTGAAAATCAGAAGCCCCCCACCCCCCCCAAACCACGGGAAAGATCCCACTCTCCCGCAAGGTAATTGAATTTGAATCTTTTTCTTTTTTTTTAAAACCCTCATCACTTCCTTTTGTCTCATCTGCATCACTCATGTTGTCACGGAAACAATGTAGTCACGTCACTCGTGTTTTTTTTTTTTTTTTTTTCCCCTTCCCCGCGTGAACTCTGCAAACTCATCATATACGTGGATGTACTGCGCTGCCCGTCTCACCCTCCGTGACGCACCCCGAATCTACCCCCATCACTCTTGTGTCTCACTGTCCAGCCTGTCCGGCGGCCCCCATAAACCCAAAGACCCACCGTGGCTCGCCCTGGTCCAATCAGAAAGCAAGAAGAAGAAAGCCCCTCCCCCTCCCCCCGCGGGCCTGGCCACACCTCCCAACGCAGGCTCTCTGTCCTCTCTCAAAGGCGAGGACTCGAGACCCAGCACCCCCCCGCAGCCCCCCAACCCCTTCGAGGACGACGAGGACGAATGCAACGAGGGGGCGGAGGGAGACGAGGGGGGCCCGGTTCCCGTGGCGGCGGCGGCGGCGGCCGGCCACCCGTGGTACAGCATCACGCGGGCGGCCGATGCCCCGAGCGCGGACCCCCCGCCCGCCGGGGGAAGCTCGTCTCGCTCGGCAAGCCCGGGGAGCGGCAGGAGCAAAAAACGCCCGGCGCCCCGCGTCCCACCGCCACCCGCCGCCAACCAAGGTCAGGAAACATTTGTTGACGAGTTACAAACACCATTTTTATCATCTTCCTCTCTATTCGTCCCCAACTATTTTCAATTCTGATGGAATTTCTTCTTTTCTTGTTTATTTGCTGAATTCTACCCTCAGCTGCACCTCATTCTCAGCCCTCTTCTTGCTCTCCAGCTCTCAGCATAGAGAGTCTGTCCTCCGGCTCGGACCACAGCTCCTCCCAGCGCCGGCCCGGCAGCGAGCAGGAACACGGCTTCACCAAGAGCGTCTCGGAGCCCTCCATATGTTCGCCGTCCGCCGCCTCCTCCTCCTCCTTCACCGAAGGCCTGCCTCATCCCTGCCTCTCCTCTTCCTCCTCCTCCTCCTCCCCCTTGCCGTCGAGCGCCAGCTCAGCTCCCGCCACCCCGCAGACGAGCCGCAGCTCGGAGAGCAAAGGGAGCGGGCCCTCGCCGCCGCGGCCCCCGACGACCCCGAGCCCGTTAGCATCAGCGCCTGTCCTGTCACACAAAAAGGTAAATAATCCCCCGCAGAGCATAGAGCGTCCCTTAAAGACGCGTGGTGATTTGTTTTTTTTTTTTTTTTTTTTCCTCCTCATCGCAGCGAATATGCAAGGAAAATCCATTCAACAGGAAGGCCGCTTCCTCTCCGGCCAAATCCAAAACCAAACCGCCGAAAGGCCCTCGACCTGCGAGACCCCCGGCGCCCGGTCACGGCTTCCCGCTCATCAAACGCAAGGTAGAGGAACTCGGCAAATTTTTAAAAATGTGGGTTTCGAGAGAGATAGATAAAGGCCGGACGATCACCCTCCGGTCCCGTGCTAACGCTAACACAGGTGCAGTCGGATCAGTACATCCCGGTGGAGGACATTCACGGGGAGATGGGCCAGCTGGAGACGCAGCTGGACGAGCTGGAGCGCAAGGGGGTGGAGCTGGAGAAGAAGCTGAGAGACAATCCCAACGGTCAGCTGAGTTCTCTTAAAAACGGTCCAAATCGAATTCGCAAAGAATTTGATATATTATCGTCAAATGAAATCAGCTGAGGGTCAGAGCGGATTCGCTGACCTCTTTCTGTTCCTGCAGACGAGGATGAGGAGCGCCTGCTGGTCGACTGGTTCACCCTCATCCACGAGAAACACCTTTTGGTGCGGCGGGAAGCAGAGCTTGTCTACACGTGAGTAGCAGCCAGCCATCATTGGACTTTGCTAATTATACCCCATAATCGGCAACTTGTGGCACTAAAAAAAAAAAGGTGTTCAAAATGTTTGCAACAAATCCTCTAAATGTGTTTTTGGTGTGCGCAGGGCGAAGCAGCAGAACCTGGAGGAGAGGCAGGCGGACGTCGAGTACGAGCTGCGATGCCTCCTCAACAAACCAGGTTTGCAAGACAGCTTCCATCCCACAGACTAGAAGTCAAGTTGTTGAACAGTCAAAAAAACAGGGCTTTAGCATACAGGAGGTTCTCAGTTTACGCTGGAATTCCCTTCCTACATAACATGATTATGCAATTTTTCTAAGTTGGAACTCAGACTCAGTACAGAGCATAAGTACTGATATCACTCACTAACGCTAACTGAGGCATACAAGGCTATTGCTTATTGTTTTTTTGCCCTATTCTGAGCCTTTCATCATCTAATTTCACTTCCACGGAGATGGTTTCCCCTTTGAAGCACTGCTCAGAAGAGTTTGACATATGCCTGGGAGCCACAATGAAGGGCAAAAAGTTTCCCAAAAAAAAAAAACACATGAAAACAGAAGTAGCAGCAGGCATTTTTAAACAAAGCGTTTGTCCACGTCCGCTTGCCAACTAGTTCCTGTGCGGAATTTTCTTTTAACGTTGCAAACAATGTACATCGGAATGATGGAACAAAACCTTCTTGATAACTTATAGGAGATCACAATGTAACCATGAAACGCCGTAGGTTGAGGACATTATAAAACAAAAACTTCCTATAGTCAGCTTAAGCTCTTCATTCAGCAACTAATGAACTCTTATCACCGTGGCAACCCCTGTTACACCCAGCTCATTCCGATGATCTCATCAAATGCTCCTCTGATGTTTTTGGTTATTATTTTCGAACGGTTCGGACTCGTCCCAACACGCCAGGGCGCCGTGTTTGCGCCGTCTTGAGTCCCGCGGTGACGAAAAACGTCAGCGCAGCGCGTTGTGACACCGTCCTTCCCCTCTTTTTGCCAGAGAAAGACTGGACGGAGGAGGACAAGAGCCGGGAGCAGGAGCTGATGGCCGAGCTGGTCACCATCATTGAACAGCGAAACCAAATAGTCAACAGCATGGACCAGGACAGGCAGAGGTAATCAATAATCGATAAGTGACAGGCAGAGCAGTGCGACGAGTGGGCGACCCAATAACGAAATGTCTCTCACAGGGAAGAGGAGGAGGACAAATTTATGGAAGCCATGCTGAAAAAAAAAGGTAGGACGACCCGCCGGCCCGACTTGACTGATCCGTTTAAACGAGTCCTCTAGTTGCAGATCAGATTTACGCTTTCAGCCATTTACCTCGGAGCAGTTAGACCTTGCTCGTAGTTTCTTTCACATATCAAGGAGAAGTTGACGAACCGTAGCCCTGAATCGAAATCGGACTCTCGGCCAAGTAATAATAAAAGCACAGGACTTATTATAACGCATCTCACTACATCATTTCCTTCACCGGTTGCGTTCCCAGACTTCCACAAGGACTCCGACGGCGAGCAGAAGAAAAAAGGGGCAAAGTTCAAACCCATGAAGGTGCTCAAGAGGCTGAGCCACAAAGGGGAGCCCGGCAAAAGCCCCCACAAGGACAAAAGCTGAGAGGCTTGAAAAAGAAAAGACCTTTTTCCTCAGAGAGGATTCTAACAGGACTAAAGACAATGACAGATGTGAGCACAGATAAAGAGGAAAGGTGTAGTCCGACTTCGCTGACTTGAAGTGCAACATAGAACCCCCTCCCTGCTTTTTTTTTTTTTTTTTTTTTTTTTACTCGACGCTTCAAAAACTCTGCGGTGACTATTTTGTTGCGTTATTTTTTTTTGTGCTTTAAAGATACGGTATGAAAACTCAAGTGCTTTAAGAGCCGATGTATTTACAAGCTCTGACCTCTACGTGTCGTATAGGTTTTTTTTTTGTTTTTTTTTTTTCAAATGACTGCACTGATTTCTCGCGTGTTGCTTCGGTATCACCCCCCCTTTGACGCGTTCATCCTCATTCCCCTGCCCCGACCAACGCCATGTCTGGTTTGAGCCTGTGGTACGAGATGTTTTTTTTTTTTGTTTGTTTTTTTTTAAGATAAACCTTCCTTTTGGATTTCACCCCCAACTTTTAATATGGTTAATCAGATTGATTTCTAAGCTGCTATGTTATGATCACTTTTTGTCCCCTCCTTAGGTTTTTCAATGCATCATGTTTGTAAATGCATCATCTGAGATGTAGGTGAATGCAAGGGTGTGCACGTGTGTGTGTGTGTACAAAAGTGCAAAATCTGATCAGATTTAGTATTATGCCGCAGACGTCTGCTATACAGTTTTATTAGCATTGTTTCATGAGACAAGTCATTTAGATGCAGATGAATTTTAACAACTGTAGCAAAATACTAGTTTGAAACTTTTGGGGAAAACCTGGACGTTCAATCCTTAATTTATATCTGCCTGCATTGGCCTTTTTTTTGTATGTTTCCACATCTTGCCTTCAAGTAGAGAGGTTGTTTTTGCACATTGCCAGTAATTTAACTGTATTTGAAACATTATCTGTTTGAGGTTGTGTACGTCCTAACATCCTTACAACTGTTGTGTCATTTAAAGATCCTTTGTGTTTGTCCCCCATTTTAAATGGTTCATCTGTTTTTTAACTGCGCTTCGGCTCTGTGCCTGTCTTTCTGTCCACCTGCAAACCCCCAAGGGCTTCTGTCTCTGTCAGCTAGTCATTTTCCTCAGGCAGCAGCAGGATTAAAAAAAAAACTGACACTGGAAGGCAGACAAAATAAAAAATGAAGTTAAAGGCGGTAGCCTGTGTGTGTTTCTTGAAAATTCACTTCTCTGTCTCTAGACTCCATGGCAGCTCCTGCAGTTTCAAACCACGGAAACAAATGTCCAGTCAACAGCAGTCAGTCCCCTCCGGTCCCCTGTCCTGCAGGTCCATCGGTTCTGCTCTCCTCTCTGACGTCTCCGATGACATTTTTGGAATTCTGTCTTTATCCAGCATCTTCAATTCTCGGATTTTCTAAATTGGAAATGTAACACTTCAAGTATGCAGAATCCGCAAACAGTAAATATGTAGATCAAACTTTTTATGAGATGTGGGGACGGGTCACAACAGCTTGTCTCATTCAACATAATTTCAAAAGATTTTGTTAAAAGATGCTTGTGTTCTAAAAAAAAAAAAAAATCAAACTGGCATGGTTACTCTGGAGGAAAAATTGGTAAATGATTGCACGATTATTTTTAAGGAACAAAGAAATATGCTCTTTACACACAGTATACATGTTTTTTTTTTAAGTTTTCCATTGAGCTTCATTATTTTTCCCATCATCAAACTACAAACTACAAATTCCTTTGGGATTGCTAAAAATTTGTTTTGGAATCCCCCATCATCTATAATTTGTCAGCATTACACTGAATTTTTTGGACCGTGTTGGTACATGTTCTATTTATGGCCACTAAGGGGCACAGTTAGCCACTTGAACCAAACCAGCTAACCAGTATTAACAAGTTGGCACCAACTGTTTACCTGCGATATCTCAGTGTTGATGATGTGGAGGTATGGCTTTTCCTGTCCAAGAGAGGCCATATCTTTCAGAAATTGCCTTCTCTCTTCTATTTCATCTAGAACTGAAAAAGAAATACAGACAATTTGCACATTCCTGTATTCTGCACAATTAATTAATTATACATTATTTTGATATTCATAATTTGATGCTGCTACTCCATGTGGCCCCAATTGCCCCGCTGGGATAAATAGAGTTTATTCTGATTCTGATGCATAATCAGGAGAAAGACCTGAATCAGAATTGATCCGTCACTTCAAATTGCAACGCACAACATTGATTATTTTTGGCATAAACCACTGTTGTGTTTCCAACAGTCAGCCTTACCTTCCTGATAGCGGTCTACCTCCTCTATGCCTGCACGCTTTTGACAGGCGGCCATGGTAGCCACAGGCTCTTCCTGTCCCGTTGCCATGATATTTTGAAGCCTCGTCTTTTCTTTCTCCAGGTCTCCTAGAAACAATGAGAATGACAAAACGGCGGGTTTCAAGAAAATCAGATAGTGGTAAAAATGTCTAAAAACCCTACCCAGGTTTAATGAGGGGGGGAAAAAAACCTGCTCTGCATTGAAAGAGTATGCAAGGGACTTGTCAGAGCATCAACGGACACCAGCTGAGGATGTCACATACGGGTGGGACCAGGGCGGAACTTTTCTCGGATGTAGCTGTTGCCAGAGCGGCAGGAGTCCAGGCTGCGTTTCTGAGGCCTCCCGGGCAGCTGTGTGGGGACACTTTTCCTGGGTTTTTGTGGGAGGTTAACGGCCGCCGTTGGCAGACCACCAGTCAGTGGCAACCTCTCTCCATCTGGGGTGGAGACAATTTCAAAGTTGCGAGTGGCAATCCAAAATGTTGTGATGCTGAATGTGTCAAACTTTTTTTATTATTATCTTTTTAAATCTGTGCCATATAAAAAGGCTATTATTCCAGATAAAAAATTAACACGCAGACACATGTCCATATTTTCCAATTCATATTTACCATCAACTGGGAATAAGGTCTATATTGGAAGCATTTTCAACTATCAGTTCCATTTGACTTTGGGTTTGATTGGCATGTTTTCTCAAAACATGCCAATCAATGTCCTGAAGGGAAACATTATACTATAACCTGAGAAATATGATGACATTTTTAGGAAAAAAAATCTATACAGAACACTAATCTATGCAAATACAAATTCACAAATAATGGTGAGTATAATGAAACACTGATATATTACACCACGCCCCGCCTAAACTTACTCTTCAAGCACTGGATGATCTGTTTTCTTTGCAGGTTGCTGAGTTTGGTTTCCTGCATCATCACTGAACACCAGGAGAGAGAGAGGAGACTCAGAGCAGAGGCTGAACGCACTGAAACATGCAGACTACTTTGGAAAGTAGGTCAGGCACGACAAAAGCCTGGTCTTACGTAGCAGCATGTCGTGGGTCTCCTTGCTGTATGTCGGGGTCCTGGGGGTGTTCCACAGCTGTCCCCCCCCAGCTTTCCTCTGCGAAGAGCTGTCCATCTGCAAGACATGCAGTCAGAAAACAAGCTTCAGGATCCCGGTTGTTTACTTCAGTTGCTTGAGTTTCTTCTTTTCCAAATCTATACAGTAGGTCAGATAAAGTCTAGGGCAGATTTACAAGCTCTTGCGTACATTTCAAACAGTCTAGAAGTGACATCACAGACATCTTGGTCGCACCGTATTACATCAGGCCTTCCAGCCTTTCCCCGAGCAGGGGCGCCGGGCCCCCCTGTGACATCACAACCGCTCCTATCATAGCGGTGTAATCTGTGACATAATACCACAACATCTCCTTGTGATGTCATTTCACCACAGGCACTGCTGACACTGTATAGGAATAGAAAACAAGCTATGATTTTAACCACTCATTCAATATGTATGATCAGGATATAGAGAGCATGGAGAGTGTTCACCCTAACCTCTTTTTTTAATATCCGGGACTATATTTTTATATGTGATTGGAGATAATACTAAATACAACATACAAGCAGCGAATATGTCTGTTAAGGACATGATCACACTGAAAACAGCGTAAAATATATTCGGATATTGAGACTGCTAATTTTTTCTGGCTTTTTTTTTAAAGCTTTTTAAGCGTGGTACCTGAAGTATATTTGTCTCCAAACTATTGGAATTAGTGCGCAAATGTGTCACTTCCAAGCGTCAGTCGTCATGAAGATAATTTTGTGGGTTTCGAAATAAAGATTTCAAACTGCTTAAACAAGCGAGTTTGTTTTAGCTAACTCAGCTTTGTTCTGTTTGTCGCTCTCATGCTAGGTGGCTAACAATTGACCGGCTAATAGAAGACTCACAAGTACAGGCAGATAGACATAAAGAAAAATAATAATATAAAAATAAATACACATAATAAATCTGAATTAGGAGAAGAAACGGAGAAAAGGTGCCTAAATACCTTTTCAAGAGACAACATCCAATGTTAAGGTCTGAAAATCCAGGGGACGAGAAGAGGATCTACGGTTGCTATAGCAACCAAAGCACAACAACAAGCATTTCCATGTACTAAATATAACTGCTTATTGATAACACCAAGTTTTAAGTACTTTATACTGATATGATATTAATCATGACACATATAGCGTCCGTGTTATTAGTTTTATTAATATATTGAGACATATACCATCAGTATTGTATTTATTTTCTAAACGCATGGACAATATATGGTCACTAGATGGAGACAAAGGCAGATATAAATATTTATTTGTTTAGATCAATCCATTACATTATTATCAAATATCCTTCACATAATATGTTTTCAGACTCGATGGGTCTCTTTGTATCTTCAGACTCGATGGGTCTCTTTGTATCTAATACTGTATAATACTTAATGTACAATTTCAAAACACCATAATTATATTGTTACCGGCCTTCTAATGTAGCCAATTAGCTTGTATTTGCGCCACGAGGCTAAATACTCTTTATCAACCACTTGAAAAATCCCATTATGAAATCTAATAGGATAACAAAACACTTTATAACATTTAAGTATGAAATACGAGTACACACTGATTAATATTTGTCGGAAAAAACGATTTGAACCGTGAAAGACCTAAATCCTAAAAAAAGGTCAACCAATGGCTTTTTCACCCGGTTTTACACTTTTCTGTCTATCAAAGTTACAACTAATAGATGATATACCTTCATAGTAATTATACTTGATAAGTGACTGTTCTGACAGGACATGGTGTGAAAAACTGACAGGTTACTCAAGACCTTTCGCAAAAATCACTCAAGCAAAACAAACTAAGAGAGATTATGTAATGTGCTTCACATCGTAAAGAGGCTGTTTTCATGCACTTGACCTCTGCGGTTTATTGCTCGCATAGATGATGTTTTGTGCATTCTACACTGCATGGGGATGGAGGGAGTCTTTATCAGCGATCCCCTCGTCATCAGCAATAACCAGCAGCCAGGGGTCCACTATCTTTCGGTGGGCAGCAGTCTGTTTCTGCCGTATGTCCACCGATAACAACAACCACGATCACCTATCACAAACATGTTCCTCAGAAGTCAGAGCTGCATGTCTCAACAAGGAAAACCTGCGTGTACGTGCGTGTTCAACTTATTAGCAGTCTGACGTGACAAAAAGCCCACATCGTGGAATATTTACTTTTTTTTTTTGGTTTGTGATCTGTTTGGTTTTATGTTGTTTGTGTCACTGTGTGTAAGAAGTGTGGAAGAAGCCGCGGAATAAAGTACTATTGAATATTTGATACTTTTTGTTTTTGGAAATACTCCCCTTCCATATCACAATTGAATTTGCACACAAACACACACACACATTACATGCAAGAAAAAACCCTTGCCTTGAAAAAAGAAAAAAAAGAGACAGAGAGAACACAGCACTCATTCACTTTGCAGGACAAATGTTTTTTATGTTGATTTCATTTAAATATCTTTTCAGGTGACTATTAACACTGTAGCTGTGTGTATGTGTTTGTCATTCAAATAAATAGATGTATTTTATCATTATTATCAAAACACTTTGTCCTGTTTTGCATGTTCTTACTGTGGTAGGCACATGTTTGCATGAATATGGTAGCGGTTGCATGAAAAATATGTTTTTCCAGCAGATAAAGAGAAGCCAAGATGAGATACTTATCATAATGGAGTTTGATGAAGTAACCGTTATGTTTTAAATCTTAACACTGACATAGGCTTCTCAAAAAAGCAGATCTATTTAGGCTTCTCAAAAGATTTTGAGACATGTTAAAATACCACGGTCTCTTCATGACATCTGGATTGAAATGTGTTTTCGGTGTTGGACTTTATAATTCATTAATAAGCATTAATCGAACCACATTAATCTTCCTTGTGTTTAGTTTTATGTTGAGACGGACGGTGTAGGTCGGTGAATATTTTGGCGATTGTGAATGGGCAATCTCCAAGGCGACACTCCACCTCCTAACGGTCAAAAACCTACGTGAAAAAGAGAGATTTGAAGTCGTAGTTGCAGTTGACAGAGATAGACGAGTGAGAGGGGGAAGAGATAGCGGGCCAAGGATGGAGAGAAGGGGGCAACTCTGAGAAACTGTTTCTGGGGCCTTTTCAAGCACCGGGTCAACTGTAACAGGGATCAGCGTACTGTTTGCCCAGGATAAGGTGGATGCGTCGTGGGGGGAAAAAAAAAAAGCTAAACAGAAAAAAGAAACCTCATCATCCAAAGTCAATCGGCTCCTTATCCAAGCACTGAATGGCTGTCACACAGGCTGTGCTTCCCTCCTTCAGCTCCTTCTCCAACTCCGCGCACAACAGCAACATGAAAGTAAGTCTGACGATGTGACATTCCCGTGTGAAAAACAAATATGTGAATATATTTTGATTCTAATTTGATTCAAAAAATGCCGGGGTCAGGATCCACATTTTTCGATATTTATTTATTCAAACGCTTTTTAATGAATATAATGATGCACTTCAGATGCTTTACAGCGTTACAGTTTAGATATTGCGTCTTTTTTCGTAAAATTTATGATTCTTTATTTACGTCGTTGAGATGTGACACCTATTCTGAATCTGAAATTAAATCTGGGTAAATTTCAGTGGGTTTTCGTCTCCTTGTGTGTATCCACCAGTTATGCTTGCGAGGGAGATGGCGGCAGAGGGTGAAACCTCTGGACAAAAATAAAATAATTCAATGTTTTGACATATTGACAATATTTGCCTTCTTTTTAATTTGTAATATAATTACAAACAAACATGCCATGAATAATTTCAAATTAGTTGTTTTTTTTTTATTTGGCAAATATTGCTTTTAATTTGTCAGTTAAATATGGAATCATAAATGGGGTTGTTCAGTGTGCAAACTATAGATTCTTTAAATTCTAATTCCCTTTCATTTAAACATACACCGTGTATATGTTGATTTTTCAGATAAACGTACATGAGGATCTCATTTTAGTATGGTCTGCTTTTTAAGTAGGTTAAGAGATTTACAGTATTTCCGAACGCGAGCATTATTTCGAATATCAACCAGGTGCAGATGTCATATTTTTCAACCTGTTTCTCGTCATCGAATTGGAAACCAATTCCCAGCACATCACTCTGTGTTACTGTGTTAGTGTGAGATCAGCTGTCTGGAGTTGTTAAAGTTACTTCACTGCTATGAAAAGTGCAATTGCTTCACTGATAATTTACTACATCCATAAAATATCCAAGTCCGTTTTGGCCGCAACTTGAATTGATTATAACCCGCAGCAGCATCTGCCTTGGAAACTGCACGCGGTCAAAGCGGGGACCATTTTTGGACTTGCTATTTTCCTTGCAGATGTGTAAGAAGAACAGCTATCCAACAAACAATTTAAATGTCTTTTCCCAGTTGACATGATGAGTTTGAGAAATGGGCTCAGAATCGACATTGCAAGACACGAGTTTGATACTTGGCATGATACACAGCCTGACTTTATGGCTCTTTTGTTAGACACGGTTGATGGAGCATCAAGTATTGCGACCTGTAGCCCATTATTTTGGTACATTTTCCTGAACCTTGTGTGACAAGTCCATTTCTATTGGATTGTGCCGAACTGTCCGCCGTCTCCATCCACAGGTGTGGGCATCTGAGAGCGGGTCAACTGCTCTGGACCCTACAAACAACAGACTGTCACAAAGTAGCTTCCAGCAGCAGCAGCAGCAGCAGCAGCAGCAGCAGGAGCAGGAGGAGCAGGAGCAGGTCACTGAACATGTGAACGAGGAGCTCCTGGATGACGACAGCCAGGCTTCCTGGGATATTGAGCTCCTGCTCTCAGAATGGGGCAACTCGTCGCCCGAGCTCAACCCTTCCCTGGACAGCAACGATCGGCGGCTCCCGCAGCTCGACCCCAACGCAGGGCATCAAGAGGACCAGCCGGGTCTGGAGATGCAGGTGGACAACGGTGGCCTGCTAGCTGAGCTCCTGTCCCCCGCAGGAACGTCGGCGTCAGTCCAGCCGGAACTGTATCACCGTGACCATACTGACTGCCAGACCGGCTGGGTTTCATTTCCCAACACGGTGGGCGTGGATCAAGTCGGCTACTCCCAAGGGAGCGGAGCGGACAGACAAAGAAACCACGGCAAGGTCACGTCATGGGACTTCGGCCATTACTATCAACATCAACACATGTCTCAGGTGACCTACCCCGACGCCAGGTTCTTCCCCACTCAGGCGATGACCCCCGACCCTCGGAACTACGGCTACTTCCCCCACTTCAACAGCAACGCTAGCCTCTTCTGTGACTACGGCCAGGGCCAGCCCGCGGGTCACGTGCCTCTACATCAGCAGCCGCTTTTGATCGCTCCGCAACTCCCGTCCGGTGAAATTGAGACAAAACGTAGCCGTCGGACGACGGGGAAGAAAAGGCCTTCCATCCACAGCTGCGAATACCCCGGCTGTAGCAAGACCTACACCAAGAGCTCGCACCTTAAGGCTCACCTCCGCACCCACACAGGTGAGCCCCTAGTCACAGACGCTACATGTAATCTTAATTTTTTTTTGGTTTGCGTGTCATCGTTTGTGTCGTTCCTCTCCCAACAGGGGAAAAGCCTTACCACTGTTCGTGGGAGGGCTGCAGCTGGAAATTTGCCCGCTCAGACGAGCTGACGCGTCACTACCGCAAACACACGGGGCAGAAACCCTACGAGTGCCTGCTGTGCAAGAGGGCCTTCTCCCGCTCCGATCACTTGGCCCTGCACATGAAGAGACACATCTGATGCTCGTGCATACATACAAACACACAC
Source organism: Fistularia commersonii (assembly GCF_037954325.1). Lineage (NCBI taxonomy): Eukaryota > Metazoa > Chordata > Actinopteri > Syngnathiformes > Fistulariidae > Fistularia > Fistularia commersonii. The sequence continues at coordinate 4,957,165 of NC_141318.1, forward strand.
ATACATACATACATACACATGCACGCACACAAACACTAACATGAACACACATCCATGCACTAATTGTCCTGGACATTCGGATGACATTTAACCATAACAGCCTTGATGCTGATCTACTGAAATTGGTTTGCGACAGTAGCTGGTTTTGTGGGATGGATGTCTGTCTGAAGTTGTTATTCAGTTTTTTTTTTGAAGTACTATTTCATATTTGTGCTTCAAGTTTACTACCACTACTATATTTCTGTTGAAATAACTGAAATCCAGCTCAGACGCAATCAGACATGGACTGACTGACCTGTTTGAATACAAACAAGAACGGTGGTTTGCTTTTAATTAGCATTATGACTACGCAACATGTTTTCAGGGACATGTCAGGACACGCACACACACACACACACACACACAAAGGAAGCATTGTTTCAAGGACCTTTACAGGTTTGGTGCTTTTCATTCTTCTCTGCAGTACAACTTTACATCTTCAGCTCTGGTTCTGCAACCAGAGACAATGAAGGATACATAATCCGCTTCAAAGCATGGCTAAAGATACAGACAAAAAACTAAATAAGACAGTGGTAAAAGTAGAAGTACTACACCGCAGGTCTTTACCCCTGTCATATGGAATATGCGCCGGTGGGTGTTGACGGTAAAGAGGTTTCGCAGAAAAGCAAAATAATCGATAATTCCCCCTTGAGGGTTTTAAAGTTACGTAAAAAGCCGCTGCAGAAATGTAAAGAGACAAAAGCAGAGGTACTTTTGTTTAAAAATACTCGGCAGGCGTTGTCAGGGAAAGAAATACTTGGAGATGTACAGGTTCCTGCAGATTCTATTCTACACTGACAGAGCACATGGGCTTCATCATTTCCCACGTAAGGACGAAAAGAGGACGAGACATATGTATTTTCTTTTGATATAAAAAGACTTCTCTTGACACTCAACAACACGTGGGCCACTGAAATAAGCGAAACACTGTACACACTGCAGGCGTGAAGACAGTAGCCTTCAACACTAAAAAAGACCTACTGAGAGACGTGTGTGACAAGGTTATAAGAGTAGCAACTCAGTCGACAAAGTTGTGACAGCTCGGACGCGATACTGCCGATGATATCTTTGTTGAATTCACCTTTGGCTGGGAACTTTGGTTGATTGTATTTTAACTTTAAGCGTCCGATTCTACAGTAAACTCAGGGCTGTGTATTTCACTTTTTTGTCCGATTTGTGTTCGTCTAGGAATTTTAATTTAAGGATGTGTCTATGTTTTTGTCTCGCTAGGCTGTGAATAACCAGCATTTTTCTCATCTTTGTCTTCTATCATCTCAAAAGACGGAGAATATTTATTAATCTGATGTTTTATCCTAAGAAGATACTATATAATACAGATGGTGTTTTTGTAATATTAAAAAAATAGTGCTTTATAACGTTTTAAATTGTTGTTTTCAATGTTGACGCTACAATAAAGACCCTTGAATGCTGCCTTTCAGTGTAAAATTAATGAAAAATTATTCCACCTTCTTAGAGGAATTCTCATACGTGAAGATGAACTGAATCATGTATTTAAAAAAAAAAAAAAAAAAAAAAGACATTAGACTCCAGAGGGCGAGGGTGTCTGGATGTATCTGCCAGATGACGTAGCTTTGCAAAATCTACCCGTGTTCTTTTTGCACAGCGGGTCGGCTGCTCAGTTGTGTGTGTGTCAGCAGAGTTTCTAATCCGGGCAGGTTAGGATGAGGCTCCGCTTACATAACTCGCTGATTCATCCTGATTATGTCAGATAACGTCGGCCGTCATCACATTACAGACATGGACGGCTTTAAGAAAGACTAACAAAGGGGGAATCAAGTTACGCATTCGTCAGTAGTTCTGTGTGTGTGTGTGTGTGTGTGTGTGTGTGCGCGCACATGCATGCACAGCTTTGCTTATATCATGCATCTACACGCTCCAAATCGCAGGCAGATCACAGGTTATGAGAATTAGCTTCTCGCTAATGCTGGTGTGACACATCACAAGTACTGTATTACTGTAATCTCATTACATTGGTCTGTCTGTATGCGATAATGTAAGACACGACTGATCTAATCATATTACGATTACTGAACCAAATATGTCATGTCAGAATCAGTGTGAGAGGTTGTTTTTTGTTTTTTTTTTAAATCTTACACTGCGCCCTTAGGATAACTTGATCCTTCTGTCTGCATTGTCATTGTTTTCACCCTCCTCCCACAACACATCTATAGAGCAGGAAATTTAGTTTCAAGTGGCTCAGCAAAGAATTGAATATAAAGTATAATCCAAAATATACGGCATATTTTTAGTTTTAGTTCGTAACAAGTACTAGTACACAAAGGTTAACTAAGAACGCATTTCCCAGAGCTCTGTTTTCTCCGGCCCGCTCGCCTCCACCCAGGCTGACCCCAGCGTATCCTACAGTTTTTATGTTTTTACTGTTTACTGCTAATTTTTTCCCCTTCACGGACTGCTTTTGATATAATACCTTTATTTCTTTGTTTTGATATATTGGATGCGTGGTGAAATTTGAAATGATACGCAAAAACAAAGGTTACAACTTGTTTTTTTCTACCAATATAATTGCAAACAGATAAAGAAGAGAAAACAGCTTGGGGGATTAAGAAGAATAAATAAAAAACAATAAACAACTGTCGCTTGTGATAACGCATTTGTGTGTGTGTGTGTGTGTGTGTATGTGTGTGTGTGTGTGTGCGTGTGTGTGCAGAAATAATCCATCCAGCAGGTGGCGACGGAGCTCCTGCGTGAAAAGAGCCGCAGGCCGCCGCGATGAAGACTTATCTTGAAATGGCTTCCATAGGCCGGAATGATAACAATCAAGCCTTACACACACACACATACACACCACACACACACACACACACACAGTAATCTTCAACTCAGATTAGACGAGCAGCCTTCACACACACTTATGGCTCCCTCTGCAGTTTATTTTTGTGCTGCGTTCAAGGCCAAGGGATTCTGAAGCGAGGGATTTCTGACCTGAGATGACCTATTAAGACAACGGCAATCGGACTCTCGCGCTTTCACATAAACACACACACACACACACACACACACACACACACACACACAATATCTGCTTTCACAATCTCGCTCCATCTCATCATTTCATTTCAGGTACTACCATCAGGTATTACTCATCCGTGACACAATTCAGACTTTCTTTCCTAGCTGAGGGCGTGAAAGGTTAAAAAAAGGCGCGCTGTTATGACACACAAATGGCTGTTTTAGGTCACTTCTCCGTAGTTGGACAGGATTTCCCGCAAAAGCCAAGTGAAACAGAGAGGGAAAGGGTTGACGGTCATGACTTTCTTTCCTAGCTGAGGGCGTGAAAGGTTAAAAAAAAGGCGCGCTGTTATGACACACAAATGGCCGTTTTAGGTCACTTCTCCGTAGTTGGACAGGATTTCCCGCAAAAGCCAAGTGAAACAGAGAGGGAAAAACAGGGATGAGACCGAGGCATCGCGCCGGCCGTCCCCCCTCTTCTCTCAGCCGTGGAAAGCCACAAGCACAAACCCTGCGTGACACGTTCATTAACGGGGAGACAAATGAGAGGCGGCGACGAAGAGGGGAGGGGCGGGGGTAGGTTTAGTGAGGACAGATACAGATGTGTAATTAAATCCCCGCTCTTTGTTCTCTTGTGGAGAAATGCTGATCTCTCGGTCTTCATGAATGAGCGTTCTTCTTCCCAGCGAACATTTCAGGACACCGATGAATCACCAGGGGGAGGAGGGCGGAGGGGGAAGGGACACGGCAGCCGGGCGGTATTTGTGTAACCCATTCTAAAGTGACATTACTATAATCACATTATGATCACTGTTGCGCATTATATAATAACCTGTGTGACTGCATTCGGGCAGAGTCCAAAAAATGTATCAAAAATATCTTCTCACGGACTCTTTGCATGTCCTATAATACATATATTACATTTAGGAGTTATATTATGAGTTACTCGTGACCGTTCAGTTTTAGCAGTATTGTTCGTATTTTTCCTGATTAAATATTTTAAGCTTTTATTTACAAACCCATTTCAGTTATACCATTGACATCATGATCTTTTTTTTTTATTATGTGACAACCCAAAAAACGCGGACTGAACACATTTTGAATTTGCAATCTGGTGAGCAAATGTAAATTAGTTGTTTAGAATTAAGACGACGTCCCAAATGCTAAACGCTTGAATATTTGGCTAAAACAACACAAATTCAAATGAGGACTTTTTTTTTTTTTGCATTATAATTGCCTATAAATGAACTTTTACACTATAAATAAACTCTTCAGTCAGCTCTAAAATATTTGTGCCTTCACTTCCGAACAAGACACAAACAAAAAACACACAAACACACACAAACACACACACACATGCGCGTTCAAAGAGAGAAACACATGCTTAGACACCCCTGATTGTACAATATGTTGTCGCTTGAATATTGTAGGAGCTCCAGCTCTCCTGCGAGAGTCTATAAATGGATTTGCTCTGCATTATTAAAATCAGCATGTTTTTCTTGTAAGGCATTCAGGATGATTGAAGACATTTGTCTGTTTGAGACGCTGTGAATCCATGTGCCGAGGAAGAACTGGCTAAGTTCCGACGAGGAAAATCTGTTAGTGTTCTTATTGGAGTGATTCATCTAACGTATCCTGCCGTTAGGGAGAGTCTGTGTGTGGATTTTTTTTTTTTTTGTGGCTGTTCTGTTACACAATGTCATGTAACGGGCGCATTGGCCAGATGTCCAAAATGCAAAGTGAGGATTAGAGAGAGGCGAAAGCTGCTGCAGTGTCCGGAGGAACTCCGAGTCCAAGTGGATCGAGGGATGAACAGAGAGAGACACACACCGAGGGAAACGGGGGAGGGAGAGAACGATATGGCCGAGCTCCTGATGTGAACTCCAGCGTACGCTCAAACAAAGTCTATCGAGATCACCGTGTGCGCGGCCGGTTATTTTCTAGTCTTACATTCCAGCATCTAAAGATAATAACGCACCCTTGCACACATCATAAATGAGTAAAACAGCCGTCGCCGTCGCGCTGACGTAACAAAGTGGGATATTGTGTCATGGAAATGCACAAACCGCTGCCCATGATGTGAGCCGACAGACTAAAAAGTCCATTGTTCTGCGTGTGCTTGTTCTTTGTAATTTATGGGATTATTTAACCCACGCATCAGAATGAGCATATGCTGTCTCTGTGCGTGCTAGTTATGAGGTTTATATTACCCCTGCCGCTCAAAATCGTCACACGTAGAAAAGTTACAATCTATGTTGGGATGAAATTTTACAGAGAAAACTGCTACTTTAACAGTCGGTCATTTAGAATGTGAGTTGTATTGACATATTTAGATCACATGTAAAAACATTTGAAAAGAACATTAAGCTAAAATCCGGTTTACTTTTAGAGGCATTTTACCTCTAAGCATATCAGTCTAAAAATGTGGTTAAAAACAGTGAAATGAGCTTCAAGCAAAGGCATATTACTGCTTTAGCATCGTGCTTACATGCACATATGTCTGTGCATGACAAAAAGAAACCAGGAAACTTTAACATTACAAGAATATTCAACTTTGTTTTTTTTTTTTTTCACTTTTAGTTTTTGGCCAAGATGCTCAGTTTGTTGGCTGACCCACAACAACACAAAATCGCCGAAAATTTCCCTACCGCTACAGCTCCCGACCAAGTAACTGTTGGGTCTGACGTTTATTCCTTTTGACAACAGCCCTGAGACAATACGAACTTGTGATGTTAACATTAATTTGAAATAAACTAAACTGAGAAGGCAGCGGCTGCTTTCTCAGTGATCAAATCGATGAATTCTTAAGGCGGTGGGTGGAGATACTTCCTTATTCCCCTCGTCACGACGTACCTGCCGATTCAGGCGGCGGCGCCGGCAAGACGTGGCATCCACCCTGACTGTTTCCGTATTTTTCACAATATCGGGAGTTACACAACCCACGGCAGAGAGAGGACACACTGTTAATAAACATATTTTGTGATGTCATCATTGTTACAGCATCAACCCTCAGCAGATCATATGAGGTTCCGGAGTCAGAGATGGAGAGAGATAAGAGAGGTCGATTGCCAAATTTAACATGGGGCGAGGGGTGGAGAGGGGGTGTGTCATGTTGAAATGTACGTCCCGTTTGGCCTCGCACGCGCACACACACACACACACACACACACACACACACAAATCAACAAACACCCATTTAAACAACACAAACAATTCATGAACTTTTTTTTTTTTCAGCAAATTATATAGAATTACTGTTATCAGCAAATGATGTGAATTTCACGCCCGCTGATCACATTGTGCTCTTTATATACGCCACTTTTTCACATCTTGGTGACAGGCTTCTCTCGGTACACCGAGGATAATTCGTGAAAACGCTTGCCCGCCATAAGTATGATACCTCGATTTTGGAGAAATCGGTGGAGCCGCTTCATTTCCCCCCCCGTTTCAACCACACACTGGATTTCCTCGCTTTCCTCTCGGATCCCTGTCAAGGTCACAGGTCAATGGCGGCTCTGTTGTCGAGAAAACATAAAAAGTCAACAGCCGTCTTGCTTATGGCGGCCCGGAGAAGTGACAGAGAGGTCCAGTGTGAAAGGTTTTTTTTTCCGCGGTGCGTGGAGAAAGCATCGCTGATCGCTCATGGAACAATGTTCCTTTTTTTTCCGTGCACCCTCACCCTGGCTGAACTTGCAGCACCGCAGCGCTCACATGCTGTGTGAGTGTGTGTATTACATAACAGCTCGCTTCCCCATTCAGACTATCGACTGGCATCCAAGTGGCTCACTCCCGCTGTTTCCTTACAGGGCTTGCTTTCTAATCGCATTAACATATAATTTATAGACGGTGGAAACACAGTAGTTGGCTTTGTGCTAACACAGGGGAGTCCTGCCTTTTTTGCCGTTGCGCGTCTTTGCACGGTTGAAGTTTGCACGGTCGCAAAAGACGGGACAGGGGCGTGATGGAGAGTGTGACGTACATGTGTTTGAGATAAAAACGGCGCTCGGGCGAAAACCACACTTTCTTGAACTTACCTAGAAAGAGCCACTGAGGACAATCGAAGCCCCGAACGGTTGCCCTCATGGCTAGGTGAGCGGTGCATGAAAAACTCTGCAGCAGGAGCTGGTTAAGGTGCTATAACCTGCGTACAACTTGGTCCTGAAACAGACAACGTCACTTAGATGTTGGAGCATTCAGAAAGGCCTTTTGTTAAATTGTTACAAAAAGAAATCTACTGTCCTTTTTAAAAAGTTTTAAAAAATAACCGCCTACCTCTATTATTGCAATTTGCACATTTCACATCGTTGCTGCAACAGTCAACATTTTGGTCAGCTTCTTTAATTCCCCCTTATGAAGGGAAAGCTAAAAACAACAAGTTTAACTGTGAACTAATACCAACCTGAAAGTCTAGGTGCACCATGATTTGGATATTTGGGGGTATGAGGAATTTCAGGGGTTCATGTTGCACCAACTGTATTGTCCACGTAAAAAAAAGAAAAAAAAAGCTTGCATTACATGCAAAAAATGAAAAATAAAAAAAAAAGTTTTCATCTTGTTGTCACTGTTGTTATCGGACGATTATCTAACAGACTGAAATGCAGTGCGGCTCCTCCTCCTCCTCCTCCTCCTCCAGCCCTTCTTTTTCCTTGTCAGCATCATCTTCATCAGATAAGAGAGAAAGCAAATGTATTTAAATCAAAACCTGAGCTTGGATTTTTTTTAATTGTTATTTCAATGTTTTTATTCATTTTTTTTATTTTTTATTTTTTCGCTGTTTTCGTCGCGGTTTATCGGCTCAGCTGGGTTCCCATTTTGGGAGAGGAGGAGGGAGGAAGAGGAGGGAGGAGGTGAGGGTCTGACCCCGGCTGAACCGGCGGGCGGGAGGAATAAACCGGAGCGGGATGCTGGAGGTTTCGGGGAGGTGGGGTGGCGGGGGGACAGACGCATCCAGACGAGCGGTGAAGCTCCACGCACCTCCTCGCTGACCGGGATCTATCACGCACCGACCGATCGATACGTGAGTGAGAAAAAAAAAAAATCCTTCTGATATATCGATCCGCGATCGAAGGAGTTGCGGCGGTATTTTCTGCACTTGTGGCCAAAGTTCGTGAACGACTTTCTTTTTTTTTTGTAACCCGCGTCTTATTTGCAAAGTAATGTTATTTAACTGCATCGATTAAATGTAAAAGAGTTCATTTTATTTTTCATCCATTATCGGCGTCTTGGGAAAAAAAAAAGGAATGTAAATTGAATTCAGTGATTTTTTTTTTTTTTAAATCCATGCTTTCGCCATCTGTCTAAGCAGCTGCACTACATTTCGGATCTTGCACAAGATCACTTTAAGGCGAATGTTGTACTTGTATGGAGCATTTTTGTGTGTATTTTCTGTTAATATCACGTTTGGTTTGCGGAGTTGCAATGTGAATTTAATCTTGTGGCAATCGTGTAAACAAGTCTCCTGCTCACCGCATGCACCTGTTTCCTGTGGCCACCAGGTGGCGCTGTTGCAGCACTCATCTGCAGGCACCAGCCGCCGGCGAGTGAAATACAGACTTCTCAGTCCCGTCAGCTGTCAGTCTGTGCGTGATCATGGCGGGACAGACTTCCGGAGGCATCATCCAGGAGCTGTTCAGCGTGGAGGGGCTGCAGTCCGGGCCGCTGGTCAACGGCGGGTCTTTCACGGACGAGGCGGTTTCCATCCTGACCTCCACGAAGCATCTGGCTCGGACCCTCCTGGGTCAGACTTTTAATCTCAAACAGAAAGAGAGCGTTGCCAACGCCGAAAATAAAGCGGGTAGCAGCTGCGACGAAGACAGCGGCAACAACGGGCGCCGCAAACGGCAGTTCATCCCCGTCGAGAAGAAAGACGAGGGCTACTGGGACAAGCGGAGAAAAAACAACGAGGCGGCCAAGCGGTCGCGGGAAAAGCGGCGAGCCAATGACATGGTGCTGGAGAAGCGGGTCCTGTGCCTCCTGGAGGAGAACGCCCGTCTGAGAGCCGAACTGCTGGCCCTCAAGTTTCGCTTCGGCCTGGTCAAAGACCTGTCGGAAACATCGATCCTGCCGCTGTCTATGCTTCTCCACTCTCATCCTCCGCCCGGCGCCGCCCAGTACTACCAGCCTCAAGGTGACGGACCCTCATATCTCGGTTCACAACACAGCTCCAGCGGCCACCCTTCCCAGCAGGGGGCCGTTTATGGAGCCAGGGGAGCCGGGCCTCTGTCAGGTCACACTTCTGAGGAGTCCGGGGTCTCCACCTCCTCCAGCTCCAACATGGGCAGCCCTGTGTTTTTTAACGATGCCCTCCACGACTGTAGCGGAGTGCCCGCAAGGGAACTGACGGAGGAGCAGCAGTGCTACGACTCCCACCTTTGCACCCTGGAGCTGAACGCCGGTCAGCAAGCGAACAGACAAGACTCGCCCAATGGCCTGAGGAGCCTTCCGCACAAGCTCCGCTTTAAGGCCCCCACCGGGGGTAACGGCGGAGCCGAGTTGTCGCCGCCCTGCGAAAGCAGAGACGCCGGGAGGCCCGTCGCCACGGTGGGACCGAATATCGACACGAGAAACCAGCATCAAGCGGGATGGGGGGGTTTACCCGAGGGGGAGGGCGCCTGGTCTAGGGATGAGTCCTGCGGCAGGTTCGAGCAGCAGTATCAGACTCCGTCGAGCGGATATTACACCCCCTCGCCCCTGCCGAACTCGGCCGACACCAAGTCTCCCGCAGACAACGGCAGCCTCAGGTCTCAGATCAGTTGTCTGTCTCAGGAAGTGGCTCAACTCAAGAGGCTCTTCTCCGAGCAGCTGCTCTCAAAGGTTGCGTAGGATTTGACGCTGACGTCCAGGGTAGAAAAGACGCATTTTGCATCGGGTCTTGAATCCAAATAACATTTCAGCAGGAAACCCAGACACGCAGAGTCTGATGCTCTTTATCACTTCACAAAGCCTGTCGTTCTGGACAAGCTCACTTAATCAGCAGCTCATTTCTGTCATGATCTAAAGATTATTTCATGTAGATTTCTCTTATATTCACCTTTCATTTACGTTGTTATTGTAATTCCTCGTGGAGATACGGCGGAGTCACTCTTAACCAGAGGCGGAGCCAGATGAAAAACAGTTTGTGAAAACGTGCACCCTCCTCCCCTAAGCGCTGAAAGATTGGAAACACAAAGGTTTTAACACCGACGAGTTGTTATCAGTTGTGGTTTATTCAAAAAGCAGCACAACTGTATGCTGAGTCAGAGAAGATGCACGGGTATTTTACTTTTTTTTTAAAAGACACAATTTCCGTAAGCGCTCTTGTTTTGTGTTATTTGTGCTGTTTACATTGGTGCAGTATCTGGTTTATGTTACTGTTTGTATATCATTACATCAAGGAACTATAACCGAATTAAACTGATCATGCAATTAAGTGTATTTTTTTTAGGCTCAACAAAAAACATTTTAAAATCCGTCAATATGTGTTTTTCTATCACCTTCTGTCCTTGAAGTGCAGATTCTGTCTAACATTAGTATGCAAATGAACAACTAGCACTAAATAAGAAAATGATCTGAACATTTAGCCAATTCTTGTTTGTTCAAGACCACGTTGTTTTTGAAATGTGATAACCGGTATACCGGACAAATTAATTTACTCTCCGGGCTGACTGGCCCCAGTTTCGGGCAGAGAGATATTTAGTTATTAGACAAACTGAAGTCACCGGCATCGTAACGACCCACTTGACCTTACCATGAGGAACACTTATATCATCACCAACCTTAGGTCCAAAAGCAAACTACAGTTATAAAAGAGGGATGGTGTACAGATGCGGGGAGAGGAACAAGTCTCTGCATGAGTCATCTATGGCGTCAGCAGCAGAAAGGCTATTTTTAGAATTGAAGCGGCTTCGGTGGAGACTGATTGGCTGGTGTAGAAGTGGAGAGCACGGGTCCAGAATATATTAACACCTGGACAGAGGACAGATCTGCTCGGGGCCACCGGAAGGGCTGCCGCGCAGTGCCATACACTGCCGTTCGGCCTAGACCTCCAACACACGGCGGGCAACTTTCAAATTTTCTCTTGCATCAAATTTGTCAGTTCCACACAAGAACACCAAGGGGCGCCACAAGCCTTCACCAACTTGGATCACTAGCTCATTCATTCACTCACAACAGCTACTACGGATTGTTTCCTCTATTGTGCTTACTACCACATGATGCACATTGGAAGATGGGCGGGATAATTGTGCTTTTGCACTCACCAGCTCATATTTGTTGGACACACACACACACACAGCATTGCACCGTGTCCTACTTGCACGGCAAACATTAGAGATCATTCAAATACATTTCACTCAAATAGGGATAAAACCCCGAAATTGCACCTTCACAACTGCAGACTCTATCCGTCTCCTGTCTAGATTAGAACAACAACAACAACAACGCGACAACAACAGCGTCGGCAGCGGGAGGTCCATACGAGGAATTTTGTCTGTGATCAATCCTCATCCAGCCCTGTCTGCTACCCCCACCCCCACCCCAACTCCCGCTACCCCACAACCACCCAAAACCACCACCACCATAAGCCATAGTAAAGAGCCACTCTGGTTGCTAGGCAGGAACCACCACACCACAGTTGCCAAGGGAATGCCTGCATGCAGAGGCAGCTGGAGAGATGAGGAGTGTGTTGGGGGTTGGTGCTTATAGCGCAGGACTAGTGGGGGAGGAGCTAGACAAGTTCAAGGCCACAGTTCCGAAACATAGTCTAATGGTGGTGGCAACAATGATGATGATGACAGTGTGTGCATGTGTTTGTATGTGTGTGTGTGTGTAGATGCGTGAATGTGTGATTGTATGTGTGTGTGTATCTAGATGCGTGCGCGCGTTGTGAATGGGTGCACATGTGCAGGGTTGAGACAAAGCAGGGGGAAGGGATGCGAGAGAGAAAGTGGCTCTGGAGTGGATGTGTGTCTGATACCAGGGTGCACTGATGTAACTGCACATGAAATATGGTGGCGGAGATGAGAACAACAGGCTTTGTTGGATAACAGGGAAATCTCCTGTGAAGATAAAAACCCCCAAACAAAAAAAACGCAGAGAATAAATAATATCTCTTGAGTTCAATTCAACTGAAATGCACCAATCACAAAAGAATTCAAAATGAGGTGTGTGGTTTCTTTTTTTTTTTTTAATTGATGAAATGAAAACCAAGGACAATTTTTCAGCAGCTGCGATTTTACATTTGAGGAGCATCCTTCTCTCTTTCAATCCATACATCATGTGCCATTCAACTGACTATTTTCTCCACCATACAATGAATCGGTAAAATTGTCATTTATTGTTTCCCAATGCCCGAGATGGTTGTCTTCGAGTGTCCACAACCAAAAATTTTGACTTAGGTAAGTAAAAATAAAAAATAAAACAAATAACTCTGAATAAATATGTCTATACGTTCATAAAATTTTGCGATAAAACCGAGACAAGTAGCCTTTTGCCGCAAGGTATTTGTATGTTCGAACAAAATAAAATGAAAAATAAAAAACATGAAATTAAAAAGCATGAATCTGCACTGAATCAGTCGGAGTATGGAATTCAAAATTTTTCCTCATCAGTATGGCAAATCACAATAATTGATATAAAAAAAATTAATATAAAAGTTGACAAATAATCCTCTGGTCTCTACTGTAAAATTCTGCAATAAAACCAGCTTTTTGCTGCAAGGTATTTGTATGTTCAAGTGAACCCGTGTAACAAAAGAATACAACAAAACACAAATAAAATGAAAGTATAATAAAATAAAATAAAATAAAATGAAAAACATGAATCAGCTGAGAGCATGAATTTAAAATTTAGCCTCAAAACTTGCCAAATCGCAATAACAGACGTATTACAATAGTTATAAATAATCCTCTTGTCAATACTTTCATTAAATTCCGCAGTAAAACCGAGGAAACAGCTTTTGTTTCAATAAAAACCTTTTGTTGTGAGGTAATTGCATGTACAAGTGAACTCATGTAAAAAAAATTATATATATATATATATATATATATATATATATATGTGTGTGTGTGTGTGTGCGTGTGTGTTTATGTGTGCAGATAATAAATTAATTAATGAAAAATATAAAAAGTATATATGCAAATATATGAAAAAATATGTGTGTGTATATATATATAAAATATATATATACATATATATGAAGAGAAAAAGGACAACCTGAAGTTACCAAACTGGTATGGAAGCACTGATTTCAATAACGGCTTCAATATAAGATCGAAGAACGTAAATAAAAAAATGTCGATTAGTTAGTTAGTTAGTTAGTGAGCCGTTACGTCCGCTAGTGACCCCGGGGTGGGCGCGTAAACGCCGTAACCAACCGCTTCTTAACGCGGAGGGAGGCATGGCGCTACATTGCGGTGGAGGAGGAGGAGGAGGTCTAACGTAACGCGCGCACGCGCACGCACGCCAAGCACCCAACGCACTCACGCCCAACATGCGCGTGCGCGAGAAAGAGAGAGAGAGAGAAAAAGAGAGAGAGAGAGAGAGGGAGGGAGAGAGATAGAGGACAAAAACGTGACTAGGCAACCTAAGCGCTGTTATGCAACCGCTGACCTACTAACACATATTTCTAGAAAGGGAGCCGGAGAAACTGGAGCAAAGTGTCCGGCAGCGCACAACAACCCGGGCGGGCCGAGCCAGAGGACAGGGAGCCGCATCCACCCGAGCCGCCGAGCCCGACCGCCGCTGACCGACATCCACGACAGGGAGGAAAGAAGAAGAAGAAGAAGAAAAAAAAAAAAGGACAAGAACTTTTTTTTTCTCTCTCTCGCTGTTTTTCTGGGGAGGTTCTTCTAAAAAAAAAAAAAAAAAAGGGAAGGCGGAAACGGGAGCGAGACAGCTTTTGTGTCGGGGAAGCCTGACTTGTATCCCCCTCCTCCTCCGCCTCCACCAGGACATGGAAAGGTATGTTTTGACTGAGCCGCGGGGGGGGGGGGTTGGTTGGTTGGTGGTGGACCGGGTTTTGGGGGGGGGGTTGCTGGTTTTCAATTATTTTTTTTTAATTCTTAAATTCGATCTTTTTTTTTTTTTTTGCTATATATGTGCGTTTAAGCGGTGATGCTCACGGCCGCCTTATTGTTCACGCCGGCGACCCTTCCGGCGGTCGCTCCGTGACTTTGAGACGTTCGCGGCCGTCGTAAAACGCAAACACACACACACACGCCGCGTTGCCAACGTGCCACTTTCATTGTGTGTTCCGCTACCGTGTTTTTTTTTTTTTCCCCCTCCGTGTCTTTGTGCTGGTGAGGGTGCAGCCGCGAGTGTTATGGTGTGTGTGTGTGTGTGTGTGTGTGTGTGTGTAAGTGTGTGTGTGGTGGTGGTGGTGGGGGGGGGCGGCTGGCCCCGTCCCACGTTGTGGGCTCAATGTCAAGGCGAGGTAATCTCCCCTCATGGTGTTTTCCAGGGGAGGCGGCGGCGGCAGCCCTAGTAGCCGCCGATCGCCCCTCTTGTCTGGCTAAGAATGCGGGCTGTTAGCCGCTCGCACGTGGTTTGCTGCTCCTCCTGGAGGCTGCCTTGTTTCCATGGATGTCACTGGACATCCATGGAAACACTCTTGAACCCCGACCCCCCCTTTGGCTTCCTATACATCTGACTGAACTGATTCGCAGAGGGAGGGGGTTATTTAAGGCAAAATTACCCACAGATGGAGGCACTGCTGCAGAACAATATGCTAAATTAAGATCATGGAGACAGTGTTCCTTTTTTGGTGTGATACATGTTGTGATAACAATCGTGTTGGTACAAAATAGGGGGTGGGGGGGCGAATTGCAAAATGTGAGCTTTTCAATGAGTCTGTTTAAATGAAGCAGAGCTTTGCTTAGAGAATCGTAGGCTATGACATAACCAGCGCGCAGCAGGGAGAAGCAATAAACAGCAGCGCTCTCCTGGGACAAAGAGGCAGGTAATTGATTCCTCCTCATCCTGCGCTCGCCTCCCGTGTTATTCACCGACAGGTCAAAGAGTAACAAAATCTGATTTCCAAAGGAAGTCTTTGGCCGATCTCCTGCGATAGTGATGTAATTCGGCGGTTTCTGTGCTATTTCTGAAAGCAAAACAATTTCCCGAGATTCCGAGGAGGGCCTTGGCGTGACTTTGTTTGGGACAAGTGAGCATCAGGATGTGATGCAATGCATGGAAACCCCTGTCTTGTGAGCTCTAAGTCCGCCTGCTGCCAGCTGGTCTAGTTTCTGGCCATCTGCATTGCTCCATCCCAGCCAGCTCTCCGAATATAGGTCAGACCTGTATCTGGGTGAGGCGACACACGAGGTACGCGAGACGCGCGGCAGACTTCTTTGACCGACGCTCTGTGACTCGGATGAGTGTGAGACCGCAGATTTCGTGGAGATACTTGTCTTAGTTTTCTTTTAGTACTTTTTTTCAAAACGTGATGCTTCTGGTGCAAATCTTTACCACACGGTGCTTATCTGCTGATTGTAAGTAGCTGAACCTTTTGCTTGAATCTTACGAGTCTCTGCTGAAGACAGACGGAAACTGTATTTTGACTTGTTGCAAAACAGATTCGGGGGGGGGTTGTGTAGGTCACTGTGTTGCAGGAAATTAGGTTGGCTACTAGTAATCATCTGATCTGTTACCAACACATCTGTGGAGGAGCTTAAAGAGAGCTACGGTGGGGCAACTACAAACACAGCTATTGTTTTTAAACCCGGGGAAAACTACATTTGAGGTGCAAATATGCACAATTTTCTCAATTTGTAACTTGTCTTGAAAACATAAATAACATGTCATTTTGTTTAAGTAACAGTTACTCAAGAGGAAGTGTAACTGGTGTTAAGTGTTAACTGTAGGAATCTCTTACTGACCCAGAATGTCTGGATTCCTATCTCAGAGTTTTGTTCTCATGACACAAAGCCGAAGGGCAAAATGGACGCTCCCAGCTGGGGCCCCTCCACGTGTGTGGTGTTGGATCACTTGAAAAAGTTGGAGGAGGGGAAGAGGATGTCTTGCGCTTTACTCACACTTGCCTCAGAGGGGGTCAGCGCGAAGCACCTAATGCCTGGGAGGGTACAGCCGCTTCTTCTGCCTGGAAAAAAAAAAAAAAAAAAAAAGGCAAAAAACAAACACACACAAAAAAAAATCTGGAACAAATTCGGTCACACCAGTTTATTCCTTTTTTTAATGAAAGGTGGGTCTGTAGACACTACGCCATTTCTTTATGGGTTTATTTATTTTCGGATGTTTAGTCTCAGGAGTTATCGGAGCGCGACGTGCTAATGTGGAGGCCGTGGGGCTTCGCTCCCTCTAACCTGTAGCTTCTGCGACTATGTAATACACATGTGTTACACAAGCTTCGCACTGCAACAAGAGAGATTCAGAGCACGTACATTACAAGCAACAACAGCCCCTCCCCATGCAGTCCAGAGAGAGAGGGAAGAGAGAGAAAGAGAGAGAGGGGCTGTTATGTGTGGATTTGGATGCAGAGATGGGTGTGTGCTCTGACGTCAATGCCATCTCTTAACTATCGTTTTTCTTCTTGCCGCTGATGCATACGTGCAGCAGTGCCATTGTGGTGCTTTTTGGAGCACGCAGGGGTGAACGTTGCGTGAAAATCGCAGGGGTTTTCATAATCTTATTCTTAGGCCAATGATGTATTCGTGCTCTCCTTTTTTTTAAAATTCCTGCCGCAGGAGAAATTTCCACCAACTGAATTCCTCCTGTCACCCCATCCCTCTGTTGCTTCCCTCCCTCCTCACCTCTCGATCACTCTATTTTTAGCGTGCACTCTAATACTCTCCTTCCCTCTCCTGCCCTCCCTCCCTTGCAGTCCTACTGACCTATTTTGTGGCGCACCGTCAAAGACAGGAGGAGTGTTTACTGCTTAGCGTTGTTTCTAGGTCAGTGGGACAGCGCAGACGTGTGAGTGCTTCCTTTCGTCCCGCCTTTGTTTTGCCCCACTCATCCCAAAAGTCTTTATGAAAATCATTCGGGGGTCTGGTAGGGGGGGGGGCTGACCCTACATTTTTCCACATCTGTTGGCGGTTGTGTCCAAATCCCGCTCTGGCGCGCATAGCATTACTCAAGTTATTTGAGAGAGGGACAAAGGGGATGGGGTGGTGAGAAAATGACAGTTTTCTGAGAACACTAATCCAAGCAACAGAAACTATGTAACAAAATATTTGGAGTGTTAGTCACTCTTAGTCACAAATTTGTATCATTTTCAATCTGAGCTATCACGGACTCGATGAACAAGATGTTTGCTCAATCAAATTGTCATGTCGCACTGACGGGGTGGTGGTTTGAGACGTGACGGCGAAGGACAGCCAGTGCCAGTCTGTTTTGTCCAATCGGAGCGCTTTTGCTCGGGTTCCTCGGGGATGTGAGAGCGTTCCCTTTGCCTCCCTGGCAGCCCATTTCAATACAGTCAGCAAAGCTTCTTTTGTTCAGGTCTGTTTTCTCTGCTCGTGTCCATGTCTGCACTCCAGGTTGTTTTCCAGGCGTCTCAATACAGGGCAAACATTGGACGGGACTTAAATGGGGATCAGGAGCTGCGTGTGGTTTCATTAGAGACTATAAAACAATGCTGTCTCTTTCCTCTCCTGACTATATTTGAATGAAATGGTTTTCAAAGAGTTTAAACAAAGGGTTCAGAAAATTAAAATCAAATGTTTTTTTCCTACTAAATGGAGACTGTAAAAAATTCACAACAGAGCAATAAAATTAACTGACTGTGGCATGTATAACAATTCCAACATTTATGTAATATTTAAAACAGATCATATGGGGACATGAATTTTTGTGGGTTGTAAAATATAGCGCATAGGTTCCAACAGTCTGCATGCTGTTTTATCTTTGTTTATCTTAACCGATGTATTTAACAAGCATAAAATGTCTACCTGATAAAAAATAACTCTTGGTAGATTGAATCAGATATTTTTTTCTGAACAGTTTCCAGTGCTTTTTCTGGTGTTGGTCAAAGTTCAACCCAACCCCCTCCCCACAGCAAGTCATTTCCTCATTCCTCACCGTTTGTGTTATCACGGCATGAAACCAAAAACACACAACAGGTGACCGACTTTTCTTGTGTCAGTCACAGCACACTCTTTCACCAGGAGACGTGATAGGCTCTTTGTGTGGGGAGGGAGCACTTTTTTATATTTATGTAATGTGCATTCATACTCTTGGTATTTAACTACCTTACATGATCAAACACAACATTTGTCTTTTTGTTTTTGATGATGTGTCAGGTCACAGTTCTAACCTCAGGCCTACAAGTTGGATTTTCTCGTACCATATAAACGCATCCTAGATATCAAATGTCATCTTTTTGCCCGGAGCTTTTAAAACAACTAACTGAAAAACAAGCAGATATGTTTTTTATTTCTCCTTTTTTTTCTTACACAGATTCATCTTTCGCTGCAAACACAGCAGCAACAAAGCATAACATTTTGTGCCGTTTTGTTCTGCTCATTAACTTCAGATTTCCGCTTTCAACTTAGTGACAAACGCATAGATTTAAAAAATTAAGGATTAAATGTAATCGAACTCCAACTTTGTGTAGAACAAACTACAATTTTCCTTTAGAGTCCATTTTACATTTTCTAAATTTGCTTTCCTAAAAATAGCAGACACATGACTGATGATATAAGTCAGTATGAAAATCAACACCAGAGTGGGTGGTGTTCACTGACCTAGAATATTGTGTTCTGTGTTTGTCATTAAAAGATGTTTTAATATCTTGGTGCAACAGTGTATGTTTAATTACCTCATATCAACTGCGTAATACTGCACAGGGAGGGAACTAGAGAAATCTGACCTGCCAAGACATTACATAACCCAGGACAGTCATCAACATCCCTGTTGCACTCAGTATTATTGTTAAAGTGATGGGGCAAGATATGTTGGGTGAGCAAGGCTTCCTGCTGAGATGTGATGTTGACACCACAGAAGGAAGTTAAGCAGCTTGTGGTGTAATTTCAGATAGTGTCTGCCTCCACAGAAGCCACGCATTTGCTGTTGGGCTCCGCAATCCTGAACCCACAGACATACATACTCATTCCTCGCAGGAATACAAGACAAAGCCAGCGTGGTCAGATGTCTTAAACTTAGGCAGACTCTCATAGGCCCTTTTGAGCTAATGAGTTTGAAGCATTTTCTAAGCTGATCCAGTTTGCACCTTCATTCCATCAGTTCCATATGGTGGCATTGTTTGAAAGGTCCCAAAATTCAAATGACATGTCTCAAGACACCACATTATATATATGGTAGGACACTTATCAGACATCAAATCTATAAATTGGTAAGTGCACTCTAAAATGCTGCCTCATTGTCCCCTCCCTGCCTCCTTATCTGTCAGTCTCTGCAGAGTTGGCACCAGGTCAGCATGCCCGAGTACTCGGTTATGTGACTATCACAGCTCTCAGTCTTACACAACAGCTCTGCGGTAGGCGGCAGCTCACAGTATGTTCAGTTTCAGCCCATAAATCTCTCTGTTCACCCCTGTCCTAATGCCCAAACTACCAATCCAGCGCCTCCCCCTCTCAAGTAAACAGAGGACAAGACCTTAAAAGACAAATATTGTGTAACGATGGGGCTTCTGCGTTACGAGTTTGGATAAGAGGTTGTGATAATCAGAATTTCCAATCAGTCTTTCTTTTTAAAAACAAGTGGACGCCACATATACGTTTCACGCTGCGGTTCATTAAGCTAATTTAAGTGGCATGAAATGTGAATATATGCAGATTCTACTGACCCCTAAAAGCTAATCCGGTTCTCCCCCCCCCCCCCCCTCTTTTGTCTCCCTATCTCCATAACCCAGTTAATGGCCAGCGAGCAGCGTCATTGAAGCTGAGTCCTCAGGGAGCCCTCAAGTAGTCAGGCTGACCCACATCGTCTGAGGAATACGCCGAGGAGCGGGGCAACAGGTTGACAGGCATCGCAGCTGCGCTGAAGACCAACAGAGAAGACGTTGATAAACTTGAAATCAGCTCCACAGAGACTTGGTTTTTGAACTTCGCACAAAGCCAGCCCTCTGCTGAAGATAGAACCTGGTTTCATTCTTCAGGCCTTTTGTTCAGAAGACGAGTTCAATGTCTGAGGTTTTTGTGGAGTTCCATCTCTTTTTAATCTTCTTGGCTAATCTGGACACTTGAGCGTTTAGATTTTTAAAAACAAGTAACTGACATCAATGAGGCTCTTCCTTAGAGGAGCACAAATACCTCATCCAGAAGTTTTTGCTGATCCTGCGACTTAGGTCAGACTTTCTAGTAAAAGTAAAGCAGTCGGCTTACATAGTTACTCATCTTCTCCCTTCCCCCCTTTGCCCTTTGCTAGAGTTAAACTCTGGCCCCCATCTGGGTAAAAAAATGGAAAGTCTTAGTCTCCACCTTCCATCCAACAGCAACAAAAATGCTATGGAGGTGGACTCCTATTCTACCTACAACAGTAGCCTCCCCTCCCCTCTACCCGAAGCTGGAGTGCGGATCAGCCGTCAGGCTAAAGGTTCCAAGCCTACTGTGACATCCCGCCGCAAGCGGGAGTTCATCTCTGATGAGAAAAAAGATGATTCTTACTGGGAAAAGCGGAGGAAGAACAATGAGGCAGCCAAGCGCTCAAGGGAAAAGCGCCGGCTGAATGACATGGTTCTTGAAAACCGGGTCATGGCACTGAATGAGGAGAATGTTCGTCTAAAAACAGAACTCCTTCAGCTCAAGTTACGCTTTGGCCTTATCAGCACAGCCTCTTACATGGAGAAAAGTCAGCAGATATCCAGCAGTGCTGCTGGTTGTAACACTAGTAGCAACGGGAGCAGCAACGGCACTCCCAACAGTAACGCTTACCTCTCTAGCAGCGGTTACTCCAGTGCATCACAGGTCATGCTGAATTCTGACTCTTCTGAAACTGAACAGTCTAGTCGTGGTGAACGCCACACTTCTCTCCACAAGTACTCGCCGAGGGGCTCCGTGTCTGACATGTCCGACGGTTCCTCGAGGGACAGCCCCGAACCCATGGGCTACAACATAAAGAAGGAGCCTTCAAGCATGGAGATGGCCAGGCTGGAAACCAACGGTATCCCCAACGGTATTACTAATGGGATATCCAACGGTTTGACGAACGGGGCCTACCACGGCAACCACACAGCGCTGGTTTCTTCTCACCAGCCGGGTGCTCCGTTGGCCGAAAACAGCGACTACCAGCACCACCAGCAGCAGCAGCAGCAGTGCCACATGGACACCTCCGGCGCCACTAGTCAGGCCACATCTGCGCAAAGAAGTGTCATACTGTATCGCTCTAGTAGCGGATGTTACCCAGTGGAGAGTCAGAGACCAGATGACCAGCAGAGCAGACCACAGCAGCACGCCTCAAAGTTCTCTGACTGTTCAGCAACCATCACCGAAGTCGCTGAGAAACTAGAGAAGACAAAGACCTTGGACTGCGAGCAGTATGAATACCCTAATGGTCACTCAGAATTGGCTGAGGAACTGCAAATAAGGTACAATTCTAACAGTCAACAGCAGCAAGAGAACCATCACGGGCATTATAGCTACCAAGGCCAGGAGAACAGACCTCAGCACCCAGAAAACCACTGCAACCCCTTTGCCCCTAATCTGATCCACAGCACTGAGGAGGACAAGTCCTCATTCCCACAGCACAATGGCTACCTCAACACCCTGGATGAAGAGCCCCCGATCCTAACTTACGAGGGGGGACCCAGAGCTGACGGATTCTACCAGGAGAATTCCTCCGCCAAAGACAGCTCGTCCAGCGACGGAGACCCCCGTAGCTCTGACAAGGAGGGCTCCACAGACGACGAATCCCCCTCCTCCTCATCGTCAGATATCAGCAGCTACCATCAGAAACAGTCAGGAGCCGTCGGCTCAAATGGCGAGTGTCAAGCTGAGGTCAAAGCCACTGCCCTGCCCCACAAGCTCCGCCTCAAGTACAGAGCTCTATCCAATGGTGCGGCAAAAGGAATGATGGAGGGAACCATCAGCACCTCAATGTCCCCCTCCCCGACCCTGCCTCAGCACCCGTACCTGGCTCTGCCCAGCACCTCTCAAAGTGGCCAAGCCAGCGGCGAGAGCAAAGAGACTGAGAACGAGACTGACTACACAGAGGAGGCAAAGCCTCTGGCGAGTGAAAGGGTGGAGGCAAAAAAGGACGGAGGGAAAAAGGGATCCGGCGGCGGGAGGGGCGGGAGCAATAAAAGACGAAACTGAAGCGAAGCGGGAGCAGCTCGAGCGTCTCCTTTGTCTACAGCGGAGTGGCATCTCTACCTACAGCCAACGTGACATCACGAGACGGACGATCCATGTGGGGTGTAGCTAGAATTTGATTTCACCATAGACTTTCACTGTGTCACCTGTTCCCCTTCCCTTTATTCTCTCCTACCTCCCACTTTTATCTCCAATTTTAACAGTGCATAACTTATCAGGGGAGGGAACGGAAGAATTATCCAGATCATGATTTAAACCCAAAACACGAGTCAATAAAATCAATTATTCCGAACTGCCTTGGTGGCCGGCCAGCACACGTTTATTGTGGCATTATGGGATCAGTTCTTTGACCAAAGAATACACAACCTTCCTTTAATGTCTCCCGTTGAGGCAAAGTTACATTTCTCCTTCACATCTGCACTTCGACTTCCTCTCTCTTATCAACTGCACACAAATCCCCCTCACTTCTGAAGCACTTAGATTGTATATTGCTGTGACATATAAATTTGCATATATGGAGTATATATTTTAAGAAGAAAATCTGTGGCAAAAATTAAAAAAAAAAAATATTGCTGTGGGATGCCGACGTCTTAGATTTAAAAGTGATGAGTTTATCCATGTTGAGACACCTTATATTGTCCCTCTGTGTAGAAAATGCCTCAAATGTGCGATTTCCACTGAAAATATGAGCCGCAATCCGTACGCAAACATGTTTAGTTGTTTTTTTTGGTTTTTTTTTTATGTGAATGGATCAGCTGAAGGTTCTCTTTCAGGTGACTTTAACTCTGAAAACTAAAAAAAAAAAAAAAAAAAAAAAAAAAAAAAACAAGAACGGAGGCCAGTTAACTGCATATCACTCAAGGCTATGCAGTCAATTCATTGTTGGCAAAACCTGACAAGCACAAGGCGAGCCTCGTTTGCCAGACGTTTAAACGAAGTCATCACAACTTCATTTTCCAAACAAAAATTAAAACAAAAAAAAAGTTTTTCTCATGGCTCTCCGGCCACAAACCAGCAAAGCTGCTCTCTTCATAAGGTGCCTCTTTATTGTGTTTTTCGTCTCCCCCCACCTCCCGTAGTCCAATGTCTAAACAAGCCCCTGCCCGCACTGAGATGCGTTCGCTACAGTAGCCGCAGTAGATCATACAGTCTGTACGAGTTTTTAACTGTTTCACTTCCTGGTGCCTGCCTGTGGCCACAATGTATAAATGTAAAGTTGTTTCTATCTCTTGTATACTGCTGTTATTATTTTATTAATATTATTTTCTATTATATTGGGTTAATATTTTATCTATTATTATATGTATTTTTTCCTGTCTTCTTGTGTCGTTTTGCTCTATGCTCTCCCGTTGTGCTGTGTATTTAACCCCGCTGCCCTCAGCCCCAGCTACTATTTGTACTCCATGTTACTGTATAACCTATATTGTTCGCTGAAAGCTTTTGAAAAAAAGAAAACGAAGAAAAAAAAAAAAAAAGACCAAGGCTTGTCCATAGGTGATTGTGTATCGCTATACTTCACTACATGTGGATATGCAAAAGGGTTTTTTTTTGTTTTTTTTTAAGTAATTTTTGATTGTGAAAAATTGAAAATGGGGGGAAAAAATTAAAGGTTGTTAAATACATATACGTCTGTGTGTGTTTATCGAAGTCTGGGTTGTTTTTTTTTTTGAGTTTCCCCCCCCCGAACCGTCCCACCGCAACACACGGATGCACTCTTTAGGACACCGGAAGAACAAGCGCCGATCCTCTGGGACAGCGGAGTCACAGCCGCTTCCGGACGGTCACTATGCCAGAGTGTCCCGGACCTTGACCTTGACTTGAATATTCACATCTACATGACGTCGACGTCAAAACACAGGGGTAATTTTGACCTGCTTTTTATAAACAAGCTGCCTAGCAACAGGAGAGGCCTCAACCAGGACACTTTACCCAACACTCCGCAGATACAAGCAAAGGACTGAAAAGTAAAATATTAATATCAACGGCTGACATTTAAGGTTTATCCCAAAAGCCAAAGACAAGCAGTGTACTTCCAGACTGAATGAAATTAAAATAATTACAGGAAATTACCTGAAAAGAGTCAGTCTTTCCCTTATGTGAAATTAGTCACTCGAACACAACATTCCAGTGTTGTTACTATTTCAAAGTATGTAGCATTTCACTGTTTTTCATTTCCCTTGTCAGTCGAGGGAACATTTCTATAAAATATTACAAACAACTGGGCCGATACAAAATTAATTCAGAATAAACATCAATATGGACTTTTATTTGCTAAGGGTGGGCAGTATTTAGCAAAGATGATGGCCATTAATTTAGCTAGTTTTTTGGTGTGTGTTTTTAACAGACGTGTTTAAACTGTCCGTGAAGGAAATGTAATGTTTGTTTCTCAAAAAGTGCAGCGAAACGCTTTGGAAACGGAGGATATCAAAACACCAGAGCGGAAAAAATAGGGTTATACAAGTGTTTCGGTTGAAAAGCGGTGAGTTTACCCCCCTCCTGGCGTCGCCGTTAAGGGAACAACGGCCGGCTACGGCTCGCTGGCAAAGCTTGTCCAGGCGGTGTGGCACTGACGAGGTTACGTAAGAGCCATTAGCTAAGGGGAGCGCGTACACCGGCTAACAACAACCGGACGCGGTGGGGGGAAGAGCGCATGCGCGGACGCCAGTCTCGCGGTATTTGCGCGGAATACGAGATTATAATGCCTCTTTCATTCGCTGCGCGCCAACCGGCGACACAACAAGGTGACATTCCTGAGAGGAACCGGTGGTGTTTTATATCATACGCTCTTCTCCATATGCTCTTTTTTTCCCTCCCCTCCTCTTTCCTCACCCTTTCTGCATCACTCCAATCACACCACCCTTACTCCCTCCCCAGCCCCCAGTCTTTCAGAGCTGTTAAAGCTGCTTTGTATTGTATAGAGGCTTGTGAAAACGGGCCAGGAGAGTAAAAGTAGGTCAGTGGGGAGGGATGGAGGGAGAGGGGGTGTGCAGAGTGAAAGACAGAAAGAAAGGAGGGAGGGAGCGTTACATCATATGCCTACAGTGTAAACTTGAGCAAAGTACTCATAAAGAAGCTCTCTCTTGTGGCTGCCTGAGGGAGCAGGTCAGTGGCACACACACACGGACACGCACAGCTGTATCCCTTTGTCTTTGTAGCACGCTGACGTGACATTTATGAAAAAAATCCCTCGCAAAACAACAAGTCAATTCATCAGAGCTCCGTGACATTTTCACGGCCATTATCAATTATTTTTAAAGGTTCCTGTGAGACCACCTCTCGCAACAGCGATCGGAATTTGTTAGCCGTCGGAATGCCGGTGCGAGGATTGTTTGTGTCACGCTCACGAACCTTTTGCGTGAAAGTGTAAATATCCCCTCGGATTAACGTCACTTGAATGTCATCAGGAGGATGAACTGACCGTGACTCATGACAGGGATAGTTATATCAAACCGGTCTGAACATTTTGTTTTGACCTGATTTGAATTTTAGCCTCGCCCCCCCCCCCCCCCCCCCACCCCCACCCCTACTTTCTGCATGTCCACCACAGCACACACACACACACACAAACACACTCACACACTCACACACAAACATATCCACCCAAAGATGGGTATGAGCGATGGATTTTCTAATGTTAAGGAAGTTAATGAGAGCAGGCGAGCCGTAGTGAACACTGTGTTTTTGTGTGCGTCCCTGCCTGCGCATTTGTGTGATTGTGTAAGTGCATGAAAGAGAGGGAGGGAGAGAGAGAGATATGAGGGTGGTGGTGGTGGTGACGGGGGGTGTTGGCCCTGTGTTGCCTCCAGTGATCAGCAGCGCAGGCTGGTTATGTAACCAGGATGCTGCAGTATGTAGGTCAGCAGCACAGGGAGAAGCAGCGATAGGGTAAGGATGAAGTTGAGGAGCGTGTGCATAAGTGTGTGTGTGTGTTTTGTTTGAGTCACTTTGTACATCCGATTTGCATTTTCGTTGCACGCTGTTCATAAACACAGGCTGAGCCGCTCGTATCGTGCTGAGCGGATATTTTACGCCGATTCTCCGCGCGAGATCTCAGCCCAGAGAACTTTTTATTGACGTTCCGGGAAAATGAGAACTAACTGGTTTCAAGTGGAGATGTTAGTCAGTTTTCATAAAGCCAGAAAAGCCGGTACCGGATTAAAAGTTGGATATCCCCGTTAGTGTTATAAATAACTCTTAAAAAGGTTCATTCAGATAGGCAGAAAAAAAATTACCCAATCACGGAAACATTTTTGCTTTTATTCTAGAGTCCCTACAGTCCCTTATTATTTTCTGCACCAACAATATAATGGTCAAAAGTAGGTCAAGGTTGAAATCACAAAGGAACAGCTGATATTCACCCCCCCCCACACACACACACCCTGCCCTTCACTCACTGACTGCATTATTCTCCTGTCTGCTCATTTATTTTCCCCAAACACCCACAAATATCATTTTTCTTCACTCGTCGTTCATTCGCTGCCTTTTTTACAAGGTGCTAGTTCCGTCTCTTTTGGAAACTGTTCACCGTGCAGAGTCGGGGCTCTGCCTTTTCCCACAGCCCCTGAATTCACTTTCTCTCACCTTTCTTTACCTCTGACACCAGGCATTATTACAACATTTGTTTAACTCAAATGAAGAAAATGCTCCTTTTTTTTTTTTTTTATTAAATAGTAGATAACTTTGGAGTCCTGCCGGTCAATTCTCAAATACTTCATATAATAACTGAGCCTGCTGGCCTCTGGAGTTCAGTAACCAGTCAAATTGAGGTGGCCTCTTCTAAATGTCACCGGTTTACATCTTCAGATTGATGTGGATTTTAAAGGGAGAAAAATGAATATTTAGTCTCTGGGTGACATTTATGGACTTGTGTTGAGTCAAACTTTTTGCAAGTTAGATTCTAGCCTCCAATAAATTGTGTCTGAGGAAGGAAAGAAGCCCATTTTCAGTTGGATCAGATCGTCCAATAATCATCGCAGAATATATTATAAATGGATGATGTTTTATTTGTTGGCAGCTCTAGGGGAGGCATTTCAACATTTGGAGTTTTTTTTACGTGTCTGAAAGGAATGCTAATTTCTAGTTTTACTGTCGACTTTTAAAGGAGCAGATATGTCTGCCATTCTGTGCCAGTTTTCTCATGATATCATTTCTCGTGGCGTTTCCCAGGGATTCGGAACAATGAATCAGACTGTTCAGAAAAAACGAGAAAAAAAAAAAAGAAGTCCGGGTTGCAACATCGCGTCCAGAGGCCACCTCTATTAAAGATCTGCGCCAGTCAAGCGAGTCAGTATCAGACCCAGTTCTTATAAAACATTTTCTTTAAAGTTTCTCAAAACACCTCTAGAGGTTTTTCCACAACGAGTAACCTGCCAAGACTCTGTCACGATCCCGTTCTTTCGACGGCCTATCTTGATATTTTGTTGCTTGCATTCAAGTTTTACTGTGTTTTTTTTTTTTTTTTTAATACAGCCACTCCGAAAAATGTGGAGCAGATGTTTCCCAGCCATTCAACCGCGAAAACCGAGCCAGACTTGTGAGGAAGAGGAGAAAATAAAGCGGCTCCGGCCGGTGACATCAGTGCCAATAACGAGAGAAAACAGCGCTAGGGCAAAAAATGTCTGCTGAACATGCTCGGCTGGCTGCGGTTCAGGAGAGAGTTATGCTGCCTGCCACGACCCATTCGCTCTCCCTGCTTCTGCCCAACGCAGCACTATAAAATAGGTCAGGGCGTGTGTGTGTGTGTGTGTGCGTGTGTGTACCCAGCGCTGTAGATGTGTGTGTTGCAATGATTTCAGGACTGCCAGCCTCGCTGACATGAACACACACACGCACGATACGGATGCAAATCACAAAAGCAGGCCACAGTGAAGTTATGCACTTTAAAAACTAAAACTAGGCCACTTGAAATAGCTGTGCTTTTGCCAGAGACAAAAAAAAAAAAAAAAAAAAGTGAATCAGCTCCAAGTTATGTAATACTAAACCACCCCTGGGGTCACATTACCGTTTCTCGTGTTCTCGCTCTACAGGAAGCGGCCTGACGGCGTACGTACGTGGTTATCCAAACAAAGAAGTGTTGATGCCCGTTGCCGCCTGGAACATGTGACCATGCATCATTTGGCTGTTGAATTTGTCACCGCGCAGGGTCTCTGAAACTCACCCCTCGGTGGCGTGGAGAAACATCTCCCCGTGGGTTTGTCTCCTGGGAAACCGACCGCAGGAAATGTGGGCGCAGGTCACCTTCTTAATTCTCTGCGTCTTTTCAGTCTCCCAGGATTACCTTGCGTTTTGTTGTTTGTCTGCTTGTGTGTTTTACTTCGGTTGTTATGAGTCACAACTTTTCAAAAGGAGAAAAATACAGGCTCTGGTTTGTTAATGTCATCTTTCACAACTTGGAAGTTCGGTTTCAGTCTTTCTTTGTTTTTTTTTTTTTTGGTTGTTTTTTTTCAATTTTGCAACATCTGTCTATTTGCAGTGGTTCCAAAAAGCGGCGTGCCTAAATTCATTCTGGGAAACTGGTCAACAATATTTATTGAATTGCATTAAAAAAAAAAAAAGCAAACACGTATTTCAAAATATAAAAGCCATTAGAGGGTAATCATTTATTCATATTGTTTTATCAAATCCAAATCCCCTAGAGCGACATGTTCTGTGTTAGCTGTTTTAGCTGCATCTAGTCTAA
Source organism: Fistularia commersonii (assembly GCF_037954325.1). Classification (NCBI taxonomy): domain Eukaryota; kingdom Metazoa; phylum Chordata; class Actinopteri; order Syngnathiformes; family Fistulariidae; genus Fistularia; species Fistularia commersonii. The sequence goes on from NC_141318.1 coordinate 4,986,079, forward strand.
GCTAACATTGCGTGTTCTCTTGGCTAAAAGTGGCAAGGCAAATGTTAGCTTTCCCCCCCGAGGGGGGCCGACACCGCAATGCAAATTTACAGGGTTGGGGGTTAGAGGGGGGGCTCCGATGACCTGACAGAGCCCATTTTTCTCACATGTTCACCGATGCGGCGCGCTCACCAGCCAGGATACACAGCGGCGCTCGTCAGACGGCTGGAAAGCGTCTAGCGCCGTCGCGCTGTGTCGCGCCTGCCAAGTGTATCGCTTGGAAATTCGTCACCAGGCAGAGCCAAAGCTCTCACAATTACCTGATTTACAAACTGTCTGCGGGAAAACACAAACTGTACAGATCTTGTTCGGTGCAAATGTGGCTCATTTGTGGACGTGCCTGACAGAAATGCCCGGGGATCTTGACTAGCAACCCCCATTAGAATTTTCCTCATCTTTCGGGACTAGCTAACTGAAATCAGTAGAAGGAAGCCATCGGGCGGTAGGTCGATGCCTCTCAGGTCCCGGCGGGCCTAGAAACCGCTTGACCGGAGGTGGTTATCAGTGGGATAGAGCAGCCTCACCGGTTGTTAAGGCAAAAAAAAAAAAAAAAAAAAAGAGGAGGCAGCCAAGGAGAAGGACTTCTTGGCGACCTTGAGGTAGTTCCTTATCTGGAAAAAAAAGGGAAGTAGAGTCGCTGCCAGGCAATTTTTTTTCTGCCAAGAGAGGGGAACCATTGACTGGGCACAATTTCAGATGCTGAAGCTTTGACGGGTTCGACTCCGGTGGAGCGCAGGAGGCGAACCTGGTAGTCTTTGATGGAAGCTTTGATTCAGGATGAATGAGGCGGGTAGTTTTGGGGGGGGTTTACCTGCCATCTGCTCTCTGCATCACCACTGTGAGAACTCAGTCTGTACTTTCAGCTCAAATTAAGCACATTTCTACTGGGTTTTGGATGCCGAGGCATCTCAAAACACAAACGTGTTTGTGTGTCTACTTTTTTTTTTATTTTTTGACCTCAATTCACGACCCCTGGCGGGATTGTGGGTGGAGTCAGAGGCGATCGGCGCCTCAGAGTCAAATGTTCATTCCCGTTCACTCTCAAAGTGAAGGTGCGGCGATGCGTTCTTGCTCACGAGGTGAATCAGAAAGATTAGCCGAAAGGGACAGTTTAGCGGTCACTTTACATTTCGGCACTCACTTATCGTTACGACCTTTGGGCCCTGATTGAAAAAAAAAAAAATCTAGGCATTGAAATGAATCCTTTCTGCATTGAGTGTGATGAGAATAAAAATAAACATCGCCACAACAATCAGACAGATATGAGAAAATAAACAGGGGCTCCTTTTTCGGCTTTCTGTTTAAAAGGTCCCCCTTGCAGGATTCTATCACAGTCAGAGACCCTGACCGGACTTTTAATTCAGGTCACACCGTCTTCGCGTGACAGTCAATCGTCGGCGACGCTGATCCAAGGTTGTACGTGTGAACGCTGCAGCAGAGACACCGGCGGCGTCTGGTCCTGGACGAAGAATAATGAGTTACCGGGCTATTAGTGTGCTCACTTCTATGGCCGCCTTCCAAAGTTATATATGTATATGGGGTTGGGGTGGGGTTTTATATATATATATAAATTAAAAAAAAAAAAAAAAGCAAAAAAAAAATTTTTTATTATAATTCCTTGCAAAAAAAATTTTTTAAAAGCAAAACATTTTTTTTAATATATATATATATATATATTTTTTTTTACAGTACAAAATTCCACATTTCGATCATATCCCGCCGCTGCTTTTTTTTGCAGATACACTGGATTTGTTAGTAACTCAGTCGGGAGTCTCATTTAAACTTCAGCTGAACACATCAATCTTAAAATGATGCTTTCCGTATATACGCCGCTGCTTTTCCGAGAATTTTAATGCAACGTCCGTATTTTCCATTATCGGAGATCCGGCCGCAGTGGCCGAATGGACAAACAACACAACGAAGGTGCGGCGAGTGAGATAACCTGAAGTCATTTGCGGTCGTTATTAAGTGGATTAACCCTTTTAGATTAGTCTCAGCCATATCTCCCATCTGTCTCTTGTTGCGCCACAGACCTGTTACTGTAAAACCACTACATTACACACACACACACACACACACACGCACACAAATCTCCTCCCGCTGACCTGCATTACCCAGAGGTGATGAGTGAAGCTCACAACAAGCACGCCGGTGAATAGAAAAATGCACGCCTGCGTCACATGTATGCTCAGTCTTTCCTTTCGGGCATGCTCACACCGGCGGCGCCTTGGCTTCACATGCAAGTAAACAACACACATACACACACACACTAATCTGTGATTAGTCGTTGCAAATTATGCTCAGCTGAGTGAACAGGAGACATGCAGCTCATATACAGTATGGACACAACAAGGTGGGGTTAGTGACACGTGACTTTGGACACAGCTGTGTGTGTGTGTGTGTGTGTGTGTGTGTGCATGGGGGGGGATTAGACTATGAACGGCAGAAGTGTGTCACCGTGCATGCTGGTGTGCATGCTGGTATGTGTGTCACAGCTGATGGTGCGGTCCAAACCAGTTAACTGTACATTGGGATTTGGATAAATTTGATCAAAACACTCAGAGACCAGGAGGAAAGCATGAGTTTATCCCTTTATCCCGCTGCAAGGGATTATAATTTGAAAAATATCAAATTACGCCAAGGTTGTATCCAATAAGTAGTTCCGACTATGGGAAAGTCAACGCCCAACTTAACTTTGTTATTTTAGCCCTGCATACCTCAGCAGCCCCTGAAACATGCTGTTGGTATTTTTTCAGAAAGTAGGTCAAGAATAGCGCCACCGTGTGGACACTTTAACAGGACGCGGGTGATTCGCTGCAAAGCGGGAGCCTTCGTTTTAACGCCCTCTTTCTCCCTCGAAGCTTTAAAAAAAAGTCACCTTATCCTCAGCAGAAAGGAATCTATCACTCGCCGAAATTCGCGATCGGTTCCGCGCGGGGAGGGGAACGGGATGGTCGATGCACACGGTGTGTAACCGGCCCCGGCCAGTGTTTGGGAGTTTCGTCACCGACGGCAAATCAATTCTTCTTTACTGATCTAAAACCGTAGCTGAGCGGCTGAGTCACTGTACAAATGTTTCATCGAGGTTGTAACGCGATGCGGGTCGAAAGGCCGGTGACCCCAAGCGGGGATCGAGAAGACAGAGTGCGGCCTAGTTAGGCAATAATAATAATCACAAAATTACGGCATGTTGTGTTGATAGTATTGCGCCACTCTAGCTAGAGTTTTGGGGAATGATGGAAAAAAAAAAATCTGCATGAAAGAAGAATAAATTGTTTCTGCTAACCGCCTGGAAAAAAAGTCTTTATTTCTAAACACAAAATAAATAATCTCGAGGGGTTCGGGGGATACGTCCTCACGGCAGCTCTTGTTTTTTTCCGAACCGCAACCAATAAATCCTTTTTTTTTTTTCTCCTTGAATTTGTTTAATTTTTTTTTTTTGTCTCGTTTTCATCACTAAAATCAAACGCACCAATCATGCTCATCCCTCGGCATCCAGAAGAGGTCTGGTATTTTTTTACGAGATCAGGGAGCGTCGACGCATTCGATGGAACCCGATCTGCGATTTCTCTCCAAATTACACATGAATTCTCATTCGGCCCGAGAGTTGAAATTAAAACCCTTTCATTTCGACTTCTATTTCCCCAAAATCGGTGCGCATTTGAAACAAATGGAGAAAAAAACAACAACTTTTTCATCCTCACAGTTTTGACTACCGTCTTTCAAGATGCGGACTAATGAACCGACCCCGGCTTCTTTTGCTTGTGGGCGGCGTGTCGAGACAAAGACCGCAGCTCCCCCTCCCTTTTACCCACGCGGCAAGCAGGAAGTGATCCATTCGCTTCAGGTAAGAAGAGGGACACCTGTGTGAAGCGCACAGGCGGCGGACGGGACATGACCCAAATACTACACTACATACATAACAGTGTAATTTGGTTGTTAAGCGCTTAGTGTTTTCCCAGTTCCCTTAATCTGACAAATTCGAGCGTCGGCTCCCGCCGGCCGACACTCCTACATTTCATTATCCGTCCAGACGGGATTCTTTCGGTGTCTGAACCACTACTCTTCGGCGGTTTGTATTTCCCCAGTCTCGCATGATAAATGTCATCAACACACCCACCCGCTCTCCGCCGTGAATCCGCAGACTTTACGACAACCAGGTGCCGGTCGGTTAAAAAAAAAAACAACTGTTTTTGACTGGTTTTTTTTTGGATAACGTGAGGATGATTTTCACGAAATGACTTGAATGTTTTTTTTAACGTTTTTTTTGCCACGGGCATCATCTATGCCATTGAGATGGGGAGGGGGCGTCATGTGAGGCCACTATCACCCCCTTCCGAGATGATCTTGTGCGTTTGTCATCTCGGAGTTGATGGGACGGGTATTTTCGGTGCGGCTCTCACATGACGCCCAGCCGTCTGAATGTGCGGCCTGTCGATTTGACCCGGCAGTTTCTGTACAGGGAGTTCATCTCGGGAAAGCGGCGTGATCCGGCCTCACGCACGCTGGAAATGATTAAGACCCGATTATCTATTAGGCCGAGGGGCGGAAAAGGGCAACCCGAAAAAAAAAAAAAAAGAAACACAAGGAGAGAAAACAGTGTGTTCTTTTCTTGTGTTTTTTATCTTTGAACTCAAGACACACGAACGCTTTCATGTTAGATAAGTGGCGTGGTCATGATGACGGGGACGTCACATGTCACATCCTGCATGGGTGACGTGAATATTCTGGAAAATATTGCAGACGCCGCTGGCATTGGTTCCAGGCTGGGTCATGGAACCCCAATTGGGATTTGCATTTAAAAATAGAGCAAGTAACGTACTGCTACATCATTATAATGCTGATAAATTTAAAAATATATATTTTTAAATTTACAAATATCCCCAAAACAATTGAAAGGGAATTAACAGATATTTTGCTAAAATTACTTTGGGGCAAAAAAAAAAAAAAAACAACAAAACAACAAACAACTTTAAAATGAGCCAGAAATGCACTGTGAAAATAGCACGAATGTCATTGCAGGAAAATAAATGAAGAAGCTCCTATGGAAGCCCTCCAATTATTAAAATGTTTACCTTTCCGATTATTTTCAAGTTATGCAAATGCTTCATAAGAATATTTCCTTCAATCTCCGAAGACTCCAGCTGGTATAAATACTCTATTCACGACTCATGCAAGAACTGCTTGAGCTTTAATTAAAACAGATAAGGGGGGGGGGGTTGGTAAAAATAAAACTGAAAGGAAATATTCGTGAAAAGATGTTTGCCTTTGAGCCAACACACAAACTGAGCCTGCAGCTGTAGGAAATCCAGCTTCATCTCCTGCAGACAGCAGAGGGTGTTAGAAGAGATTTGTGCTCCCAAAATGGAAATCAGACCTCAGACATGCTGCAGAACAAGCCAGACAGGTCACAACCTCTCATGACCCCCCCCCCACACACACACACACACAAGCACACACACACACACACACACACACACACACGGCTGTCTTTGTGAACTCTGACCTCCTGCCATACACTCTTCTCTCCTCTACGCACTTAATTTCAGCTGCATGTCAGTTGGCGCGCTTTCAGCGTCTCGCCACAGTAAGTCATGTCCGCAGTGTGTCTGCATGTGTGTGTTGCAACGCATTCCTGCAATTACACTGTTTCTAGAAACGTATTTGTCTATACTGGCTTCGCCGCAGGCTGCGGAGGCGGCTTGATGTTTGACTGGAAGATTAAACCCGTTCTTTGTATTTCAGGAGAGCCAAGATGAGGAACCGTGCAGTATCTGAAATAGTTGTGTATGTCGCCACCTAGCGGTCAACTGTGATCATGACAGACAAATATTTCAGATTGGAAAGTGTAAATTAGAAAGTTTGAGGAGGGGGTGTAACAAATAGTTACATAAATTACAAATAAAATCATTGGGTACACTATGGTTTAGACTGAAAACAACTCCAAATATTCCAAATTTGCTTTGGAAAAAAAAAAAATCACTTTTTTGTAGTTGCACTCACTTTATTCTGCAGTTGTAAATCCTCAGCAAAATTTAAGCAGTTTTCACACAGATTATCATCTTCAGTGAGGTGCGCGACATCACTGATAAGACATTTCTTAGATCAGATACGAAAACGACATGACACGGGGTCAAAATATCATACAGCTTTGCATAATGTCATGGTTATCACTGCCGGCTTCTTTCAGTTATTGAATAATGCAAATTAAAGATCCATTCGGGGGCTTGTGATAGCAAAATCTTCTTGATCTGAGAATTGTAATAACACCGTTACAGAAACAAATTGATTAAATTAATGGGTGAAAAGTTTATTTCTTAAAAAAAAAGCCTATTTATTCACCAAACTTCCATGCTGATAAAGGTTTTAACTCGGAAAGCAGGACTTTATATAAACTTTATTCACTAAATACTTCAAGAAAACAACAAAAAAAAAACATTATTTGGTTATTTAGCTTAATGTAAAAAAAAAAAAAAAAAATCAAAGATACTTCAAAAATATTGAGGCACTATCAATAAATTCAATTGTCTTTATTAGTAGATGTCTAAACTACAACATACAGTAAGTGCTCGGATAAAATATAGGAAGAATATGTTGAGAGAAAATGAGATGACACATGTAAGCTTATATTATGGCAATTTTGACATCACTAACACAATGGAAGGGAGACAGAACATGACTGGAAAAAAAAACAAAATGTAAAAAAAATTGTCGGAGAGAAAAGTTCGCCTTCACATACTTCACTTGACTCACAGTCACGACCACCTTTGACTCACTGACGCAGAATCCTGCACAGAGCTCAGCAGCATCCTTGTTACGGATTCATTCCACACATCGCCAATAGCTTTTGGAACACATGTTCACATACTGGGACATTTCGTTTTCACATGCAAGGAGCGTTCTTCTTCCCCTCAATACCTCGTTTACGTAATCGTGCGAGAACACAGATGTGCTCCGCTCTTGGAGAAGGGGCTACGGTCACCATCATTAAGTTGGCAAATGAGAAATGAGTCCACGGTTTCTAATTTGCTTTACATGCGCAGCTTCTGCCCGGACATCCGTCCCCTTCATTTCATGATGGTGGAACGGAACAACAGACATTTAAATATAACAAACAGTCAGACGGACAGCTGTGTTGTGTCAGTGGCAGTGGCCACAGCAGGATTCCCCAACAACACTTTTTAAGAAACGCCACCTGTTGTAAGAGCAGAATACTGAAATTCTTAATAAATTATGTTCATATAGTCACATTAAAACCTTAAAATCCTGAACAACAGAATCAAACAAGATTTACATGGACTGTAATAATCTTATTTAGACTAAAGTGTGTTATATACAGTGAGTTTGTGACAGAATTGTTTAAATTATAGTCTTTTCATGCTAGGCGGGTCAAAGCCATGTTTCGATACAGATTGGCTTCATCTCCAACTTCAGGATTTCTCACTGGGTTGTTGAGTCGTTGTAGAAAAATCTCCTGGGTTCTTCAGTTGACCATCTTTTCATTTGTAAACGAGTCGTCTGCGTGTCGGCGGGCGTCGCCAAGCAGCCCGACGATCGTGCGCGTTGAAAAACATCCAGCAAGACTTGGGAGGCTGCATTCAAGCCCAAACCTGAATTTTGTAAGTGGAAGATCCTCCATTCATTTGTTCGTTGTGGTTTAATCTGACCCGGCTTGTGGAGGAAAATGGAAAGAAATAACAATAAATAAATTAAAAAAAAAAAAAATTATTGACATTACCCTGTTAGTCAATTACTGAGGAGTACTGTGGGGTTAGTCTTTAAATGTAACAAAGTCAGTGTTTTAAACACCGCTGGGATATTTCAGCGTTCTCCACAATAGTGTCAAGACTTAAACCGGACTTCAGTCTGCGTCCCGGCGGCAGCCATCGCGTTTTCAACGTCTATATTTGTTCTTCGTTCCGTCTGTGAGAGCCCAGTTGTCTTTTTGGCTCCGACCGCCAATTCAACACGTCCCTCCGGAGTTGAGCCACGTGGGCGTTCCTTCAGACCAGCTGGTTCTCCCGTTTGTATCGAGTGAAGTGCAGTGAAAGCTCACCCCCTCCGGCTTCGGTGTATTGTGAACACGTGCTCAGCGGTGCAGGTATCTGCATCCGAGGAATGTGATTTAAAGTATGACATGAGAGATCCTTATCATCCTGCACTTTTCCCAGTCCTGTTGACAGCAGGTAATTCCTTCCTTATATCCTGAAATTCTGTTTACCCGCCTGTGCTGCACAATGCCAGTTATAAGCGAGGAGCGCGCACAAAGTTGGGGCACGCAGTTCCTCCTGTCACCTCCACGTAGCTCTTGACATCCAGTCGGGAAAAGGGGCTTCTCACTTGGCGTAGCGGCTCTTGGGCTGAGGCCCGGGACTCGGCGACGGGCCAAAGTGTTTGCCGTGGCTTCTCCAACGCTGGCGCAGGACAAAGTCGTAGTTGGCCGTGGTGCACATGGCGTAAAACACGTTGGCTTTGTCAGGGACCTGGAGCTCTGCGTCGAAAGGACGAATGAAGTGTCATTTTACGGTCTCCTTTTTTCTCTCTTGTGTCGGCGAGGGATCATTTTTACCTTTTCCATTGCTGAGCATCTGACAAAGGATGAAGTCATGGCAGCTAACGCCTTCCAGGTTGTGCTTCTCCAGAGCCCTCAGGATGACTTGAGGAGTGTGATCCTGGCTGGTCAGCTGGAGGAGGTCACACGCACAGCGAAAGGATGCAAAAATGTGTTTTTTTTTGCTGTTCTTTCAACTGTTGTAAGACCAAACATGTTTCTAAAACGGCGAATATAGCCACTGTGACTTCGGAAATTGGGACGATCCACCGGTCTGCACAAGTCGCATCATTTTCCGATACCGTTTGATATTTGAACTTTTATTATGGACACACTTTTGCCAGAGGAACATCTTAGGATGCAACAACTTAGCCATGGCTTTAAATCATTTTGATGTGGTTTTGCACGAGTTGAATTTTGGACCTGCTTGAAAGTCACCTGACCTGGTTCTAGATCGACCACACATGTACATCTTCTTTCCCTGTCATATAAGACGGGATAATAAAACAGTCCTCACCAGGATGCTTTTGTAGACCGCTCCGTTGCTGACGCACTCCACGCTGACTCTGACGATGCAGGAATCAGCGACCTGTTTGTTATAGACGGGCAGGACGGCTTGAGGCGAGCTGCTGGAAGAGGAGGAGGACTCGGGGCTCAGAGCCGGGGAGGAAGAGCTGAGGTCCGGCTGAGAGCAGCTGGAGAGACTCGGAGAGGACGAGGCGGAGGACATGGAGATGTAGTCCTCTGCTACGTTGTGGAGGGAACCGGAGAGAGACTGGGAGGAGGAAAGGAAGACGCCAGATTAATTTCTGTTTACGGAATGCTGTCAACAGAGCGAAAAAAGGTAACTCGGGCACGAGAGACACACAGCGCACAGTTTTCTGTGGAGGGGAGCGCTCCTACCTTCAGTTTGAGTCTGAGCGGGGAGGGCTGGGGGGAGGAGCCGTCCTCCATGTCCGAGCTGCTGGAACCAGAGGATGACACGCTGATCTGGTCGGCGTGGGTCTTCCTCAGAGAGCTGTCGCTGGCTGATCGCAATCTGAACGTGCATGCAAACGAAGACATGCTAAAGAAGTTGCATTCTCAAAATATCAGACTTCTCTCACTCCTGCTTTTACATGATTTGACAAAGACGGAACGGTCCGCCGGGTTATTCGCCTCTGAGATCGGCTTTCACATTTCAATCCAAACAGGCCAATATTTTATATGTGAAATCAGTATTTGGCCGTCTGCAGGTTGTCACATTTTTACCAGGACGGTTTAATGCTGTTGTGATTAGAAACTTGTGACTGTAGATGTTAATATCGTGTTATATTTAGGCTTGTTCTATATCTGCGTCATTTACTTAGTAAAAGTCCAGTGGTTTTGAAACAACTGTATTTTCCATCTACAAGGTAATGCCTCTCCATCTTTTGCAGTGTTTTGGGACCAATAGGTGATTGGTTAATGCTTTGGATATAAAAAGTCAGTACAGGAATATGTTGATATGAATTGAAACACTATTAATCCAGTCCAGCCCCCAATGTTTAAGAGTTTTTTAATTTTACAAATGTACTTTATAAATAACAAATAATGTACAGAAAATGATTATACATAATAAAAGAAAATGTAAAGAAATAAACTGGTTTTTTAAAGTGTATTTACCTTCAGATATCGGCAGAAGGGGTCAGGGGAGGTTTTGTGCTCTATCACTTGACTTACTCGCTACACATTTAATGCTACAATGTATTGATAAGTGGAACTTGCACCCTTTATCGCTAAATCAAATTTAGCGACAGAGTGACTGCCGGCCCTCTTTTTAAAAGAGCGATCCATCCCGATTGGCTTTGAACGACTCTTCCGATGCCTCGTCCATTGCTGTTCCTGGCGTCTGCTGAGCCGAAATCCCGTAAATGCGTTGTGCTATCTAACTGATACACTCTACAGGAAGGGTCAGAGCAGGATGTTCTTCCTGAGGAGACTGAGGTCGTTCAGTGTCTGTAGCGGCCTTCTCAAGACCTTCTACCAGACTATGGTAGCCAGCGCACTCTTCTTCGGTATAGTGTGCTGGTGGGGCGGTGTTATTTATATGCTATTTATATTGTTGTTAAGTTCTAGTTGTGTATTTTTCACCCTGACTGTTCCTTGATGTTGCCCATCGTCATCCCTGATGTTGTTGTCTGTTGTCTATTTACATGTCTATTTATTCGTGGATTTATTTATTCTTGTCTTGTCTTGCTATCTCCTGTCTTCTGCCTTTCTATTTATATTCATATTTATTTATTTTTATTTTTAACATTATAACTCTTACACTGCTGTGACAAAGGAATTTCCCCTATGGGGATCAATGAAGTTTATCTTATCTTACTGCACACTGATGAGGCTCTTGGTCACGATATCTCCCCAAATAGCACCTTTTCCATCTGCTCATGGATAAGTCGACAGCACGCACACCTTGCTCATGTTTTTGATGCTTTTCGCTGGGCTACCTAGTGGTGGGCGGTGGGTTCCTTTTTTTTTTTTTTTTTTTTTAAACGGCACTTTACAGCCTGACACCAACACACTCATCCTGCTTGCTCTCAGCTCAGACCTTGGCTCGTATCATAAAGGGAAAATAAATGATGAACCTAAAAAAAAAAAAAATTAAAAAAAAAGAAAAATAAATACGACTAATAATTTATGTAATAAAAAAATAAATACACTGAACAATGGCTTGAATCTTGGAAATTTGGTAAGCTGATATGCTTGTGAATCAAGGTTCCAATGAGCTCTTTTTTTTCCCCCCAAGGCTGTGGAGGTCGGAGATGAGAAGATATGTGGACGTGGGTCCTAACAGGGCAGATGTGGTTGAAAGGTAAAATGCCTGAGGTAGATTTCCAAACTTACGGGATGGCCTTCCGAGTCAGCAGACGACTGCTCCATGAGTTGGGAGAGGTTGGACAGGGGTCAACAGGGGGCTCGAGGTCACGAGACAGATCGTGGCTGCGGGACATGAAGGGTAAAATAAGAACTTTTTGAAAAAAATTAAGCTTCAGAAGTCTTCAAGATTCAACTCAGAGGTGTAAAGGTGCCTCTCACCTCTTCTGGTCTGTGAGGAGTATGTGCGCCTGCAGCCAGCTGGTGATTTGAGGGTTGATGGGAAACTTGTAGTGGGAGCAGGATGCCTGAAGCTGCCGAATTTGAGAGAGAATTTCAAACTCCTACAAGACAAAAAAAAGAGGGAAAATAAATTCCTGGAGGAGAGTAATACTATTTAATTCAGCAATATAGTGTTAAACCCCATGAGACATCGAAAGGGTTAAGGAAAGACATCACTTGGAGGTGAAACCTACCTTCCTGCGCTTCTCAAAGTGGATCAGTCCACCCTTTGGAAAAAGGTAAAGAGACACCGGGGGTCACACTTCCACGTCATAAAACTACTTAGATATCAGAAAAGAAACACAGTGCGTGGACGGACCTGTGAGTAATCTTGTACTTACCTCCACAGTGTCAGAGAGCGCTGTGTCCAGCATGGTGAGGACAGTCAGGTAAGTGCCCAGGTAAGGCACAATGCCACTTTTAGGATTCTGAGGACAAAAGTCCAAAGGTTTATATTCAGACATCTGAGGCATTTCCGAGAACAGGTCACCGATTTGCTCATTGAATTTTTTTATGCCAAAAATGACACCTGTGCATCAAAAATACTATAATTATATAACTCCACTGACGCAAGCAAATTAAAAAGAATAAGAAAACAAGTCAATAGCTGTATGATAACAATGAATATAGTGTCATAAACTTTAACTCAGGGACGCTCTCAGGCAAAGCCGGGCGTACGGGCTTTGACCAATTCTGCTCATACCAAAAACAATGTAGACCGACTGGAGGATGTAAGCCTTACATCCTTCCTGCACGGGGCAAATATCACACGAGCTGTTTAGGTTGTTAATGCTTTGCATTACATCCTAGCAGAAAGTGGAGGGCAAATCTGATACTTATGTGTTACTGATGACCCAGGTAAAAAAAAAAAAAAAAAAAAAAAAAAAAAATCACTTCTACAGATATGCGGGATATGTAATTTTTCTAAATCCTTTTTGATTTATTTAATTTTAAACATGTGAGGAGGTCTCACCGTCTGCTTGGAGCAGAAAGGGGGAGTCTTGGAGCTGGAAGCGACGCTGCCCTCTGGTTGACTCCCATCCTGCGAGGAAACAAACAAGGCAGCCTTCAGCGACATACTGGCAGCTCAGCGTTCCTGTCGGAATGCTTGGTGTGTCGACGCGTTACATAATTGTTCTTTTCAGTGAGGAGCACCTGCCGACTGGGTGCCGCGGGATGTGGGAGTGTGTTCCCGCCGCGCCGACGGGTTTACGGCTGTACATGTGAAATGCCAATCACATCCATCCCTGTTTGCGTTAGATAAGACTTTCTCTCAAATAGCTGAGAGCAAAAATAAACAAACCTCCCCTTCTGCCCCCTTTCAGGCTTAAGGTCCTCTTTTGTAGTAAAAGGATCACCGATAGAATGAAAAAGTACAATAGAAAAAGGGAACAACGAGTTTTTTACATAATCTTTTGTTTAATGCTTATAAAGTATTAAAACATTTCACATATTTATATTCAGAGTGGATTTTGCATTTTGAGGTTGAAATGGCTGGATAGGTTGGGAGGTAAAGATTATGTAACAGCCTCTTAGTAAATGCCATTATTCACACCCATCTTTTATCTACAGATTGCAGATGGCGCTTGATCTTGTAAATTAGAATTTTAGTCTATAAAAATGTTTGTGTTTGGTTGGTAAATGGAGCGGATTTTAATTTGTGAGCTTGGTGTATTGATTCAGGATATATAAATATTTCTTTTAAATCAGTGCTTATGTTCAGAGATTTTAAAGTAATGTTTGTATTTTTTTCTGGAGGACAGACTTTCTATGACCCATCCACATCCTTCAAACTTTGGATATATGAGCTAAGTTGATTTATTAGAGGAAAAAAAATTGATGCAAATGATAGAAGTAACCACATTGCATTATTATTTTTTTTTACATTGGGGAAGTCTGGGTAAACGCAGATAACTGCAGAGCAGCAAGCTCTTTCATACCCGGGGAGAACAAAGCTGTTCTCCTCCGTGCTGGCCGAACCTTGCCAACTTCTTCGCTGGATGTGGGATAACACGTAGGGAGGTGAGATCAAGCAAAAGTTTCACTGTTGTCATAGAGACGGTGTCTAATCCCTCCCCGTGGACACACTTCTAATGTCTCATTAACTCTACCATTGTGTCGTCCAGCCCTGTCAGAGCAGCCAAACGCTGCCCTGGGGTCGTCTAGTTTTGGGAAACTGAAGCGCCATAATTTCCAAGCCCGATAACAGCCTCCCTGAGGGAGCTCACAGGTACGGGGACTGGATAACATCCTAGCGACAGCCTCTTTGAAAAAAAAACAAAAACTTTACTGTACTGCTGATAAAAGCACTAAACAAACAACCAGATATTGGCATGAAGGGACTACGGGGAGCGTACACATTCATTCAGCACATATTAAAAAAGATAAAGATAAGCTGGGGATTAATAAATGAACCATTAGAAGGCTGGTACTAAAGCTTTACAATGCAAAATGGCAAGACTTTCATGAAATTCTTCACAAATAAGGGAAAAAATGTGCAATGTTCCATATGGTAGAACAACATCCCACTGCATATCGCACCTTTTAAATACAGATTTATTATGCTAATGTTCTCTTACCCAACTTGAATATCCCACCCACACTGACGTAAGACCCCCCTCCAAAGAATGTGTCATAAAGCAAGCACAAACCTCAGTCAGGATCTCTCTGCTGGTCAGCACACAGTTCTCATCTGGAAAAGTCTGGCACAGATGATCAAAAGCGACCATGCTGTCTCTGAAAGCAGACAATTTGTTGCCAGTTGAGTTTTCAGCCTTAAGGGAGATTAAAACCTGAATCCCCCACAAAGATATCGTTCCTTAAAAAGGAGACAGTTATAGAGGCTGAATCTCCTTTACATTTTCCCAGCAAAATATTTTTTTCTCTCCCCAGAAATAGATCTGTTAACCGTTTTCCAACTGTACTGGGTGATCACCTGGCGACAGCAGCCCAGGTCTTCTTCAGGCGGTAAACGGCGTTGGACTGCAGGGCTGACAGAATGGCTCGCAATGAGGAGAAATTCCTCAGCTGTCTGCACTCCTGCGGAACGCAGTAGGCTTCTGTCACGTCACTTTCAACAATTTCTCAGAAGTCCTTTTATACTGCCACATTTTAACATATAGGAGCCTGACCTGTGCAACAGCGATCCACCTCTCGATGATGCGCGCCCTGTGAGCTGGGTTCGTGTGTGAGGTGCGGGGGGAAGCTTGGCTGGGGGAGGAGTTCGAAAAGGCAGCAGCGGAGTGAGGTGATGAGGTGGGAGAGGAAGCAGGCGGGTTAGGAGAGGGCGAGCAAAGGAGCGAGGTGATGACCCGGTTGGTGACGGCGTTGAACTGGGAGATGGTGGCGCGGATGGTCGGCGCCAGGCTCCGGTTCTCCTTCTTGTCCCGCTGTGACCAGACGCAGCCCAGGCAGTGGAAAGGAACCACTTTGACAAACAGCTCCTAATGGATGGACCGACAGATACAATAAGGACAAAGAGGAGCGGACCAAGGTGAAACGGGCAACAATGTTTTCCAGAGGAAACCCACGGCATCCAGTCGGGTCAACTGCGCTGCAACGTCTCGCACAGGAAAGCTCATAAAACTGTGTTGGTCTCCGTCCTTAGAGGAGTTCTGTCTCTGTTCCTCTGATGCAGACTCGTCGCGATCTGTCAAACATACAAATAAACGAATTGCTTATAAACAGGGTTCTTTATAGAACGTATTGGTTTATAACAAAAAATTAATAAAAAAACACACCCGCAAAGTTCAGAGGAAGCAAACAGGCAACAGCCCTAATTCAAAACAATGAGGGGTTTAATCTCTAATGCTGCCTTTGGGCAACAGCTTCTATAAACCCTTTCTCTCAGACTAACCTGTCATCAAGGCATGACTTCTAATGCCTTTATTTTAGTGGATTGCTTAAGTCTTTTCTTTGGCTGAGGAGCAAGAATCTTAAGTTTGGGAAAAATGTGGGCTTCCGGAGCAAATGATCAACTACAAAAACGAAGAAATATGGATGACCGCCATTATTCATGGGTTACATTTTTATCCACACAAGCACAGCTGTATCCTCGGGTCACCTTGCTCCTGGAGCCTCTGGAGCAGGGCGTTCGCCGTCTGAGACAAGCGCCTGAGGCAGAGTCGATGGCGTAGGTGAGCACACAGCAGCCGCAGGGCCGGGTACTGCGGGGGCTCATGAAAGTCGGCACCGTATTCCTCCAGCCACACACTGATTACTGGCAGGAGGCCACTGTTGGAAGACCCCAGGGAGCAAATGAGGGCAATTTAATATTCAAAATGTGTTTTTAATTTTTGTCGAGACACAATTTAGCTCATGGTAGTGGGGGAAACAAGAGCTCACCTGCGCTTGCAGGTGGTATTATCCAGGGTGGAGATGGGGTCCTCTCTATGGAAAAGGGAAACAAATCATACATCAGTTTAATGCGCCAGCTTGTCATCACAGGGGAGGCCCACACCTAGGGGTTTCAGGAAATGTCCCATGGACAAAGAGGATCTCAGGGGCTGATCCTCTCTGAGTGTTCATCCTGTAGATACATCCTGCAACATTCGTAAATCTCTGGTGACTACAAACACACTGCTGGCCTTCGTCTACATTATTGACAGTAAATATTCATGAATTTTTCATCCCCTAAGGTAAATAATCAGGGCCAACCAAATTAGTCAGGGGAGTCATCGGGGGGAAAAAATGTGCATTGTGTTTAGCTTGAAAAATATCGAATTGTTTGTTTAGTTACAGTAGTTACAGAATTCCAAGATATTACTTTCTAAGAGAAACCAATTCAGACACATCAGATCCATCCATCCATATCTATCGATCCTTATCCTGCACTCAGAGACGCGGGGGCATCAAATGATAATTATATTTATTACAGTACTGTTTTCCTGTTTACATTAATTTTTCCAAGTTTATGAGGATTCAATTTAAAAAATTGGTCATTTTTTTATGACTTTATAATGCTTTCTGGCCTCTTGAGGAACAAGATGTTCTCAAAACCCAGTTTCTCCCATAGCAAGCAAAACCTCCCGCTAAAGTGTTGAGTGTGAAGATTAACTCCTGAATAAATGTCTCCCTCTTTGGTTAATAATGACATTTTAATAATTAATATGTAGTTTAATTACATTACAACTCTTTGTGTGAGGATTAAACCCTAAATAAATGTCTCCCTCTTTGGTTCATAATGACAGCTTAATAATTAATATGTAGTGTAATTACATTACAACTCCTTGTGTGAGGATTAAATCCAGAGTAAATGTCTCCCTCTTTGGTTAATAATGACATAGTAATAATTAATATGTGGTGTACTTACATTACAACTTTTTGCCCCATAGTCCAGAAGCATTTTCTAACACTGTCAAGCGCTCTGGCACTCAAATGTCAAACAATAATACAATAACTGATACCGACATTAAAGAAAATACTAAGATCAAATTTATAGTAAGAGTCAGTTCCAAGTCAGAGTAGTGAAGTTGCGATTAAAATAAAGCCTGCAGAAATGGAGTAAAGGTGGATTTCAGAGCTACAAAATGTCACATTAAGTTTGAAATCGTGTAAGCTGAAGGTTAGGGTTGACACTCCCAAGTTTGTCCTGAGTCTGACCTCCCACTGCACAGGAAACCTGCTGCCACCAGCACCACAGATATGAGGGCCATTGTTTGACAAACATCATACCTGCATGACTGATGGCCAGATGGTTGCACACAGCCGGTCGATCGACAGTTAATATAATCTATCCATTCAGTGAGGACATGCTCTAAAAACACATCTGCATGATCTATACTCAGTATTGCATAAGTCTCTGCAATATTGAAAAGCAAGGAGGCTTCTGAAAAGGCCCTTTTAGTTTAAGATGAGTCCAACGGAGGAAGTGGTCACTCTGCATTTGGGGGGGGGGGGGTAATTACACTGCTTACATCATTGAGTAGCTCAGCAAACACACCTGGCATGCAGGAAGGACATTTAGATCACAGCGGATGGTTCTCCTCAAATAGCTGACATGGTTTGCAAGGTTGTCGCAAAACATCTTCCATAATGTCTGTCTGGCATGTTGTAAAACCTGATTATACATGTGGCCGATGTGCGTCAGCGACTTTTCCAAGCACAGGACGTCACTCCCAAGCGTTCATGGAAATCTGAGTGACTTAACCATTTTTTTTTTTCTAAATCAGCCTGACCACTCACATGATAAAACCACTAAAGAAAACTGAAAAAAAACTGACTTAAAAAGTCACAGCTGTGCGCCGCTGTGTAGCTTGGGATTCTAAAAAGTAGCAAGTACCCATATAGCAAAAAATAGATTGTTTGATATTCAAAACTAAACATCTTTTATTCACAAGAAAGATATGGAATCATGATAGAAAGTCTCCAGTATTAACAGGTGATATCAGCAATGAATTATATCAGTGAAACTGCTTTTTCACTCAAGCTGATTTATCAAAGTAGGTCATCTCTAACAGAGGTAGAGCACTATGTAACCATTGGATTAACAGCAATGCTGATAATATAGGGGGTTATAATAAATAAGATGATCAGAAGTAATTCAAACTGTGTAAATCACTGTATCTGTTTGGGTATGTCACAGCACATATGTGACATACAACAAACGCAATGAGTGCTATGCATTAAAGAGACAGTTTACTATTTTTATAATTCACAGGGGTTTAAAGCCAAAAACCACCTTTTCATTGTTAATTTGACAAATGTCTATCGTCTGATAGCATCCTTTTAAGGTTGCTTGAGTATCAGTTTGTAAACTGCATTTTTCCACAATGTCGAAATGAACTGAAAAAAGGGCGCAGCGTTATAAACAATCACACTGCACACTAAAATCCTCCATAGGATCAAAATTACATGGACTGAATGTTCCGGAATGCAGAGAATGGGAATTTTAAAAACTGCATCTCATTAAATTGGTTCTAGAACGAAAGGTAAAACTGTCAGTCATATAGATGTGCATGAATACTAATAAACAAATTATTTTAGACAAGTTACCTAAACCCAAATATTTATCAACATTCATACTTTCTTAGTATAAAAATAGTGGGCTCCTTCTTTAGGGTGAGGGCAAGCTCACCTCTGAAACAACAGCTCGAGGAGAGTGCTGGTGGACGTGAAGGCCCTGTAGGTGGACAGGAACACAGGGACGAAGTCAGGCTCCTGGTGCTCGCCGTCCAGCAGGTGGGTGACCATGCGCTCCAGGGTGCCAGCCTTCAGCCTGCGCAGCTTCACCGTGTGGTAATGGACGTAGCTGAAGGCCGCGGGATGCTCAGCCACCTCGGAGCTCGGCAGCACAGGTTCCCTGCGCAGCGTGATCCCGAACACAGCACCGTCCTCCTCTTCCTCTCCCCACTCCTGCACAGGGTCCTGCGGTGCGATGTCAATGACAAGTTTTACATCTCTTCCATATATCATACACGAGTCATTACAATCAATCCTTTGTTCTGAGTTTGTACAAAACTAATGTCTTAATAAGACAAAGCAATCTGCAAAATCAAAATCCACTTAAATGTGATGGAAGTATAAGCAACCACTTTACAAAATCCAGTTAAATGACAAATAAACATTTGTGTCCATTTGTAAAAGAAGACTACAAACATTAAAAAAAAACTTAACACATGACATCCTCCTTGTGATGAAATTCAAACAGTTCTGTAAAGGATACAGCTATGACCTTGATTCTGACACATATATTTTTCATGGGAAATTCAATAAGTGTCATTTCATTAGAGGTCGGTTAACCTATTTCTGCTTGTGACCCAGACAAAAAAAAAACGGTGAGGAAACCCATGTAATGCAATCTGACACACGAGTTAGAAATTACAGCAGCAGTGATTTTTTTTTTTGTATGTCAGACTGCATGAAAGAAAATGGTATGGGTAAAAAAAAAACCCAGAAAAACCCAAAAAATGTTTCTTACTTCTCCATCAGAGATAATTGCGCATAAGTATTCAACATTCTTGAAATAATTTTCTTTATAATGACATCAGCCAGGTTCTCTGCAATTCCAATTCAGATATTTAACAGAGGCAAAAACTGCAGCTAGTTGACATCTTATAGCACTGCTGTACCACTGAATGCACAATTTGACCAATGATGTCTCTCCTGTACTTCTGATTGCATCTTTTATTACATTGAGGGTCAGGAATCAAAGGACTGATGAATCAATACTATCACTGCAACGTGCAATTGTAATTTCAGGATTATATGGGAGTGAGTGCAATTCATAACCTGTTTCAGCAGCAAACTGCCTCCCTAAAGGCAATCTTTGCAGAGCTACTGCTTATCTGACAACATAAGTTCTGTTTGCTTTTCTCACTCACATTTCATTGCTGCTCGATGGCAGGGAGCCCATCAAGTCATAAAAAAAAAAACTGCAAACGGTGCATTGCATTAATCAAGGAAAGTGGCTCTCTGTGCACAGATGCAAAATATCCTCATTCAATTATTGGAGGAGAAACAACATGTCAATGTAACTCTACTTCCTGTGTGATACAGCTTGACATCGGGTCACTAATCACAGCAAAAAGGGACCAGATCTCCTGCAAAGTGTGTCACCTTGTCCGGTCTGAGTCCCCGCTGTGACTGGTCCCATCACATGTCTCTACACGCCGTGTGGATGTGAGTCATCCCGCCGTCCGAACAATGGAAATGGAACATGCCAGAAAATATCCGACGCCACCTGACGCAGACTATAGACAGAGACCATTGTAGAGTCTGACACCCTGAATGAAGCCTTTATGGGCTTTTTGGTATTCAGGCGCACGGAACAAGAACCGAGAGTGAAAAAAACAACGACGTTTACGGACAGGTTTGACAGCTAAGAAAAGTGTCTCAAACGAAGTAGAGAGTTAAGTTTAAGTAAGTGACCCACCATCGATAGGTGCCATTTCCCCATGTCTGCGACGGGGAGGGGGTGACTCTTGGGCGGTCACTGAGGACCGAACGCCGTCCTCCGCTGCTCCGCTTCGGGATGAATTTTCGGTGACAGTCTCATTTTTTTTCCGATAATAACGTCAATAAACCGAGAAGAAAGTATCTCTCTCCTACGCCACCGACGAGAACGTCTAGATAACAGACGGTCGAGTCCCTGAAAGGAACCGACGTCTCACCGGGCGGGGTCATTTGAACAGGTGTGGGCGGGGCCTCACACCTCACTGACCAATCAGGACGAGTAGCTAGTGACACCCGGAACTAAACCCTCATTGTAAATAAATAAAAATAAATTGAAAAAAATACTAGCCAGAGCAATAAAATAAATTATGAGACTAATTCAGTATTCACAGTGAAGTAGCTTGTGATGGAAAATAGAATTTAAAAACACACCGATAATGCAAGACCAAAATTTGCACATATTTTTAAATTGTGCATTTGTGACACATTGAGTGGTGGGGACCATATAAAAACCCCAAAACATAAAAAAGGGGAACCCGCAAACTGGTAATGTCAGATTAAATTAGTTACTTATTATCCGAGTACAAGTAGTACAATGTCAAATCATTGTCCTGGAGAAGGGCACTCTGGAGGACACCATATCATGTTAGCAGTCAAACTGCCCAACCTAAATGGCACTACTGGGTTTTATCAACCTGTACAGATGCCACCTAGGGAGATCACCTTTTTTTTTGCTTCTTTAAAAAGCTCAATAGAACATGATTCATTCAAATCAAGTTCTATGGGCAAGTCTTTTTTCCAGCTAATTTTTGTGTTGACACATGCTTTGGTGTCTGCGGTTTGAGTTCAGAAAGCTCCTGGAGATCAACAGCTTGCCCAAAAAGTAAAACACCACATTATTCTCCAGGCGCCGCAATGAGTCATCAGCAAGATTCTGCTGCCAAAACCCATCTCTATTCACTGTGAAACACCACAGAATCCCCTGCAATCAATACACATCCTGCACCTCACCACAGATATGACGCGCTCCATTTATGTGTATCTAGACTTCAGCAGGATGGGACTCAAGGCCCTTCTCTGACACATTTGAAAAATACAGAAACAACAGGAGATTTCACTTCTGTGGTGACGATCTGATTCCCGGACAGCCACTCTGAAGTGTTTGCAACATTGATATCGGAGCTGATGCCTCGGGGGAATCCAGCTGGTACACTTTGAGCCTCCAGCTAATGTTACCACTGTGATGTGTAGGGTGTGGTGGATGCATACCACATGAAACTGGTTTTCTGTGACCTGTAAAACAGCTTTGTGACTTCATGGACTTAATTTTGAAGGTATGGGGGCAGTATGGCAAGATAAAAATGTACACACTAAGGCCTACTTATAATTACAGACACATGAGACAAGCAAATGTCTATATGTATAGTAGGGCAGTCCACTGCTCTTAATAGTCCAAAGAAAGGATTTTTTGTTTCTCTAATGACCATATCCTCCATGAACTGTGAATCTAGCATCAACCCTTTCACATTTGTTTTTTTTTTTTTTTAATCCTCTCTCCATGGAGGCTGAACAAAAAGAGCAAAGGGGGGCGGGAAAGACCCCAATTACTGCCAATTAGTCACATGAATGAGTGAAGACGTGACAGGCGAACAACAAGCTAAAAGAATGCTAGATGGAGCCTTCACATGAGGGTTTAGGTTGTTTTCTCAAAATCACCTGTTTAAAACATCCTTTTTGCTTCAGTTTAAAATGCACCCGTGAGAATGTGATATGCCTCTTACAGAAACTGCTGAACTTCTCACTAATGTTAGCAGTATTAAAAAAAAAATCCAGCCGAATGGAAACAACGGCAAAGTTCCCACAGAATATACAGTGTGTGTGCGTGTGTGTGTGTGTCACACACAGGCAGTGAAATCATCACGATTAAATTCAAAACAGCAATCACTTCAATCAGTAATTCAATTTGATGTTGTTTGGAGTGAATCAAAATGATTCAGTAAATGTAGATATCAGCCCTTTTGAAATAAGACTTTTGCGCAATGTTTGATGACAAATCTGGTATTGACAGAGTACATAAAAGGGATTAAATCACACATGGAATAATAAAAGCATCTCCTTGAGCGATGCTGAACAGTTTTTTGGTGTCCTTCCAGCACATTACATTACAGTCATTTGGCAGACACATTTATCCAAAGCGACTCACAAAAAGTGCAATTCAGTCACCGAAAATCCAAAGTACCAGTTGTCACCACTCAACCAAATAACCATTTCAGCACCATATACATACATATATATTCTTTTCATCATTAATGTTTTTTCTTTTTTTTCCCAGGGGGGTTAGGGGCTAAGTGTTATTAGTAGGGTAGTGCTTGGTGAGGAGGTACTGGTGAGTCACAATGGGTTGCTTCTTTGTGTGAATGAACAAGAGATAGGTACGCATTACTTGCACTGTGGTAGCAAAACTAAATATGACTCAAGCCATGACGTCATTCCAGGTTTTTGTTTTCAAGTAAATATACAACAGCTTTTCATAACCTATGGTGGACTTTAATACACACCGTTACTGTTGAAATCCAGCTGTGGATCAAAAATTTGGGAGGTTTTGTTTTCTAAATATTCTTTGCTGCTAATGAGACTATGTTCTGTGAATTTGATCATTACTTTAAGATTATCAAAAAAAGTTCAAAAAAACATGGGACAAAAAGATGTTGGACAATCTGTGACAAATGATTTAAGGGCAGGAAATTAAAAAAACAAAACAATAAATTCATTAATTAATTATTTGGACGGTGTGACAAAAATCAAGTGCCATGATCCACAATTATTAAAATATGAATTAAAGGCCTATGAATGAAGCCTTGATGTACTGTGATTCAATCTCCACCCGCTCGTGTGTTTGTGCCGTGAGTCTGACAAGTCACTTTGCACGCTGAAGCAGATACTGTGACAACAAGGTTGAAAAAAATTCCCATGGCATTGTCACAGTCATATTTTCCAAATCACACAGAAGCGTTTCGGTCAGTCAACCGGCATATTTTGAGGAAGCAGAGTGTAGAATTCAACAGACGTTAGCAGCAAGACCTTGTTCTGTGACCAGCGTAAATCAAAATATTGCATTATGTCAAATGATGAAAACCACCCAAGTGGTCAAAGAAGGAGAAGAGGAAGGTGTGTTCGGAAGTAGAGAGAGACTAGGAAAGGTCACTTTCCTGAGAAAGGCTCTGGGTGGTCAGGGAGAGCTTCCAGATGATTGGACAACTACAGCTAGTGTTATCAGGGAGACAGATAGGAGAGTACTTGGTGTGTCATCTGGAAGGAAAGTAGATAAGGAGACTTGGTGGTGGAATGAGGAAGTGCAGGAGTATATACAGAGAAGGCAGTTAGCACAGAAGAAGTGGGACACTGAGGGTACTGAAGAGAACAGTAAGGTACATCGTAAGGTAAAGATAGAAGTAGCAAAGGCAACTCAAAGGGCATATGATGACTTGTATGCTCGGTTGGACAGGAAGGAGAGAGAGAATGATCTATACAGGTTGGCAAAACAGAGAGATAAAGATGGAAAAGATGTACAACAGGTCCAGGTGATTAAGGATAGAGAGGGAAATGTATTGACAAATGCTAGAAGAGTACTTTGGGAAGAGTACTTTGAAGAGCTGATCAATGTGGGAGATGAAAGAGAGGCAAGGGTAGAAGCGGTGACTATTGTAGACCACAAAGTAGCAGAGATAAGTAAAAGTGAGGCAGGCATTGAAGAGGATGAAGAGTGGAAAGGCAGTTTGTACTGATGAGTATCATGTGGAGCTGTGGAAGTGTCTAGGAGAGGCAGCGGTAGAGTTTCTGACTAGTTTATTCAACAGGATCTTAGAGAGTGAGAAAATGCCTGAAGAATGGAGACAAAGTGTCATGGTGCCCATTTTTAAGAATAAGGGGGATGTGCAGAATTTCGGCAACTATAGAGGGATGAAGTCAATGAACCATATAATGGAGTTATGGAAAAGAGTAGTGGCAACTAGACTGAGAGCAGACGTCCCCATGTGTGAACAGCAGTATGGCTTCATACCCAGAAAGAGTACTACGGATGCAGTATTTGCTTTGAGAATGCTAATAGAGAAGTACAGAGAAGGCTTTATTTTTGCTGATTTAGTGAAGGAAATGCCAAGTAAAAGTGCTGGTAAAAACAGAAACTACACCAGAAACTGTTATAATTAAGGTTATCTTTAAATCCTTTCTGTATTTTTGCCACAAATAACAAATAAATGGGATTGACACCAATTTCAATGAGAAAACGAATCAGTGCACCAACATTTCAGTTCATTCGGAGTAAAAGAACTCAAATTTGTAAGCCAAGGTTCTACTGTCATGTGTTGTGCGGAGAGGAACAAGGGGATGTTTGTGAATCACTCAATTTTGGTTAGTAAACAACAAAACCCAAGTTATGTGACAATAACATCAGCAGTGTGATTCACATACTGACATTAAATGTCACAACCTACATTCAGCCAATATTGGTTGACCACCTCGGTACTAACTGGGAATCTAGACATAATGAAGTGATGGGGATATTTTACGTATAAATGATTGATGTGTGATGTTTTCATCTTAACTAGCCTCAATTTTCTTATCTGCAAAAGGATGATAGCAGCCAAGAAAATCCTCTTGAGTTGGGAGTTGTGGTTTCGTGTGCCGAGGCTTCTCTCGTACACGTCAACATCAAATTTTGTCCTCTTGTCATAATAAGATAAACTTTATTGATCCCCATGCGGGAAATTCTTTTGTCACAGCAGCATAACAGATTCTAAGTGTCAAATAAATATGAATATAAATATGAATAGAGAAACAATTCGAAAAACCAAAAGACATCCACAAATAAATGGACAGCAGAGAGAACAACAACAGCAACAACATCAAGGAAGACAGTAAGGGTGAAAGTAGACAACCAAAACTAAACACCGTAAACAGAATGACAATAGCAATGATAGGAATAAAATAAATTAACAAAAATAGGCAGGAAGCGAGCGGGATGAGACCAACAGGATTAAAAAAAAGACAACTGAGTTAGATGGCAAATCTTCTTGTCGTAGCAAATGGACTTGAATTTCTTTAACTGATGAAGCCTCTCGGATAAGGGGTGAAACGTCTTCAGGTGAAGGAATTCAACTCCAGTTGCCACAACAAGAAGATTTGTTGTGGCAAGACTGTGGCAAGACTGATAACCTCCACAGACATCATATTTTGTGTGTTTCTTGTAAGTATGTGTGCATTTGGATGCCTGTTGATATTGTTAGGAGCCCATCTTGGTGATGCTCACCTCACTATGCCCTTCTGTATCCAACACCTGGAAGCTCCTCAGCCAAACGCCGGGTTCCCCGTCCATTCGAACGCCATCGCAGCGACTCCGCCGCAGCCACAGCAGCCTCTTCATCTTGCCTACCCTGGAGCGGAGGCTGCGGGGGTCCCCTCCTTCGCCGCCCCCACACACCGGGAGAACGGTCCTCATCTCCCGCTACGTGTCACGCTACCTTCCCACGCGTGCTTCGTCAGACCCTTCCCACGCCCGATGCCTCATCTGTGTCAGAGAAAAGAGCATGAATACATCGAAGGGAGGTGTGTGTGTGTGTGTGTGTGTGTGTGTGTGGGGTCCATCATCAGAATCCCCTTCAACATTCCTATTGAACTGCACGTATTCATATTCAGCAAACTGGTGTTTAACCACCACCTAGGTGAGGCCACATGTAGGCCACGGAACAAAAATCACTTTTGGCCAAAAAACCCAAAACAAAACAAAACAAAAAACTAGGTCAGCTGAATTTCAGCATTAAAAGAGAAAAACATGATTAGATTTACTCCACTCCACAAAGATTGGATATTTTCCTCCTCTAATGACACGGTTGACCTTAATCAAATCATATCATTTAAAAAAAAAAAAAGGCACAAAATGTGTCGACTCCTCTGAAGTCGACACGTCTCTGTATTTGGTAAACACGCTCTTGGCAGGCCAGATATGTGACTGCTTTTTTTAAAGATTACCACTTATGTTTTCATAAGGTTATCTTTATTAAGTTCCTCTAACTCTATAGCCATCCAAGAAAAAGAGAAAAGGCTTGCCAGTGTGACAACTGCGAATAGATGTTTTACTGAATATATAAAACAATAAGATCCATCTGGTTATCAAAAGATACGTTTTTGAAGTTCTGTTCATCGATCAAACATCTCAGATATGAAGAAGAATCACGTATCCCCCGACAGCTTCCTCACAGAGCACAGATCCAACAAGGGATTCGGCGCGAACCCAACATCTGTGAAGCAGTAAATCAACATCGACACTCACCTGTAGTTTTTGGCTTTTCCAGAAATCCTGATGGAGACCATGCTTGGAGCTGCAATCGCCAGCCTGAATGGTGCAGGGACACACAGAGACTGTGGACTGATTGTTCTCTGTGATTGTGGGTGGATGATGCTCTCTCTCTCTCTCTCTCTCTCAGTCTGTGTGTGTGTGTGTGCGTGTGTGTGTGAGTATGCATGTTGGAATGGCCTCTCCCTGCCAACCACGCAACATAATTGCACCCCATTTCGATGGCAGTTCATTATTCCACTTCATTACCTCCCTCACCAGGATCAGCCACAAACCCTTGATGTTTCCACCTCCAGTGCACAAAGTGTGAAGCTGCGTGTTTTGTTTTTTTTTTGCGGGTGGGGGCGCAGAAGAAACACGTGGACACCGTGACAAGGAAGGATGACAACGTCTTACCTGGGTTGCACGATGAACACGTTGGTTGGACGCGCACGCAGCGCTTGCACACGTGTGATTTTGCAAGTTGCTTGTGTGTGTGTGTGTGTGTGTGTGTGTGTGTGTGTGTGTGTGTGTGTGTGTGTGTTTGGTAGCGGGGGGGGGGGGTCACGGCAGAGACGCTGACAGCGATTCAAACTTCGCACGAGGAAACGTCTGACCCCGCCTCTTCAAACCCGATTGGCCGATCGATCAAAAGTGATTTATCGATTACCAATCGGGTCGACAATGTTGTCGACGTGGAATATGCGGTCAGTCTTGTGGTACTTATAGGTCCAATTTATGACATTTGAATATAAAAACTTGGGTGTAGAGATGATTATTACATTTTTAGATTCACACTTTTTTTCTACATAAAACATTTTTGAAGTTCTGACATTTTTAAAGTCGAAACATTCATTGATCTAAACAACCATCAGAAGTCCTACAGTGGTGAGAATGTGTTAAACAGATATGTGTTTCGTTAATATTAAAGTTAAGCTACAATTTCAGATTGATATGTGAGGACTTCGATTGAAACAATTAATGTAAAAATACCTGAAAATCAGTGCATCCATCATTCAAGGACTCCTGTCTTGTGGAAATTATGTGCGTTATATACAAGTTGTCAAATAGAATCCTTTATCTTTTCCCCAAATTTTTTATTTCATTTCACAACACTCACTGAGCAGTTTCTGAACAGTTTGCATGATCTGTTCAGCACCATGCATTCGAACATGACATTACATTAAATGAGTGGGTCAAAAAAACAAAAATCATATTATTACAATCAGGAAAACATTTGAAATAGTGGTTTTGAGCATTTTAGACCCCCAAGACAGATTGAGTTCACAAGTAATGGAGGACAACAGACTGAAGAAAGGTAGCTCTTTTTTCTTTTTTGTGTGTGTTACTGGTGCGCAAGATGTCTCTGAACAGCAAGTTCATGGGGAAAGGCTTGATCAGCATGTTGCACCTGTGAGTCCCACAGCTACAGCTACAGTAGTGTTTGTTGAAGCTCTGCAGGCTTCACAGGTCCTGTGTCCCACATACACCACTGATACTCACAACATACGCTTGTGTGTGTATGAGTGTGTGTAAAGCAGTCTGTGTGTTTGGATGCAGGAAATTAGAACTTCCCCTTCTTTTTCTTCCAGGGTTTCTTCTTAGAGTTGGAGTCGATGATAAGCTGAGACTGACGCTTCAGCTCCTCCCGTGACAGGATGTCGGCGTCGTCCTCTTCACTCTCATCCTCTGAAATGCAAATCATGACTGATGCGTTCGTGTGTGTGTATGTGTGTGTGTGTGTGTGTGTGTGTGTGCGTTTTCGCCACTGGCTCACCGTCGTTGAAGAGGTCCAGCCTCTGGTCCTCAGGTAGCGTGACGCGAGTGTTGTAAGACGGGAGTTTCCCCTCAATCCTGGCGAAGAACTACTCATGGAAACACAGAAAGGAAATTTTTGTCGGTTAGTTTTCGCCCCAGTTTTTAACATAATATTCAACATTACATTTAGTCAAGTAATATAAATAAAAAAACACTAACAGAGGCATCTGAGGAACACAGAAATATGTTGGATTTTAATATTTGACCTTTGTCCAGGCACTCGGTTAGAAAGTAAATGAGAATTTTCAAGTTTCCATTTTATTTTCCCCCATCTGTTACCTTGGTTTTTTGCGCCTAAACTATTTTCCAGATTTCGCAAAGCACATAGGCGTCCTGCTTCAGTCTACAAGTATTACAAGGAACTCGGGGACACACCCACACACACACAAGCACATAGGGAAAGGACTCATGTCTATGTGCTCTCTCTCGTCCTATTATTTCACTTGTCTCTTTGTGGCTGAGTTGCAGGTTGTTAAAAAGCCAAGAAGATTCATAAAGAAACAAACCGGTTTTGAAAATTATCAGCTCCCAGTAACGTCAGACCCAAAGATTATGCCGCCTGAAATGAGGCCAGAGTATTAAGGCGACCAAGGTCACAGACTGTTGTGCGTTTCCTCGGGTATGCGCTGATATTTTGCATTCTCAAGAACGCCATTTGTAATCAAAGCCAAACACTTAGGCCTCTTTCGGCTCAGATAAACTCTGCAAGCACAGCAGGTTTTTGTCTGCGAGTCCAGGGAAGCCACTCACACCAGAACTTATTTGTTACATGACTTTTATTGGGCACATAGCTCTTCAGACACACCTATTCACACAGGTTCTCACACGCAATACAGGCTGTATTATGTTCTCTCTATAATAAGCTTATGAACCCGTCACTCAAACTATTACAGTGACACAAAAATCACAAGTGACAAGAATGCGTACTCCAAATCCCAGCTTCGAGTGGATTTGCTCTGGCCTACCTCCTCCTCCTCCATCTCCTTCATGACGGCAGTCAGATCTTTTCCCTGGAGCTCCTCCTGCAGAAGCTGCAGCTTCAGCTCACACTGGGTCATCAGCTCAACCACGAAGCCCTCTGAGTCTGGAGCTACCTCGGCCACCATGTCTTCACTCTGCCAGATGTCATTAGAGAGAGATAGAAATAAAACCAATGACAGACAGGCTACTGAGTCAAATTGAGCTTGTTGAGGATGAGATGTGTAAAGCAGACGGAAAGTCAGGGAGGTCACAGTTTTGCATCTTTTTTTTTTTTTTTTTTTTGAAGAATGAATGTTGTTACGAGCGAGATGTGCTGAAGCTTGTCCGCAAGGTGCTCCACCCCGGCTCGGACCGTGCCGAGGGTTTTGACGAGGCCTTCCAAGCGTTTTTTGGCGGCATCACGCCTCTGTTGCTCTTCTTGCAGCCGCTGCTTACACTCCTCCAGCATCTGCTGGTCCCTGTTAGATGGATTAATGGCAGAGTCTGAGAGAGGTGAAAATATAGTGTTTGACCCTGTATGAAAGACCAATCACTTTCCTCCAGGACCAATAAAATATTTCTGATTCTGAAAACCCAACCCCAGGCAAGGTCATGAGATTGTTTTTTAGATCCACAAATTGCAAAAAAAAATAAATAAATTGACGTGAAAGAAGACTCAGCTGTACCTACAAGTGTGTACCCATCTCAAACCAAGCAGCGACAGAGGACATGGCATAAATGACATCTTTTCAAGTCAGTATCCCTCATTTTGAAATTTGAAATTTACCAGACAAGCAAAAGTGAGTCAATTGATATGTTGATTTTTTTCAAAATCAGGATTCAAAATACGCCTATTTTCGCGTTTGTGGTGGCAGGAAGGTGGAGGTGCCGTGTTCCCTTTCCTTCTAAGGTCCCCTACGCTCGACTCTGTCCTGCCTCCTGCATATTCTGCTTCCTGTGTCATTAACAAATACTGTGTTTAATCTGCTCCAGTCTTGCATTGTTCTGGTTCTGTGTCCAACCAACCATAGCATAGGGCCTCTTTTGTTCCCTGTGCACGGTTGCTCAACTGTGACTGGTCAATACGGGAGAAACAAGACTACTTCTGTTCCAAAACATTGACCCCCTCCTCCAGACTCTTCTGCTTTTATGAATTCATAGGGATTATTTGTTTAGAATTTGAAGCAACATATTTTGCATTCCTTACATTTATGTGCATAAAATATGTTAGAAAGCCTTATAACAAGGCTGCCGGAAAAGAGCGTTATACTATTTTGTTGAGTTTAGCTCTCTGTTTGTCTTACCTGGAGAATGTCTCTTCTCCGGAATATTTTATTTCCTCAAACTGTTGTTTCAGGTGCTCCCTCTGCTCCTTCAGCTGCAGCAGCAGCTTCTCGTTCTCCCCTTTAAGATTCTGCAGATTTTGGTTTGTCTCCTTCTGCGAGATGAAACGCGCCACAATCTCCTGCGTATGCAAAGTTAAAGGAAATAAAAATACAAGCATGCAGTAAAACTTGAGGCGCAGCTAAGTACACGAGACGATAAGACACAGGAGAGGCCTTTCTCTTTCACACACACACACACACACACACACACACACACACACACACCTGTATATTTGTGACCCCTGTGGCCTCCTTGATCCGCTGGAACGCCTCCTCGAATGTGGAGATGGTTTTCTCGTCTTCCCCTGCCATCCTAGTGGTGCTGTGCAGAGCCTCGCTGCTCACCTCATCTGGTTGCAGAGTTGCTCTTTGAGCCTGCAAAGTTTACAACTGTTTCTTCCTTTTTATGCATCAAGTTTGATCTTTCTATTTTACAATACACTAGATAACTCTTCTCTGATCGTGCTCCTTAATGTCACTCCAAAACTTGTTTAACTTCAGCTACACCTGATCTACAGGAGGGTTTCTGATCATAAAGTGAAACTCCCGGTTCTTCACCTGCACAGAGAGTATAAACCATTAGGCATCTAGACTATAACAAGCCAGGAGGATGTACACATTTGTTTGTGGACTCCTGTTGTTCAGTCTGGAATAGCTAGCTGGTTGCTGACGACCTAGAGATATCAGTCCCAGGATCATGACCGCAGGGAGGCATTTCCACGAGCCTCCATTTTATTTTCACTGAAATGTGGTCTTTTAGTCCTCAAGAGTTGTTCTGCTTCACCGATAAATGTCACTCTGGCATGCTTTAGACTAAATGAAATCCAATAAAAAGGTTTGTTGCAGAAAACTTTTTTTTTTTGGTGTCTCTTTGTCTTTTGTCTTTATGTGGGCAAAAGTAACAGCATTCATATGACACCTTGGTGAGGGAAAGAAGGGATGGAGTGATTTGAAAGGGATTTAAGCATCACACTGCACTAAAGGAGACTGGCGATGAATCAGAGGGGACATTTTCACTCTGGGTTATTCGTGCAAGTCGCCCCCTTCTGGGCACTAGAAAGAATACAGGTGATTTTTTTCTTGAGCGCTGGCCTTTCGTTGCAGACAGAGGAGACATGAGCAGATCTTTCATGTCGTCTTTATCTCACCCTCCTTTCCATTTTTTCAGCCTGGGCCTTGCGGTCTTCGACTTTTTTCCTGTAGCTCGAAATAATATGCTCCCTCTCTTTGCGTTCTTTGTACAGGACCTCCTCCTGCTGCTGTAACTCGGCCTGCGGGAATAAAATCAATAAACTATGAGGCAGAATGTAATGCAAGTGAGGGAAGTTTTGTGATATAACTCAAACGGAAAGAACACAGTGGCACATTAAAATAATTCAACTGGATCCATCGAACATCCCCTGACACTTTTGAAACTTTCAACAGTGATGTGGTGTTCTATTATATCTGACAAGAAGGATGTTACTCGTGACATGCATTTTGCAAAGGACTTATTACAAAGAGGCTGCAGGGTACCTTAGCAGATTCTTTAGAACGTTGAGCTTCGTTGTTCATCATCTGCAGGTTTTGAAGTTCCTGTCTGTGTTTCACTATTTCTGCCTCGAGATTGTCCAACTGGCCCTGGAAAGTCAGGCTCTCCTCCTGGATGTGTAGAGAGAGATGACAGGTGTGATATAGACCGTAACTTGGAGCGTCTGTGAAATGACCGAAGATCGAGTCTCCGGAACAGAGAAACAGGTAGGTCAGTTTCAGTGTAAACGAAGCGAAGCCTGGAACACCAAGTTCCATACACCTGTGGGAGATTCTTCACCTTTGCACACTACAAACACGGAATCATATAACAGTGTCACAGCACAAAAAAAGGTGTCAACTTACAGATCATACAAAAAATGTTTGCAAAGCATTATTTTTGGAGACTTGTGGTGGTCCAGTAGGCTACGTAAGACACGCTAACCTGCAGGTGACTTTTGAGCTTGAGATAGTTGTCCATGATGTTCTCGGCCTCCTTGCATTTTAACTGAGTCTTCTCGAGGCTGTTCTCCAGTTTTCGCACCTTCTGAGGACACACACATACAACACATGTGTCACTCTGCCCAATGTAAATTTGAGAGAAACCAGATGAAAAAACAAAACACAACAAAACGCAGGTAGCCACCATGCCGTGAACATCAGTGGGCTGCGCTCCACTGCCATCCCCTGGTTTCATTCTCTCATACTCCATCTTCATCTTCTCCAGACATTGCTGATGGGTCTTGGTTTTGTGTCTCAGCGCATTGAGCTGCTTTTCCTTGGACAGCACCTTCTGGTCAAGGGTGGTTAGGGCTTCCTAAGAAAACCGAGTTCGAAATAAAAAAGGCTGTGAATTCTTGTTGAAGAACTAACCTGATCCTTGCTGTCAAACAGGGATGGACAATATTTAATCATATATCAAATATCAATTAAATGTGATACCTGAAATTGTATTATATCGTTTTATTGCGAGGAACTATCTTTTTCTGAAAGAAGTCATTATATTATCATTGTTGTTGTTTACAACAAAATAACAGTTCTGCTAATTAACTGATCCCCTTCCTCCACAATAAATTCCCCATATATTGATAAAAACCTTTGGCTAGGCGATAAATGTACTTGCAGGTGGTCAGCTTAAAATCACAAAGAAGTAACACAAGAAGGAGCAGCAAATCAAGTAAAAGATCAGCAAGAAATGCACAAAAAAAAAATCACAAAAACAGGCTTTCAAATTCTCCAAAGGCGACAAAAAAGGAATACTGTTTGCTATTCCCCCAAAGAAACTGTCAAGTGGCCACAAGACCATTACAACTTAGATATAACTTAGACAAATTATGCATTCATTCAATATCATTATCTATTATTCTTATCGGATTGGAACAAATCCGTGATGTCAATTGATGAGAGGTGGGGGTTAAACCATAACCGATCAGCTGTCAATCACAGGGCCAGCACATATGTAGACATCCACTGAATAATTCCTTCAGGAATATTGGGAAGAAGACAGAGGACCTAGAGAGAGAACCCATGCAGGCACATGGAGAACAAGAAGATTCTGCTCATTTTCTTCTTTTCCTTTTAGCCTCTTCTCTCACACCAACTAATTTTATGACCTCTTTTACGACATCCATAAATCTTCTATTTGGTCTTCGCCCAGGCCTCCTGCCTGGCAGTTCCAACCTCAGCATCCTTTCCATTCACTATCCCTCCTCTGGACATGACCAAACTATCTCAGTCTGACCTCTGACCTTCTCTCCAAAACATCCAACATGTGCTGTCTTTACGATAGACTCATTCCTGATCCTATCCATCCTCGTCACTCCCGCAGAGAACCTTCATCTTCATCTTTGCTGCCTCCAGCTCAGCTTCCCGTCTTCCCGTGATTTTCTTGTAAATATCAGAATCTATATTTCAGGGTGTGATCGCTTTCGATGACTTTTGGAGGGACACTGTACTCTACCCAAGTTTTGGTGCTCCTTCCACTCACCTCCCCGGACATGTTGCGGTAGGCGTCCTTCTCCGCGCCGCGACTCTGGAAGGCCACCTTGATGACGTGCTCGTCCCCCTGCGAAGCAACGAGACCCGTCACGGTCACGGAAGTCACGCGTGACCTTGAGCTAAACACGGGGATGCTGTTCTCTCCCTTACAGCGTTCGCCTCAGCCAGTTTCCTGAGCAGCCCCTTGTTCTCCTGCCTCAGCTGGCGGATAGACTCGGCGTTCTTCTTAATGACCGCCTGGGTGCTTTCATAGTAGGCGGTTCTGTCGCCCTCTAGTGGACAAAATTATCTATTACACCAATAATGAGAAAAAATTGGCTTAATTGCGCGGCGTTTAATGAAGGCCGAGCTGCTCAAGTTAGCTTAGCTTGAAGTTCGTTATTGATCTTCTGATTGAAATAAGCAGGAAAAATACACCATTTTCAAGTGGTTTTAAGTTACTTTAGCATCAGGTAAAATCAATAACGCGTCGCAAACTCACCTAGTAGCTGAATTTTACGCTGTATTTCGGTTATTTGGTCGTGGAGGGGCGGTTTTAGCGTGCGTAGTTTGGTCGACATTTTCGTAGCTTAGAGAGGAAGCGTCTCGGTGCCGTAAAGCCTTGGCGCGTTGCCTAGCAACATGTACACTGAACGAAGCTGGGATTTAACCTTTGAAAGACAGAACAGCAAACATCCTCATCGCTGTGGGTTTATATTTCAAATTTTAAAAAACTTTTCTGGCCACAGAAAACTACGATAAGGAATTCAAATATGTGTGTTTTTTGGATCGGTTCAGTTATCTTGCAATGTGACCAATTTAACATTTTACAGTGAAATGAACCTATAATACCTTATGAATATATGTTAAAGTGATCTTAATCTTCCTTGTCCAAAATGTAATTAATGTTTTTTTGAATCACTGTATTTCATTCACTCAAATAAAAAAAAATGGTCGCTCTAAAAGGCAACATTCAGAATTGTATTTTATTCAAACAATAATTCTCCAATAAGTGGTCTTTCTTTCATGCAATTCTGACATGGCAACACTTTATTAGTTCACAACTGAATGTCACACAATGTAAAATTTTTACATAAAAATATGCCTATTCGACATATGCACAACACAGGCTATAAATGTAACAAAAGTAAACTGGTCATTTGTAATCTCTTAAGGCAGAATGATAATACTGTCCTTTAAATGCAAGTTAAACTTAGCTAATCTGCTTTGGTAAAATATTAAGAGCAGGATCAACCTGCTTGGTTAAAGAACGAAAGCACATCTTTACTTGCTGAAAGATATCAAACTCTTAATGATATGTGTAACATTTCAATCAGAATGAATGATACAATATATACATTTTGTCACGTCCACGAACAATATGTTATATATAACTAAAAATTCCATGTTCCCTCAGAACATAATCCATCTCATTCGGTAGGAGAGACACAAATGGATTTATCAAAACACACTTTTGGCAGTAAATTACTGTTACATAATCACAACAAACACAAAATGCAACAGGAAATGATATTTTAACATTTTGTTCAGAAAACACGTGGGCCCTCGCAGGCACCTTCAGTCTCTTTCCCTCACTCTCTCTCTCTCTCTCACACACACATACTGACACACACACAAACACACAGAGGCTTAATCTACAGATTTGGGTTGTTCGTTGGACTTCTTTAGCAGAGTGAGCAGGTTCTGGGACATGAAGTACGGCCTCTCTGCGGTTCCGTCGTTCCGCTCCAAGTCTTCCACTGTGACATGGATATAAGAATTTGTTCCTTAAACTTGAGCTAAAGCTTCTTCTGATCAGCATTAAAAAATTAAAATGAGTGCTGGGTCAACCAAATGAAATGTTTATCCTGAAATTGTGACCTTTCATCATAGCTTTTAATGTTCCTTACAGCCCTGATTAGACAAACTAACAAAGGGAGTGCCAGATTCGAATAGCCTTTAAGGGCAGAAATAAAAAAAAGGTATATCTGTTAATATTATGTACCATGGCTCCTGTGATTATCTAAATCAATTAGTCCCATCTGGATGTCCTGACCATATAATGGACTAAATATCAGCATGTAAATCATTTTTGTTCCCAGTTTGGTGCCTTTTATCAAATGAAACAACTTCTTCGAGAAAGTTTTTTTAATCCTGTTTATAAGCAAATACCAATGTATGTGCAAAATGCTGCAATCCAAGATAACTCGGACCTGAACTGGGTGACTGCCCAGGAGACGTGAAAAACTCACCTGCCACCTGAACGCCGTAACACCTTGAAAGTCTCGTGTTAATCCACGAAGCGACGAGTGTGATTTAATACAACCAACTTTAATGAACGATCAACATCCAGCACATAAGGAATGTCATCAGTAAATGTCACGTAGAAGAAAAAATCTACTTACAGTGTTCACAAGGTGACCGACCAGAGAAAAAGTACAAAGGCATCCAGAGATGTTAGTTGCATTCCAAAGGCCATGTTAGCATCATGCAGCACTTAAGATATAGAGAGAGAAAGAGAAAGAGAAAGAAAGAGAGAGAGAGAGAGAGACAAAACAGGGGGTTCGGTAGACAACGGAGGGGTCAGCGGTGGGGTCAAGAGGTCACTATGGCTGCCTCACTGAGACACAATCGGCACTTGCGCCGGTCTGCGTACCAAGGCAAGTAGTTTGCGCTACAATACATCCCGGCGGGAATCTCTTGAGACTAAAAGCTGAGAAATACACGACAGACGCACGCTATTTACACGGGTTTGGTAAGAAAAACAAAGAGGTTCTGATATTTATCGCGCTGTGTATCAAACGTTCCTCGAACATTTTGGCGTCAAGCTGGTATTGTTGTAAACGGTGAGAGGACTCCACTGTCCGTTGAGATTGTGTTGATCTGACTGTAAACACGGCTCGTAGAGGTTTCGTAGTGCATCCGTTAACAGGTTTAAGACAACGAAATGAAAAGTGACCGTTGATCAGGCACGGGTTCAGAACTCACAAACTTGTACAGACTCTTTGACGACGTACAAAAAAAACCAACACTGCTCTAAAACCGACACGAGAGCGTTTTCAAGCTACAGATTTACGCTGGGATTCTGACCTGCTTCAAACATCCTTTGGACCTCCTCCAGCTCGACGTCGCGTTATTACATTTATCATATTGGGAGCCGCGCACGCCGCAGGCCTCCGTTCTTCCCTTCTATTTTCTTGAAACAATTTTGCAGAGCCTTAACTTTCATTACATATACAGTCATCTACTCCTTAGATTCAGAGGGGGGGGCTTCTTCCTTGGAGTCCTCCGTCTTTTCAGCGGTCTTGCTCTCCTCGGGCGGTGTTGACTCCTCCTGCTGCTCGGACTCCTCCTTTCCCGCCGTTCCATTCATCTCGGGCTCTTCTTTCTTTTCCGGATCCTCTCCTTCTTCGACTTTCTCTTTCTCTTCCTCGGCCTCCCCCTCCGGCTCTTCATCCGCCTTGGGCTGCAGAGGCTGTGCCTCCTCCTGGTCCTGCTTAAGCATACTTTGCTGTTTCAGCTGGACTTCCCCATCCTGCTGCTGCTGCAGAGGGGACTCCTCCTCCAGAGTCACCTCATCCATGCTGCTCGCGAGTCCCGGCTGCCTCGCACCATCCGCCACCTCCTCCTGCCGCTTAGCCTTGGAGAGGATCTCGTGCAGCTCGGGGGACATGTAGTAGGGCCGGTCGGACGATCCGTCGTTTCTTTCCAAGTCTTCGCCTGTTTAATGCGTGGCGTTTGTTTGATCGGATCGAGGTCACGTGGAAAATGAAATACGTATAATTGTTGGAAATTAAGTGTAAGGAGCGAAAATAAAAGTGAAGTGAAAATCAATGGGAGAGATGAGACAAAGAGAAGGGGGCGTCAGAAACACAGCAGGAAGAGGAAAACGGCTGCTCAGCTTTTCGTACTGATATTTAAAAGGAGGCGGGAGAGCTCGGCTCTGAAAAACGGACGGCGTCTTCGACGAGGTGACTCACAGAAGCAGAGGAAGAGTGTGTCCACGCACATGGCATACACACTGAAGAAGCCATGGGCGATCAGGTAGGAGCCCACGACCACCGTCTGAGTGGGGGAAAAAAATCACAAGTCAAGATGGATTGTCTTTCTTACTCTCCCTCCTTCCTACTATTATCTATTATTGTTATGTTTTGCTTGAAACTCTGGCACAACAATTTCCTTCGGGATAAATAAAGTTGTTCTTATCTTATCTGAGGTCGGGAATGTGCTCATATTTCTTACCAGTATTGGAACCCAGTAATAGTTAAGCGATGGTGCCGCGTCCTCCACGGCCTTGATTCGTCCAGAGAAGAAAAAGAAGGAGAAGATTCCTGCGTGGGAGGAAATTATATGAATAGAGGAACACATCAAAAAAAAAAAAAAAAAAAAATTTGGTTGAAAAGGAAAATGTAACCTCCTTACCAACAATTCCAACAATCAGGAGTTTTCCAAGAAACAGCAGGAAGTCAGTTACTTTATCCAAAACAGCCACTCTGAGTTTTTGGGGCGACAGAGAATGAATCAGCTGGGTTTGAAAATGGGCTTTTCCTCAGAACGACGACGATAAAAAACAAAACACCTTACCTGATAATGTTCCTCATGAGGAGGAAAAAGGCATCTCGAGCCGATGAGCAGAAACTTTTCCCGTAAATGGCGATCTGGAGACAAGCGAATAATCAGCCGCCCTGACGGCCGGACGTGACCCCAGGAGATTCTGAGCGGCGAGGAGGGACTCACCATGATGTAGGCGTTCCTGTTGAGGAACTTGATGCACTTCTCCAGGCACCAGAAGCAGCACTTCATGCATTTTAGGAGGAATTGAGCACACTTGTTTTGAGCCCCTGAGAGAAAAGAAGGACACGGATGTGCTCTGATGAAAGGATGTGTTAAATCGGGAAGCTTGGCTTGACAGGGAATTTAATTTCATTATAGGAATCCAGATATTTATTGCTGGAAAAAAGCAAGTTACAAGCACGAAGAGATGATGTGCACAGTCAGATGGATTTAGGAGAAAAAAGTTTCACTTTTTGAGAAAATGTTGTGAGTCACTCGAGAAGTAAAACATGATGTTTTACCGAAACCGGGGTTCCAGAATCACAGGTCCAATTGCAGAAATCCAAACATGCCGGTATAAAATCAAAAACTATTCTAGTGAGCAAATACAACCGCAAATATCGTCGGTTCAAATCCAAATGGACTCTGACCTTTCAACTTGTGATCCAGGTACTCCAGAATCACTCGGATGACTTGGACGAGAGACAGAATCAGAGAGCCGAAGGCCAGGGAGCCTGTGTGATACCTGGACAGGGCGGGTACGAAGGCCGGGGGTTAAAATATTGCAGAGGTCGGTGAGATCACTCTCATCAATCTTTCTAAGACAAAAATACCCTCCAATCTAACAACCCGGCTTCTTACCTAAGGGCCCGTCCCAGTGAGGAGAAGATGGGGAACGCAGGAATGTCCTGTGGTTTCTTAAAGGCCCAGTAATACGAGGCGAAAGCCCCTGCCAGGGTGACCTGGCCCAGGGCCGTCACAAAGTTGGCGCACCAAAAGAACAGGAAGATGTTGTAGAATTGGAACAGGATGAGGTATTTGTGATAGAGGGTCTCCCCGCCGTAGAAAGCAAAAAGGCACTCTGCATCGGGACACTGGGCCGATATGTTGGAAGTGTTGAAGGACTGCAGAAAGAGGAGGATATGCATCGTGGTATGATTGAGAAAATAGCTTTCATAACTGCTGTAGCGCTCTGACCCGTTTGTCAAGTTAGAGCAAAACCTTGGTTTAGCATGGCAGCGACGTTTTTAAGGCCCACCTGGGGGTCGCAGGTCTGTCGGGAGAACTCGCAATCCGAGTTGTTGAAAACTTTGTACACCTGCTCGTTCGATGTGGACAAGAAGCTGGTCGAAGAAAGTCAAGGTAAATATTACAACGGATGGGATCGTACGGTGGTAGAGCTGCAGCAAGGAGTGCTGCTAGAGCACTCGATAACAATTGGGGCTGAATTTTTAAGATAGATGTGTCAAACACCCTGATCATAACTTACTGTGGGGCATTTATCATGGCCCGGAGATTATACATGCTCATTCTTGTTGTTGTCCTTACATGTTAGTGCAAGATGTGCCTACAAACCTGAGTCTTAGTCCATGTAATTGCAAACAGACTTTGCCATTAAAGCGTATTCTGATATTTTTTGGCCTTTGGATGAGTTTGAACTGCCAGAGTTATATTTCAGAGCACCTCTTTTTAGTCGTGACACCTGTTCGATTCTGATATTGCACAGACGGGGGGGCCGAGTATGGCTCTTTGCTTCATATCGTCATCTTAAAGTCATATTTTGACAGAAATGTTTTTTTTCATCCAAATCAACAGCTATTTTTTGTTGTTCTCTGAAAACTTGAATAAAGGACCGAGGCAATTATTTTTTGGAAAGTGACAATATTGCAGTGTATTGTGTTTTTAGTGCAAGGCGCTACAGTGCCCTCTACTGGTGAATATTATACCACACCTTTATTTTAACCTGTTGACTATACAGTTCTGTGGATGTTTTTACATGTTTAGCGACTTCATAGTCATTCCTATTTTGCCTCTTTGCATGTGCACATTTTTTTAGGCAGCCTCTATTGACATTTCGACAGGTGGGAGGATACACGGCGGTGATGGCCCAGTAGGCAATCACCACGGCCAGGAGAACAAAGGTCAGGAGCGGGTAGAACAATGATGATATCACATGCCCAACAGCTCTGAAAAACCAAACAAACAACAACTTAAAGAAATCGGATTGAAGGAAAAGTATATAGAAACACGTATTGTTCTTGTCTTTTCTCAGTCAGAACAAGATAGTGTCGGTTATTCTCTGCCGGTGCATCACACCGATCATTGTCCCTTCCGTTACGGTCATTCGATCACACTGACTTGCTGGCTTCTTTGATGAGGGCGATAGCGATCAAGATTCGCTTCCGGAGGAAGATGAGAAGCAGGATGATGATGACCTCCACTATGGCCAGGATGATCACTGGAAAATGGCGAGACAGAGACATCAGGGCTGATTCATCACCGGTTTGTACGGTGTCATATTACAGAGGGCGTCCGTATTTCTGCATACTGAAAGCCAGCCACGTCTGTCTGATCTGCAGGTAGACGGCGAAGTCCGTCTGTATTCCCAGGTCACGGATGGTGACATCGGAGCCAGACTCTCCCTTTAAACTTGAATACTCCCTGTAACAGTGGAAAATACCTAAAAACCAAAGCAAGAAATTACAATCAAAATCCTTCATATGTAATCAAAAGCAAGAAACTGCCTAATACCCCTTGGGTGAGTTCATACTTACCATAACCGATGACCAGGATAACCAGAATGATCATGATCCAGACCATGATGCCCGCCAAAAATCTCAACAGGACAATGAATATCAAGCTGACAATCATGGCGATCACCAGACCGCTGTGGAGGGAGCGCACGCCAGTCATTTGTACACACCTGCCATTCGTATTTTTGCCCGTACAGCTGAAAGCTATTAATGTCACGAATGTGGTATTTTCCAAACATTAAATTCAAATGACACCGTTCGGTCGTCTCAGCTGGACTTACAGCAGGATCCAGTGCCAAGACTGGGTGTAGTCCTCGAAAATCCTCATGGCCACCTGACGAGCTTCAACCACCATGTTTGACTTCCTGTGATAAAGAAAAAAATTATTTTATTTTTTTTCAATTCAATAGAAAACGAAACCACATGCATTTTCAAGGTTGGATGCTTTGGGTTAAGATTGAATTGTGTAATTAATTTTCACTGGAAAAATCACTGGAATTCAAACAACCGAGCAACACTTGTTTGCATCAGAGAGCTCATTTCTCCCTTTTATGCACGAATCCGGTCATTTTTAAAATATTACAGTATCAAAGAGGAACCGTCCCCTCTTTGATCTGGTAATAATAGCACATTTTTCTTCTTCAATTTTCAGCTGTTCTCCCCTGGGTTTACAACAGCAAATCATCAGCTTGCACGTGTCCCCCCTCTCTCAAAAAAAAAAAAAAAAAGTCACTCACTTCGATGCTTCCAGCACGTCGGTGGCGTTGATATTGTCTCCCAGTCCGGTTGAAACAGATGTCTGGTTGCCCACCACCACCACCCCACCCTTCAGTGTTCCCAGAGCAGGCAGGCAACGGCGTGTGACTGCAAAAGGGGCGGAGGACCTCTTTTTAGTGGTTTATATGTTGGCGTCACAAATTTGAACGACGCTTTGCACTTACAGGGTTTACTGGGCATCAGCAAGGCAGGACACAAGCTGTCTCTCAGGATCTCCGGAGCACTCTGAGCCAAAAGAAATAGATTTCAATTAAAAAGGAAAAGAAAAAAGAGCGAATGCGACATTTAGAATGAGAACGCTGGAATTAATTTGTCTGTACCATTTTGGCAAGGTCTGCTCCATCTTTGCAGAACTGCTTGTAGTATTCCCGATCTTTTGCGTCGAGCTTCACCAACGTGAGATGCCGGTCGGGACACTTTTCCACGCATAACTGGAGAAGATAATATGAAATTACGAATATTATATTTTGTTTTTCAGAAATTAATTTAAAAGCAAGATAGCGACAGGTAGCT
Organism: Fistularia commersonii; assembly: GCF_037954325.1. Classification (NCBI taxonomy): domain Eukaryota; kingdom Metazoa; phylum Chordata; class Actinopteri; order Syngnathiformes; family Fistulariidae; genus Fistularia; species Fistularia commersonii. The sequence goes on from NC_141318.1 coordinate 5,029,255, forward strand.
CTGACCTGCGTGGTGGGACACTGGAACTCCAGCAGAACCAGTGGGCTGGCGCATTTCAAGATGTTGAAATAGAACAGAAATGGTTTCTTCCTGTTACGAAATAAAATATATTAGCGGATCCTTGTCACTGAATCACTGAAACTTCATATTACGGTTTCCGCAGGTATCAACTAATCCAATTCAATGTCTTTTAATGCCCTTTTTAACGCCACTTTCAACAAATTTAATGCTCATGTCCAACTGCAGATATGTTTATTTATAATCTCAATCATTTCCATCTGGAATTGATTTTGCACAGCAGCAGCAGATATGTACATATGAACTAAAGAATCACAAGGATTTAACTTTGCGTATGATTATTAGGGCACATTTCTACGTTTGTTTCCATTTTGCCCCAATTCTGGTGTCGCAACTTTGTGCACCGTCAGAACTTCAGCCGTAAACAATAGCCAATTAAAGGGTTCAACTTGTACATCATCACTGTTCATCACACTAGTCCGATCAAAATAGTTCAATGTGTGAATAGCCTAATCAATTAAATTGGGAATAACAATGTTTTTTTCCCCCTTCAAGTGTATTTAAATTTTTAACACCTCTGGGCATTGCATTTCACACCTTTTAATGCAATTTAAGGCCTTAATATTTGCTAAGTCTCATGAATGCTTTTTAACGGCCTGTTGAAACCCTGCATATACATACGTAAATAGTGAATTCGTTCATATTGTGATGTTACTCACTCCAGGGAGGTTCCAGCTTGTCCGCAGAACTGCCCCCTGCTGTCTGTGGGATAGATGACTTTCCTGGGGTCTCCCTGGGACCAGGCTGCACGGGGAGGAATATTATAATGTATCAAAACAAATGTAAATGGAAAGCCAAATATTACTGTATTTTTTAAATGTAGATTTTATTTGATTTGATTTTTATAGGATTAGTTGATGTGGGTTTATGTGGAAGTAATGCTGGGCTTACAGCTTCAGAAGACTTAAGATTTTGACAAGACTCAAAATCTCAAGATTAGTTTTTAGAGTCTTAAGTCTTAGTGTAGTCTTATCACGCTAAGACCAAAGACTGTGGGTCTCACAGATTCTTAGAAAAATACAAAAACCACAGCAATTTTTTGCCACCATGCAATCTTTTCACCAGGTGTTTGCAGAGCCTTTGCGGTTTCAGTCCAATAATCAGAATCAGGGAAACCCCAAGTTTGTCCCCAAGTGGCAATTGGAGGGCACAAGGGGTAGCAACGAAACAACCATAGCAACCTAGAGCAGATTAACATCTATAAATATACAAAATAAAGGTAAAATGTTGAGTAAGTAACTCCGACATCAATCAGGCACCTTAAATAAAATGTATTTTTGATTAATATTATCGCTTTTCATTCTCCACTTGGTCGTGATAAACTGGCGAGTCGATATCGTACAAACGGGACTGTTCTTCCCAGAGCTCCACCATCCGCTCCTCTTTCTGGATAATCCATAGTGATCGGGACGTTCAACCGAAAACAAATAGCGATTTGCCGATTGTTTGCCTACCAGGTTTCCTGTTTCCAGTTTTGTCGCAGCTCAACTATTGGTTGTTGATTCAGTCTATATGGTGACTTATTGCCAAGACTTGTGATAATAGTAATAATAGTCGGAAGCCCAACAATGTCATTTTATGTGGCCCGCAAGACTGGCTTAAAAGGCCTTAAAATAAATAAGTCAAATCTGCAGTTACTGTAACCCTCAAAGTAACGGTCCTGCCATTAGACTGCAGTGAATCAACATCAATACCATTTTCAACAAGTGGAATTGAGAAAAATACAAATAATGTCTAAAACTCCAGGAAGAGAAACACTGATGCAGATGGGGAGGCCATTTCAAGAAAGATGGGAACGCATATGTAACATTTTGGATTTGAATGACGAATAAATTCTGAGTTATTCAACATAAAGGGGTAGTTACATTTATTTTACATTACATACTGTTACCATTACATGTGGCCCTTTGAGGGCAACCATTATGCTGATGTGGCCCTCGGTGAAAATGAGTTTGACACCTCTGCCCTAAGACTGGGAAAAGACTGAGCTACGACTCTTAAAGATTAGCTTAGGACTGCCAGTTTTAAGTCTGCGAATGGAAAATGGTAACATGTACGCCTGGCATCGCTCATGCCGGCGACCGCGGAAACCCATCAACCTTAACGGCGGACAGGAAGTGCGTTTGAGTGGAGGGAAGCCCCAGCTCCTGAAGCTACAGAAGGAGGAGGACGGGGAAGATCTGGAGGACTCAGAAGTTCTGAGCGATGAGCTCAACTCAGCACAACAGCGTCCACCCACAGTTTTTTTTTTCCAGCTCTGCTTCCGGAGAGGAATTTCTCATGCGCTTTCTCTGCAGGCTTTTTGGAAAAATACTTATGTAAGTCCCAAGTCTGGAACCGCGACAGCCTGCTCGCAGCTGCCCTAAAACATCGGAGTCATGAAAAACACTGAAATAAATAACCGGTCGAAGGCTGAGAAAGCGAGTTGCTCAAAATGCCAAAATGTTCAACACACTCAGAAAGCCCATAAGCTGGTTTAAGGTTAAAATACAAGATAACGTAAGGATATGTTTTGGAATTAAACCACAACCCTTATTTTTAATCACTCTCTATTTTATGTTTTGGGCCACAACTTGTGTCATAAGGATTTTATTTGGAAGCCATAAAAAGAATTTGAACATTAAATGCAATGACTTTAGAGTTACTGTTTGGATTATGCGCAGTTTTTGGCGTCGATTCTACAGGAAAACCTCAACGCGTTTCACAAAGACATGGTCACTGTATCGCCATTAATGTGTCAATATTATATCGACGGCTGACTAACTCACCAAGGATGCCGACTGCAAAGTAACCCAGCAAGGCTATGATGAAGAGAATACAGCAGAGAACGTCTGTGCAACCCCTGAGGAGAGGAGAGGAGTTAATGTTATTTTTTTAAAAGGTAAAGTATTGAATTCTGACCATTTATCCACTGACCGACAGCCCACCTGTTGTGAATCGGCCCTCTGAAGTTTGGGTCAAACTTCCTGGACTCCCCTGGGGATACAAAAAAAAACTTTGTTTAATCGATAGTCAAAATCATTGAAAATGATGTTCTGCACAAAAATAGATGAATGACGTAATATTTTTCAGTTAGCAATAAGATTCAAGTTATATCAGTTCTATCCAATTTGACCTACTTTACTGAGACATTGAGACTTTATTGGACTCTAATTCAACATCACTAACGTTCCTAAAAAAAAGACTAAAACAATGGAGTACAACTGTGAAAATATACTGAAATATATTTATATCCCTAAGCTCTGAACATCTTCACTAAAATAACTTGAAATATTCAGTATTTGACTTTAAAAAGTAAATGTTTTTACAGTATGATAGAGACTATCAGACGTGTGACCGATGGTATGAACCTCAAAAATGTTGATAACATCAACACACAATGGCAATGTTTATATTAGCACCACAGTTATTGACTATTGATAAAACGTCATACTGCCCTAAGTTCATGCTTATTTCACAGGAATTCTTCAGGAAAAACAAATTCTGTTTTTATATTGTCCAGCATTTGTGAATCCAACTTGACTAAATGACACTGAACCCTGGGTTAGTGATTCAGTTTTAAATGAACCACGCTGCCCCAAACAACATGGTCCCCAATATTAAATATTTCTTAAATAAATATGTCTCATTTCGGTCACTGAGATGATACAAAATCTCGGCACTATCGCCAAGACTGGCAGCGAAATTCAGGATAAACTTTCGTACAATAGAGAATCACGCCCTATATTGACACTCTCCAGGGCAAATTGATTTTGTTGCTAGACTGTTATGCCTAGCAACCGGCAAAATGTCTCCGCAGCGATGAGAAGCCCCCCCTGAGAACATTTCCAGCGGCCATGGAAACACCTCAGCTGCACAGCGGAAGAGACATCGAGCCCGAATCTGCCTGTATCGACGATCGTGTGCAAACAAACCGACTCAATATCAGGAAGGAATCATCTAAAAGTCACCGGTAAACTCAGTAAAAAAAATTATCATTTTTCGAAATTGTCCAATCAAAATGTCAGACATTTATAAATATCTGCTGTAACACCGGTAAATGATTCTTGATATAGCACGAAGCCCCCGCACCCTCTTTGATAAGATATCTGGGCGGAGGCCCTCGCCGAAGAAACCGATGAAAACAACCTATTACATTAATGCAACTGTCCGTCATCTCGCCACAGAAGTTCAGTCAGGGCCCGTTAGCGGCGAGGAAACATGCATTATGCCTGTCTTTGGCTGCACCACAAAGTGGTAGCAGAGTCACAGATTTTCTAGAAATCACCAGCAACCAGTTCTCTGTCAGCTGAGGCTAATGTGGGACTCCGGCGCCCAAAAAGCCTGTTGCTCAAGACCGAGTCAGCGACGCACCTGAGAGGTTACCAAATTAGATCAAGCCGCGCGAACGCAATCCCACCGGGCGTACTAACCCCACCATTGAAAGCAGCTATACCTTGTTTTTTGTAATTTGCCATGCCGCTGATTTTTGTCCCTCAGGTCATATCGATTTTGGTGAATTTCTCAGCGTCTGCTAGGTTCGATGTCGTTTCTTTGCGTCTTCTTCCTGTGTGAGGTCACCGCAGCCCGATGCGCAACTGCTCTTACTTCCTTCTGTCATTGGACTAGAAGCTCTACCCTCTACCCTCCCTTTTTTTTTTTCTTCTCCCCTCCCGTCCCTGGTGCCTCAATTGGCTGGCGCAGCACTTATCATGGGAATTAGAGCAAAAACAGCACCGGTGACAGAACTGAGAGAGAGGACTTGTGGCGCCTGAGCACTTCTTCATATAAGGCTGAAATGTGTCATCGAACAGGATCTGTCAATCCTAGCGGGGGGGGGGGAGGAACTGTGCTTGTCAAGTCATTTTACGGAAGATAAGTTGCACAGTTTCCTCTTGTTGCCACTGTTTTGTGTGCGAGTGCACGATATCAGAATCCACGTGTCTCAGTTGTAAAACTTAGGTCAGAAATAAAAATATACTCCCCACGAAGAATAAAAGGCATCCCTAAAGTGTGTCATAATGCTTTCTCAGCTTCCTGTTTCCGCTTTGACTCAGATCCCAGCTTCTGTAACAAATATTTTAATGGTTTATGTAATACAGACTGAAAAAAAACAATGAACAAAGCTCTTTCCCATTTTCAGGACAATTACTTGGTCATGAGCGTACAAAGAGATAAGACCACGCAACGTGCTCTGGCTGCGTTTGATGACAGTTTGAATCTCCTACCCCACCCTCACCATGTGACATGGCTTAAACCACTATATAAACAAAAACAATATAATATTAATTATACTTGTTATTATTACACCCCCCCCCTTGCTTAAACCCATCCGTCATAAGATGGTTCTACACACTGAACGATCAAGGCAAAAACTTTCAAAATAAAATACCTCTTTAATCATAAAATAGCCTCTTTAATGTTCCGGTATTTGATTTGAAAAAAAAAAGAAAAGAAAGAAAAAAAAGCACCTGAGGAAACATGGAAAGCAAATAAATTTGACAATCTAGGAAAAAAAATGTATTAACAAAAGAAAACATTTTTTGGTTATCAATAAAATCAGCTGCACAATATCACAGCTGGAAATTCTAAAAATTGTAGCTGTGACTAACAGACATTCATTTTCATTTGAAAAACTAGTTTTGTTTGCCTTCTCTCAGACAAGGAATGTTAAATATTTTTATTCTCAGTTGTCAGTTTTAAAATCAAGCCAAGAACTGTTCCCATAGACGTGAAGGGATGCTGAGATGCAAAGTGCTTGTGAGTAGGGTTTATTGTAGTTTATTTATAATGAATTAAAAGGCCTTCCTTACCCACCCTTTTTTTTTTCTTTGTTTATATCTCAACTTTCTATTTTTGAAGAGAATCCACAAACAATAACAGACCCATCAGTTCCCATGGGTCTTTTTCCTCTCAGTGTGAGCTGCCGTGTTATCTTTTGTGCAACAAAAGTTTCCAGTAGTGCCGCGGAGAAGCCTGGATGTGCAAAGGTGTGTGTTCAGTGTCGAACAAAGCGGGACGGTTCACTGTAAAAGGGCAAACTCTCCTTTTAGATTTCAAATCAGGAGATAGAGAGATAGTCCCCACTGCGAGACTAATAAAGGAATATCTCACCTGCTCTTTTTGAGATAGTAAAGCTTGCAGTATCACCATCACACACACTTCTGAGGATGAAAAAGCTCGAGTGTAAGATGTGAAAGTGCAGACGCTGATACTCCACCGGGTCTCGGTTGAGGGAGGGTGTGTATCAAGGGAAGTGATGTCACGACTGATGTGATTCACCTAATGGGCCCAAAGGGGTTATCAGATAAACCCTTCTCCAGCTACCTTAATGGGATAGTGGCTGCAGCGGTTGTGTGTGTACGAATGCGAAGCGGTTGTGTGCGAGCTGTGCCTGTGTGTATGTGTGTGTGTGTGTGTGTTCTCAACTTCCATTGGGACATGATGTAGTAGATTAGCTCTCTGTGACTAGTTTTGCTTCTATTTCTTTAGAAGCCATGTAGATAGAGACTTATTGCACCGTCCCACAACTGGAGCAATCTTTATCTGTAACTATTTTATTAAATTCCTCTTTTCCGGCCACAAATTAGGTTACTGGAAAATGAATTGATGAGAGGCAGAAAAAAAAAACGATTTGGGAGCGTCTATAAGGAAGAATAATGCAGAACAACGCACTGCAACCTTTCTGTTCTACATAATTCTTCAAAAAAGCAATAGCGTTTTAATTTCTTTTTTTTTACATTTTCCAAACATCCACAGGCAGCATGGTAAAATTTTTAGTACACGTGTGTGTGTGTGTGTGTGTGTGTGTGTGTGTGTGCGTACATGCCAGCAAGTGTGTAAATTCATTTCTTTGCCAGTTTAATATTGACTGCATGCCTCTTGACTGTGGCAGTGCAGGCCGTAGCTTGTCCGGACACACACACACACACACACACACACACACACACACACACACACACACACACACATAGAGAAATGTGACAAGTAGGCGACTGAGAACTATTCACTTACTCCCAAAGAGCCACTCTTTGGAAGCACAGCTGAGCTCCAATCTGTAAGGCGTGTTTGTAACTTTTTTTTCTCCTCTCTTTTGCTTTATAGGCCTGTTTTTGACCTTTGGGCCTTTGTGGGGGCAGGGGAGCTGCGGAAAAAGACCAGTTGACATGGTAACAGGAAAGCAATGGGAAATGCTCCTCACGCAAGGATTGACAAGAGGAGGATGTGCACTTAGAAATGTCGTGGGTGTGGAGATCCAATGTGTTGAAGAGGTGGGAGTACGTCAAGCAGCCCGACAGCACTGGTGTTATTCCAGTGGGGTGACCGTGGCTGGGGGCTTTTAAGCGGACTAGACCCATCCTGCCGTGCAACAGCCCCAGAGAAGAGGGTATTAAAGCAAGAACAACAACCGTTGCGAAAAACTTCATGACTCAACAGTCTATAGGAACCACCAAGTCCAGACAGACACAAGATTGCAGCAGGCTGGTCGGTGTGTGTGTGTCTGTGTGTGACACACATAACAAATGGAGATGAGTCATGTTGTTTGGCGGCTTCATGGATATGGTTTTTCCATTCGAGAATCATCAAATCATGTGAGAAGAGGATATAACCATCAGTGAAGTGTGTGTCGTGTGTGTCTGTGTGTGTACAGCCACATGTCAGGAAACAAAAACAACAAACGGGTCCATAACAAAGGGGAAAACAATCAATTTCACAAATAAGATGCTGGGGAGGCAACACTATGTGAGTGTAAAGGATATTCTGAGATATTGAATCTATTGTGGAATGAGTAGAATTCCAGTTTTCCATCGCAGTGTACGAGGCAAGATACGATAAGACACTATTCATTTGTCTTCCATTCAGATGTTAAGTCAAAATGTCACTTCCAGCCAAAGTGGCAGCGAGAATTCGCGGCTGGGTGGACGGGAACTCCCCGTGAAAACAAGGCGGGCGTGGAGGATGAGGATGAGGATGCCTCCGGACCTGAGAGTCCACACCCATCCATCCACTGCGGTCATTGTTTCCGTTTTCTTTGCCCGTATTTGACAGTAACAACTAAAGCAAAAACAGATACTAGGGTGAAAAAAGCCGCGATCGCCGGTTTTTCCTTACCGAATTTGGGGTCCTGGTTTTTATCCTCCAGCTCCATTCCCCTCGTTGCGCTCGGCTCCTGGTTTCTCAGACGGTAGACGGGTCAGTTTCCATGGAAATGTTGAAGGGAGGGGAAAAAAATCAATACGGACGGGCGGCCATCCCCGGATCGAAGTGGAGCGCTAGCTGGGGGAGGAGGGGGAGGGCTTAACGGAAAGGAGTGACAGCCAATGAGAGCACGCTCTACGGTGATTGGCAGTCAATTCAGCCAATCAGAGAACCGCGAGATTTCTTCTTCTTGTTCCCACTTCGTCGGAATGCGCCTGAAGTGTAAAGGGTGTAGCTAATCAGCGTTTACTGGGACTTTTAAAACGATTAGATCTGATTCTGACACATAAATCGATTGATACTGGATTTACGAAGACCTTTCTTTTGCTTCTAATTTAACTTTTTTATTCAAGTCTAATCGGCGTAAACGTTCTACGAACTGTTCCTACATTTACTTATGATACTGACTGAATATTCTGTAGTTAATGCTGTTCTAGGTACTTTTACATTAATTTAGTAATGATTCGGCATTTTTTCTTTCTCTTTTTTACTACTTTGTCTCTTTTATGGTTTTTATTTCTATTGTTTCTGTTAAATCTGTATTTTGTGTATATGCATATGTCTGGTGTCCTTGAGTGTCAAATAAGTCACCTTAAATAAATTGTATTATCATTATTATTATTATTTTGAGAGTAGTGTGTGGGATAAAGGGAATCTCATGCAATTGTATCATATATGCAGGATGGCAATTCTTCTAATTATAATTAGATAAGCAAATTGTTACTCTCATAGACATATAGGTCTCAGTGGAGAAATAACCTGTCAGCTGTTTGCTTTATACTTGCACCACTTTACAGAAAGCTACAAAGCCCCAGTGGGAAAAAAAACATTGAGGTAGAGGTTTCGCAGTGTTCCTCTGAAAGACAAACAAAAATGATAGGCAAACAAGTGTCATTGTATAACAGCGACAGAAGGCGAATTGTCAGGAGTCACCTCCAGGCACCACCTTCATCCATGCAAGTGTCATGTGTAGTTGCAAGAAAAGCAATAAATTATTCACATTAATGAGAGGTTATCGGGTTCCATGCTTCGTTAATGGAAGCAATTTACAAATAGAAATATTCAAAATACTTCTGGACAAAACTCATTTGATTGTACCTGATACAATGACAAGGGATCAGTGAATAGTTCTATTGTGAGAAACTAAAATAAAATTCAAGGTGATTTTCCACTGGTCATTATATCTTCATTTTCTCCCTGCCCAGTTAAAACTTGATTATTCAACATTTGAAGGAGTAATATCTGAAAAAAAGTACTTTTTGTAGTACATACACTTCTTTTTTAAACTTGTTTGTCCGAGCTCATGAGAAATTGTCATTACAACTAGTTTGCAATGCATGTAAAATTCCACACCTCCACAAGTAGAATGTTAAGTACAAGTGAATCTGTTAGATATATCCCTAAAAAAAATAATACTCCAAAGCAAAACAAAAACAGGAGTCATCGTTTGGAGGACACTATATAGTTCTGATTCTGTTATTATAGTCTAAGGCTTCTTAAGCTAGTTTTACTTAGAATGCAGGGTATCAATTGGATTGTGGTACTTCTACCCTCCAATATTTGAGTGTCAACTTATCAACAATCGGTTCCGCCTTCTTTTACCTTATTTACACAGTTTCTTAACCAGATCGACGACTAAATGTACTCATTAATAGAAAGTCACGCGTTGTTTTTGTTATGGCGGCTCCTGACTTTCAGAAAAGTTTGGATCGGGGTGCCGGACATTGTTGTCGAGCCCGTTTTAACCAACCAATCAGCGGAGAGGTGGCGAGCCGACACCCGCCGCGCGCCCCGGTACACACAGCCACCCACGGTCGCCATTTTGAATGTGGAAGATTGTTCCCAAATCACATGCCTACTCAAGTTTAAAACAGTAAATATCACAAACGACGAGCTGAATTTGGGAGGGGTCTATTATAAGAGCGTTTATTTATTATTTTTTACCCCCACATCCTTCCCGTCCGAACTTAGTGGCGTAACCGAGGCGCGTTGCACAACCGCTCCCGACACGTTCTGCCTCACCTGTCATGGCGGACAGGAGCGCCCACTAGTGACGTCACGCCACATCGTGACGTAGCACAAGCTTGCGTGTTACTTAACCAACATTTTTCTTTATGAAATTGGAGTCGACCCTCTGTCTAAAGTCGTCAGTTCTTGAGATAAAACCGGCGGGGAAAGATCCGGACCTTATCTAGAGACCCCTGGAAAATAAGTAAGTTTTGCCTGGTACAGTTGTTTTGCTGTTGTCCTGAAACGGACACCGAAGTGATTTGTTCTTTCTTTACGATAAACAGTTGCTGGGGAAAAGGAAACAAATCATAATATTACTCATGTCAACATAACCTCATAATCGTGCCTGTAGTTAGATATAATTAACCCCCTTTACTAACCGTGATAAGTTGTCAGCTTTGAAAAATGCAGAATGTGTGCTGATCGATTAGAAATTGAGATCATAAGTAATAATTTATTAAACCCTCCTGTTTTCCTTTGTGCCCAGCAAAACCAATGGCTCTCAGAAGCGTCACTCGTCTGCTCACAAGCACCCCAAAATGTATCCAGATCGCCGGCTGTCGAGCCCAGGGCACAGCAGCAGCCACCAGGCCTGGTAAAATATAAGTTAAAGATTATTTTTTTGCATTTATGAACACAACTATGAATGTAAATGATAGTTTGGGGGCATACAGGGCTGTGGATGTCTGGGAAAAAAAAGTGGAACATGCATGGTTTAATGTTGACTTTTTAATTTTTTTTAGATGTGGAAGAAGTCAAAAAGCCTGCAAAGGCAGGTAAGTGAAATTTCCAAGGGTCAAAACCGGTTTTGTCGGGCTTTTTCGTAAAATGTGTTACGACATGTGAACAGTGACATAACCGCTGCATGTCTATGTCCCTGGTTTGACTCTCAGCCAAGGTGCCATTCAACTGGCGGGACGCTCTGGACCTGGAGGGTCAGCTGACAGAGGAGGAGATCATGATACGGGACTCCTTTCGTGACTACTGCCAGGAAAAACTCATGCCCCGCGTCCTCATGGCCAACAGACATGAACGTGAGCGTGACGCACATCACAACGGGACCGCACAGGTTTACCTGTGCATCTCACAGAAGCCAGCCCATAGCCAGCAGGGTATCATGATCAAAAATAAAAAGCAAAAAAAAAAAAAAAAGCAAGAAAGTACTGGGAAATCAAAGTCTTTTTTTTAGCATTATTTTCTCCAGTCTGCAAAAATAAATCACAGAAAAAAATGTTACTGACCTGCACATTCAGTCATTCATCCTGCTACACACACAAAAAAAAAACAGTGAATTAGGTAAGATAGAACTAAGTCTTGTGCGTTGTGGAGTCGAAAAAAGCCCGACTAGTCAATTCTTGGATAAAAACTGTGACCTCAAGTGTCATAGTATTTGTGACAGAGTTCTAAATAAATCAAAAAATACATAAAAGACCAGATTTTATGGTCTTCTTAGAAATGACTGGCATATTCCCAGAGAGTTTGGAATAATTTACCATAAGTTAATGAATTTGAAAAGTCGCTGAAATAGGAAGATAATTTGTTCATTAAACAATTGTCTTTCTCTCAACACTGAGACAGTTTTTGTCATTAATAACAGTGGTGAAAATTATTTATTTTAATCATATTTAATTTTTTTTCTACTTCTGCAAGTCCTCTCATCACGTCAGGACTTTATTTCAACCTATGATCTAGAAGATGAAGATCATCAAAGAACAGCTTCATCAGCTTCTTGTTCTTACATTTGCTCTGTGTGCACAAACCCATAACTTTATTTTTTGCTTCTGTCACCAGATTTCCACCGGGAGATAGTTTCTGAGATGGGGGAGTTGGGGGTCTTGGGCCCAACTATTAAAGGTAAAATGAATGATTAATGTCATGTGTACCCTCACTGGTGTTGCAGATTTGTTCTGCTATCTTAGAATACAAAATTCACTCCTGGTGTCCCCCTCTCCCCCCGCTGTACGCAGGGTACGGCTGTGCTGGCACCAGTTACGTTGCTTACGGTTTGATCGCCAGAGAAGTGGAGAGAGTGGATAGCGGGTATCGCTCTGTCATGAGTGTCCAGTCTTCCTTGGTCATGCATCCTATTAATGCTTATGGCACCGAGGCCCAGAAGGAGAAGTACCTGCCTAGACTGGGTGAGAACACTGTGTAACCGTGGGGACCAGCGTGTGATGGCTACTGTTTTATACCTTTGTTTTAATGTAATATGGGTCTGCGTTTTGCAGCTACTGGAGAAATACTGGGCTGCTTTGGGTTGACGGAGCCAAACCATGGCAGCGACCCCAGCAGCATGGAGACAAAGGCCAAGTACAACCCGTCCAGTGGTACCTTCACCATCAGTGGGGCCAAAACATGGTGGGTAGTGGACCTGTTGATGTTCATTAACATGAAAAGTTAAAAATGTTGTTTTGATCTTTCGAGCAAAATGAACTGACCGAGGCATTAAGGCATCATCTGAGCGCTGCTTTCCCTTGTCACTGTTAGGATCACAAACTCCCCCGTGGCAGACATCGCAGTTGTCTGGGCGAAGTGTGAGGACGGTCGGGTGCGAGGCTTTATTTTGGAGCGTGGGATGAAGGGTCTGGCCACGCCGAAGATTGAGGGCAAGTTCTCACTGAGGGCGTCTGCCACCGGCATGATCCTAATGGATGAAGTGGAGGTTCCCCAGGAAAACCTGCTCCCCAATGTCTCTGGTCTGGCTGTAAGTTAACATCAAGCACAGCCAGAGTTCAAATGACTTGATTTCATCTCGATATGATATGTACAAACGCACAATCCTCATAGGCAGTCAGGCTCATCACAGTCCCCTAGTGGCTGCAGCCATAAGTACATATGAGTGATTTAGTTGTTAGCTAGAATTTATTAAACCAGAATAACACTGAAAAAAAAAACCTAAAATTTGAAAAAAAGAAATCTTGAAAAATAAAAATGTAAGAGCTCTTTTTCTACTCGTTAAATTGTAAATTAATTCTTGCTCGTGGTCCTTGCCTCAGGGTCCCTTTGGGTGTCTCAACAACGCCAGGTACGGCATTGCCTGGGGGGCTCTGGGCGCTGCCGAATTCTGCTTCCACGCTGCCAGAGAGTACACTTTGGACAGGTATGTATAAGTCCCCTCGAGTCCACAGGATTATTTTACGACAATGAACTGGGAAGGATTCAGAGCTTAGACCACTTTTTTTTTTCCTTTGACATTATTGTATTTACTCTGCTTTGCTGTTGCTAATGCAGCTGCTTTGCATAAAGCATTTCCTGTACCATATACATATATATGTAGTGTAGGGAAACCAATGGCAGGGATTTGTATGAAAACAATAAAGAGCATATTGTGGAATTAATCCATACCTGCGAAATAGATCTTATATTTCAGTCAAACGTGTCTGGTGGGGGTCGCTCCCATTGGGTGAAACACGAGATTTCCCAATCTTGCACGCCAAAGGAGTCGTAACAAAGTGGTTTTGAATATTTCTCTCCTCCACTCAGAATCCAGTTTGGGGTGCCACTGGCCAGGAATCAGCTGATGCAGAAGAAGATGGCCGACATGTTAACAGAGATCACGATCGGCCTTCAGTCGTGCCTGGCCCTTGGGAGACTTATTGACGAGAAGAAGTTAGTCCTCCCGAGTTGCCCATCCACTTCCCTTTAACTTGTGCGACTTGAACTTAAGTTTTTCCTCAATGTGCTTGGTCTCATTAAACAGAGCTGCTCCAGAGATGATCTCCATGCTGAAGAGGAATAGCTGCGGCAAGGCTTTGGATATCGCAAGACAAGCCCGAGACATGCTGGGAGGGAACGGCATCGCGGACGAGTATCACATTATCCGCCATGTCATGAACCTGGAAGCTGTTAACACATATGAAGGTGAGCAAATACATCTAAGGTTAACTTTTACTTTTTGCACTTGAAATCAGTCTCCAGATTATCTCAGTGATATTTACAATTTATAATGAGGATTCAGCTTGGTGCTGAAAAGAGAATTATCAGTTCCAGACATTAGCTGTAGCTGCTTATTTATCCCACTGGGGGTCAGTAGTGCACTTAATTGTAACTACATCTGTGGCTTCCTTTGGACTACAAACAGTACGTTTATCACTTTATGGGAGAGCGGTAATTTGTAATGACAAGCATCCTGAGAGGATTAAATTAAATTCTTGGTCGATTTTTGTTTTTCTTTTTTTCTACAGGAACTCATGATATTCATGCTTTGATCCTTGGTCGAGCCATTACTGGACTTCAATCTTTCACCGTTGGAAATTAATCTTATTAATTTGAGTGGAATAGATCATGTTTTGCAACTGTTTATTGGCCCTCTGGTACAAATAATGAGCTCACTTGCGGTTACTAAATGTAGAAATGACTTTTGTTTGTCCCTCATGTTGGTGAAATAAATCAAATACCTCATGGCAACACCTGCATTTGTTTTTAAACTATTGATGGGGCTTAACAATTACATAAATATATTCCTCAGCCTTATAAGATACTAAGATAGGATTTGTACAGATAAAATGCTTGAAATATACTTAATTAATGAAGTATGTTTAATCTTAGCATTGTGGCATCATGAACTGCATGTTTTGTGATCTTATTTATATGTAAATAAAGGGTTTTGAGAGTCCAATTGTGGAAACTGCAACTGTCATACAGCTGTGAAAGACATCTAACACAAGATAAAGACCAGATGTTTTCATCTAACCATTGTTTTGTTTTTTTATGAGAATATTATTGTGCTTTTTCCAATGATTTAGCAGATGACAACAATTCTGAAGAACAAAAATCTGGTTTCCTTTTTTTTATTATTTCAAATAAAGTTGCATGGAAATTTAAGCTTACCCTATGAACCTTAAAGAGCTTTGCAGCAAAACTTTGTGTATGATGGCCTTGCTTTTGGAAGTCTTTTTCAAGGAGAACATATTTTCCATGAAAACATAATTTTGGCTACTTTTTGTTTTCCATGACGGTTGCATGGATGCTTTTACGGGTCAGAAAAACAACATGAGGCGGTTGGAATTGGAATCAATTTTTTAAAAGAATTTCCAAAGTTCATACCTCAAATATCAGCTAAACCTTAAGTGTAGCTCTAGGAACAAACGCTAACAGTCTCATTTTCTCAGGCATACAAAACAAAGAACGACAAACAGAACTATCCGGTAAATCCAAACTTGGACCAATTCAACTGTTCTGAAAACAGAAAACTATTGAACAATGTGTCAGTGATCTAATGGCTTGCTAAGAGGAAGGCCATCTCTGACATTTGCCAGTGCCTGGCTGGCTTCCAGCAGCTCATTGTTGAGCTTGGTGCAGCTTTCCAGCACCTCTGACAGCTCCTGCAGCTTCACCTGCATCTCATTACTGTTCTCCTCATAGACAGAGTACAGGTGATCCTTCATCTGCTGGCATATCTCTGCCACCTTTGCAAAGATACGTACAGTCAAAAGACAGAACAAATCAGTAAGCCCATAGATATGTCACCGGGCAGTTTTTTAGGAAGAAAGGTTTCAGAATTATACACTTAGAAAAAGGATGCAAAAGTGCACGGCTTACCTTGTTCGTTAGTTTCTCCTGAAAGCTGTCAATCACTTTCTGATCACTGGTGCGGCTGTCGTTGATCTTTTCAACAAGTTCTTGCACTCTCTTGGTAACGCTGTCGACGGTGGAGCTAAAATAGATATCGAAAGATTGACATACAGTATATTTCATATCACTGGATGGACTCAGAATGAAAATCAATGGACGCAAATGAACAAAAGAACCTGTTCTGTTGCTTTTGGAACTCTGTCGTGCTCATTTCCCCAGGTGGATCGCTGCCTGTTTGCTCGGCCTTTGCCTGAAAAGGAAAATGAGACTGCATCTTCCATTGACTAGTTGCATATTTATGACCATAAACAAACAGTAAACATTAACACACGTTCCTTAACAAAACCGTGACCCCCCACATATGATTAGTTTTTAGATTTGTAATCTCTCATTACCATTTGCGCGTATTCGCGTCCCTTCTTCGGACTAACTGGGCGGTTTGGAGAGAAAAACGCCATCGGGACGTCTTAAATCTCCACGGGATTAAATCTCCAGAATCTTACTGACTAAATTGGACTTGTGGAAAGAAAATGTATCGATTACATTATCAGGGGAAAACGATTCTAGTTTGGACGGACGTGTTTAATGTTAGCAAGGTGGGGTTGACACACCTGGAGGCGGTAAAGTTAGTTTATAATCCCATTCCAACGTTAGCTACATACATGCTAGCCCAAAATTTAAAACATTGAAAAAAAAAAAAAACACCGTTTGCGGTGAAGTTTTTTAAAAGTTGTGCATATAAAAACAAGAGTTATGAATTGCCAAAGATTTAGTGTATCAGAAATACTTGGTAAACTTGTACATTTTAACCGCTAAGTACTACAGTAATATTAGCTTAAATAAGTCACGCCATGCAAGATTCGCTGTTGTATTTTTGTTGTCGGTGGTCTAAGTCGCCCCCCTCACTAAAAACTCAAACAAAACGTATATTGTTTAACCCCATATCCGTAAAAACATACGCTGTTCACCTCAGATAAAAAAACTTTTTTTGTCAATCACTTTAAAAATAAATTAATGACTGCAGGTGTTTCTGCCCGACACGACGTCACAGTATGACGTCACGCCCACTTCCACTGCCTCTTGAAAGTCTCAGACTTCATGTTGTTTTACAGAAGAACTAACAAAAAAAAAACAAAGGCAAAACAAAAATGCTTCGGGAAAAAGGCATCAAGACAGGAATAAAGAGATGTTAAATTGTCAGTAACCTCATGGAAGAAGAACACAGTGAGGTAAGATACAGTTGGGGATCTTAAAGATGCACAGGAAGGCCGACTTTGGTGAAAGCAGCCATAACCTGATATCTCCCAGCTGAATCATGGCCTTCCTTTTCACTGCCTGGTGTTTTTAAAAAACAAATACACATTTCATCCCCTCAGCACTTCTTCTTTTCCACAACTGTGTGTGAAGGAACTTTGGCCACCAAGTGGGAGTGATGTGGCCAGAGTCAAGCTATGATCTGGGTGCTATTAAGATATTAAAGAGGGTTCTTTGTTCAGTTGTTGTTTTCCTGGAAGACACCATGAGCTAATATGGCACGTGGTGATCTCTATCGTAATTTACTTTGGCTATAACAAACATGAGCCTAAAGAATGGCAATCTAAAACATCAAGCGCATTTTTTGGATAGAATTCAAACAGCCGTACTTTATTAGATCACGGTCATATACCATACCTCAAAAGAACATGGTCCACTGTTTCGGCCTCAGTGTGGTGGTTGAAAAGACCTGCAGGAAGATTTTCTACATTTGGCAGTGGACTATTCACTTTTCTAAATTCATGTATAGGGAGACAGCCTCCCTGCTCAGCAGCCCCCTATGTGACATCACAAACTCCCCTGTGTTAAATCACTAAATCTTTCACAGTTGTGATCACGGTCCTGCACCTCCCTAACCCGTTTCTATCACATCACAGCGTCCCCTTTTACAGCGCTGAAATATCAGTGCAAATCAAAGCTTCCCCTTATTTCTCCCTCCCATACACACACACACACAAAGTGATGATCTAATGTTTCAATTTACATTGATAGATTTTATATTCACTGCTAGATTAATCTCGCAATTTTCCCTACTAATGACGCTTTGGATTTAAGATTGAGTCTGCAGCCACCGAGTGAAATCAAGAGTCAAGCCTGGCGAGTAAATTCTATTCAAAGTACAGGAAATTTCCCCACATTATAGTTTATCCCACTTTCCCTTGATATAAATTGCACAGGCATAACAATGGAGAAAGCTCCTGCCCATCTTGTCTGTAATGGATTAGGAAGGCTAATCTGCGGGATGGGGATGTAGCGGGATGAGGGCCTCATTGATTGCTGCCGTGATTGGAAGTGTAATCCCTCCCTTCCCCTCTCCCTCTGTGTCACCGCCCACAGTCTGGATTATTCCAGCGCAGAGTCACCAGGGCTGAAATGTCTTGATCGGTGCTCGGTGGAGGGCAGACCGATGACAATAACATTTTACTGATGAAAGTACCAGTTTAATATGTAAAAAAATAAATTAAAAAACATGCCGATGAGCTGGCATTAAAGTGGGCTGTTAATCTGGATGCTGCAGGATTTTGCGTGCACAGGTGGGTGAATCGTTGACTTGCCTTTTTTTTTTTTTTTCAAGGTTTCTAGCTTCATTTGATAATTTGACTCTCCTCTCACCCCTTATAGGCTGCAACAGGACAGCTGGAGGGATATTCACTCTTTAACTCTATGCAGTAACTCCGCTCTTTGGGAGGTGGAGGTTCCTTACACCAGGGATATGGACAGTTTCAACTACACAGATGAAGGAGGGCATTCTTTCCAGTACCTTGTTCACAACATGGAGCCTCTGTACAAGGAGTACAAGCCTCCTCCGAGGGACCTCATCCAGCTACCGAGGTCGGTTCTGTACCTCCTGATGGCTGCTCTGGTGGTGGTGGCCGTGGCTTATGCCATTGTTGGTCACCTCATCAAAGACCTTATGCTCGATATAACAGGTGAGATCGCGGGAGGGTGCATCTTTAATGGTGAAACGAGTTTTTGTTCTGCGTGTTGGAAAACATTACCCTTACAGTCGCCGCTTGATCCAGGATGTTCTGGAGTCTTTAGCTGACACAGGATGTGCAGATTGATGGGATTACAGGAGTTTTAATGGTGCTGGACGCGTGTAGGGCTGCACAGTATAGAAATATATTTCATTTGTTATTGGAAAATTATAGACTTACATGCAACCGTGGGTCAGATCCTTGAAGAAAATAATTTCAATACATATATATATTTGCTTATTTTTAAGTAACTTCTCTGTAATTTGGGAGATTATTTCCGGTTGATTTCACAATAATTACTGATTTAACCACATTTAAAAGGCAGTGCCTTTATTCATATGACAGACTCATGCACTTAAATTCCCTGGAACTTTTTGAACAATCATTGATATGAGGATCATTACTATTTATGAACATTTATAGGCCATTTTTACCCTGGTAATTTGTGTGCTTTTGTACATATCTCAACTGCCTTGAAAAAGTTAAGTGAAAATCGGGGGGTTTTAAAGAAAGAGATTTTTTTTTCTGCAGTGTAATGACTCTGAATTGAATGACTCCTCTTTTCGCGCATAGACTGCCTGCTGGGTCCGCTCGAAGACGACGCTAAGAAAGACGGCGAGGTGGACGGAGTCAGCTCTCTGCACATGCCACCTGCTCTCAGCCACTCGCACCCGAATGCCTTCCATGTGTGGGACCAGGAGGACGTCATCATCCCCATGACCCCGAACAACGACAGCCCGATCACGACCCCTCTGATGGCGGTCATCCCGTACATACCTTCTTTCTTCCCCAGCGGCCTGAGCATGGGCAGCCCGGCCCACAACCAGCCACTCCCGAAACAGAGTGACGCGTGAAGGAAAGCGTGGGAAAGAGTTTTCCTTTGGTACATCTCTGTTCCTGCACTGTCGCTCCTAGTTTTTCCTCCGTAGTGGACTTCTTTGGTTTGAAACCATTACCAGCCACTCGATGTTTACATGACACACCTTTATCCCGTTTATCTGTGGAAGGAGGTGGAAAATGGGAAGAGCATTTGGAAAAAAAAAAACGTCGTAGTTGAGACTTTTCTTACACACCTGACTGGAAGCGCACGCGCAGATGTTGATGTCGGCTCGTGGATTTTTTTTGCCGTTGGAGTAACTGGAACAGTATGAACCTGCTGGTTAGGGAACCCAGTATCATTTCCTTGATTTGAACGGAAACGGACATCTTGGCCGGAGAGGTTCCGCAGGACGACCCTCGCTTATTTGTTTCCCCTGAGGATTTGTGCCAATTTCGTATTGTGACCCAGTCATTGTTCAATTTTCATGTTTGTGTGGACGCAAGACGGTAAACACGGTCCCGGAGGAACGCAAGCATTTCAAGAATTTACCTGTTTGGCCCTGTTGTATGAAAAATAGACGCCGCTCTCTTTTTCTGGGCAGGCTATATAAAGCTCCTGCTAGTTAGCTTAGCACAGTCAGTGATTGCCTTGTAAGATCCATGGCCTCCCTTATCGAAAAGTCATCACAGCGGTTGAATATTCTTGTGTCGATGTTGTGACTTTGTTTTTCAACGGTAATTGTAAAAATATCGGAAATTTAAATGCCATAATTACTTTCAACGTATATGAAAACAGGATGTGTGCACATCCCATATTTATATTTGATGACGTTGAAGGAGGCATGCTAGCAATACCACAAGCCGCTCTTCACTAGGCTGAGCCGACTAGCCTAACTCTGCAATGCACGAACCGAAACGACAGGAGCATTCGTCATCTCGGTCTTGTATACAAATTATAAGAAAAGGGTCCATTTTACGACACGCTTGCATGTTCCTTTACTACATCTGACTTGTACCGTTGAGGGTTTTGGATCATTTTTTAGCATGAAACAATCCAAACGTATTCAGTTGGTGTTTGGCCTTGAGCAGAATGTGTCTTTAACCTCAGTGAATGCCAGAATAGGTTTACTCAATAGGTATACTTAATTTAATGCTTCGCTGTTTTGCAGAGTTGTACCCAAAAGTTATATATTTTTTCCAATTATACATTCATTTAATACCTGAGACTGGATTTCTTGTGTCCAATAAAGGTAAATAATGGTGTCTTCCGAGCTATATTGTGCCGCCCGTTGTGTCTCGCTCTTTCTCTGACGCTAAACATCATTCCTGTCCTTGGGCAGATCGGCCTAATGACTAAGTAATAGAGTGGAGTTAATTCAATTAGAGATGGTGAGCGCTTCAAGGTGAAAATCGGATACCTTTAAAGGGAAGGTAGTCAGTGCAAAACACTAGATCAGAAGTACAGGGAATTTTTGCAAGATCAGAAAGTTGGAAAAGCGGAGATCTAAAATTTGGACAAGGTAAAAAAAAAACCAACACTTTCACCCGATGCATTCAGGGCCTTTTAAACCGCTAATGCAATGTGATGGTGTGTACAAAGGCTTGCAGCCTTCAAAAAACACACCCTGTTACACAACTGAAAAAAAAAAACACACTCATGCATTACAGGCTCTGTTTTAAGCAGGATATTGGATGAGATTTGGGGATTTTGTGTTTTTTTTTTTTGTTTCAAGCCAATGAAGGCAGGAAAGTCAGGGCAAGCAGATTTATTCTCTCTTTCCAGCCTTTTTCAGACACACGAAGTCCTTGATTTCTTTTACGTCGCTTTTATTTCAGGGACTAGTCATGAGGCTGGCATTGTTCATTGCATCTGTGCCTCGGAGTGCCTGTATCGGGTAAGAGATGGAGATTAGGAGGAAAAGATTAGTTGAGCAGCTTAGCCCTTTTATTACTTTTGAGTCCTGGCAGTAGACCATCGGACAGCGGCAGTCCATTCAGATCTCAGAGACTTGTGGTTATTTTGGCTGCAGGAGAAAAGTGATGGGGAGAGTAGGGGCGAGGGGGACATTGTGATCAAATGTGTGCGCTCAAATCGCTCCATGGATCTCTGACCACACATTTTGCCTTCCAGGCCACGTGCCATGGTGATGATCTATAGGGAGGTGTTTATAGTACAGGTGTGTGGAGGATTAGAAATGTAGACAAGGCGGGCTGGGTTTACCTCAAGTGCCCAGTCAAACAACAGCAAATGAACAGTTTAACAGCTAAAATGATGGGATAGTTTAGCTGACAAATGACTATGTTGTTCATCTTAATAATTTAATTCATGTAAAGGGATGTATTCGTGTTAAAAAGTATATACTTCTCTACTAAACTGTTTAGATTTTTAGATGGATGGATGGATGGATGGATGGCTAGATAGATAGATAGATAAATAGATAGATAGATAGATAGATAGATAGATAGATAGATAGATAGACAGACTTTGATCCAATAGAATCCCAAATAAAACAATGTAACTTGATAAAATGTCTTTACAGAATGAAGTGGGTATAAAAAAATGTATATATATATACATACAAACAAAGAATGAGATGGATATAAAAATATGTTAAAAAAGCATATCTATATACAGGATGAGATGGACATGATAACAAATGGGATGCACAACATTACCCACAATTACCATAATCTGTATTATTACAATTAATAATTACAAGAACAATTACAATTGCACCTGCATAGGCCCAAATTATTACATAATTTTCTGTATATTCCAAGTAAATCGTTCATCTCATTCCTTACATATATGAAGCATATACATGCTCCTATTTTGATATCACCCTGTATATTTTAGGTTATGTTATTTCTCAACTTCTACTGTGCATTTAAAAAATTGCATTTTGATGATTTGGAGTACAATTTAATGGTTATTACCGCCTACAGTTAAATAACATTTGCAAGGATTGGTGAAGGATATGAAAAGTTCCAGTGTTTAGAGAACAGCCGGATGAGTTTCTCAAGTGCCTATAATATTTTCTTAACTTTCTTTACCATTCGTATGTCATGTCTTTTAAAGACATTGGCCTGGCTGCGTTCCCGTACGGTCTGTGAGTTATTCTTTGGTTCTGATCAACAGTGTTCCCGTAGTAGTAAACTCAAAACTCATTGCTGTCTTCGAGGGGTTTTTAAAGTTTTTAAAGCTAAAGAATGATTTGTGACTTGAAAAACAATCCAGGACTTGTTAATCCCTCTTGGTCAGATGATATTTTGGCACCATGAGCGACACGCAGTGAAATTTGATTTGATCCTGGTTTTGAAATTCACTTTTAATTGCTGCAGTTATTCATTTTCCTCCCATGATTGTGAGACTATTTGTCAGCTCTGCTACATTTTTTCACTGTGAGATAAGCGTGTATATAATTGGGTATGTTTTTTTTACACTAAATGTGAAATATGAGTAATTTTATTCATTCTCTATTCACTTCTCATCAGGCTTTTTCCTCAAAGACGACAAAAAAATAGAGTTGACGAAGTCACATTACATCACTTGACCTCAGAGATGACATTATAATGCGGTCTCAAGATAATTGTGGATTTGTTTAGATATGTTGTGTGTGTGTCTGTATGCAGGTTTTCCACTGGAGCGTGTGAGTGAAGGGATTACCGCGTTGCAGCTTTGGACATCTGGTGGCATACGGTAAAATATAAAACACACAGCCGCAAAAAAAAACAAAAACAACTGCATCCACACCTGTGACAGAGTTGAGCCGGGTGGCGTCATTTTGCGCAGAGACATCGTATACAAAAGGAAATTGGTGAAATTCGAATCCTGCGGCCTCTATGTGTTTATCTGATTTGTCTTTGGATTATCATAATTTACATTTGGTGATTTTTTGGGAGCCCTGAAGGTGTAACGTTTCATCACCAGAGCGTCTGACCTGATGTGTCACCTGACCCTGTGTGACTGTCACGCCGTCTGCGGTGTGTTTACGTCACTCGGGATTTAGCGGTCCTCACCTGTCCTTTATCTACACATGACAGCTTAACCTTAGCGGATCTCTCGCCCGTGTTGACTCAGGTCTGTCAGTTCGACTCACAGTCTGACGTGGCATGGCTCCGGTCCACCGCGGCTCATCCTGATTGGATCGCCCGGCGTGCTGGTCGAATGTGAGAACCTGAAAATCAATGTAGTGATTATTTTTAAGGAAAAAAAAAAATTGATTTTAGACTAAGAGGGGGTAAATCCCCAAATACCTGCTTACATAATCAGATATTAAAGACAGTGAATTCAATGTGTCTGCATGGGGGGGGGGGGGGGGGGGAAGCAAGCCTCTGCCTCCCCCCCCAGGTTAATGGTCATTGGTCGGGGCCGTGTTTTAATCTCTGCCAATCTGCCCAATCCTCTGTTGGCAGGCCAGGTGGTTCGCCGTCATGGACAAAAGAGCAGAGACCGCCGAGCTCTTGACCTCCCCGCCCGTGGCAGAAAGTGTCAGTATGTCCAATTCTGCACATGGAACAAGCACATGACAACATTCTGCAAAAACTTGCATTTGGGATATTAAATAACCCACATGTGACACAGTAGTTTGCAATGCTAAAATGAAATTTTCACATTAAATCCACTTGGAATGACTGAAAAATTTAGAAAATTAAAAGGTTAACATGTCAAGTCTAGAGCATTCCAGGCTCTGTTTATTGCAAAAAAATGCTGCGTCACACACTTGTGTCAGAAACCCTAGTGAACCGGCAGCAGATGGTTAAATTAATTTTCCCCACCAAACATGCATTATGGTCAGTCTTAACTTTCCACACTTGTCTGGGTCTATGGAAAGATATGCGCTTGCTGCTTAACACTAACGTCAAAGCTGGATTTTTTTTCCCTACCCTGAGTTAGTCTTGAATCAGATACTCGCTGGTGATATGCAACATTTTACATTTAAATTTGACACTTTAATGTCATAATTTCCAGAGTCGACCATATCCCTGGTCTGGACACTCAAGATTTGACCAAAAGATGGCACTGGAGTTAGAGGGCAATTGAGGACTGGATGTACCGTCACCCCATGCCGCAATCCGAGGCACCAATTAATCAGATTAACCCTGTGCATTTGTACACTTTGTTTCAGTGAATCTAGGTTTTTCTGGAAACGTTTTGATACAAGTGGTTAGAAAGAGCCTAATTTTGTGCAGTTGTGGGACTACAAAGGCAGAGTCAGACACATTATTTACAAAAACGCATTTATTTTAACAGTTACTTCACATAAAATCTCTTTAAAAATTCAGTGCTTGTATGGAAATAGTAACCAGCGACGTAGAATCCTGAGAGTAGCTAGCAACAGTTTATGCTAAGTGCCTTTGGGAGAGGACTGTGCGGTAGAGGGACGTGCCTCTGGCCTGGAAGAAGGTCACGATCATCTTGTTCTCGGTGACTTCCGCGTGGATGAAGCCCCCCAGTGTCGAGGCTTGGCCGGAGAAGAACTTCACAGAACCCTTGGGATTGTGCTTCCAGTGACGAACGTCGGGATCCAGGAAGTTTCCGGCACCACTCACGATGTAGCCGACGCCCGACTCCTCAATGTACTGCAAAGGGCGGGGGTGGAATGGATCTCTGGTCAACCGGCAACTTTCCCCCACGGAGACCGACTTGGTTGCACGAGCTTACCTGCAGATTGTGATCATGGCCGCAGAGGTAGCCGGTCGCATTGTGCTTGAGCAACAAGGGTCGGAGTCTCTGCAGGAGACATTCGGTAGGCCCGTGTTCAGACACGGACCAAACGGGGTAATGGCCCGCCACCAGGAGGAAATCCGCTTTGGACATGGCCATCCTCTCCCGGAGCCACGTCAGCTGGCGGTTTGCATCCACCGCGCGCAGGGGACCCCTGGGCTTCTCGTCCAAGTAGTCCAGAGAGTTGCCGCACAGCATCACCGTGTCGAGCATGATGATGGTCAGGGTCTTCTTAGTGTTGGGAATGTGGAAGTTCAACTCATAGTAGTAAGCAGGAAACTTCCTGAATGGAAAATGGCACAAGGTCATTGGCGTTCGTCACAAGGGGTCGTCACCGATCGCGTGGATTTCTTACCATCGGTCAGATCTTTGGCTGTACTCGATCTGGGCTTTGACATTTCCTGCATGGTCATGGTTACCAGCAAGTACATACCACGGGACTTGAAGAGACTTGGCCGTGTAAATGGCCTCGAAGGTCTCCTATCGAGGGAGCCAGATGGATGAGCAGTCGCCTGAACAAAGTTTCAGCTAAACCAGAGCCACATCGCAATCCCTCCCCTCCGACTGACCATAAATCTCGGAGAATCGACACTGTCTACACCTCTGTAATAGAAGTTATCGCCGAGGGCCAGGACAAAGTCAGCGCCCATCTGCTCTGCTACGGTGCTCATTTCATGAGCAGTAGCCTTCTGCACAGCGGTGCTATACGGCGGGTACGGCACACCTCCCCAGTCTCCCACAGCCAGGAACTTAATGGAGGTTCTGTTTCCTGTCAGGAAAGAAAACAATTTAAACACACTGACAACAACCAGACCTTGGAATAAAATGTAGACAAGCCAGTGATACTTAACCATTACTTCCCTCCACTTCTTGGAAGGCAGTAGGGAAGCAGTAGGCCACAGAAATGGCAGTAATTAAGACAGACGCCAGTAGCATTGCCATCTGCAGGGAGAAGAAATCCTCAGTTAACAGCACACCTTAACAAGAAAGTCATTGAAAGCAGCGTGTGACCAAGAAGCGTAACACAACAGACTTCTGCTCACTCTGCAGCCCTGCGCTTCCCCTTTGCTCATCCACCCCAACGCACCCGCTCGCTTTTATGCCTAAAGGTGACTCATGATTGGCCGCAGCCACGGGTCGACCCGTGCCAGCTGGGGCCGATAGAGGCTAATCGAACGGCGTCTGGGGTCAGAGGTCACGGATTCCATACCGATTAGAGCCTGGAGGCCTCAAAAAAAAAAAAAGCACACAGCTGTAGCCGTGTTGTTGCATCTTTTAAATATGAACTGGTTCCGCGAGTTCCTGCGTCCGTGTTTCACAAGTGAACAAAAAAAAAAAAAAAAGTGCTGACAAAACACAGCTTTTGTGTTTCAAGTGTATGAGATAATAACAATAGCAACACTCACAGCTGATAAGCGGGTGCAGTGGGCCCAGGTTGATCTGACGGTGGGGGCTCACCGTCCTCACCGAGCCTTTCCCGAGCGCTTTTTATCAGCCTCGGCGGCGTGGAGCCAGGGGCGTGACAACTGCTCACACACTGTCTCAGTCTTGGGACCGCAGGGTCATCTGGGCTACATGTGACCTGGCGGCGTTTTTTTTTTTTACAGCTTTTTTCCACTTCTCTTATAATCAGTTCCTTCATTCTGGTACTTCCCCTGGTGGATATTGTTGGAATGAAAATTAAAGCTTAAAAATACTCAAGAATTCAAGTCTCTGGTTTTCAATTCTGATTTTCTGCGTGGAATTTGCATTTTCACACCGTGTCTGCTTGGGTTTCCTGCCGGCCACAATCCAAAAAAACATGCTGCAGAGTCATTGGAGACCCTTTATTTACGGTTTTGTGTCTCATTATGTGGCGACCGGTCCTGGGTGAACTCCGCCTCTTGCCCAACGACGGCTTGGATGGGCTGCGGCACCCCTGCGAGTGCAGGATAAGCAGTCTAGATAACAAATAAATAAGTGTGTGTGTGTGTATGTGTTTGTTGTCCACTGGCAGCATTTTTAGCTAGGTTTAATATTTCATGCTCAAATTAATTTCAACAGAGGTTAACATTTAGCTGAAACCATCGATTTCACTCCTTATGAGGCGCATCATCTAGCTTTTGATTTATGTATATGAATATACATATATAATTTAAATGCATTTAAATATTCAATAAATTTGAAGTCTTAGTTTTTAGTGGGTTGCTATAAAAAAACAATATATTAGAGCGATATTTTTTCATTTTTCCTAATGTCATGTATTTGTAAATATATCATGTAAATATTTTGCCAATATTTTTCATCATGTACAATATTATTCTTCATTTTTCCTTATTGTTATTATTATTACTATCATGTACAATAACATTTAATATCTTGCGCTATCTTGACATTCATTATCTGATGCTATATAACCTCTCAATCACATTGCCAATATTACTCTCCCTGTAAATTATCATTATTTGGCTGTACTTTGTACTTTGTCTAACCTCTACTAGTTTTCTATTAAGTACTGTTGATTTGCAAACTATACATTTGACTGAATGTTTATTTTTATCCTACACTTATTTGTGCTTCATTGTTGTCATCTCTATATTGTTGGTATATTTTTGGATCCATTTCTTATGGGATTTCTAGTTTTATCCAATCTTATGGGATTTTTGTAGCTTCTTTTTGCAGTGATGGACTCCAACATAAATCCCTTTATGGTAAAAAAGACAACAAAAAAAAATTGTACCTCCAGTTGGAGGCTAATTTCTCAGGTTGTAGCTGGTAATCCGACTTCCGCTCGTCTTAGTGTGCGGATGTGTTGACTGTCATATGATGGATATGTTGGCTGTTTTTTTTTTTTTGCTTTTTTTATGGAATTAGAGTTGACAATAGTTTTTCAAATTTCAACAGCAAAAACCCGACATTAAGACCTTGAACGTGACAGTTGATATCAACAACCAAAGCTGCTGCCTGAAAATTTGCAAAGTTGAGGGTTATGAAACCTTGCTGCAAATCGAGGATATTTATTTTAAGAGGGAGTTTTAGGACTTTTCTTGCTGAACAGAAAACAAACAAACAAACAAACAAACATATGAATATGTGCATGCCGCTTGTATAGCTTTCAACTCAAAATTGACGGATACAGAACCAGCAGACTAGATTATAAAGCACAACAACCCTGGAGGGGGGGGACATAATTAGTCATGTTTTGTACAGTCATGTCAATACTGACACGAAGGATGTTGCACTAAAAAAAGAAAACAAAGACACGGATAAATGAGGGGGGAAAAAAAAAAGACTTCCAGTTTAAGGGACGACACGAAGCTTTTTTTTTTTTTCCTCTTTTCAGGGGCGGTATCCCAGGATAGTAACTAAGGGTGAACACTCAGAAGCATAGTGTGACAGGAAAGGCTGTACAAGATAGGATGACTAATAGTTCATGTTGTTGTATCCGGCGTACGAGCCCTGGGTTTGTCCTGCGTAGCTCTGAGTTTGTCCTCCGTAGCCTTGGGTTTGTGCTCCGTAACTCTGGTAGCTCTGGTCGCTTCCCCATGATGACTGGTCTCCCCAACCTGGAGGGTTTGGGTTGAAATGACGCATTTGTCAAAATAATAAAAAAGCAGCAGGAGCGAGAGAGAGAGAATGAGAGCGAGAGAGGGGAAGGAAAGGAGGCGGTGCCATCTTTACTTACTATAATTATGATACCCTTGGCCCCCCGTAACCGAACTGGGGTATGCTGTGCTGTACATGGAGTAGTCCCCGCCCTGGCTCTGACCCTCATTTTGGCCCTGGGTCAGCATCTTCTTCTTTTCGTCTCCGTAGCCGTAGCTGTACGGGCTCTCCTGGTCGGTGGGAGGGGGCATCGTCTGGTAGCTTCCTCCTTTCGTGCTGGCGTTGGAGCCGGGCGCAGCTGGCGCGGAGTAAGCGCTGCTGCTGCCGCCGCCGCTGCTGCCGCCGCTCTCCGGGTAGAAGGTCCCGTACCCGGCGTTGCTACCCGAGCTGCCGGAGTCCATGCCTTTGGGGGCAACGCTCGCCCCGTTGTTACCGTATAGTTTATCTGCGAGAGGACAGAGGAGGGTTGATTTGCTCCTGACATTTATCAATCAACAAGATGTAACTGTTGCAGGACAACATATCCATACCTGTAAAGATAGTCTTGCTTGTGAATTTTATTCAGATAAACAATTTGACCCTCTTCACACAGACGGGACAGCCTGGGCTTTTTTTTGTTGTTTTCAATTATCATATTATTAAGGGACCTCAGAATCAGACAAATGTTACCAAATTACATTAAGTTATTCAAAATTATTCAATTATTCAGTAAATTATTCAAGCAGCCTCAAATCCTAAGGAGGGTGCTGTAACAATATCGATAAACCAAACTACCAACTACCAACACTTTTAGTTCTGGATTTGTAATTATTTGACGTCAAGCGTCTGGATCGGTGATGTCGTATCGGCTTCGAAGAATCTTCCGAGGCTTTTTAGTGAAAAAGAAAAATATCGTTTTGTTTTTCTCGCGTGTGTGACGCATGACTGCACCGGTTATTGCGGCTCGAACCGATTTCAAAAACCTTTACTCTCAAGGTCGCGATTCCCCCCCCGTTTTTCTCCTCTCATCTTCTAATGTCTCGTGATCTATGTCTCCGAATAAACAGAGGCTTGGGAGGCCGGCGGGGACACTCACGGTAGCCTGAGCCAAGGTTGCTCTCGTAGCTGTAGTTGGCTTTAAAAAGAAAAAGAGAGAAATCGTTCAGTTAATCCATACTTGGTTTTTAATGGATCGCACAGGGTTTGTGACCCGCCGTTGAAAAGCCCTTACTCTTGTTGTAGCTGGGCCCTGGAGAGAACTGCTTGCCTCGGCCTCTCCCTCGGCCCCTGCCTGGACCCCAGCCGCGCGACCCGGAAGAATCCGAGGGAATCCCGCGAATGGTGCCGAACCCGGGGATGTGCTGTTGAAGCAGAAAAGGGGTTGCAGATTTTAGGGCCGACCGCCGGGAGCGGGGCCTTTCGCACCCGTCACATAAACATGCAGTACTTACTTGAAATAAAATAAACTTGTTATTAGAACCAAAACACGTGTTTAATGAGGCCGGGGGGGGGGGGGGGGGGGGGGAGAATCTGGATGGGTTAGAAAAGGACACACACTAACAGCTGAGAGTGAACAAATGATCTGCCAAACCCTTAATTTCTTTGAAAAATAAACTCACCCGACGAGTGAGAGGAACACTTTTGGGTTTGATTTGCTGTTTATAGAGACTCTGGCTGTGGTTTGCCAATTTCAATTCCTCCAAGGCCAAATCCGACCGGTCTTATCAGAGCCGGTCGATATGTTCCTATCAATCATTATCACTGATCAGGAAGGATCCGTACAACTAAGCCAGGTCTCTGAGGAGAAAATATTACCATGTCTGTATACGTGACCTTCTTTGCAGGCGGTCTGGGCATGCTTGTCACGCCGCTGTCGTCCGGGAACAGCTTCTCCAGCGCGGCGAGCGCGGCGTAGGCCTTCGCCTCCTTCTTATTGGAACCCCTCCCTTTGAACTTCTGCCCGTCCACTTCCACCTGGGGTGCGGCGGAGACATTTTCCGTCTTCAAATGGGACGCGTGGGGGATGCGAGGGCGGGAAAATGTTGCTTAACCACGTACTCACATGCGGTCCGTCAGTCTCACCTCCATGACGAAGCACTTTTCATGGGAGCCGCCCGTCTCCGCTGACAGCTCGTACTTGAGGCTGCGGCGCTTCTCGTTCAGCTCCATCACCGGGTTCTTGCCGTTCCTGGTCAAGATCGGACCCTGTCCGCTCTGTTTGGGGAGAGTAAAACATCCATGTTGATGGGGGTCGGATTCACAGCGCCGTTGGTCATTCTGTCACACGTACGTCCTCTGAGGTGCTCGTGGGTGTGGTGGCGGCTTTTCCCGATTCCTCGCCTATGTCACTGCTGCACGTGGATTCGGATTTGGACTCTGAGCCCGTTGGAAGACCGAGATCCTGCAGGACCTGATAGAGGAGAGTGAATAAAAAACAAAAAAAAAAAAAAAAAAAAAAAAAAACAACAAAGAATGAGCTGTGTTACAGGGTCCACTTCCACCAAACTGCAGGGACAAGTTGACCGCTGCATATTATATTAAAAGCGTGACAAAAAAACAAATGCTATTTCATTTGTGAATAATCACCATATTAGGGTTCCCTTTACTCAGTGGCAAATGTTTCTCTCAAGGTAGAGATAACTCCAAACTTGGCTCCTCAGGCTGCTGCAGTCTATGTATAATTTGTTAATTTGTTTATATATGCTAATCCCCACACCCCACTCAGTATACTCCTTAGAATTAATATTTTGCTGCCCTTTGAACAGGTGCACTTTAAATAGTAACTTTATCTTACTAAACTGTGTCGTATATGTGATAAAAATGGTTTATTTCAATGAATTTAGGGACATTTTTAAATGTTAACAGCTTATCCCATTGACTTGGATTTGGAAACTGATTTCACCTGTGGGTATTAACTTTAAAATAATTGCATCCTGAAATTGTTGCTGCTCACAAAACAGTGCTGTGTTGTTACAAGTTTTGACCAATTTGGACAAAATTCAGGGATTCTCTTGTAATGATTTTCAGGTTCTCCTGGAGGACTTCAGTTTCACTGCCATATACTGGGATTTTGAGAATCAGGAAAAAAAAAAAGTGCATCAGACCTGAGGAGCAGGAGCATTTGAATGTAAGTCTCGGGATGGGGGGTCTTCATTTGACCATCTTAACTTCAGGTGCCCCAAACCTAACCCTCTTTTGGGTTCAGATCCCTCTACAAGCACTATTTTGGGGTGGATTACATTTGAACATGGACCCTTGGAACCATAACATAGTAATAATAATTATAATTCTTTTCCATCAACCATCTCTGGGCTGATATGAGTCCTCGTAAAACGTTTTTCTTCTATGTTAACGTTTTATGAGGGGAGAAAAAAAAACCCACACACACACACACACGCACGCACCCAAAAACAGGGATCTGTTGCCCGAGGCCAATGCAAGTGAATTAAGCTTGTGTGCTTCGTGTATCTGGTCCATAATAACCTGATAGCAGCAGCCTACTTATACTGCTGAGCTGTTCGAGTACATCCCCCGATGTATCTCGGCCTTTATCAGGTGGAGAGGAAAAAACGGAAAATGAAACCCAAACGTCTTGACAAGGATGGAAAAATTAAACCTTGTGTTCCAGTCACTGCGGGGGAAAGGAGGCTAAGGACTGCACAACTCGCAAGCTAACGTCTAATTGCTACCCGATGGGTTCGCGTGCAAAAGACGAGACCCGTTTAGATTCAGCGACACTTGCGTCCCGTTTCGTTTTCACTTTTGCGTCTTGCAAAGTGCTCCTCCCTAACAGTTAGTGGGAATTGAAATAATGTAAAAAAAAATTAAAAAAAACACAAACAAGTAGCTCGAGTTAGGAGCTCAAGCCAGGAAGCAGCGCAGGCTGATGGGGAAGCCGCCGCTCTCCACAAAATATGTCAAAAAGGCGGCTAATGTTGACAGGAATGAGGTGTCTTGCCTTGGTGGCTACATTAAGCTTGGCAGCACGTTTGGAGGGCCCCACGGCCTCGTAGGTTTTTCCGTTTAAGTCCACAGCCATTGTGAAGACCGGCTCGTGGACCGGACCAGTCTGAGACGTGAGCCGGTATTCCAAGCCAGGTTTGTACTGGTTCAGACGCATCACGGCATTCATGCTCAAATCATCTGTCACTACGGGAAAAGAAACAAGCAGACAAAGACAAATACCAGTAATTTTATTTAGCACATCACCTTAGTATTGATACACAAAGTTTCCACCAGCAGAGTTTACACATTTCTTTTATTTTACTGCAGCACAGGACATACAGGCGTGAGTGTCACACTGATAGTGATGTATCTCCGTTGCGGTCAAGGGTAGTAGGAGTTTTAACAGATACGAACATTGTCACATTGTCAGTGTATTACCAACACGCTCAACTAACTCAATCTAATAGCTTTCTTAAGAAAAACACATGCACGGCTGTTACTAAGGCTGGGTGTCTTTGTGCTTCGTGAGTTTTTTTTTTTTTTTTTTTTTTTTTTTTTACTGGTACGTTATATACACATATAAGAACGTGACTACAGATCCGGTTGTGTTTCTATAAAGGAGTTATTATTCAACTAGACATAAAAATGTTTTCTTTATGTCCTCACATGCAAAAAAGGTAACAACTTTTCTTTTTCCCTTGGCGGTCATAGCAAGACCAATAAATTTACAGAGGAGTTTTTTTTTTTTCTTTTTTCTTTTTAAATTACGAGTTTGAACGGATTAAAAAAAAAAAAAAAAAACCCACACTGACGCCTCTAATATTCACTACTAACATGATTTCCTTGGGAAGCGCCTCTGGAACTTGAGAAACCTCCTCTGCTTACTGTTGAGGTGGGATTCTGGGTCTCCTTTGTCCATTTCTGCGTAGGGTCTCTTCGTAGGTAGATTTACTTGTCCGGCCGGCGATATCTGGGCTGTATCAAACCACATAAAAATTATGTCGATGAAATAAACGGTCAAAGCGAGATGGGAAAATATTTTTCAATTAAGAAGAAAAAAAAAAAAAAAAAGGCACATTGATTACCTATGGCTCCTCTTCCGCCAGCTCCTAAAGATCTACGTGGTTTTACGAGCTTTAAGTCGATCCCCAGTACTTTGTGCATCTGTCCAAATGCGCACAGCCTCAGGGCCATCTGAGGAGAAAAATACAAAACACAGAAAAGATAACTACCACTTCCAGGGGCTTATAATATCTGTGAGTTTGTGCCCGCATTTTTCGGCAGCCTCGTCTCACCTGAGCGCTCTGGGTTATATCTTCACGCTGTTGCACACTTAGATTTCCGATGGCATCGACAGTCTCCTTCTCGCATGGATCTTTAAGTCCGGGGCCATCTGAGCGTGGAAAGAGTGAGTGTTAGTGCCAGTGGAAGCAAAGTGTTGCTTTCACAGTAAAAAAAAAAAAACACCCTCAAGGCTCACCTTCTAGGAGGATTCCTGAGGCGACACACTCCAGAACCCTGCGGAAAGACTCGCCAGGCCCCATCGGCCGCTCAGACGTACCGATTGCCTTCTCTACTAACAGTTCAAGAGGCTGTGGTGGCAGAACCGAGAAAGGGAAAACACGGATTTAGGACATTTCAGTGACCAGTGGCAGAAAGAAGCAACTTGTATTTATGTAGGCCTATACAGAGTTTAAGCAAAGGGGTTTCTGACCCATCCAGAGAGCGGGGTCCAGGTAGGAACACGGATACAGAGCTCGCGCATCACTCGGATCACGACGACAGCCGAACACAGGTCACTGACTTTGGCCTGGAGACACAAAAAAACAAAATACAACTCTATTTAAATCACAGGATCCCCTGCTGAGGGTTGCTTCCACCTTCTCTGGGTTGTATTATAAAAAACAAAAAACAAACAAAAAAAAAACAACAACACCAAAACACAAGATTCAGAACAACTGAGCATCACCAAGTAATCCAATGTTAATACAGATATGCAATGTACTAAGTTGTCAGAACAGCCGTGGTGTTGAAACTGTGACAGACTGCGACTGATAGTGAAGAGAGCGGATGCTGGTGATACCAACGACCCATCTACTTTGTTCTTTTGGTATAGAACAGCTGATCTCGTCTTATGTGCTCATTTAGTACAACCGACATTTTAAGGTTAGGAACTAAATCACTAACTGAGAGCACAATTCAGGGTTTATCGCTAATAAGAGAAACATTTGAGCCTTATGTACAAATAATGACGTGAATGCAAACCTGGAACCACTTGGCATGGCGGAGAGACGCCAAGGCAGTCAGGCATTTCTGCCTGTCCAGAACGTCCGGCAGATCGTCGACTGTTCGCGATTCTATTGACGAGGTGGAGTAAGAAGAAAAGGTACAGTTTGACCAAGGGGGTTGGCTCTGTCTTGCAGCTCAGGGAGAAGCAGCTTTCCACAAACCATGAGCAGCAGGGAGCGGGGGGGTCCCTGCAAACCGATCTTTGCCACAATCAAGCGTTTCTGCCCGCTATTGCGCATGCTAGCTATCGGTTCCAAATTCTCTTGCGATGTCACAGCCATACGATCCACCGCACGAAGCGTTCTACGTTGGAAATGTAACGGCAGCGGATACCCCAGTCCCTCACCCCCTTGGCTTGGGTTTGCTGCTTCCCCCCCCTCCTGAGACAGTGTTTCCAGTTGGTCAAAGGTCCAGCCTCCCTAAAAAAAACTTGACAGACTAGAAGGCAATCAGTTGTCAATCACAGGCATTGAAAGAACCTTCACGTTTGCGCCAGCCTGCAGCAAAACTGATGAACACCCATATTTGGAAGAGGCCTTACGGCGGGCCATACCAGCTTTATGCAAGTTGTAGCTCATTTTCTACACTACAAACACAAGTAGTGGTCCAGCTTTAAGTTTCTGCAAGTTGACCTCAGCGTCAGGACAGGACAGGACGAGGGCTTGAAGACAAATGACCAGCGGTCAAGAACAATTCTAATCCGTCTGCCTGAAAACATTTCAATTTTCAATTACGGGCTTCCCCCCGCCACAGATGTGACCTGGGCAGGCTTCCCAGGCAAGTTAACCACCATTAAAGCATATTCAATCCATTTTAGCATTTCTTTGTTAAATCCGCCTGGGAATGAGGCCATCAATTAACAATTCTTTATTCACTCCTTTGAAGACTGCAAATACACCAACAGAAAGAGCAATCCTCAAGATACACCAGGCATATTTGCAAAGCATTAACCTGCAAAGTACTTTTTTTTCTGCCCCCAAATGTGTTACACTCGTGCTGTGTGCTGCCAGAAGCCCTTTGCAGAAGATATGAAGAAGAGACTAAACATACTCCTCTGCTGTATAAGATCATTAATTTTCAGCTGCACTGTAGGTATGTGTGTTTTTGTAAGCATAACTGAGTTGAGAAATCCCTTCAGAATGCATTACGGGGTCCAGTAGGCAATTTGGACATTAAATAATATTATGATTTTGAAAAATAATACTTTAAACATAAATAAATGTATGACAATATTATTGATTTTTGGGGGAAAGACTAATGGCTTTTCAGGTGCACGATACCATCAAAAAGACAAAGGTCGGTGGCAAAGCAACCATTTCACGTATTTCCACGTTCACTGAACTCCTAACAACAGTTTTATTTATTTTCTGCCATTTCAAATACAAGAAGGACAGCATCGGTGAAGATGGTGACTATGCTAGGAATAATGAAAAATTAAGTGTGCCGTAATAGACCAGTCAAACCTTGTCGACATGCCATCCCTTTGCAGCCACCACTGGTTGATTTTTGGGATTTGTTGAAACCACAAAATTGTCAAACACAACTTATCCATTATGACAAAAACTCACAGTCTACTTGTATCAGGGTTAATTGAAACTTGCTACACATTAAATCTTTAAAAAAAGAAGGAAAAAAGGTTTCCTGAAGCTAAATGTACATGTCAGTTCAAATGCAATGGAACAAGTAATACAAGGTCAGCACATTAAAAAAAAACAAAAAAAAAACATTATATAACTGAATCGCTCATTGAGGACTCCCTGTTTCAGCAGTGCAAATGTTTAGAAGAAGACATGTGTTATTTAGTCTGCTAATAAAGAATTAATGATTTACATTTGAATATTTTTTGGAATAGGAGAAATGGGAGAAAACATGATAGAGTCAGGACTATATCTGGTGAGGACTAAATAACTCAACAAGCTAAAATCATGTTCCCAAATACTGTGAAATGTAAATTAAGCATCCAAGGATGCAGTGTAGCAAATGAACTAATACTGCACCCAGACAGGTATGGATCTGTATGTGAGGCTTCAGCAAGCACTACTCTGACCTTCCAGTGAAGCCACTGTAACTTTTGACTGAAAATGGATACGGCGGCAGAGGCTCTACTAACCACTCCACTACCCCTACTTTGCGGATCAGTTTTGCTGCAGCTGGCGCCAAATGTACATCTTCAGCATCATGGGCATGCAGTGCGCGCTTTCACTTGTTATTCTTGAAAAGCCTTCATGAACATGAAAACAATTCAACAAGAATAAACAAAGTAGGTTTGAATGATTCGAAGTGCAGAGTGTATCAGTGACTAAAGGAACTGGGGGCCGGCAAACACCAGCTTCACACAAAAACGACGACAGGACTCCCAAGCGAGTGAAGAGCCAACATTCCTTGGTTGTTCACTGGCACCAGCCTGGCAATCACTGTACGGGCTCCACTGACCTCTAATGTAGTGAAGGGCAAACCTTAGGTAGCGTTTTTTTTTTTTTTTCAGTTTTTGAGTTGTACTTCAGTGGAGCAGTACAGGGTCTGCACACTGAGAACACAGAGATCAGGCCTGAGGAAGCAGGGTCTCTGGTCTCAGGATGCACAGACATACTTACCTTCTCCTTCAGCAGCTTCGCTGTCTTGCAGCGCCCTGACGAGTGGCGACGTGAGGTGGAGAGTGAGAGTCAGGGCCGATTCCTGAGTGTTTTTCACTGTGATGGCTGCGTCCCCAGGACACTGGTTCACACTATATGTCCCAGCTGAGATAGTCTGTTATAAGATGAGTGAGTCATGACACTGGCAAAGACAAAAAAAAAAAAAAAACACTTCCAGATATTTCAGCTCTCATCAGCGAATATTGGATTGCATAAATACCTCTAATTGGGTGGTTAGATTTTCGGCCACTTGTTTCAGAAGAGTGGCCGTAGGCTTGTTGGAACAGAGCAGCACCAGTTCCAGATCCTTGTCTCCCTTCAGCAGGAGGCCTTTGGCCACCAGGCTCACCCTCATAACACCGCGCAGGACACGGTCCTGTGAATCTCCACTTGAAGAGCAGGATGAACAGAGAACATAAATCATAGTGCATTTTTCTTCACTAAGAACTTCAAAAGACTTAACTTCAAAATGACTTCCATATGGGATCTTCGCTTACCTTCCAGCCTCTTTATCCTCTTGACCATCTTTCAGAGAGCCCATCTGGTCGGACACATTCTTTAAAGCGTATTCGACATGGGAGACAATGGTCTGTACAGCTTCTAGTTCCTCTGCTGTGGGATACACCTCTGCGTGTTTGGCCATCACGTGGCGATCATTTGGCCCTGATGGCAGCTGGCGAGGAGCAGTCTCCTTTGGAGGAAATGTAGAGAATACAAGGCTCATGAAAGAGAAAGGTGTGTTTGTTTTTCAGGACAAAATGATAGTTAGTTCATACTGTAACAATATGACCATGGCCAGAGGAAAAATCCTCATGCAAGATTAAGATCATTGGTTCAAGAGGTAGGACTATATAAGATTATATATAAAAAAGGATAAAAAAACAGGATGTTCCTATTAGTGCTTTGAGGAAGTGGGATGAATGACGCAAATTAGAAAGACAGACTATCTGCCTCTTTGCTGTGATTATTTTCGGTAGGTAAAAGAAGAACCTGATGATGGTGTTTGTCCTCAAACTCCTCCATGGCAGCAATGTAGTCATGGTACTGCCGCAGCTCCTCTTCATAAAACAAGCAGTCATACCAATAGCGCAGCTCCTCATATCTACAAATAAGACAGGACAGTGTGAGAATAGCTTCCGATGCACGATCTGCGGATTTACCAGATTGCAAAAAGGAATTGGGTAACAACACAAAAAAACAACAGTTTACCAACCAGCGACATTCATTGTTGAAAATTGTGTGATGCTTTTGTGGGAAACTGCAAACTTCAGATGGACACATGGTCACCGCTAGTAGGGCCTACTGACAATTACAATGGTTGTATTATGCATTAAAAAAAGTGTGTTTGAAGGAAACAATTGGAAGACAAATGTCATACAAATTCAACTTATTCAAACTTGACCATGTTAAGTTTTCATTGCATCGATTCACAGTTTTACCTCGAATAAATCTAACTTAATTTGAAATTGTAGTTAGCACTGACACAAATGTTATAAATGTATTGTGTTTGAGCTTCTGTTTCAAGTCATTTACATAAACACAAACTAATGCATTGTCAAGTAAGGTTGTTAGTCAGCTCGCCGACACTGATGTTTTCAAGTCGGGAAAATAGAGTATACTTGCATTTCATTAAAATAATCCTTTGCATGAACAACACTACCGAGTCGGTTGACTCATTGCTGCATTTCTCCGTGTGTGTGGTCACCTGTCAAAATCTTGCGGGTGGAGCCGGTGGCCTTGCTGGATGAGGCTGTCCCAGTACAGCAGCTCCTCGTACGCCTGCTGTTCATCCCACGCCGACGCCGACGCCATGCTGTCACGTCGAAGCTTACACCTGGTTTGCAACGACAAGCGTCCATAAAACATATATATAATATCTATATATATATATGATATATATACATATATATTACACGGCGGAGAAAGTGCTTGACACAACACTGCAGAGACCGCTTGACATAACACCGATCGCTCGACAGCACCGCGATGGAGCATGCATACCAAATGTTACTGCCGAACGCCAGCGGGGAAGCTAACGTTAACCAGCATACTTCGGCGGCAGGTTCATGCGAGTCGCTTGAATGCTTTCAATTTTTCACACGATGAAAGCAAACAAATGCAATAATGCACGGCGACCACGCCGTCATCCGCAGACATATCGGCAAATACACCGGTAGATTGCATATTAGCTAATGCTAAAAGGGCTAATAACATTGGTAGCTCTACCCCGCATCTTGCTAGCTAGCGAGCTAACGTCCAACACGGTCATTTTTATACCGTTATTCGCATTTTTGTCAATAACTAATACTGCTAAATTTAGTTCGAACCTGTTTATTTTCAATTACATCTTTGCGTCACAAATACCTACCTTCGTCAACGAATGGTATTAACAGCTATATACTTTCAACCTTTTCGCTTCTACGTTGGTACCTTTTTGTCTCTGGCAACCGATACAGAGTCGCAGGGTGATGACGCCAGTAAAGCTCCTTTGAAAGGGCTGGACCGGGGGTCAGCAACCTGCGGCTCTTTCATCCTTACACTGCGGCTCCGAGCGGCTCGGCAAAATAAATTATAAATATTTAACTGAAGTGTATTTTTATTTGTTTTAGTTCTTTTTTTATTTTTTAGTTCTAAATTGGAAGGTTATTTTGATCTTGAAATATTAAAATAAAATTATTTTATTTTTCGACGCTCAAAATAAACGTCACACTCGTGGATGCTGGTACACCTGCCAAACCCCAAGAAAAATATCTGAAGAAAATTAAACATTTAATGATGCCTATGCAGATTCATTTGCATTGACCTCGGACAAGAGTGGCCTAATTTGTTAAGAAAAACTGGCTGTCAAATTTCACAAGACCTT
The DNA here is from genome assembly GCF_037954325.1 of Fistularia commersonii. Taxonomy (NCBI): domain Eukaryota; kingdom Metazoa; phylum Chordata; class Actinopteri; order Syngnathiformes; family Fistulariidae; genus Fistularia; species Fistularia commersonii. The sequence goes on from NC_141318.1 coordinate 5,069,947, forward strand.
TCAAAAATACACACAGGCTTTGCTGAAAAATATCCAAAGAGAGAAGAGAGAAAGAGTTGTTTCAGAACTGATGAGGAAGACTGATCTGAGGAAAAATCAATTAAAGTAGTGGGTGAAATCTAAGTTTTGTGGCCGCTCAGGAAATAGTCATGCATGGGAAACCGTGTACAGATGGGGATCATAGGACGGAGTCATTCATTTAGATTTCAGAAAACCTGTTCGCGGATTTTAAAAACAATCATGGAATTATGCAGAAAATCAGAGAGATGCCTCTATCTGCGAAGACTGTCAAAGACAACCATAAAAATGGCAGAAAATATCACAAAAAAGCAAATTAAAGACATCAGTTCAGCTGCAGCATACTCAATCACATGTGACATCACATGTGACAAAGTGACATTGAACAAATGGCGCCATTCTGCCGATATGTAAACTCTGCTGGACCAGAGGAAGAAATGGTTGTGCTGATACCACTAAACTGGCAGACATGTGGGAGGACATCTGTGAGCCTGTGCTTGATTGTTTAAGAGCCAAAGAAATAAAAACAACCCACCCACTGTCAGTGGCTACCGATGGGGCACAGAGTATGACTGGAGCGCATAAGGGCATTGTGGCCTTGCTGCAGAAGTCACTGGATAGAAAGCTGCTGACTTTTCACTGCATCCTGCACCAAGAGGCATTGTGTGCGCAAACCTTTCCTCCAGAATGCACAGAAGTCATGAATGTTGTCATTCAGATTATTGAATAAAATAATGGTAAAAGGTTTAAATCACCGCCCGTTCCGTTTGTTACTGGATGATGTGGAAAGCGCATACTCTGATCTCCTGCTGCATAACAGAGTCCTGTGGCTGTCCAGAGGAGAAGTGCTGAAATGTTTTGCTGGTGAAAATTTTTATGAGCTGCAAAAGGCTCACCTTTCCTGAGCTGTAACAGGCAGAGTGGCTGGAAAAGCTGCACTTCGTGGTGGACATGACAGCGATCCTGAACACAACTCTTCAGGGGAGAGGAGCCACATGCTGGAGGAAGTGTTTAGCGTTTGAGCACAAACTGACAGTTTTAGCCTGAGATTTACAGAGGCACACTGTCTCGTTTCCCTTCTTTAACCCTCATATTATGTTAAGGGCCAGTTTGACCCATTTCACCCATTGACCCAACGGGTCAAATTGACCCTTAACGTAATATGAGGGTTGAGGGAGTTCAAACAAGCTCACGATGTGATCAATTTTGAGTATTTGCAGTCTGCAATCACTGCAATGAAAGCATCGTTTGGGGAACAATTCTGTGAGTTCAGAGAGGAAAAAAAACACACTGTCCTCCCCGTCTCTCCCCTGACCGTCGATCCATCCCTGCTAAATGTGACTGAATTTGCAGTTGTAAGTCAACCTGACCGGACAAACTCGTGTTTGAAGCATGGAATGCCATCCCCGACACCTACATAAACATGAAGAAATATGCCTTTGAGAGCAGCTATTCTCCACCCTGAACTTCATTAAGAACAAACACCGCTCACACCTCACAGCCGGCAGCTTACGGTCCTGTGTAAAAGATGTGACTAAGTATAGCCCTGATTTGCAGATGCTGTACGCAGAAGTGCTGGAGCAGAAGTCCAATCAACCAGGTAAAATAAATATTTATGAAGATATTTTGCATTTTTTTATTTTTTATTGTTTATTGACAGAGTGCTTTTTTCCAAATTTGTTTTTAAAATTCAGGTCAACGCTCCGCTACACACTCTGAAAGCCCGAAGGTGATAATAGGATGACAGCTCACAACATTTTTTTTTGCTTTTGTTTGCTACATAGATAATTTAAGTTCCACTTTTTAATACATTTGAAAGAGACATTCATTTCAGGGTGTTGCTTTTTTGTTATTAAAAAAAACACATTTATTAAAAGAAAGGAAAATTATTTTAAAAGAAAATTTCTTTTCATTCTTAACCCCAAAGTACACCTGGGTGCTTTGACTACCCTTAAGGATGGGCTACCAATTACGTTATTATTTTTTCAAGAATTCAAAATGTGTGCATTACATAAATAAAATTAAATTTTCTCTGTAGCATTTCATGGATTTCATATGCAACACACTATAGTTGTTTATACAAAGTGTAAAGGTAAGAAAAAGCAATATATACAGTGGTACCTTTATTTTAGACGTCAAAAAGTAATTGCGGCTCCCAGTGTTTTCTTTTCCCGGAAAACCGGGTCCAAATGGCTCTTTGGGTCTTAAAGGTTGCCGACCCCTGGGCTGGACTGATATGCTTTGCTAATAGAATGGAGGAAACAAACGGGGCGCTATTCGATGGATAAACACATCCTTTGTAAACGTACGTTTGTTAATAAAGAAGAAACTCGGCGAAAGTTCATCGATGATCTGAAATGACAGTTAGCAGATCGAGAGCTGCGGAAAAACGTTGTAATATCGTGTTAGGTACAGTGTGGGTCAGAGGTCAATACCAGGGTAAATTACCTGGATTTGACCAGGAACAGTCAGTTGTATTGCATGCTTGTGTGGCATGGCTGTGGCCAACAACAGCTATTGCTCATTAAACGGATGTTTTATCATCACACGGTGTATCCCTGACTAAAATGCTACACAACTCTATTTTATTCTATCACAGAGGACATTTCACCCCCACAACAGAGCTTATTCACACTTCTGCCATCAGGTAGACACTACAGAAGCCGGAAAGCAAGAACAAAGAGACTTGCAAACAGTTTGTTCCCGCAGGCTGTTGTACTCCTGAAAACCCCGACTGACAGCCAACACTACACAAGAGCCACTTTATTCAGTTATTTCCCTCTAAGATACAATTTCTCACTTACTTAAAGTATTACTGTGCAATCATATACTGTTTTTAGTATGTCCATGCAAGCCATCTCCCATATTGTTTTGTGTTGTTGCGTTGTTTAACACCACATTCTTACAATGGACATGACGATAAAAATCTTGAATAAGAATGATCTCTAATAATAGCTACCCAGGATAAATCAAATATTGATTTTTTTTTCATTTTGTCGATTGCAACCCACAGTCACGAACCCCAGGGGGTCCTCAGCTTCCAGTTCGGGAGCAACTCATCAACACAAAGTGGACATGGTAACATCAAAAGAATCCATCAAAGACCAAGATGCAAAACAAAATCGATACATCTATTTTAAAAGGAGTGCAAGCAATGTTTGCGTTTTCATTTGCGTAACAAATTGCCGCTGTGTTGTGTTGGATCCAACCTCCAATGTCTTGGGGGTGGGGGGGGGGGGTATATCATAGAGAAAAGGTGTGTTTCTAAGGTGTCACTTTTAAAGTCCAGCACATTCTGCATTAACGTGCAGCTGTATATCAAACAAGGAAGAAACCTTTAGTGTCCCTAAAGTTAGGAATGCTGATATATTTTATCTTGTGCATACATAAGCTATCGGTCTTGAGTTGTCAATTTGGTCATCTGGAGTTCTAGTTTTTGCTCATCATCATCAAACCCAACCATTCTCCATTCACCAGATAAGCCAAGCTGCCGGACCACCTGCTCCTCTATCATCGCCTCACCCTCATTGGATAAACACCGACAACCTGTCCAACTTTTGTCTGTGTCACTCTTTTTCAGAGTATCAATGACCCGTGAACGGAGAGCCCCAGAGGGCTTGATTTGTCCTTTTATACGTGTGGACTTAACACACGTACAGCTGTTTGGATGTCTGTTCAGCTGCCACAGACTGAACAACCGCCAGAGTGGGTATATAAGAACGGCAGCAAAGTCCGATTCGGTAGGCGGACTCTTGTCTTGAGTTCATTTTTCATTTTCAGCTTGCCCGAGACCACAGACCTCCATGTGTAAGGGGCTCTCCTCCCTGCCTTCGTCATGTCTGGAGAAGTGAGTATGATTTATCACGGCTTGACTGCGGATCTTGGTGGAATTTTGCGGGCTGCTTTCACGGGATCTCTTAAATATGTGTGTGTCCCAGGGCAAAAGAGATACGGGTGAAAATAAGCCACCTGGCAGAAACACACCCGAAATACAAGTATGTCTTTCAAAAAAAAAAAAGGCACTTAGAACTCTTTTACAGGTTTTTTTTTTGTTTTTGTTTAAACAACGTGTGTCTCTCTTCTCAGGACGCAAAGTGGAAAAACTCCTCCGGATTTGGAATCTCTTCTAAGCAAGAAAGGTTTTGCCTTCAATTTCTTTTATCAACCTATTGTTGTAGATATATTGAGTTTTAGCATTTTGAATAATTGGCCATTTGTGTAAGATTGGTCTATTTTGTTGAATCTCTATTCCGTTGAATCTTTTTAAATCTTTTTTTCATTTCTCGTCATGTGCCCTCATTCGACAGTAAAGTCCATGTTTGTGAAATTTACTTTTCACTCTGGTAAAATATTTACTGTAGATTTTGGTTGGAATCCAGAAGACACATGCACGGTTCGCAGAATGACGTGTCCGTTGGCTGAATGACTCAGTTTCTTCTTCTGGGGGCCTTTTTCTTACGTTCTTATCGCTCCCAGGCGGCCTGCAGGCGTTTCGTGAATTTCTGCAGTCAGAGTTCAGCGATGAGAACCTGGAGTTCTGGCTGGCCTGCGAGGATTACAGGGTTTCTCCTCCCAGTGCGCAAAAAGCCAAGGCCAGCGTCCTCTACAGCCAGTTTATTAACCCTGACGCCCCACGGGAGGTTGGTGGATGGGAAAATATGATTGACTTACAGTTAAGATGTATAATACCTGCAAGAGAACATGAGGTGACAGCAGAGAAGTTACGATGAAGAGTGTTGGTCCTTTAATAAGGCTGTTTTTTTATTTTTCCTCCAGGTCAACTTGGATGCTGAGACGCGCGCGGCTCTCCTGAGCGTGATGGATTGTCCCTGCAATGATACATTCAGCAGGGCGCAGCAGAGAATCTATAATTTGATGGCCAATGACTCCTTTCCCCGTTTCGTGCGCTCCTCTCAGCGCACGGAGGTTGTTAACATCTACTAGATACAGAGCATGTTGACCTCCATTATGGGGCCATATTGATTGATATGTTGACTGTATCTTATTTATTCTAACAAACAGCTTGTGTTTTAGGCTATTGTTGTGCAATGTCACCGACGCCGATACTTCCTTCGAAGTATGAAGCTTTACTGATGTGCTTCCGAACCGCTTGAGCTTCAAGTGATGTATTTCAAGGATTTAAATAAATACCTCAGAAAACAGTCTTCATGTAGGATTTGAAGACATCGGTGCGTATCATGCAATTTGTGTCAAAAATCTTTTCTGATGCTGATCAACATGGCTCGCATCCCCAAACAACACAGTTCACTGGGATGTGTGCACAGAGGTTCCTGTCCAGTCTCATGTGGAGCCCATATCGTCACCCTCTTAAAGTAATCACCTAATCCATTTTTTTAGATTTTTCAGGAAACACAAAAAACTGAACCATTAGACACACTCTTGACATCGGCAATTTCTACTAAACAGGTAGAATGGCACAATCTGTTTAACTGAGGATGTAGGAAATTTTGCCAGAGGTGGTCAGCATCATGAGGAGATGATTTAGGCAAAAAAAAAAAAATTTTTGTAAAAAAATGACTTAGGCGATTATTTTAAGAGGGTGACGATATGTAGTCTCACTACCATGCGACCTTGGTATTATAAATACATATGAATAAGGAAATGCAAATAAAAAAAAAACATCTAAAAAAGCCTTGGCGCAAGGGTTATAGATTACATTGCATTGTTTAATTAACATTCAGTTTGTATTTTAATTTCCTCTGTAACATTCAAGTAGTGACTTATAAACACATTCAGCTGTACAGGTAATTATACAAATATACAAATAGGGATTTAACTGATAGCAATACCGATTCTGACTCAGATGTTCATCAACTGGAAGAGCAGTTTAGAGAATAAAATGTTTTGCGACCTGTGAGGCGAGTGTGAAATTTGGTTAATGGATAAAAATGAATATCTGCCCTAGTTATAGTTAATAATTGGTCAAACTTTGCTTTTTGGCATCAAAACAAATTATTGTTTTATACTGCCTTCTTGCACTCTTAACCTCTGGTGCGGGGAGGGTTACACGGCTGCCTTTAGTCCCAAAAAGCAATATGCAATAAGGAATGCACACTTAATATAAGTAAGAGGAGGTGAGTGATATTTTGTGCAAAAGAACATTTAGCAAGCTTTCATTCAAAACACACTGGCAAGCTCTGATGGTGAAAAGAAGGAATATTTTGATAGCATTCAATAAACACTTTCTAATGTGGACCAAAAGCCATCTCCGCCATCAATGTCGCGCCTTGCGTTTCCTTCATCGGCTTTTGTGTTTTTACGTGCGTCGGACTCCTTCGCGTGTTCGATTTCACAACGACACACCGCAGCCGCAGCTGGTGACGCCTGTCCCGGGCTCCGCTTGGTTGGCCTCGTTCTTTTCCGTGCTGGGAAAAGACGTCGGCTCCCAGCGGGCCAACGCGGTCCCCTTCAGGCCTGCCTGGCACTTCACAATGAGGTAGATTTTTTGGAGTACGGTCCTCCGCAGTAAGATATAGACCCAGGGGTCGAGGATCTGGTTCCAGGTGGCCAGTCTCACGCCAACCACCATCAGGAACTTATCGTGCTTTGCAATGGATCCAGTGTAGGAGTGGATCACGAATATCAGGCCAAAGATCTGCAGGAGGGGAAACACAATATTTGCGCTTTAGAAGCCATTATGAACAGGAATTTTGTGAACAGGTTACTGTACGGCGGAAATCGATCATCGCAAAATGCTCAACAAATTGATGTGTAAGGTCAGTCTGTATGGGTCAAAACAAGCTCATGCTAATTTGGAAAAAACAAAAAAACACTGAAAAGAAGGTGGCATTAACTCTCATATTATGGTAAGGGTCAATTTCACCCATTTCACCCATTGACCCTTAACATAATATGAGGGTTAAGGTAAATTCTAATATCTAATACATGATCCAAGACATTAGAACGTACGTGACAGCGGAGAGCATTAAAAAATATCCATCGGTGCTGATTTTTTTCAAGAATAATACAATAATATATATATTTATAAAGCACTTTCCAGGAACAAGAAGGAACAAGAGTAGAGTCGTAAGAGAAGTAGTAGCATCCACCTATGTTCTTTTAATATTATTGTATTTCGATCAGTTTTTGTAGGAAAATGCTGAAACTTGTTTGATTAGCCTTAATATGTAAAATAAATTGCTTGAGGCTCGCAAGGTAAACAAAGCTAAACAAAGGCGGAACACATATTTACAGAAATGCAGATGACCTTTGTTTGCCGGAGTGTTGACGTGCCTGAGTTCACCTCTTTTAAACTGTCAAATTAATGACCAGTTGTTAAGATACATATTCTCTGGATGTATTCCTTGCATGCATGTTTCTGTGGCAGCAAAGCGTCATCAAAAATTATACGTCGATCAAAATCCCCTGGAACACCAGAGCTGGCGTGTGCCGAGAAGTAAACTGCAGAACAGATCAAGTTTACTTCTCATCGGCATGACTATTAATAGGATAAGTTGCTTTATGCATTGATTTTAGGGTATTGAATGCTGCTGAACTTTTCATCAATGGGCTCATCTTTCCAACTTATTGTACACTTGATCCATCATTTGCGTGAATCATTTATGAATTAACATCACGCGAGCGTTTTCCTTGTGTTGCTATTTCCGCTACAGCCTACATTAATGTATTGAATTTCCATTTATTACTGAACTACACGAGCGTATTTCTCAGAACCAATTGCTTACAAAGTCGTCCGGCCGGCACTTGAGCCTGGTGGGCCGCAAAATATTCAGGCCTTGGCCAGATCGGCCACACAGTTTCTAAAAATTCATAAAAGAAATCTTTTTAATATTATTTTGAAATGGCTGTTTCTCATTTACTGTCGCTATTCATTTTGACACCCCGAATTCTGGATCTTGTGGTCCTAACACTCACCAGCAGGGGGCACCAGCAGATGGACGACGTAACCATGATCCCCACCAGCTGAACCACCATCTCTATGTCGTGGGACTTGGATGAAAAATGGTTGCTGGGCTTCCTCTTAAGGCGAGCGCGCACCAGCGTGAGTCCGCTGATGGTGTTGCACACCAGGGCCGCGGCGAGAGAGGTCACCCCGAGTCCAGAGAAGAGCACCATGAACACCAGGTCTTCCACTTTAGTGTCACCGAGCACGTTTATGAAGCACCAGGTGCCCGGGTACTGGTAGGTGTAGGAGCCCAGGTTCAGGGATGGCAGCGCGGCCACGCACAGAGCCGCCAGCCAAATGGCACAGAGGCACAATTTGGTGCGGGCGCCCGTGACCAGGGATGAGTGCAGCAGCGGCTTGGTCACACCCAGGCAACGCTCGGCGGCCATGGCGAAACCCATGAAGAGCGGGCAAAGGCCGAAGAACACCATGCTTCCGCCCATGAACTGGCACATGAAATCGCTTTTTGCGTTCGCCGACTGCACGCCTCCGGTGAGGTAGAGGCTGAGCACCAGGGGTCCCAGGATCACGTGTCCGATGAAGTCCGTCACGACCAGGGAAGTCGCGAAAAGGAGAAAGGTGGCTTTGGAGCGGCGCCGCTGGCGGGAGTAGGCATTCGCTAAGATGACGAGGGCCAGGATGTTGGAGACGATGCCCAGCGCCATGCACAGTATGACCATAATGATGCCGCTGGTGCTGGGCTGCACGGCGGTGAAGTTTTTCTGCTGCATCTCCAACTCCACAAGCGTCCTGCTCTCTGGCCTTCCTGCGCTGCCATTGGAGAGATGCCTGAGGTCCGGCGTGGCGGTGGAGTTGAATCGGCTCAGAGCTAGCATGACTGAACGCTGAGCCTCACATGGTCCGTACTGAAGGGCGGCTGCGAGACAAAGAAGTCACATTTTTTTTTTAAGAGTTCAGAGATAATTCGAAACACGTCTCGTCTGAAGTTACTTGAGATTTCGCAGGTCCGTCTGGATCGACAGACCACCAGAGGAGGAAGCCCTGACACATCGGCTGTTTCAGATTAACCTTTCAAGGATGTCTCGTCATTACGACACTCGAGCACGTACATTAATAATAACAATTTCGTCTTTTTTAGTTTGGCGTTATCAAACAACTCTCAGCGAAGAGGGGGATCTTTTTACCGCGTAATATAATGCAAGCCGGACTGAAGGTTAAAGAAACAGGTCATAAATAGAATCAGACCTCCCACATTTAACAGCACATCGTGACTTACTTATTATACACAGTGCGGCTTAATTGTTTTTATTAAATCCCAATACACGGACTTACCTCTAACATTCAAGGTAATTGCTTACCATAATTTACTGACACCTCTGGAAACAGGCCTCCCACGGAGACAAATGAATGTTCACTGAGTGCCTGATTTGTAAACCGCATCAGAACATCAATTATTTGCTTCTCTGCGATGTTTCTAACACCTTTGTTACACAATCCAGCACTCACTGCCGACAGCAAAACAAGAATTTCACCGTACAGGGAAACACCTTTACCTACTGGACCAATAAAAGCTTTAAATGACGAATGGTCTCCATTTATATAACATTGGATTCACCCATTCACACACACACACATGCACGCACACACTCCGATGGTGGCAGAGTCGCCATGCAGATTGCTGACCAGACCATGAGTGAGTCACACTTCAATAAAACCTATGCTTGTTGTCAGAGAAGCCCTTCACATATTTTCTCCCTTCCAAAGGTTACAGTATAAATTGCAAGTGTTTATAATAAAAGTACAAATGCAACTGCATGATATTAATTCTGACTATACTTAAATATGTATGTGAAGCAAATATGGCAGACTATTATGTGTTTGTGCATTTCAAGTACCCTCTTAATGATATTTTAATAGAAGAAAAAAAATGTTGAAATCTTAAAAAAAAAAAAAGCCTACTAAATATACCAAGTAGTCATCGAAAAAAAAACATTTTTTTCCAGGTCAACTGGAAAACAGAATATTATCAGCGTTGTAAAAGCACAAAGTATTTAACTAACTTGCCTTCTGTCTTAGACACATTCGCAAATCCGGATGATCTAATTATTTCATATTTTCAATTATTTCATCAATTATTGTCTTCGATATTTTTTTATGCGACCCACGAAGGACTCACCTCTCCATCCTCCGCGGCGCGGGAGCGTCCACGCCGGCTGTGGAACCAATCGATGTCCGGAGATACTCCCCCCAAAACTGCTGCGACGCTTTCACGCGTGGAAAGCAATGTAAAACACAATCACATTTCCTTTCCGGGTAGATTCCTTTGCGTGGGGCGGGTGTTGAAAAGTGAACGCGCACAGACTTGCGGGATTGTTAAGAGAGGATTCCCACGCCGACTTTTTCAAGGATTTTCCCCCGCGGGCGTGGGCGTTCTCCTCACCCCGCCCCCCACGCAAGCCACTCTGCGTGTTTTTATCCGCGCCTGTTGGCTTATCGCCCCGATGTGCGTGAAAATGTGAAAATCCATGCAAGTACACGCAAGATGGAAATGTTAATACAACTTTTAAAATTTTCACTTTGAAAGTAAAATGATTTTTTTTTTTTCTCCAAGTTTTTCCAGAAAACACAAAGGTCAAACAATTAAAAATAAATTGGACCTGAATTCAGGCAATTATTTGAAGAAGGTGATGATACACACAATTTGTAAATTTGTAATTTATAATTATATTTTTTTTCTATGCTCCACAGGGGGAAACTGGAAAGAACAGCACAAATATTTGGACAAAATGTAGTTTTGGGCCGGGGTGGGGTCAGGGTATGAAAACAAAACAAACGCTCTCTGGACCTCTGCTGATGGGGAGAGCTGATGGAGATCACTAAAAATAAGGGAGAGAATGTTTGTCATTTCCCTTTGTATCAATATAACCATCAAAGTTAAAAAAGTAAGTGACACGTACAGGATGACCATTCTTGGGCAACAGAAAGCCTGAACTGAAAAGTGTCTTTTGATATCAAGCAACTATATTCTTGTGCCAGATGGCTTCGATATTGCAGTAACACTATACAGAAAACAACGATAAAGAATCAAATAAGTAAAGCCAAGTGTCTACGGAGCAAATAAACAATACCTAATGGAATACCCGTAAGTGAAGCAAAATAACATCAATATACACGAAGAGTAATATTATAGAATAAAATAGAACAGAATATTCTTTTAATCGTCCCACAGTGGGGAAATTTCAAACACACGCAACAGAAAGTGGACTGTGCAAGAAAAGTTATCAAAAATAGAAGAATAAACAATAAACAGTGTTGCACCTAAACAATATGACAATAAATAAGCAGTATTAGCAGTATAAACAGTACAAATATGCAAAACTCAAGTTATTATAGTAGTAATAAATTATCGTAGGAAGGATAATAATAATAATAATAATGATACTAGAAAAAGTTCTGGGAGGTTGGAACTCCCAGGCAGGAGGTGTAGAGGAAGGCCGAGGAGATTTATGGATGGAGTAGAAAGCAACATGAAGGTATTTGGTGTGTTTATCCAGAGAATAAAGTTAGATGGAGGGAGAAGAAAAGGCAAAAAGGAAAAGAAGACGACCAGGCATGATTGATGAATCATTATTTTTCCAACATCCCAATGTAAATGGATTGGAATTCCTAATAAACAAGCAAATAGCATGATCAGGAAAAGACTACTTCGGCTAACTAAACACAGCAAAGCCCACTGAAAAGGTCCTATTTTGCAGCTGAACGGCCGGGTTTGATCGTTTTTATCACAAAAAAAGCATTAATGGAGTAATGGATTTAGACAGTTTTGTTTCCGCCTTGCTTTTTTTGAGTCTTCTATCCGCTATCCGTCGACTTGGTCATTTTAGTGCCATCGACAATGACTACCTTCCCCCATAAATGATGGTCGTATCTGCTCCCCCAATGGCGTATAATGGAATAATTGTCCTTCTGGGCTTTTAAATGTACGCACGTCCATGAGCCTTTACTGCCACCCGGACGCTCCGGGGATGCTGTTTTTGATTCGGGATTCCATCTTCAGTATCATCGCAAGTTGTTTCCTGACTCTAAACAATCATCACTTACATTTCATTTCTCTCCCTGCGGCCTGAGTGTTTTCTTCCCTGTGTATATATAGAGTGGGCCAAAACTTGAGTTGTTTTCAGGGCATGGTTTAAGATTCGCAAAGACTAATAGCTGTTTTTCAGTCATCGGATGGTGCCGGGGTGTTAAACTGCCCCCCGGCACGCATCCATTTTGTGATGTAGTGGAAAAATGATAATACTAGTCCTTCCACACCAACCGCCTTTGTGTACAAATCACGTGGGTCCTGGAGAGCAGGCCAACACAAGACCTCCATTGCAAACATCTGGTCCGGACGTTAGGGCTCCTTAAGGGTAAAAACATCCTTACGTTTTATGTTGCCTTCACACTCCGAAAGTGTACTTGGACCAAATAGTTTAGATAGTTGAAAGGGTCTGTCTTTATTGGTTGAACGCCCGAAGCGCTATTTATTGCGCTATGATTCGGCCACGTATGATACGGCCATGTGTCATAAAATGTCCACGGTACCATCATTCATCGGTCAGAATCGATGTACGAAAAAGGAAAAAAAAAAAAAAAACGCGAACGCTGACCTCAAATTAACCCTCATTCAGCTCTAACTTGATTCCTTTTGTGTCTGATTAGTTTATCATCTCGTAAGCGAAGGCGTGATTCTGCGCTGGTAGGTCTTGGACGGATGAGACAATGATTGCCTGATTGTTTTTCGCTCCGGGTGCCCGTTGGATTCTCAGCCATGCGGTCAGCTCTTCGGCACTAGGCGTGTTCTTCCGATTCTCAAGTTTTCCTCGTAATTCGCTCCTACGAATGATGCAGTTTCCTCGGCCCGTCCAAAGACCGCAGGGCTCTCTGAGACTTCTTTTTGAGGCGTTCTTTTCGCATGTGCGGCAAGAAATTCGCCGTCTTTTAAATGTTCAGCAGCGATTTGCCCAAATTATCAGCGGATTCAACACAGATGCCTGAGTTGGTTGCAAAAAAAAAAAAAACTTGATTATTATATCTTTCTCATCACGTAGGAATCCGACCTCGGCTATTTACTGGTGGCGGATTCGCTTTAGGCCAACAATGTGACATAATTTAAATGTGCTCGATAACGAATGGTCAGTACGGTATCGCTGCCTTTTCTCACAGACGCCTTAAATAGATGTTGGCTTCGCCGAGTAGTAGGCAACAATCTATCCGACTTGAGTTTCCAAAGAAAGCCCAGTCAGAAAAGAAACAGAGGAATGTTTTTCTGGAGATTTTTGGCTGAGGAAAGAGGCAAAATGCTGAAGACTGAAATTGGTGCTTTGTACACCTTGTAGCATGTTATCAAAAGTTGCTATCTGGATGTCTGGTTTGAGGCAAGTAGACTTTCTATTCGCCAGGTACCATCAACTATTGAAATGTGATAAAATCTGTCTAGAAATATACGTATTGAGGGAAAAAAAAACCAGACCTGTACTCCTGTTTCCAGCAGTAATTTAATTAAAAAAAACGAACATTCAGACTTTCCGAATTCCTGAAAAGATCACCCACATATGGGAGTTGTGGAAAAGATACAGCGGAAGTAACCAGGTTTGTTTTTTTAAGAAAAATTAAAACAATGAAAAGCAAATAACCGCTTGACAAATTTGTTGGGACAATTTGTCTTTTACTTTCAGCTTTTCCCTTCAGGGGAATCAACCTCCAACCATCCAACTCCACTGTCTGTATCTTCTTTTCTCACACCAACTATCTTCATGTCCTCTTTCACTATTCATAAATCTTTTCTTTGGTCTTCCTCTACCTCTTACCCAGCAGCTCCAATCCCACCATCCGTCTACCAATATATTCCCTACGTGACCAAACCATCTCAGTCTGGCTTCTCTGACCTTCTCTCCAAAATATCATAAAATGTGCTGTTCCTCTGATAGACCCATTCCTGATCCTATACATCCTGGTCACTCCCAAAGAGAACCTCAACATCTTCATCTCTGCGACCTCCAGCTCTGCTTCCTGTCTTTTCTTCAATGCCACAAACCATGCAGCGTTACGGGTCTTACCGCTGTCCTGTACACCTTTACTTTCATTACGGCTGATATTCTTCAGTCACATAGTACCTATGACACTTTTCTCCACCCATTTCAATCAGCTTGAACCCGTTTCTTCAACTCTTTTCCACACTCTCTGTTGCTCTGGACTGGTGACCCTAAGTAATTAGAATCCGCCACCATCTTTAGCTCCACTTCCTGTAGCCTCACCGTTCCACTTTGGTCCCTCTCATTCGCACACATATATTCTGCATGTTAGTCACAGTCTTGCTATGACTAACCTTTATTTCTCTCCTTTCCAGAGTGTGTCTCCACCTCTGGAGATTTTCCTCCACCTGTTCCCTGCTCTCACTACAGATCACAATGTCATCTGCAAACATCATGGTCCATGGAAACTCCTGTCTAAACTCATCTGTCAGCCTGTCCATCACCACTGCAAACAAGGAAGGACTCAGAGCTGATATAGTCCAAACTCCTACTTGAACTTCTCTGTCACACCTACAACACAAACTTACCGCTGTCTCACATCTTGCATACATGTCCTGCACCGGTCTAGCATACTTCTCTGCCACTCCAGACTTCCTCATACAATGCCATAGCTGATCTCTTGGCCCCCTGTGATATGCTTTTTCTAGGTCTACAAAGGCCCATTGCAGCTCCTGCTAACCTTCTCTGTACTCTCTACCGGCATTCCTGAAGCAACCATTGCATCTGCAGTACTTTTTCTAGGCAAGAAACCATACTGTTGCTCACAAATACTGACTTCTGCTCTGAGTCAACTTTCTATTATTCTTTCCCATAACTTCACCGTATGTCTCATCAGCTTTATTTCTCGATAGTTACCCCAATTCTGCACATCTCGCTTATTCTTACAAATGGCCACCAGCCATTCCTTAGATATCTTCTCGCCCTCTAAGATCCTGTTGAATAATCTAACCAGAAACTCAACCGCTGCTTCTCCTCGATAGTTCCATATCTCCACAGGACCAACTGCCAACTGGGAGAGGAGGCTGCGATATGGTGAGAAGAGGGGTTCCCCCTGGCCACTCTCTCATTCTCATTCACACAGCAATTTTCGGTTCTCTGTGCACCTACTGCATGTTTTTGGCCTGCGGGAGGAAAAAGTGGAGAACCCGAAGGAAACCCATGGAATCGACCCGACACCCTTTTGCTATGAGGCCTGCCTCATTGACCTTCTCGTGCCGTAGCTTTGCAACGGCAAATGGAAACAAAAATGGACACAAAACAAGTGTGTCCTCTTTTTCCTTCCCAATGATTACACAGAAAACAATCTTTACTGTTTTCTTTTGACACATGCATAGGTGAGGCAGCTCCTCTCGCCTGTCCGCCGCATGCAGCCGTGCAAGCGTCATTTTAGACAAACAAGGGCACCATCACGCCCTTCTTTATGCAAACTTTAAATAATTGACTGCCCTTCAACCCTATCTCTGATTACCCATATAATCAGCTCCAGTCTGTCCATTACAGGAAGAGGAAACGCAGAGGCACAGGGATCTTCCCGATACAGTGGCACCTCGGCCTACGAATTTAATTTATTCTCAATTAATTTTTCCCTATTGAAATTAATGTAAATCCCATTGATCCGTTCATCCCACACCCCTCCCCTCCTTGCAGACGGGGCAATGCTTGAATAATGCATCAAGCTCCTGAACAAGAGCCAATCAGCTGTCAGAGCACCAGGATAAATCGCAATGCATCGTCGATAATAATAGTTACATTGACATGGATGTTTTTACTTTTTTTTCCCCCTTTTTTCCTCCCCGAGTTGAAGAACCTGCATAATAAGCGGAGGAGGAGAGTCTGGGAGTCTTTTTGGTTGCAGCACGTCGACGTGCAAGCAAGCCAAGCCGCACGACGTCAACACGAACTTCTCACATGTGAGGCCCTAAAACCACTATCATTAGCACTTTTCACTTGCTTTGGAGCCATAATGACAGCAAATTCAGTGCAAAAGCACCTGAAAAAAAACATAGTATAAAAACAAACAACGCTGATATTATGCACAGCTGCCGTTACGCTACAACAGTACATGACGGCGAGTTTATCGTGCGACGAGGGTTTGTTCGTTGGTCAATTCACAATTTGTTTGAAAACACTATTGGTGGGCCGTTTTGTTTGTGATTAGGGGCCTTCGCAGGTCACGACTCCACTGTTTTTATTGCTTATTTCCTGCAGTACTACAGAGCGAAAAATAGAAGTGATGATAAAGTGTTCAAGTGTTAATGTGATTCTGCTACCTATTTTTATCCTTGTTGTTGTCACTCTGTTACCTATTTTACCCTTGTTGTTGTCTTTGTGTTATCTATTTTTATCCTTGCTGTTGTTGTCACTTGTCTCTTCTATTTATATTTATACTCATTTATTGATATTTTTATCGATGTATTGCTGTGACAAACAGATTTCCCCTACGAGGCTCAATAAAGTATCTCGTCTTATCTTATCTTATCTTAATAGGCATTGGAAAAGATGCCTGACAAATTTCACTTCTTCAGAAGTGTTGCGCAACGCTTTCTCAAGAAGTCTTTGTATTTGGCGTACGCTAATGAGTCCCGGATGGTTAAATTAAATAAAGACATCAATTCTGGAGGGAAAGATTACCATCTCTGCTTTAAAAATCTATCACCTTGTCAGACCTGGATGCAGTTCTTGTCTGAGATGAAATAGATACGAGCGGAGAGCAAATTATCAATGCCGATTGTGCTTTGGCTTCTAGGAACCTTCATGAACGTTCACCTGAAACATCCTCGAAGACAGATGCATTCATTTTGATGGCAAGTAAAATATTGCAATGAGAACTTTAACTTGCTCAGAGTCAGATTTTTTTTTTCTTGTGCAACAGCTCGTTCTTTTTCTCCCGGTCGTTTGCGCTCTCTTGCAATAATGCACCAATCCCTTTTCCCATATTGAGTCCTCATATAATTCCAACAGCATTTCATATGACTTTTCTGCTGACTGCGTCACTTGAGGTAGTCAAGCTTCCGTTGAGTCCATATTTTTCCATCAGAAAACTCGCTTACTACTTTAGCTTCGTTGCGTGTTTTGCAGAGTAGACCTTTCTCACTCGAAAAAGAAAAAAATCTCAACCCAGTTTCACCGCTTGTTCTTCTATTTGCACAAACTCCGACAGCCATTCCAACTTAAAATAACCGCATTTCATTTTTACTTTGGTTTGGTGAGTGGACGTATCACATTCACTGCATGCTCGTTTCACCATGATAAGGGGTTAGCATGTTAGCATTAGCGTGATACTTGCATTAGCAAGTACCGGCAAGGCCGTGATTGGCTGCGTAGCGTAAATGCATCGTATCGTATGATTGGCTGGACACCGGTCACTCACAGAGTTACACAGCAAAATGATACAGAAAAAAATATTATATATCAACCGTAATTCATTTGCAGGATACCTTTTCTTGTGCGCAACTGCGCAGTTGCGCAGCTTAGAGGGTAAATTGATACCGATCTATTGAGACCACTTTCTTGTCATTTTTCGACCAACCTGGACCATCATATCCACATCAACATCAATACTTATTTCCAACCCTAACCTAAATATAAGCGGAGTTCTTTCTGTTCACCGTTCCTCCACTGACGCTGAAGACGAAAACAGGTTCTCCAGGTTCGTTGAAAAATGATGAGAAAGAGATGTGTCTTAACACGACAATGTCTGTCAGATCCTGTTAAAAGGACTTACATAATTCATGATCTAGCTTGACAATTTTTGCCGCAAGGACCTATTTTGGAGATTACTAATTTTCCTTTCAATTTGCCGAAGAAACACCCAAAAGCTGAATACGACAAGGAACATTTCACTTTGGCTCAGGTTATTGGCAACAATTATTGCAGATTAATGGCTGCTTGTTCTGCCATTAAGTAGTTTTTCAATATCTCGGATCAAAAATTAGAAACAGAACAGCAGTGAAGCAAGAATTAGTCTTCCATTTCGGGGGATGGCGGCGATATATCAGGAGACTCCTTGTGTGGTCATTTAGAAAATTCTTAGGACATAAAAATAAAATAAAAATTCCAATAGAGATGGAGGTGGTAGGATTAGACTACCTTTGTGGTAAAATATTTTGGTGTGAGTAATTATCTATTTTAAAAACCAACGGGTTCATGTCCTGTTTGCGGTAAAAGATGTCACAGACCTCAATATTAAATGGAATTGAATGGAGGGAAACCAAAAACATGTCGCGGTAACTTTTTAAATACATAAATTAATGACCCTCCGAGCTTTTATCTCAGCGGGAAAAATACTCTGCTCTCATTTGTGGCATCATATGTCTAGCACATTGGGGCAAGATTTTTTTAATTTCCAAAAAAATAATACCACATTGAAAGGAAATTTTGTTTCATCATTCTAGAACAACCGAACTAAACTCTTCTGAGACCCGTTAGTTATATTCATATGGATATTACTCCGCTCACTTTTTTAACACAGAATAAACACTATAATTTTTTTTTGGCTTCTCCTTCAAATGTAACGTCCAATATGGAGCGCCAAGAAGCACGCTGTTGAGGTCTTCTCGTCTTTGTTTGCAATATAACTCCTCTGAAATTCTTTGTAACTGTGGAGGCAAAACAAAACCATTTTCCATATCGGTTTATGGTCGCCAGTGCCAAGTTAAACTCCCGTAGTAAATTCTTCAGCCGAGATGGTGACGTGTCGCGTTGGCAGCAGAACGAAAGCGGACAGTAATTTGGCCGATACGGAAGCCAAGAATGATAATGATGTACATTAATTCTGGGCCTTCAATTTTTTTTTTTTCACTTATTTTTGCCATATGTTTTGGAGAGGCCAGACTGAGGTGGTTTGGACGTGTACTGAGGAGAGACGGTGAATATGCGGGTAGAAGGATGCCGAGGTTATAACCGCAGGGCAGGAGCCCTAACGGAACATTGGGGTGAGATGGAAGGAGATGATTCGCTGTGGTGGCCCCTGAGAGGAACAGCCAAAAGATAAACAACAATGAAAGGGCTCCTTGTTTTAAGTGGCTTTTTTCCCATTTTCCATTTCAAGCTTTCAATGCAAGAGAGTAAATAAAGGAACCAAATGGATGTTCAGTTCAGCACCAAGCCTAGCCTAATGCTGGGCTTCCACCTGGAGACTCTCAACCGAGTATCACATCTAAAGATTTCGAAAAGCCTTGTGGAAAAGCACAACTTTCTTTTCTTTTCTTTGTTTTCTGGAAAATGTATCCTCAGCCCCATCCTCTTACACCATGTCCTCCCATGAGGACAACACCGTTCTGAAGTTCACAAATGGCACCGCAGTGGTAAGACACATCAATGGCGGAGACGAAATGACCTACAGGACGGAGGTGGCCAGTCTGGTGAAGTGGACACCACACACTTATTCTTCTTGTTCTTCATTTTTACATGCAGCACAGCCAGTGCCGTGCCCATCTGCACATGCAATTATTGCCCATTTAAACTGCACTCATCCTTGCACCTGCACTTTGTGAGCTGCACTCCAATGTCTGTTCCAACCCTGTTCATATTTATAATAATGTTTACACTATCATTATACAATACATAACAAAATGCGCAGCAGACAGGAAACAGGAATTTCACCATATATGGTAACGTGTTTCGCTTTGAATCTTTGAATCTTCGAATCTTTGAATCTTCGAATCTTCGAACCATCGAATCTTTGAATCTTTGAATCTTCAAATATTTGAATCTTCGAATCTTCGAATCTTCGAATCTTCGAATCTTTGAATCTTCGAATCTTCGAATCTCTGAATCTTTAAATCTTCGAATCATTTAATCATATAATCATATAATCATTTGATTTTTGAATCTTCGAATCTCCGAATCTTCGAATCTCCGAATCTTCGAATCGTCGAATCATCGAATCTTCGAACCATCGAATCTTCGAACCATCGAATCATCGAATCATCGAATTATCGAATCTTCGAACCATCGAATCATCGAATCTTCGAACCATCGAATCATCGAATCTTTGAATCTTTGAATCGTGCCGGTACCAGGTTTTCTGCTTCCAGTTTTCTAGGAGCCTGTCTATCAGGTGTTGATTGTAACCCTGCCTTGGGACCCTTCTGGTAACCCTGCCCTGGGGCCCTTCCTGCAACTCCGCCTGGGGCCCTTCCAGCAACTCCGCCTGGGACCCTGCCTGCAACTCTGCCTACCTGAGACACCCTGCCTACCTAAATAAAAGAGCTCCAACCCTGATTTAAGCCTTGGTGGTGTGGTTCCCATTCCGAGTCCACCCCCCGCCCCTTGACACCAAGAGTACCAGCTCACTCTTTAAGACCAAGACTCCAGTAGGACTCCCTGTGGTGGGATGGGCGGCAGACATCGCAAGCCGATAGTGGATCAGGCCGAAAATGCCGAGGCAGAGGAGAGATTCCTGTAGAATGTTTCATTACCAGAAAACTAAGGTCAAACTGTCCCCATATGCCAAAAACAAAACTTGCTAAGTCTCTGATATAAACAGAACAACTATGCAACAAGGGTAAAAGCACCAGACAAAATCAAATATCGGACTCAAAAAATAACTTGCTAAGTCTCTAATGAACGCAGAGGGCAAATAGCAACGAGGACACGTACTCGACAAGATCAAACCAACCGTTTTTTCAGGCATACGACTAGACCTAACTACATATAGTAGGCAGTCGGCACAATTACCACATGAAAGGGGGAACACATTATCGCCAAAAACAAACAACAACATAAAAGTCTATGAACTATTAAATGGACATTTCAACAATACTTAAACAGCAACCTGCCAACAAGGATATTAAAAGTTAAGTCACTTCAATGATGTATAAAGGGATAGAATAGGGCCGTCCCCATCATCCCCATGACGCACAACATGTTGAATTGGCCCAAATAAGGCTGGGACACTACAAGTACTCCCTTTTTCCTTGACGGCACTCTTTTGCAACGGAAGGGAGTCATCCACAGCAAGGAACCTTACAAAAATCTAAGAATCTCCGCCCTGTCTGCCTAGTTCCGCTGTCAGTGCGCAAAACAAATTGTCGCGTGAGCCCCAACGCAGGGGCCGACCCGCAGCCGCAACGGTAGGGAACATGTCCGGTTCGTCCACAACTGTCACAAACCCTAACCCAACTCTTTAGATTTCCTTCCAGTTTTAAGCCTGCAACTGGAAAATTGTAATGTGTAAGAAATCAAACCTGGGAGTGTCACCATGTCTGAGGACTGGATCCACAACAACGTCACCCGCCATTCTAACAAACTGTCACTGCGGTCGGCCGTTTTGCTGATGCATGCAGCCATTAAAGTGAAGGCTTCGCCTCCATGAGGTGATTTATGAGATAGTGCTGCCGCTTTGACGAAAAACAAGAGCGGGGGAGGGTGTTGGCATGCGTGCGAGATTTGAGATTCGTCAGGCGGGGATTTTATTAATCGGAGACGACAGACCAGCAATGCAAACAACTACTCCATCACAGAATCAGGATGTCCTCCTTCCCGGATCTGCCGGTTAAAAGCTATGTGGCGTCCAGAGAGCCGAATAGGAATTCCAGCTGCTGTCAAAGTTGATTTCTAATCCAGATGACACCGGGTGACAACGCTGCTTATTTAAGGCCTTGTTCTGTCTCGGGCACCAAACAACGTAGGCTTGTATTTTTATCACAGGCACTTTTAAATGGCCGATCAACTTCCGTTAACATGGATCGATCGGAGACAGCAAAAAGGATAAAAAAAAAAAAAAAAAAAAAAAAAATGTTCTTGCTTTCCTTTCACTTGGGTCACTGAATCAGAGAAATCTGTGACTAGCACATGTTAAAATAATTACCTGCTTGCGTTCAGCGTTCACCTTTGGTCGGTCGAAAATTGAGACCAGGCCGACAGACTAATTGCAAACTGTTTTGCAAGCAAACTCGCAATTATTCAAAACAATGCGGGAGCCGTTTTTCGGGAAAGTGCTCTCGCTTTTACCGATTACGGTAAATTATTATGTAATGGTTTAGTTGGTGTTTGCGCCAACTATACACCCACCTGCATTCATTGAGCAGTCGGTAGTTTAGAATTACATTTTATCGAGTCAATCATGAACATGAAATCGCTACTCATGAATATACAATTTCAAACACAGTTTCCTCTGATTAAAAAACTAAGGTGCGGTCTTGTCACAAATAATCATATGCAGATAAAACTTGATAGATTACTTCAAATGTTTGCCTGTGGAAATTCTCAGTCATCCATGAATTCTTGTCAAAACTCCTCTTGTCGTGGCAACTGATTATGAATTTCGTTGTGAGCGGGTCTTGGTTACGATGGCTTGCTAAGCAAATGGGAGAATTGAAAGGGGTTTGTTATGCTAATGGGGAAAAAAGGTACAATTTTGGGGGATTTACCTGGATTAGATGGTTCGGTCATGTCAGACTGAGATGGTTCGGTCATGTACAAAAGGTGGGATGGAGAATATATTGGTAGACGGATGCTGGAATTGGAGCTGCCAGGCAAGAGGTCTCGAGGAAGACCAAAGAGAAGATTTATGGACGTAGTGAGAGAGGATATGAAGGTAGTTGGTGTGAAAGAGGTCTAGGGTTCTAGGGTCTAGGGTTAGATGGAGAAAGTTGATTTGCTGTGGCGACCCCTGAAGGGAAAAGCCGAAAGAAGAAGACTGGATTGATGAATAGGTGAAGCCAGTCTTCTCAGAATGTGAAACAGGCTCAGGTGGAAGTTTTTGGATGGTTCTGATGGAGGATCCTTCCGGGTTTGTTTTTAGGGTGCAAATGCTGTGCGCTGATCCGTCTTGGTGTCGATCCCAGTAAGGCATCGAATATAGGCGAAACGTTGCGCCTAAGGCTTTTCTGCCGTTGTGGGAAAGATGGCTTCTTTGACATCACTCTTGAACCATCTGTCTTCTCAATGCATACATGGCTGTCTTCCAAAGAGAGGCCCCTATCTTTCAGGTGTATCGGGGCCATCCGTTTGTGCAAATGTTGTTTAGTCTCCCCAATAAAGACGTCATCACAGTCCTCAGTGCTGGTGACGACGCCACATTTTCAATCTTATTGTGTTTTATCTGGTGCACCAGTCTTTGCTTTGGCGCGTTACGCAGTTCGAAATGAACAATGTTTGTTGAAAACCCTGTTTTTCCTGAAACACCAGCGGCACAGGAAATGACGATGGTATTCTGTTTTTTTGTTTTTTTTTTTGTTCTTGCATCTGATAGTTTCTGATTTTTTTACTTCAAATGTAAACAAATGACTGATAAAGTTAAGGGCTGCAGCCATTCTCTTGGAATCGAGGGATCCGGGAAAATGCAGTAATTACCCGTCTGGGTGGCACAGATTAGATGCTTAAGCCCGGGATTTATTGTACAAACATCATTCGAGCGGCGTGTATCTCCCAGCGGTGGTGAAATGATAGGATCGTGATTTTTGTCTTTTTTTTTCTCCCGGCTTCAGAGCGAGGGGAGGAAAGAAAAGCTCAGGGGGGGAGTTTGTTGAAGAAACTGGGATGAGTTTATGTGACAGATCAGTGGCGAATGTGTGGATAACTTTCACTCCCACTACCTTACAACTTTGGCTTGTTCCATGAGTATGAACTTGCTCAGCAACTCCAAGCTCACAGCTGCTTCTCGTGACGCAGCTGATTGTTATTGAGCTTTGTTTACATCCCGGTCTGGCTCTTGAGTTCCTGATTCACAGTGAGAGAAAGCCTCTTTAAAAAGCAGCTCATTCATAAGTGAGGCTTTTAAACATGGTTTTAAATTACTGCTGAAATAATGCAATTGACGGATGCATATTTCATTTGGCATGATCGACTGTTTCCTCATTTCCGGTGTCCGGTTTTAATCTTGGGGAGTGCTTGGACCGGAATCACATTTATTACCACTTTACCCCCTATAAACTGTACGTATTACACACTGAGCCTCATAAATCACATACTGTTGATCTCAAAAAATTAATTTGTTTCAACGTAAAAAAAAATAAAAAAATCAAGTATTAATAATTTACATGCATTATCCATTAATTCTAGCAGTTAAGGCATTCATTAACTGCAATAATTAATGAATAATGCATGAAAATAAAAACCCGATGCGAAACTGGCATTTGACGGGAGGCGGGGCTTAACCAGGACCGCTCGCCTGTCAATCACAGGGCCACATATAAAGATATTTGATTATCTACTCTCACATTCAATAAATGTTTTCTCTCAATTTCTTCATGACAATTGACTGTTTAAGGCGTTTAACGCAAACGTCTTTTTAAGAATTAAGATTGAATCCACATGGTTAAAAAAAAACAGAAAAAACTTTTGCTGTATGAAGGGTTTAAACAAATATTAACCTAACTGTCAATCTTCAAATTTTTATTTTCTTTTTAAATAAGGAAAAATATATCTTGAGAGGTGGGGGCGACGTTCAAATCATTTGCAGAAGGTTTTTGGGTGGCGATGCCAAGGACTGATTTTATTACCTTTACGGCAAAAACAGCAGAGCAGAAGGGAAAACACCCCAAAACATGTGGGAAAAACACTGAAAGCACAAAATCGGCAGAGCAGCGATGTGGTTCGAGCATCGCCGAACAGCACGTGACCAAAAAAAAACCAAACAAACATGAATCCCACATGTACAACAGCGATGGCCTCTGTAAGGAGACACATTTTAATCTGGTATCAGGTTATTCATGAAATGCAAATATCCTTCAAGCCTGCGCCGCTTGTTTTATTTTGCTGACCGTTAAGAGTAATGACCAAATAAGCATACAGTGATGGATTATTTTTAAGATATGTAATAAGGTATGATGAGATTTTTTTTTTTTCTTTTACATGCAGGACAGATATTTTTGTGTACTGTGTTATTGAGTTAGGATTAATATACAATAATTTCTATTGAGCGCACCTGAATAGAAGCCGCACCTGGTAAAAAGAACAAAAAAAATATATGTGTATATATACAGGCCGTACTTGTCTCTTAGCCGCAGGTGTCCATGTTGTAATCTGAGATATTTACACAGAAAGATGTTACGCAGAAACATGTTTTTTTTTAACTTGCCATTAAATACATACTGATAACATCCACGAATACGTACTGGCAATGCTTAAGGTCGTCTTCTTCAGTCTAATTGAACTGAAGGGGTTCAGAATTTCACGGTCAATTTGTTGGTTCGATGTGTCGGGGCTAAATGTTTTGAAGCTCATTAGCCCCCCCCCAAAAAATCCATAAAAATGCAGCATTAGTGTTTAAGCCATAGTGTTCAAAATGTGTGAAAAAACTAGTTTATTATAGTCCCAAAATTATGGTATTCATGGTTGAGGTTAAAAATAACATTTGAGTGGATATCGTTTACAAATGCATCCATGCACGCACGCACACATCATAAAAAAAAAATGTTATTCAGATTATTCAGACTTTAAACACCTGGAACTATCAATTCCTGCAAAATCTGGGTAAGGTCTGGGCCGATTCAGAAAGCGTGCAATATGTAGCTGTTCTGGTCCAGATTCATTCAGAAAGCACCAGAACGGTGTCATGCGGTGTAGATAGTTTACCATATATGTAATAATATAAATAATGCTATATCATGCAAGCTGACCTTGTCTAGCATCTGATTCTTGGGGGGAAAAAAAATCCACTTTTTAACCCTCCTGGCTGTTCTAAGTGAAGATTATACGTTTTCAAGGTATAAAGTTTATTTTCTTAACACATACATGTGATCTTGTCTTCATCCTTTCTTTCTGCAAGCAACAAAGATTAGATGACCTTCTAAATTGGGGTCATTGCTTGCTTCCTTGTTTTCGTTTTTAATTCATTTCATTCTAACCCACTTAACAACAGACAACATTTTGGAAAAACAACCTAAAGAAAAAGTCACTGCTCGAAGTGGAATATGACAAACTTGGTGAGTTTGTTTTTATTGGTGCTGAGCTGGAGTTTTTCACCCGGTGAACTAAAATCCAATATTTGTCAACTGTTATCTAGGTGATCTTTCTTTCTGTAGCTCGCGGCTTCCCTAAAGGAACAAGAAACTCTCTGAATTTGTGTGTGTGGTGTCAGAGGGTGGAGGGGATACGGACTCTGCTGGAGGGGAAACCGTCTTCCAGATCTGGAAATGACCCAGAGCTGGAGAGAGAGTGCACGATTCGCTGCCTATATTACCCAAAACATTGTCACGGATTTGATTTTAACCGCAACTAATAGAATACTAAAACTAATTTTTGATTTGGTTATCACATAAAAAAAAAAAAAAAAGTCAATTTTAGGACTCGTGAACTTGTGCTAAACTTACATTATTCATCCCTCCATCTGTTTCCTATTGTGGTGCATAATGAACATTTTGGAAATTTTATACTAGATATTCATACATTTAATTATTCATGAAATGACAGCATTTCCAGTATGTGTGGGGAAAATGTGAATTCCTAGCTCGCCTTTATCCCAGCTGTCTTCGGCCAATGACAGATTTCCTGGAGGAAACCCATGCAGACACAGGGAGAACATGCAAACTCCACACAGAAAGGCATGCAGTTGAAATTGACCTTCTCCCTCTGAGGCGGAAAAACAAAATGTATTTTTGCATACAAAATTACAAAAAAAAAACAAAAAACACTTCCCCCGCCTGAAAACATTCTTGCTTTAGTAGATCAGGTCTGTCAGGCCACTTTAGTTTCACCTTTCAGGATATTTGCATCCAGTTACTTTGAATTTGTATTGCAAAGAGAAAGGAAACACACATCCTCAGGTTGAGCGCCTCATGACTTGAAATTTACATTTCTTTCCATAAATTTAAATGCTGATCGCGCGATAAGGGGTTCATGAACGAGCCGTTGCGACATTTCCGGCGTGCAGTGATAATTTACATTAAATATCTCTGTGATATAAGAATCATTTTTAATTGAGAATTCATGCTTTCATGACAGCTGAGTCCAAACCGCAGGTTAAAAAGAACAAAAATAAAAACAGATGTTTCCACTAGTTTTTAATGCCTTCATCATTTTTTTAAGTTAGATTTCTGATTCCTGACAACATTACGGCCTCACTTACAAGGTACACAAGGGACGAAAGCAGGTGCGGGGCTGGAATTTACAGCCTTGTTTTATTTGTGACTTCTCACTAGGAAATTTCCACCCGCTGCAGTCATGCAGGGACACGTCCAACAACCCCCACCCCTCCTACCGGCAGTTGCACTTGCACTGAATTTCTCAACCAAGTTTTTTTCCCCGGGACATCTGTTCTGCCACGCTTCCAAAATACTTACAGTATAACCGTAAGTCACAATTCCCTGTGCAAAGGCAGACGGACACAGAACAGTAAACGGGTCGATCCGGTGGAAACTGGAAATCGCGTTTTATGATTTTTGTTGGTTATTTCCCCAAATTATTGGCTGTACACGCTGTTTGTCCCGCTTGCACACACGCATTGAGAACATCTTGGATCGCGTCTGTGATTTTTCTGCGACTCTCGCAAAACCAGGTCTCAGTCGGCCTTGGAATAACCGTTTCACGCCCTTATTTTTATAATGCAAAGCCGTACGTCTTGGAATCAAACATTCACTTTATGGGAAATCTTGTGTCATAAAACAAAAAAAGAAAAATATGAAATGAAATATGAAAAATTGTGAGAATAGAGAGTGCAAGAATTGTTCACGGATCAAATCTGAAAAAAAAAAATGTTAAGAAAAAAGAATACATTTGTGTGTGTGTGTGTGTGTGGGGGGGGGGGGGGGGACGGATGGAGAGGAGATGGCTTACCCTGACCGATATCCTGCAGGGGCACCGGGAACGGGTGGAGTCGCCGGCCGAGTCCCATAAACATCTGGAAACAGCCCATGAGAGATTGGGAGGGTTGAAACCATCAATGCATCCTGCACAGAGGTGTGTGTGTGTGTGTGCACATGATGTGTTTGAGTGTGCCGGCTCTCCTGTCATTCAATTTCAGGGGGCCGTAAACTAGGATTTCACTGTACTTGTGAGGTCCAGCGTGCGCAGCGGTGCTGATCTTCCAGGCTGCTGGAGTTTGAAATGGGAGTTTTAGAGTTAAGAATTGTTTTGGGGTGACGATTAGGTTACGATTACGAAATCCGATTCCGCCTCCCAGCAAGAAGGTCCCCCGGTTTGATTCTGGCTGCGGGTAGATTTCCTCTCACGGTCCAAAATCATTAGATAGGTTCATCGGAGACCCCTAAATTACCCACGTCAAGAGAGAGAGAACATTTGTTTGTCTCTGAAAATGTGGCTCTGTCATCGACAGTTGAGATGGACTCCAACACCCCTGCACAAGATAAGCGGCATATATAACGAATATATAGACACAAATATATATACCATAATTTCCGGACGATAAGCCGCAATTTTTTTCACGTCAACAATGATGCAGCTAATATATGGACTTTTTTGGGTGGGGGACGCTAACGAGCTAAAACGCTAAAATGTTTATCCTCGTCACATCGGACTGATGAAATGACCGGGAAATTCTGAGTCCGTTCAACTCCGACACCAAAGAAGACGACTTTGACGGTTTTAGTGCGCAGGGAGAAGCCCCAGATAGCGATGGGCTAGCCGGTGCGGCTTATATTGAGGCGCGCTCAATAGTCCGGAAATTACGGTATATACACTGCTCAAAAAAATAAAGGGAACGCTTAAAAAACACATCCTAGATCTAAATGAATGAAATATTCTTATGAAATACTTTGCTCTTTACACAGTTGAATGTGCTGACAACAAAATCACACAAAAGTGATCAATGGAAATCAATTGTATCAACCCATGGAGGTCTGGATTAGGAATCACACTCAAAATTAAAGTGTAAAAACAAACTCCAGGCTGATCCAACTTTGATGTAATGTCCTTAAAACAAATCAAAATGAATCTGTGTTGCTTCCTGAGTGGACACTATGATTTCACAGAAGTGTGATTGACTTGGAGTTACATTGTGTTGTTCAAGTGTTCCCTTTATTTTTTTGAGCAGTATATAATGGATGCATAAGAAGAAGGATGATTCTTATCGACCTATTTTGTGTTACCTTCTTACATTAGTCTGTTTTAACAGTCGCAAGATGGAATAAAAAGGGATCTCCTTTGCGCGGATCGTTTCGTTTCGTTGCAACACGTCCTCAAACTTTTCTGAGAAAGCAAATGTAGTTATCAGAGTTTTCAGGGCTACTCCCTTTACTTTTTCGCCAGAGGACAAACCTTACCGTCTCCTCACGAAACCTCGGTGGACATTTCATCATCCTTGAAAAAATAATTTTTCAGAATGTGGGGTTGAAGGTGACGCCTGATTTAGTTTCAGGGCCAGGGGTGAATTTGGGGTTCGGCAATGACGCGGCTTTAGGGACCCATCGACCTTTTCACCCGACGGACCGAACAACAGCCCGCTTTGTACTATTATCCTTCCTCCTTTGCGGTCAGATCAATAGGTGTTCCTCCCCTCCCGGCTCCCGTCAGGGGCGACATCGTAAATTACCTCCCTCCAACGGGTTTGCCGATAGATCCGAAAGCAGGAGGTAAACAATATCCATCACGAAAAGGTCATTAGTGTCATCTGGTTGCAGTGAGCAGCGGAGAACGTGGCGTTCTTCGCTACCACATGTTGGTGTAAGGTGGATTTCAGTGCGCACAAAACCACTTTAACGGAGGAAACTTTCTCCACCGCCGCGCCTTTTTATTTCGTAATTAAACCGGATTGCAGAGGTGGGAATTACCCAACGCCGAAAAAGCACCTATACACCGTTTAAAAATCCAGAGCGGAGCTTCATCCAGTGAACTATTAGGGGTTTTTGTTGCCTCGCCGGTGTCTTCGGTTCCATATTTGGAGCTTTTGCCGGCCTGCACTGTGTCTCAGCCTGCCGGAGAAGTCCTGTGTTTACGTGAAACGCCCCCGAACCGTTTTCCTTTTCAGTAAACAGCGTGAGATATGAATATTACTATTCTTTTTTTTTTTTTGTTGTTTATTATTGTTCAAGAAAACGCCATTGATCTTGCGTAGCCGTCGGTCTCGTCCGATACATTCCAAAGCGTGCAGAGTTATATTTGAATTTTTTAACATATTACTTTCTTTTAAAGGAGGAATATTTTGAGCTATTTAAGTGATTTTAAGCTTCCCGTACGCTTCTCGTCACCGATGTCATCGTCACTCTATAAATCTCTGTATTTCACTTCCTGCAAAACCGTCTGTTCCGGCCGTCTGTGCTCTCCTGACTCAGATGATCCATACAAACCCATCATCCTTCTTATCTACACCGCACTTTTTTTTCCTGGAAATGACATTCGAGATTTCGTTGAGTCAGTTAAGACTCAGTTACATCGGCCGGTGACGGCCAAAGGTAAATCAGACGCCGCAGACTAAACCATGCTAAATATAAACATCGTCGATGAAGCCTGATGAGCCGCCAGCAGCGGATTTCCCTTTTTAAACTTCGAAAGTTTCACTTTCTCTGATTTGAATCATTCTATTTCATTTTAAACCGAAAGGGTTAAAGGTTATACCATACCGTGAAAGACTCACACGGTCGTTTTTGCCCGTTTTCTGACGTCATTCCGTCAGGTGATTACCCTCTGGTGATTTTATTTTGCGACTTATTTTTATTTCAAAACATTTTTTTTTTCTAAATTTTGCACTGTAAATAAAGTAACCTGGAGTTATATTTTTTTAACAGCCGTATTGAATGAATATAGGCAGAAATCACACCGGGACCCGGATTATGACCCGACTGGGCTGAACCTTCATCTTGTTTCTGCCGAGGGATTTTTCCTGCAGACGATACGACTTTTCTGGACTCAAATAAGACCAGAAATTACGTCTGGGTTTGATTCAACGTCTCAGGTTTCAGGATCCTGATATGCAAACTGGTCGACTGTCGGGCCCGATTGCGGAGACGTACATCTGCGACGTGACAGCCTTTTCCTGTTGCGCTACTTTTACTGTTTATGAATTTTTATAAATACTGTATCTGTTCATTTTGCAGGGTTTGTGAGGTAAAACCCTGTCTGGAGAGGAAACGTCTGTTTTTTGTTTTCTTTTTTTTTTAAATAAACGTTTGAAGCGAACGGAGATTCAAATGTGGGTCGCCATTTGGGAAGAAAAGTCTGACTGTTTAAGAGGGGAATTATTTCTCATAAGAGTTCTGGAAGGGTGAAGAATAAAGTGAAATCACGATAAAGAGATTAAATCCACGAGTCTCGGATAAATAAAATGACCGTGAACAAAAGCGTGATAAAATGGAATTTTAAAATGAGTCGGTACGTCTAAAAATATCGAAAACAGCAACCGCTTTCATTTGCCTTGAACATTTTTCAGCATTGAAGGATTCATAGTTACCAAACCGTCGATGCCGACAGTCTTGACAGGATCGCCCCCCCCCCCGCTTCGGCCTCCGCTTTCGGTCACGGAGGACGTTGTGTTGCCACTGCAGAGCGAAACATCAAAATGTCAATAGCGATCCCGGCCCGGTCGAGACGAAAGATTAAACATCCTGAGTGCCAAACAATTCGCAGGCTCTAATGGGCGTGAGAAATAACCAAAAAAGACGGGAACTGTTTATACGGTAGGGGGGGGTTTATTTAATTTTTTTGTAGCACTGCGCGGTAATTTATTAAACTGCAGCAGAAATCAAACACAGTAGAAAAAAAAGGAAAGGAAATGAAACTTTCAAGTTACTTTATCTGTGGAACACATTGCAAAAAAAAAAACAAAAAAAAAAAACCAACGAACCGGTTCCCTTTTCCAATAGCTTGAGATCTATTTCGTAAAATAAACAGTTACGATCATCCACTTTCAGCGGCATACCTTCATCATCGGGCCACCAAAACATTTGGATGAATCACATAAGCTTTATCACTGCTGGGATCTCAGTTTACCAAAAAGAATAATTGTGTTGAGGTTTTTGAGTTTTTATCTAACAATCTATCAATAATCTTCAGTCACAGAACAGAAATGCAAAAATGTGGTTTTCATATGGATATTTCCCCATGAAATATTAAAAAAAGAAAAAAAAAAAATTCTTTGCTTAAATTTACCTCTTTACAATGCATAAACAAATTGCCTGCAGTTGTTACATCATCATAATAATAATAATAACAACATTAGCAGTTATATCATGAAGTGGCATTGCAGAATATTACAAATAATATAAAGTATCAATTGGAAAAAAAATTGTATTCTTAAACATTTAATACTTTCTGTTGTCGGGTAAAGACGTAATAAATGAGGATCACTGGCAGATAATTGATATTGAAACGTGTTATATTAAAAAACGATTGGTACTGCCTCTATAGGAACTCTCTGACTGTGCATTGCAGTGGAACCTTAGGGCTGAAAACAAGTTTGATTGTATTGCTGTATTCCGATTTGATGCTGATTTTTGAGTTAAAAAAAAAAAATTAAATCAGTAACTTAAAGAAAATTTGTGCAAAGCATAGGTCACGTCACCTCCAGGAAGGCCAGTCTCGCGAAAATCCCCGCAAACCTCGGCGCTCTTCCTCTGACCTGCTTTTCCCACACGTGACCTCCAGGAAATGCCTTGGCGCAATATCCACATTTCCCTTCTTGGTGAATTCGTGCTGTGGGTGAGCGGTGAAATTTTCCACCCACGAAAGCTTTGAGGAAAAACACTGACAGATCTTTTCATCTTCTTCTTGATTTAGTCTTTGTCTGGCTCCCGTGCTGATGATTCAAGCGTTACAGGATAAAAGAAGGGTCTGTACATGATGTGCGGAGTTTATCCTCCTGATGACTTACAGTGCTATCTTTCAGGGGGGGGGGGAATCGACGATTAGGTCTATGACTAAAATTACATTCGTGGAGGGAAACCTGCGATTCCTGCAGAAGTTTTCGACTGCAAAACCACTTTGAATATTTCATTGAAATCTTCTTGCCACTGTAATTGGACTTTCATGGTTTCTTCCCTTGAAAACGTTTCACCCCATCCCCGTTATGGAAACGGGATCGGCCGAAACTAGGTCCAATGGGGTTGTCATGCCAACGGGGGTGTCGTTCGTTGGGACGGGAGAGCAACTTTTGTGGGATTACCTGGATTGGGATGTGAAAAACTGGTGGTAAATCTTTCCTGGATGTTTGGAGGGCGCAGATGGGCCCGACCCCGTGGGTGCAAATCGGTCTCGGTATTGATCCCAGTATGGCGGGAAATCTACAAACCTGTTAACTTCCTCAATGACCAAACAAGGGAGAAGTGATGTCGTTTCTTCTCTTAATCTGTGAAAGTTTGGTTTCCAGGACGTCCATCATGAACCCGTCATTGGGTTCTCAGAAGGACGTCTTCTGCTTTGTGTCCCTCCTTTGACAAGAAGATTTAAACAAGAATTCGCCGTGACCTGGATGACTGAGAACCTCCACAGACAATAACAAAATAACAAAACGGTGAATCAAAAGTGAAAAAAAAAAAAAGAATGGGTCCTTTTCTAGGACACCTGTTTATGGAAGGAAACAGATAAAAGTTAGCACAGAAAAACAGAAAACAAAAACACAAAAGAGAAAAAAAAAAAAAAGACTACAAAACAAAACTAACAATGTGAAAAAATAAAAAATAAAAAATAATGCAACAAACTGTTGCACAACCAGTCTTGTAATATTCCTCACTGGAATTCATGGTTCCTCTCTCTGGGCAAATATCCGTCCCTATGTGTGTGTGTGTGTGTGTGTTTGTGTCGGTGGGGGGGATGTTTAACTATCTGCCGGGCCACCGTGTGTGTGTTAACCACAGCAAGCCCTGATACCTCTCAGATGCCGTTTCCTTGTTCCCGCCTGGAGATGTTTAGATGGTTTCATCAGGAGTGTCGGCCAGTAGGTCACCGAGGGGGGAGGGCCCTCTGCCAGTGCGGTTTGGCCACGTAGAAAAGATAAATAAATCGAATATAAGGTTAGATCAGGTGTTCTCAGCTAAAAAGCCTTCGATGCTGAGCCTTTATTTTATAACAAAAAAAAAAAAAAAAAACACATGCTGAAAGTATAAATGAAAAAGACCATTACCTAGGTTGCCTATTTTCATTTGCCAAATGCCAAAGCTCAGACTGATTTAAAAAGAAAAATATTTACACAGGTAGCCGGTGGAGTAGAAATGGAGCCGGAGGAGGTAGAAACATTGAAGTTTCTAGCCATTGGAAAAATAAAATGTTCTTAAAATAGATGCATACCCCTGTCTGTATTGACTTCTTATCTTAAATGTCTCTCAGAAATGAGAATTTAGTGTGCATTTTAAACCTTGCCATGTTGTTTTAAGGAATTTTGGAGGATACCGGAGGGATAATACTCATCGTTGATTAATCTTTCCACCAAAAACCAATACACACAGCCGAAATGATACAACACTGGAAATAAGACAGCAAGTTTGCATTAAAAAGTGGAAAAAGGCGGCAAAAAATATAAAAATAAACTCAAACACACTTCAAACAAATGTGAAATAATTTATGGCACCTTTTAACCTCATCTTCAGCTGTTCAGCCTGTTTTTGTTGCTAAATCTGCACCCAGATGGGACCTTATAGGAAGCAGCTTTGCTGAAACACATAAAAAAAAAAAAAAACATCATCGACAACCAGAGCTTCGCTGGTGAACACAATCAGGTACACGTGCGCGGTCGTATTCTGTGCTCAGCGACAAACACACCTGATACTCTCTGGATGAAAACCCCTGCGATGGCGAGGCGGGTCGGCGTTTCCTGACCTTCATCTCACCTTCGGGTGAGAAAAAGACGCAGAGGAAAAGGACTCAGACCTGTGTAAACGTTCCAGCCAAATATAGGTCACACACACACACACACACACCTGCACAAACACGGAGCGGTGAAGTTCAGCTTTCCACCCAACCAGACACACACATGGTTCGAATCTGTCACGAATCGCTTTGGCGATCATAGTTTTATGTCCGAGTGATCTTAAGTATTGAAATGATTGTTCATGTAGAATAATCTCCTGAAACATAATATCAGGACTGGATATAAGGGATTCGAGAATTGATTTCTCCAGATGTTAGAACAGAAATGACGCATTTATGTGATTACACCAAGAAACTTCATAATGAAAAGAGATAAACGAATCTGAATCTAGCATTTCCTTTCTTGAATAACATCGTGTGAGTGATGAGGACATCTTGGCATTCTGCGGAGCATCGGGGCGACGACAGGTTGAGTCGAAACGCTGCGAAACAACACATCACTCACGCCGCCGCTTGCTGAGGTTACCTCGACAATCTAATAACCTCTGGATCCGAACGGTACGGCGAAGTGAAGCCTTGCATCAGACGGCCCAAAAGGCAAAACTGGACTTGGACTTTGGTCTGGAACAATAGTTAACGTTATCAGATATTTTCTTGATAATTTTGCAGTGTCCCCGAATGACCCGCAACAGAAATATGTGGAATGACATGAATGAATCTGCTGTGTTTTTTTTTCTTAGATTTGAATTAAACCTGGCAAAATAGTTGAGCATTAATTGGATTTATAGTTGCAGCTCAAAAGTAGATGCACAGGAATAATATGCATGGGAGCCTGGTTGGATTTGATTCAGAGGTAAAAACTAACAATCCGCCGAATTCTGTCTCTTGCGATGCACAATCTAATTTCAACAAAAATGTATTTTTGAGTATTCACTCGCTACCAGCAGCACCGGACGTCTGTTTAACATCAACTGTATTGTACATCTGGAAGAAATTACATTTGAATTGCAAATAAAAGTCAGACGCTGGACATAAACATCAACAAAATAGCGTGAAAACATTTTTCACTTTTCTAGACGTGATGTCAACTAACTAAACATCTGAGCCTGAATTTGGTCTCCTGGGGAATCAATGGACAACAAAATGATTTGTTAATTTACGTACAAATTCCTGATCATTAAAGTTTTCACATTAAACAATATGCTGTACATGCAGATTCTTATTCATCCCTAACTTGGCTGAATACCGTCGTTTTTTTTTTGTTTTTTTTTGTTAAATATGTCAGCTTCAGGATTGGTGCAATACCCTGCTGCACTGAAAAGAGATAAACGGAAAAAAAAAAAAAAAATCAAACAGAGCAGGAAGATATCATGTCGGGGTTATATATACATCCTCTGGAAAGACCAGGAAAGCCACAACTTACGTGATCAAAAGTCAATCGCGCCAAGCCCTGTGGATACACAACATTTGATTTAAGACGTTGAGTCACAGAAAAAATAGAAACTGAGAACGTTTATCCAAGTTTATCCTTTCGGGAGGCAGGGCTAGCCTGGGCGATGCCAAAGCACAACGCAAAATCAACCGAGTAACGAACAAACAAATGAAAAGCATGACAAATAAAATGAATTATACTTACTGACATTTTTGTACAAATTACGTTTCCACCCTGAAACAAAGAGAGGGTGCAAACTCCTGACCCTGCAGGAAATCATATTGATGAAGCCATAAGCGCATTGGACCTGCAGTACTCTTGATGGCCAGCAGGGGGCTGGGGATGGAATCAGAATCAGAAAAAACTTTTTGGGGGACAAAAAGCACATGGGGCAGCAGCATCAAATAATGAACATCAATAAATAAAAAATAAAAACATAAAAATTAAAAAAAATACACACACACACACACACACACACATATATATATATATATATATATATATAATATAGGCATAATAGATACTGTGCAGAATTGTGTAACTTGTATATTGGAAGAGGCTGAAGTAAGCTGCGCTCTGCATTTGTATAATGAATATAAGATGATGAGGGGTTTGCACGGTTGCTGGGAATTGAAAAGTTGGATAGCTCTGGGGACAAAGGTTGACCTTCTCCTCTGGGTTTTGCAGGCGGGGTAGCGGAGTCTGCAACCAGAGGGGAGCCACTCAAAGGCTGGGTGTAAGATGCGGGACTGATCTGCAAGGATCTTTTTGGCTGTTTTTAAGATTTGACTGTCATGGAAGCGGGAGAGAGGTCTGAAGCGGTGGATAATTATTTTGGAGCAGACCAAGGTGGTGCTCTAGGCCAGTGGTTCCCAACCCTCGGGCTGCGGACCGGTGCCGGGCCGCACAGAAAAAATAAATAACTTACATTATTCTCATATTATTTATTATCAGAGTCTGACTAATGTGTTATTTTGAAAAATAACATCCACCTAGGACTCACTCCACGCACGTCAAGATGCGCGTCTCGGTCACATGATACATTAACGCTAATATTACACCCACAAGCTAGCAAAATTAGTTAAAAAAACAGACATCTTTGGAGAGTTTCTTTGCAAAGGGAAAAGCCCAGTGAGGAGCCAGAAGAAAAGCCTATGATCACCAAGAAAAAGAAAGATGCATTAAACAGACAATACCAGAAGATCTACTTGAAATATTGATTTATGACGACAAAAGATTCCCGCGCACCGAGCCCACTCTGCAGAATTCGCTACGACGACCAGCACTCAAATGAGGCAATGAAGCCTTCAAACCTGCTTCACCACTTGGACACCGAAAAGAAAAACACAGGAATATTTATAATTAATATGTATTTATCCGCCAGCCCGTGAAAAATTGTTTGTTTGTTTGTTATTAAGCCGGTAGGTGGTGCAAAAAAAGGCTGGGGACCGCTGCTCTAGGCGATTTCTGTGGTGTGCCTTTGCCTGCTGGAGAATCTAGAAAATCTGGAAATTAATGACTAAAAAAACTGCAGGACAGAACAGGAACGCGACAAAGAATCTCAAAATGCGTAATTTCACAACGTTGACGGGAAACCTTTTCGACTGTTATCGTTGTCTTTATATTTTTAGGAAGGACGTTGACGGGAAACCTTTTCGACTGTTATCGTTGTCTTTAAATTTTTAGGAAGGAATTGAAACCTTCTCATTGGTACAGAAAAATAGTTTAATACTTGATTATTTCAGGATGTTTTTCTTGAGTTTTGGTTTGAATCACCAGCCTGAATGTCCCTTAATTTGATGGCAGATAGATAAGAGCAGGTAAGATGTGGGCGGTTATGAAAAATAGTCTCAGCTTCCTTGTCAACAACTTTTAATGCTATTGCAGGTGGAATAAACACTCTGAAACAACAGTCACACCTCGAGCCTGAACTGAATGTTTGATTAATGGTTAGATAACTCTGCTACACCTGCAACCAGGGGGAGGTGGAAGCGGAAGAAAATTCTAAAATTAAACACCCAAGATAGAAGAAATTCAAATCAAATCAGTTGCGGGGATTCGTCTTCTCAAAGCAATATGACATGTTGAGCGCCGTTCAAACAGTCTGGGGCTTCTCTGAGGAACGGCCAGCTGTTGAGTTGTTGTTATGACTGCAACCTAACCGGGCCACTGCCGGTCTCACACTCAAAAACCCCTGAGGTGCAAGCGTCAAAAACCCAAAACAGCGATGAGGCCAAAAGAGCTGGACCCAAATGTGAATCTCCTGCAAGCCAGATGATCGTCCGATAACTATTTTGGATGTATTGTTGACAGATGTTTGCAGACACAAGCTTAGGAATGTCTGTGGACCATGGTGTTTGCAGATGATTTATTTTTAGTGAGAGCGGGGAAAAGGTGGACAAAACCTCAAGAGGTGGCGGGACGCTCCGGAAAGGAGAGGAATGAAGTTTAGTCGCAGCCAGACAGATTATGTGCATGAATGAGAGGAAGCCGAGTGGAACGGTGAGGCTACAGGGACTGGAGATAAAGAGGGTGGAGGTTGTCTTTGGCAGGGACAAGGATGGGACAGCCTGGTAGATGTTTTGGAGAGAAGGGAAGAAAGGCCAGACGGATTTCCGGACTATTGAGCGCACCTAAATATAAACCGCACTGGCTAAAAATAACTAAATAAATATATGTGTACATCTATAGGTGCTACTTGTCTGTAAGTCGCATTGTGACATGAGATTTACACAGACAGAAGCTACACAGAAACTTTTTTTTTTTGAAACTTTCAATTAAATACATACCGGTAACGTCCACAAATGCGTACTGGAAACGATTTTTTTTTCCCCCGGACAGTGCCTGTAACACGGCTGATAAAAAAAAGATTAGTGATGAATAACACAAGGAAAAGTCCACTCATCCATCCATTTTCCATCCTCACTCTGTTCGACCCCAGCAGATCCTTATCATTTGTCTTCCTCCTGCGCACTAAAACCATTAAGGTCGTCTTCTTCAGTGTCGGAATTGAACGGCTTCAGAATTTCACGGTAATTACATTGGTCTGATGTGACGAGGCTAAATGTTTTGGCGGCATGATCCTCGTCAGCCTAATTAAATCCAAAGCTACAGCGGCGAGGCGGGTGGAAAAAAAAAGGAGCGCCTTATATTTCGGAAATTACGGTAAAGAGGATGGATGGTGAATATATGG
Source organism: Fistularia commersonii (assembly GCF_037954325.1). Taxonomy (NCBI): domain Eukaryota; kingdom Metazoa; phylum Chordata; class Actinopteri; order Syngnathiformes; family Fistulariidae; genus Fistularia; species Fistularia commersonii. The sequence continues at coordinate 5,109,195 of NC_141318.1, forward strand.
GTAGAAGGATGCTGGGGTCTAGAGGACGACCAAAAAGAAGAATTATGGACGGAAGTGAAAGAGGACATGAAGGTAGTTGGTGTGAGAGGACACAGAGAATGGGGTTCCGATGGAGGAGGTTGAATCGCCATGGCGACCCCTAAAGGGAAAACCCGAAAGGAAAAGTTTGCAGATTTGAAAGATGTTTCATTTTGGCATCTTTTTCTCCAAGGTTAAGCCCTGCATGCCCGCTATGAACTCAATGAAGTAAGAGAACGTCCAGACGTGATCTCGTCTGACTTGAATCTAGAAGTTTTTTTACTTTCACACTTTATAGTTTTAGTTGTATTTCTTATTCTCCCCCCTTTTTTATACTGTTTATACAATTTCCTACTATTATTTATTATTGTTATGTTTTACTTGAAACTCTGGCACAACAATTTCCTTCAGGATAAATAAAGTTATTCTTATTCTTACCACAGGGCTCAGGTAGAGGTTAAGCAGTGACACAACATCCAGAGGGTTTTGTTTGCCTGGAACATCTGTTCTTTTGTTGTTCTGATTTCTTCCTATCTCTGCCTGAGTGAAAGCACCGCGGAGTCCTGCTGTTTAAAAAAAAAAAACAAGGATCTGGTCTTTGTTACTTAACGCAATGTAATTGATTACTTGTACAGGGGGGGAGGAAGTACGATACAATCACTAGTCCCCCCCCCCCCCAACGCCGGAGGAGCGGCAAAACATCACACACTTGAAGATAAACGCTTGTCGTTGGACCGCACATGGCTCTCCCGGTTTGTTTTGTTGGCCAGTCAGCACAAGAGCTGGAAGGCTGACAGAAGGACAGACACTTAGAAGAAACAGTCTGGTCATCAAAACAGTTGTCCAGTTGCTCAGTTCATTCAATTTTTATGAAGACTGGGGTAAAACTTGTACATTTGACGGTTTCCTTCCCTAAAGCGGGATGAATGAAAGCTGCAGAAGAAAAATGCAGGTGATTTTACAATGAGTGGAAGTGTTACTGCTTTGATTACATAATTGTGACTTGGAAGACGGATTTGTATTCGTTTTTTACGTCATTTAAGAGCAACTGGCGTCGTTAGCAATGAGCGACTGCATCCCGTCCAGACATCGCCTTTATGCACAGAAGCCTGGTTGCGTATCTGACAGGAGGAGTCTCTGGGGGCCAGTTACCAGGTTGTGAATGCTTAATGGACACAAAGGAGTTCAGAGAATCCGAAGTGCTGGCAAAGAAAACAAAAGAATGGAAGATAATGGATCCTAAAAGGTTTTCTCTTTACATCAGCAGATCGAGCGTCTGTTAAATGCCATAAAGATAAGTGATGAGTGGCAAAATTGCACACATCAGGCCCAAAAAAAAAAAGAAAGAGAGAGAATTTAAAAAAAAACACATCGAGAGGGAGTTCATCTGCTGACAAGAGTTTTGGAAATATTCATTAACGTCAAATCTGCGCTTTGTGCTTGTTGGATCAGAGCTCACTGTTTGAGTCTGGAGCCATTGCAGGCGAGAGATAAGGAAATTTATCCTTCAAGAGCGCTTGCCGAAGCCAATTTACAGCCCTTCTGTGGCTGGATGAATCACGTCACGTCAGAGCGGTGAGGGATGGAGAGTGACGACCCGCTGACATCAGCCGTGGCTTCAGCTCACGGGAAGGCGGAGACAATCTGATTATGTGGCGCACTTTTAAACATCATGGATGAAGAAGACATTGGCTCTCTAATAGTTTCCTTTCAGCCCAGAAAAACATCCACAACTAGACATTGCTGCGTGTACACACACACACTCATTTACACACACGTACACAATGAATCCCATGCAGCGCATGAATGTCCAGTGTCTCTTCATGAGTTCCACGTTTTTGAGTCAACAAGCCTCTGCGTGGCTCTGGTCTTATCTCCCCAAAATTTCCCGGATACTTTGATTCATGAGCTGAAGAGGATCCAAATTTCAACTTTTCAACTGTAAATATTTTCCAGCTCCTTTATTCCTCCTAGAAAGGAGTCCGAATATTTTCGGCGTGTTGCTCGGAACCAAACGAGATTGTGAAGATCATCACGTTGGGTTTTTGGGGAGCAGTTATTTACATTTTAACAATTTCCTGGCATTTTACAGACCACACAACAATTAAAAAAAAAAATTAAAAAAAAAGATTATCGTAAAAATAAAAGCATTGACCATGAATGGAAATAATCACGAGCGTCATCCCTCAAGGTCACCAGGGTTCTGGATGCCACTGGAAAATCCTCTGGTAAGTAAAATATAGTTTTGAGCAGTTACTAAGCTTTTAAATTTCATAAACTCATCAATCCATGTCTTCTTTTTTTTAAGACCGGGGACACTGAAACAATAAACATGTCTGATGAGTTAAAGTTAATCCTGATTAAGTGACATCAGACAATAAGTGCAGCTGACAAGGTGCAAGGTATTTATATGTCAATCACATTACAGAACAAGGAGGTTTCAGTTTTTAAATAATATTTTTATATTTTTACAAATAGTTTTCTATATACAAGACAGATATTAGTTTCCATAAGAGGTGTTAAAAATATTTAAAAAATACTGCTGCACATAGAAACCAATAAGTAGTTACTCCTGCCGAGCAGCGGCTCTGTTTTAAGCTTCCAACTGTGACCCAAAGTTAAGACACTAACTTCAGTTTGAAGTAAAGCACGGAAGTCCTTATTGCGAAATGTTAAAGTAAGACAGTTTAAAGGCCAGGAAAAGCAAGAATAGATATCACAGTGGATTTCTAACCCTGACTAGCCTGTTCAGTGGGACAAAAAACAGGATGAATGCAGTGAGGAGCATGATGAGGAAGGGAGGCGATCATCAGAAAAGAAGTCTGCAGGTCCGTTATGAGATAAGGAGAGATTTTCCTGAAAGGACTGCATACTGCTGTTCCTAATATGGCTCACGTTCGCCCTCTCCAGGACATTTAGTGAACATCTAACTTTTCATTTACACAACATTGATCAACATGGCCCTCTTTGTCGAATGTGGGGGAGGGGGGGGACCAACCGGGTCGATTGTGGAACCCAGGATCTAAACAGCCACCGGATCAATGAGTGCTGGGGCTGCAGCTGGTGTAGCAGGAGGGGACGCTTTTCCTTTGTAGCCCAGCGACAGGATGTGTTTCTGCAGGTGGATGATCCACTGTTCTTGGACTGACAGAGGTCCTTCGAAAACTTTCTCACAAAATCTGGAAAGGAGAGACAGAGGAGTGTGAGAGTTGGGGGTTCTGATTTATAACAGCTGCATACAGATCAAAACAGGGCCCGGGAGGGGTCATACTTGTTCCTGGGTGATCAATAAAACAAGACTTGATTGGAGAACATGCTCAGACAGAAGTAAATGTACCACTTACATCCGTGCAATATCGACATCTATATTTATACATTCTCCGGGACACACTTCTTATGATCATTTCGTTTTTACGACCCACGGCTCCTACTGGACACTTGTTATTTCTATAACCCTTCCCTGCATGCATCGTTTTCTTTGAAGTCTTTTTGTGTTCTATTGTATACATTATACATAGTCTTTGTTTATTTGTATCTATATTCTTTACTTGCAATTTTTTTTTTATTATTACTGTTTGTACACTTTTCTACCTTGTAATGCTACTGAGACATATTGGATTTCCCCCATCGTGGGATCAATAAGAAGAATATCAATAAGATCTTATCTTACTTGACTCATAGAAAGGCAAAACTACACGCTTCAAAATGCCGCGCTTAGACCGGCCATTATAAATCAGTGAAACAAAAATCATTGCCCTACATTCGTCGGGGAAATTACCCAAGTATTGGAGGGGGGCAAAGCAGACATTTTTTGTTGTGTATTTGCAAGGGGATTTCCTACATATGGCAGAAATAGAAGAAAAATGGGCTGCTGAATTGTGTTATTTGATCTTGAGGAGGTGGGGGGGTTATATACCAACATTTAAAGCTTTTTTGTCATGTGTAAAGTCTTGGAAATGTGTTTCTCTGTACAATAATATTCTTATTTTGCTGTCCGCACCACATCCAGAGGAGTATTGATAAATGAATGGCCTCAGACTAGTGTCGTCGGGTGTGGGAGGTAAATCACAGCACAGAAAGTCCAGAAGTCACATTGTCCAGCAAAACAAAGTATCGCAAAAATATTACTTCATCTTGTGCATTTTAAAATCATCTTGACATTTCATTTATATGCCAGCTAAATCCATGAGATTGCTTTTTTTGTGCACCATGGAAAGAATGAACTGTAAGACCTTAGACAGATAGAAATAAAAAAAAAAAGGACAAAAAAAACAAAAAAAAGGCTAACCTGCACTTGAGGGAGTAAATTTTTCCGACCAACTTTACGAGAGGGGTGAGCGGTGGCCGTGGCAACAGAGCGGGGATGCTGCCGGACCGCGTCGCTTGCTGTGAACTGCTGTCCTGATTTTCTTCGCCTGTGGCCATTACTTTTTTTTGAGGATGAACACCTGGGAACCATAGGGAGGAAACATCGTGGCAACGTGCAGGTGAGATTCGCACCGAATTCAGCCGTCTCTGCGAGTCCTCCCTCACCTCTCGGGGTGCCCACGCCAGGGCTGCCGTAAGCGGTCATGGACTGCGCGTGGCTGTGCGATCTTCTGGACGCGCCCGGGTCCTCTTTGCCCATCTTGTGCTCAGACTGTTTTCCGGGGGGCTTCCAGCTACTGCCGCCGGGAAAAGACTCTGAATCCGTGGAGAGGGAGGGGGAGGCAGCAGCTTTCTGGGATTGAAACAGAATTTATGTAAAACATCTTTGCTTTTACACTAACAAAAAAAAAAAAAAAATCTCAAAACTTCCAATCCGAAGGCCGCAGCCCACCTTCTTGATGTACAGGTCTCCCATGCGGTAGCGACGGGTTACTGCCGCTACCCTGGTTGGATCCCTCTTGATCAACTCACTCAGGAGCTCAATGGGTGAACTCGCCCCCTCTGCCTTCCACTCCACCAGGCCCAGCTGGCGGAGGTGGGCCCGCGCATGGCTTGCCAAGGCCTTTCGATTTTCAAATTCAAACCCACAGAGCTCGCAGGATTTGTCTGATGACAAAGAAGACATTTCGAGTTGATTAAGAGCACGTTTTCAATGGAAAACTGGACATGCACAATCAACTGATTCTCTTTTCATCATATACAGCGCGCATTTGTTGAATCAGCCTACAAACCATGATTTCATTTTATCTCTGAGAATATTTCTTAATTACCGCGACTAAATCTGCCTCTGGGTTGACAGCATGACATTTATTTTTCCAGAAGAGTCAAATCATTCTGGGTTCATAACATAATTTCTGGACTTTAAGCCGCTCTTTTTTTTTTTCTCAAACGCTTTCAACTTAAACAAAGGCTTAAACAATGATGTGGCTAATTTATCGATTTTTTGGGGGGCTAACAAGCTTCATACTGCCAAAACATTTAGCCTCATCACATCAGACCCATGAAATTACAGTGAAATTCTAAGGCTGTTCAATTCCGACACTGAAGATGACTTAAATGATTTTAGTGCAGGTTTTAGGACAGAAAATGAACGCATGGACTTTCTTTGTGTTTTGTTATTTATCATTAATCTTTTTCATCAGCCATGTTACAGCCGTTGTTCGGAAAAAAGCATTTCCAGTACATATTTGTGGATGTTACCAGTGTGTATTTAATTAAGACTAAAACGTGGACACCTGCGACTTTTAGTTAAGTGCGGCCTATATATGCACACATATTTATTTAATTTATTTTCAGCCGGTGCGGCTTATATTCACGTGCGCTCAAAAGTCCGGAGATCATGGCACCTTGAATTTCTAATTGGAGATTGGCTGGCTTTACTTGGATCACTGAGCCATTATCCAACCGTGGTAGCTACTGTGCAGATGTTTATTTTTCGTGTGTCTGAAGTGTTACCGGCTGGCGACGGCCCGCTCTTGACAGGCGTAGATTTCTCTTTCAACGTGTAGTCCACCGGTAAGCCTGGATCCGCTGACTGGTGGCTCTCTGCAGTCCTTTTTGAGCCCTGGGGAGACCACATGGTTTTGCCTGACGTCGAAGGCCTGCTGGTCCCGGCTGCTTTGCCGCCCTCTTCGTTGTGCATCATGACCTCTTTGAGGAGATCGATGGGTGAAGTCCTGATGGACCAAGTGAGGCCCAGCTGCCGCAGGTGAGCGCGGGCATGGCAGGACAGAGCCTTCCGCGTGTCAAACAGCTGGCCGCAGTAATCGCAGATGACTGTAGGCGGGGACTGTCCATCTGTGGAAGAGACTGTGGAACAGGGGTGATGATGTTGAGAGGATAAGTCCAAACCCAGGTGACCATGCCAACTACAGCTAGCCCTGTGTCATTGCCACCACCGATAGGTGCCGCTGTTTTTTTGCACAACATAGTTTACAATGCTTACGTATACATAAACAAGTTGTGTGTGCCTTTTTGGTGCCTTTACCCATGGTAAATGATCAATCACCTGTAGATCAATATATGTGGAAACCAATGAGCAGGATGAGAAACATTGAATGTAATTGGATGATGAAAAGTGAAAAGGATGTGCCCCAAAAGTCATACATTTAAAAACAAACAAAAAAAAAAACTAAACCTGACTCACAGCACTGGAGCATTTCAGAAGAGGACAGATCAGACTGTTCCTCCTGAGAAGGTTCAGATTCTTCAGTGTGTGCAAAAGCCTCCAGCACATCGTCTGTTCAAGATACAGTATTTCGAAAAATGGAAATGTAAATTCAAAACAAAATTTGAAAATGACCCATTAGATTTCAGAAAAAAAATAAATAAAAAATAAAAAAAATCGTATCCTTTTCAGACTATGGTCCACAAAACTATCAGTCTGAATCATGTTTAATAATGCACAAGGTGGGGTGGATGGAGTGCCAAGTACACTTTGCTTCTGACAACAGTATTCACTGTTAAGGAGTCATTAAATGACCACTGAATTTCACCGATGCCGAAAAGCAAGACGGCTTGCATGTCAAAAGTACATAAAAAGTAAAATACAACTTCCATCTTTCAACAAACACTTTTTACCTGCACTGCCCGGCTTTGGGGAAACAACGGCAGCATTCAGACTGTGGGAGGGTGAGCTGCAGTTAGTGCTGGATCCATTCACTGCAGAGACGTCGATGTTTAAGGGCTCGGGCTTTGGTTTGCGGTGCAGGGGATCCACGGCCAGCCGAAAACCTTTCTTAGCCTTTGGAGCCCGTGTCCCAGGAGTATAAGAAGGCTTCGGGGGTGCTGAGGATGTGGAGGGGAAAAGGGTGTGGGACTGGCCGGGAGCCGGAGACAAGGATGGGGCTGCCGGAGAGACTGGTCCTGGAGAAGGCGCTGGCGGTGAGCTAGGTGTACTGTTCTGTCTGGGGGGGTGTGTGGCTTCGAGAACACCACTGCTGATCAGTTCCTGGACAGTATCTATCGGAGAGCCTTTCCCCAGCAGGTCCAGCACCCCGATTTGACGCAGGTGAGAGCGCGCGTGGCTGGAGAGCCCTTTTCGATTTTCAAACTCCTCCCCGCAGAGTGCACAGGTGCAGGCCTCAGAAGGTCTCTGTCGTTTGCTGGGAGAGGTGGACGGAGAGGACATCTCTGAGGGGCGCTTGGGAGAGGGCTTAGCGGGACTGTGTGTGAATAGACAATGCGGCTGCATGGTGCTGAGTGGCTTGAGCTCCTCTTCCTCCATGATCTGGTAAAGATACTCGATGGGGCTGCCCTTGAGCTCGTTGTCAGGGATTCCGATCTGACGCAGGTGGGACCTAGCATGACTGGATAGGCCTTTGCGGGTCTCGTACCAGCAACCACAGAGCTGGCAAACATGGACGTCATCATTGCTGCCTGATGCTGCAAATGCAAAGAGAAGGATGAGTAAAGAGGCTTCTCATCCAATGGATACTTTTTTTTGTCTATGATACGTGGTGTTTAATGGGTATCAACAGTCAAATATTTACATAAGGTACCTGTACGTAAATGATGTGTCTTGCACATACAACTAAGCCCCTCCATAGTAGCAACATTTCAGTAAAACAACTATTCAGAAGTCACCTAGGGTAATGGGGGCATCGGTGTCCAGTGGCGCCCACAGTGGCTTAGGTGTGGTTTGCGGCTCCAAGGAGGATGAACTGCTGCCTTCACCCAGCCTTAGAACCGGAGGAGTTGAGTGGTAGACCAGTGGTAGACTTGCTGATTCTTTTGATCTGGCTGGAGATCCCTGCTGATCCAGCTTTTGCGAGGTTGCTGTAACTCTAGTCCCTGCTATGAATGGGGGCCTCTTATCTTGTGGTAATGGGGAAATGGGCTCCTGCTGGGGGGGTTTTTTAAGTGTCAAAGGTAACGGGGAGTCTGGGAAAGGGGTGTCTGCATTAAATTTGGGTAGGGAGCCATCTCTCTCCTGGATAACTTGGTAGAGAAGCTCTATTGGAGCACCACTAGTTTCTGACAAAGTCACACCAAGCTGGCGCAGATGGAGCCGGGCGTGGCTGGAGAGCCCGCGTCGAGTCTCAAAGTATGTTCCACAGACCTCACACATGACTGGGTCTGCTGTGGGGGCAGATAAGATGGGAGTTTGCCATCATAGAGAGCTAGAACCCTAACCCAGACACATTTTTGCCATCTGTTTTCTGAATCAATAACCTCCACCAGATGTAAGGATTTGATTATGACGCATGTCAGTGAACATCAAATCAACAGGGATTCGCTAACACAGTCCTTATCGTCAATTATGATATGCAAAGGCTATTTTCCAATACTGAGTGCTGATATAGTCCAAGGTTGTAATCTTACCTCAAACACTATACTTTGCAGTATCAATATTACATTGGGTGGAGCTCATTTAGAATTACATATACAAAAAAATTCAACCCACCTTGAATAGTGTCATTAGGCCTGGAAAACGAGTGCCGCAAAATAACCGAAAATACTTCAAACCGAGTATTTTGGGCCCATATTCGATATGCACGAGTAAGATCAAAATCAATCATATTCAGTCTGTAGTCCTAACAAAGCTCTCAAAGCAAAGCAGCTTGTAGCTAAGTAGGAACGCCACTAGTTTATGGTGTCATATTAAGTAAATCCAATGCATCAAAATCACTTGCATTATTGATTTGAAGCCACATCACCGCACCATCGTAGAAGAAATTGAAGGATTTTTTTTTCGGTAACGATGATAACTCTTCACAAGCTTGACTCTTCATAGTAATTTGAAATTAATATCATGTAACTGCAGCTCAGTAATGGGTCAATTCTTTCTCACCTTGGGACTCCATGGCGACCGGTGAAGGTGTTTTGTGAGGGATGAGAAGGTGACGCCCTTATGGATTCTCTGTGTGGAAGAAAGTGGGAGATGATGTATATGTATTTAGTAAATTCAAGATTAGTTAAGAGATTTGGGAAGCCCTGATGACACAAGTAGTTTTCCATTTAACATTAAGCCCTAGCTAAAGACAGCATAACACTGCTGCAAGTATGAAATAGCCACCAGCGCTGTGTGTGACAAAAACAAGAAAACCTATTTTGGAGTTGTAGCTCTATAGGACTTTACACGGGGAAAGAAATAATCTAATAGGTGTTCGTTCTTAAAAGGAAAAGTACACCAATAACAGCAGTGTAATTGGTCCAATTACAGGCCAAGGGGAAACATTTTGTGTAATATCCCGAAAATATTGTTGCTTTAATGGGCATCCGGTGAGGCTATCAAGATTCCAAGTCTGAACGATGAGATAAAATAATGAACGATATTTTATTAAAGACTTTACCTCTAACAAATGCTAAGGTAACCCACACCGGCTTGTGTAATTTCGGTTTTACTTCAAAGTTGAGTTGAAAGACGTTTGAACTGCACGGAACAGCATTAAATTTCCGTCCAAAAACATAACATAAAAATCGAAATGACCAGGGAATGTGTGACTTCAATTTTAGCGTTTATCGCTGTAAGTCAATGCGACAATGTATGAATGTATTTTGGACACGCTACAGTAGCTAACTTAACTGCTACATTTACCACGTGTCGTAAAGGCCGTAGCAATAAGACATTTCAGATGTGTAGCCGTGGAATATTTTAAACGCAACGACGTGAAAAATCAATGAATTGTAAAATAACTTAAGATGTCTTTATCGGCGAGCTAAGACGCCGTTATCAAACTAAGCTAACGCTAGCTTATCAGTTGCCTGAGCACACAAAGCCGAGTCGGATTCAAGTCGTGCTATTTTACCGCCGGTAAAACGATATAAAAAATATAGACGATATATTGGTTGCCAAGTATATTACACACCCGAGAATAGTTGCCAAATGAATCGAAAAGTGGAGTTCGTCCATCCAATTAACAGGATTTTTGTTGTTGTGGTGATTTTAAGCCTCTTCTTCTTTTTTTTCCCCAATTTAATGGAGTGTGTTTGTCGCCACCTGCTGGCGAGCAACGCTCAATATACAAAGTATGAAAAAAGGATCAATATTATTTTCTTTTATAATCGCAGTTAAACTAGAGATTTAAAAAAAATACTATCATACTACATTAATTAAGCTGGGATATGTTGTTGTTTTATCATTGAGAAGGAAAGAAATGTTGAGATACGTACTTTCAGATGAACATTTGTACCCAATTTGCACAATATGTACAATAGTACATATTTGAAAATGGAGTATATGCTCTTAAATATCAGCTTGGCACAAGGGCTTGTTTAATCTATAGACGATATAACAGGGCTTATTTAGGTCAAACTATGTCTGGACAGTTTCGGGTGAAACTATAAACTGAAACAGATGAACGTTGTCAAGATATTACACAACACCCGCTTCCACGATTAGAATTATCTGAAAACCGTGACCTGGGATAACTTCCAGTCTTTACAGACAAAGTGCAACACACTATAAAAAAATGATTAAACTCACCTTTGTGAAGGTCTTGTCAAACAAAAAAGTGAGACTGATGAAAAAAGAAGGAAGGAAAGAACACAGTGATCTTGGCACTGAACCTTTCATTTATCTTACTACAATCATCATCTGAATGAGCATTTCGGCATCTGGAATAAGTAAACTGTGCTTTTTAAGGTTTGCAAACTTTTTAAAAGTAAGTTTCTTGTGCAATTACAAAATCAATAACTCCAAACTATGAAGTGAAACTACAATTTTACTGACTCATACACTTACAGTACTTTCTTCCGCCTGAAGCTGGATCAGAATTTCAAGGTGATGATAACCTGAAAGAGACATTAAACTTACATCTTCAGTAAAAAAAAAAAAAACTCCACTTCAATTTAAAAGGAGGACCTTCTCGTTTAGTTTCGCATTCCACAATGTCGCACAGAAGACCAGTGGTGATTGCATTATTTCATGTTTTGCCTTCCTGGTTTTCACAACTGTGGTACGTTGCTCAGCCTGTTTAAAGAATTTGATTTGGTGAAAGGTACGACTGACATTTTCACGCAGAATACCATTATCACTGTAATAAAATTACTGGCACTCAATTTTAACTTTCTTCCTTTTTCACATGGGAATGCTGAAATTGAAGTGTGCAAAACTGTGTTTGGCCCCACCTGAGTGTTTTTTATTTATTTTTTTTTAAGAGTGAGCTACTAAAACTAAAATTTTAAGGATGTACAGAAAAATCTAGAGAGGTGGAGGTATGCCTTGGAAAGGAGAGGAATGGTTGTTAGCCGCAACAAGACAGAATATGTGACTGTGAGGGACATGGATAGAGTGGTGAGGTTATAGAGACAGTTTGAAAGACAGTGGAAAAGCACTGAGGAAAAGACAGGAGACAGCCTGACAGAACCAGAGATAAGATCTTAAAGTTCTTTTTGGTTGGATAAAATCAGGAATGAGTCCCACAAGGGACAGCGTATGTCAGATGTATTGTAGATATAGAAAGACGAGTGGATTAGTAGACTGTATCTGCACGCACTCTATACTTTATAGTTTAATGTGCACTCTATTATTATTTTGTTAATTTCATGTCACCGTGGGAGAGTGAGAAATGTCCTCTCAATTCCTCTGGATGTCAAGTAAATTGTGAGAAATTGACAATAAAGGTAACTTTGAATTTGAAGACCGAAAAGGTGATCTTTGGATATTGAGCAAGAGGATATAAAGTTAGTTGGTGTGACAGAAGAGGATGCAGAGAAGATAGTTAGATGGAGGCAGACTGTGACATATGACAACAGCTGAAAGATGGGGAGTGAAAACAGCAATAATTCAACATTTCTAAATGACCAAACATTTCTAATTATTGGGAAAAAAGAGTTTTTTTGTCAAATACTGGACTTCTCAGAGGTCTAGTTTACTGCATCTGAATTACTTGACCCTCCCTTTGCTGGCAGTGAGCAGAAAAGAAGACAGAAAGTGACGTGGTAGATTCATTGAATAATGAAAGAAAGAAAGAAAGAAAGAAAGAAAGAAAGAAAGAAAGAAAGAAAGAAAGAAAGAAAGAAAGAAAGAAAGAAAGAAAGAAAAATAAATAATATGTTGTCGATTGACTTTATAATTGCTCTCTGAAAATGTCACTCCGGCGTGATTCATTGAAATTAAGACTTCCGGAATGTAAACAGTGATTTTGCTTTTATTTTGAAAAGCTCTCCCTACTTCCGGTGAGCTCCGTAAGAACCGCCCCCTTCTTCCCCTCACCACCTCCTCCGGTGAATCCACGACTCCTGCCAGCAGAGATCGCCGCTTTGCCAACTTCTCCTCAGCTTCGCCCGAAAGACAGGTGAGTAATTAGAATAATAATCAGAGGAAAAAGAAGAAAAAACGGCTTTGGCTTCGATTCAAATTTGTCTTTATCGCAGCGTTATTCGTGAATTTTAGCGCGGGGATGAAGAGCTGTGCTAAAGAAAGAGCGGGACCGGGAAGCTAACGTGAAGCTAAATAGGCTTTTCGGGTCATCGCTCCCTCTGCTTCTTAAGCATTTTTTGGGCCTCGTTCCGGCTCCCTCTTTGTCCCCTGTGCCTGCGACTCAGAGAACCATCAGAAACTCCCCCTAAACCCCCCCTAACTCCCCCCAACTCCTCCAGCCTTTGTCTGATCACAGCGGTAACAAACATCTGACCAGCTAACCGTACCAGCGGTGCAAATCTCCCCTCTTAGCACGAATGAACTTTGACCGGGCACTGTTCGTCCCACCTACCATGACAAAGGATTTTTTATTTAACCACTCGTCTTCTCTTGAGTAAATATCACATTTTTAAATGGGTTTCTTATAAACCATCTGCGTAAAAATGCCTAAAAAGCATGTGTCACAGGAACAGGTTAGGTCTCCAAACAACCCTATAATTTGCACAATTAAATATATCTTGAAGTAATCTATAATCATATTTACTTCAATTCTCCCTGTTGTACGAGCTTCCTCGTTGGCAGTTGAGCTCCGCAGGCTTAACATGACTTGCATGTGACTTTCCATTGTTTGAATAGTTGGAGGCGGTAAGCTGGAGAGGTGTTTCGGCAAAGGCCTGCAAAAAACTTGGATGCCTGGTTAGGTCACCTGTCACACTGTGCCAAACACCCTCCAGAGAATACAACTTCAACGCCGCCTTCTCCTGTTTTCCCCAGTCTTTTTTCTGACACCATGGCCTCTGGAAATGCTAAGATTGGTCAGCCAGCCCCGGATTTTAAAGCAACAGCTGTAGTGGATGGACAGTTCAAAGACATCAAGCTGTCAGACTACAGAGGTAACGTGATGTACTCCGAATGCACGTGGTGTGTAATCCTTGGAATTTGCATCTGGGGTTCATCCCCCCCCAAGAAGCTGCTTGAAGACTCTCCCTGTGCTCCGCAGGGAAATACGTCATTTTCTTCTTCTACCCGCTGGACTTCACGTTTGTCTGCCCGACCGAGATCGTGGCTTTCAGTGACCGGGCCGAGGAATTCCGCAGCATGGGATGCGAGGTGATCGGCTGCTCCGTTGACTCCCACTTCTCCCACTTGGCCTGGTGAGGACTCCCGAAGCACGGCTGCAACAATGGCTTTATTTTATTTGATGCTTTTTTTTCCCCCCTTCTTTTTTCGTGTGTTCGCCAGACCCTACACACTACACATATCACAAGCCGCCTCAGGAGACCCGCGTGTCGGGCCTATGATCGTTCAGGCAGGAACAATGAATTGATTATCATCAGAGTGGGCCAGTATTGATCGCACATACACCAAATGTTCCCACATCCTCTGTGCCCGCAGTTATTTTGCTAGTCAGATGTCCTTTTTATTGCTGAATAATTTATAGTTTGCGATTTATTTAGCACTGTAAAGATTAGGGTGAGGACAAGTTCAGTGAAAATTGTACTAAAGTTTTTAAAATGACAAAGAGTATAATTGGGAAAAACACATGAGAAACTTACAAAGGAAGTTCTAAGCTGCTCAACATTTAGTTGTATATAATTAGCATACATTTAGTCAAAAGAAGATATTGGCTATAGACTTTCTAATTTGTTAAATTTATAAAGTAGTGACATTGTTGTATTAAGTGTTGGCTCTTTTTTAAAAAAACGCAATTCTGTTAATGGTGGGTGTTTTCCGCTGCTATCAAGAAACTCCTGGTTTGTCCCGTTATCTCAGTCGGCCTGCATCCATGTCAACTGCCGATAAGTACTCAGGCCAAAAACTGTCGGACAAAGTCGCCATCTTCTGATGACTTTCAATTTCTAGTAAGTGAAGATGTGAGAAAACGCAGCGACTCGGCGACATACAGGAATGCCAAGGCGCTGTACATTTTGGATTTTTCTGCTGGAAAATGTAGATTCGGGGAAAGTCTCCTCTGCATATTGGACCACGATTGTACTTTCAGATACTTTTTAACTCTATAACATCTCCTTAATTACCTGCATATTAACGTCATTAATATTGCTGATCTGAAATACATGCTTTTGCATTAAGTGTTTCGTTTTCCTCATCCAGGATCAACACTCCAAGAAAGCAGGGTGGTCTGGGTAACATGAAAATCCCCCTGGTGGCAGACCTCACAAAGAGCATCGCCAGGGACTATGGGGTGCTAAAGGAGGACGACGGCATCGCTTTCAGGTATCAGGACTCAACCCATAACTGTAACATCAGCAAAGAATTTCTTCTCTCAGAGATTTTTTTTAACCTTTTTTTTTTTTTTTTTTGTCTTTTGCCCATCAGGGGTCTTTTTGTGATCGACGACAAGGGTATCTTGAGGCAGATCACCATCAACGACCTGCCCGTGGGTCGCTCCGTGGACGAGACCCTCCGCCTGGTGCAGGCTTTCCAGCACACTGACAAATATGGCGAGGGTGAGTGTGATTTAAATTGCCCCCTTTGAGCTGACGTCCAGATATGCACGGTAGCAACATAACGCATGTAAATAAACAGGTAATTCATTTGAGGAGTGTTCTTTGAGTTATCCAGACTGACTTCCAGATCTGTTTGAATACAAAGTGCCTAAATCCCTGTATCAGTGGCTTTCATATTACATCTGTTCATCTTGAAGGATGGCAGAAATCTTGAAATCCCTGCCTTCTATACATATATATATATATGCTAAAAATAAAATGTTTATCAAACAGCTGTTTAAAAGAAGCCATTGTACTAGGCAGGGGTGATTGGGTTCAATGGATTGGAAACCAGGAACTGCCAGTAGAAACTTTCCTCATGTTTTTTTTTTTTTACTTTGAATGCAGGCAAGCAATAAAAGCACGCATGGTTTCGATGCATCAGCAAACTGCCTCTTTGTGCAAATGCGTGCCTTGGAAGTTGAGCAAAAAAGGGCTCAGCCAGCAGACAATTATGGAACAGGGTTTTTTTTCTGCTGCACCATTAGTAGACAATTTGATGACTTACACACCCCAGCTTATACTTGGATAGACTTTATCATCATTCAGTAATCAACAAGTGTACCGAGAGCTGAATTTTGTCGCAAGCGTCTCAATTCAGAATCAAATATAAAGTACAGTTAAACATTGACTTACAAGTTTAATTCATTTTTATTGCCAAGGAGCGAAGGAGTGAATTCAAGTCCTCTTTTTAAAATGATCAAATCATCCCGGACTGGCTTTTAATGACTCGATGATTGTGTTTTTTGACGAATTTCGTAGGGCTAGCTGATGGCAGGCCTGACTGTTTTTAAACACAACTTGACAGACAGCAGCGGCTACAGCAGCATCTAATGCACATCACACTCGCTCGTAGCTCAGATCCGGGCTCGTATAGTAAAGCAAATAATCGATTGAGCTCTTATTACGAAAAAAAATCTATGTTGACGCACTCGTAAATCAAGGTTCCAGTGTATATCTGCAGCTATTTCTGATGTGTGTGTCGCTTTTGCTGTGAGTAAATAAAGTGTAAGTCATGTAAAACATATGAGTCACGCATACGGTCGACTCAGTAGGCAAGAGTATAAATGCAGACGGTTGTTAAAAAAATCATTTGTAATATTACAGGACAGATCTACTCACCAGCAGGTCAAATGGTTTAAGTTAGACAAATAAAACAGAAAAAACTTTCCGTCTGATGTGACTGTTGCGTAAACCGGTTTTCCCTGTCGTGAATGAACGCCGGGGAAACTAAGAGGGGGGAAAATAAAATATTCCGGGAACAATCATGCTCAACTGGGATTTATTTTCCTCCTGCTACCACCTATAAAGTCCAAAGTCTAGTGCCAGTGCCGATTTTTCAAACGCTCCGTAACGGGGGGACAAGAACAATAGCTTAAAAACGTATTGCCTTCTCGGTTGTATTTTTAATCCGATTGATTAATAGAACAGTGAGTTGAACACTTAACATACAAGACTGTACGAGTTGAACCCAGTGACCATCAGGTTACCTGTTCAGAGACCTGAAAGCCTAGTTTCTCTGAACAGGACGTGACTTTATGACCGTGGACTCGTCAAACACACGTCCCCGGTGTTTCCCTGCAAGGTTCAATGTCTGATCTCAGTGTGCACTTTGCCCCCGTCTTCCCGCAGTGTGCCCCGCTGGCTGGAAACCAGGAAGCGACACCATCGTCCCCGACGTCGACAAGAGCAAAGCCTTCTTCTCCAAGCAGTGAAAGCGAAGGCCGTCTCGCATTCTTTAGCACTTGCCTTCAGATGAGAGGTGTCCCAGTTTTCATTTCCACCAGAGTCAAGCTACAGCGTAAAGTTCAGTTGTTCAATTTACAAAACCTGCATCGCAAGTCTTTTTTTTTTTTTTTTTTCTCTGTTCACCGTTCTACTGGTTAGACAACCTCATAGTCTCAAGCACTGAAAATAGTATTGTTCCCTTTTTTTTCAGAAAAGTATTGTTCATTTTCCTCGCTGTCCTGTTACCAACATTATTAAAAACAGTCGGAAAATGATGTTTTTGAGTGATTTCTTATCCGAGTGTCATTTCACCTGCCACCACTAGGTGGCGCCACACGTCTTCGCACATTTTCATTGAATTCAACCTGCCAATTGCAAGCAAACTTCCTAAGTGCCGAACTACATCCCGAACTGTGGTTTTTATTTGTGGTTTAATGTTTTGAGTTTCTCGGGATGCAAACTATTTGTCAAGATTGAACTCCAGACCCACAGCACCGTCCGGACTACTAATGTTTTACAACTGTCTGGGGCCAGTTGTCTTTTCCATTGCTGGGTTCTTGCCTGAACTTAGACTGGAGGAAGTGTTTTGGTCAGAAAGGGGGGGGAGGAAGACTTAATCGGAATTTTAATTGAACTCAACGGCATTTTCCACCGCCCAGATAAAACTTGTCCAAGCCCGTCGCATTAACAGAGCGGCTTGTTCTCCCCCTGTTTCCTGTTATTTGCAAGATTCTTTCGGTGGGTGTATTTTTTTTTTCTTTTTAAATATATAATTGGCCAAGTTCAAAACAGGTTCTGCACGTTCCGGAACTTTATGTAACTCACCCTCCCCACGCACACTGACTTGTTTTTCTTTTCTCTCTCCTTCTCTCGCTGCTTGTTTGGGGAAATTGAAAACACAATGAGGGAAACTCCTGTGAACTGAAAAACACTTATATAGAAAAAAAAAAAAATCAGTCGAACACACACGCTACAATGAGACCAGCCTTTTCTGACCGACACTGTAGGAGGGAGTTCCCGGAAAGAAAAAAAAAAAAAAAACTATCGGTGTTATGACGTCTGTGAGGCAAATTACCCAAATATGGACAGACGCGCGTACGTCAGTAAGGGAAACAGTCCTACGCTGGGACGTCTCTACGTCAAGCAACTTCCGCTGCTGGGAAGTGAAGCTGCGATAGATTCGAGAGAGAGAGAGGAAAAAAAAATCCCCCAACAGCACCCCCAAATAAAAACACACCATCGATTTTCATTTCTTATTTTCATTTACTTAAATAGTCTTTATATACACCGTATAAGTACAAAACGTCAGGCTCAACCTGACGAGACACCAATAAGTTACATCAGGACTCATCACAAATAGCAATTAAAGTAAAATGTAAACAGAGAAAAGTCAAGACGACACTTGAAAATAAATTTAAAAAAATAAAATAGAAAAAAAAAAAAAATGCCGTGAAGTGTTTTAAGTCTCGCGTGGTTTCCAGATCGGCCGATCGCGTTGCAGTTCCTGTCGTACAGCCAAAGTTGAAAGACACGGTTTCTTGGCGTTGTCAGTGCAGTTATTGTCCAGTGTCCTTTTTTTTTTTCTTTTTCCAAAATTTCTTTTCCCACTTTAAAAAAAAAAAAAAAAAAAAAGTGCTCCGATTCCTCAGTAAGACTTGACTTTGGGCGCCAACATGAGCTGACAGCCGCTGGTCACATGTGTCATGACTTTCTGTTTGAGCTGCGCCACCTGCTCCCGCAGCATGGACGCCGTGCTTGACAGTCCGGCGTTGTCCGTTTTCAACACCTTCACTTTGTCCTCCAGGCGGGCGATGCGTTCCAGTTTGCGTTTGCGGCACTTGGACGCGGCGAGCCGGTTCCTCAGCCGCTTGCGCTCCGCCTTGATGCGCTCCTGGTTCTCCAGGTCGATGGGCGACATCGGCGGCGAGCTGTTGTCGCTGCTCTGCATGTCCGGCACCGTCTGCGGTTCCTCCTTGAGCCCGCCGAACCGCTGCGGGTGGTGGAGCCCCGCGCCGGCCAGCGAGGGGTGGAAGTGGTGCGATCCGTGCGCCACCACTTGCGGGTGTTGCGGGAACTGGTGGTGCGGCAGGTAGCTGATGGTGGTGGAGGGGTAGCTGACGGCGGACGACAGGCCGGGGTTGGTGGCGCAGCTGCTCAGCGTGGTGTACTCCAGCGGCTCCGGCTGCATGGACGAGCCGAACACGGAGGCGGGAGCCGAGCAGGCGACGCCGCCCGTGCCGATGGAGACGTTCGGGGGCGCCATCTGGTTCATCTTGTGCAGATCGTCCAGCGCTTTGACGAAACCCTCGGCGAAGCCCTCCTGCTCCTCCGTGATCCCGCGGTTGTACAGGTACTGCGTCGGCGTCGGCGTCGTGGTGATGACCCCGTTGCTGTTTTGGATGATCAGCCGCTCCAAGTCGGGGGACGCGAGTTTTAGGGAGTCCGCCGTGCCCGCTGAATAGAAATCACTGTCGGCGCGCAGCTGCTGGGACTTGAAGTTTGAGCTCCGATAGGAATCGGAGAAGTTCACGTTCATATTCTGCTTTAGCAGCTTGTAGTCGGACAGCGCTGCGCCTGGATGGCCACAAGCAGAGAGAAACGAGTCGTCATAAAAAGGCTGTTCCATTACCGCGGACATTTTTTTTTTTTTTTTTTTTTGCAAATCAGACAGTCAAAACACAAGTGCGCTCCGCGTTCAGGGCGCTTCGTGGGACACCCACTCCTCCAGCCAGCCGATCCGATCGAGCCAAAAGTTCTCCCGGGTGCGCAATTTTTTTTTTCTCAACTGAAGCTATCAGACAGTGCAAAAAAAAAAACAGTGGCACTCTTACTATAGCAAGTCGTCGGGGTTTTTGTACCTTCAGTGGGAATCAAAGCGGGATCCAGTGACTAATTCGGATGTTTTCATTCCACTCGCTAAAACGCTCTGCTAGCCTGACGCGCGGATGCCGCGCAGTCTTTATACCATCGCCTCGTCTCGAGCTCAGTTGCTGCGCGCTGATTGGCTCTTCCCCCCTCCTCGCCCCTCCCCCTCCCTTCCACCCCGCCTCCGGGATGTCGTGTGCGCCGCCGATGACGTCGTTGCCGGGAAGAGGGACTGTCAACACGCCGAGACGTGAGAGTGGGGTGGGGTGGGGTGGGGTGGGGGGGCCGTGGCAGGTCCACGGTGTGGGTAAACACACCTCAGGTTTTTGTTTTTTTAATGTTTTTTTTTTTCTTTTTTTAATTCAGGTTCTATGGATGAGGTGTGTGTAAGGGGACGCACACACACACACACACACACACACACAGAGTGGAAGTCAGCTGTGGATCCCAGTGCCGTGCGTGTGCGTGTGCGCGGTATAGGCTTGCCGCTGAGTCATGCGATCCCGAACTGATATCGGTCGGGCCATATTTGGGTATCCCGGCGCGCCGGTTCCTCCCCGGCAGGAGCGGGAAGCCAATCCCTCCTGGCGGGCTTCCAGCTCCCCGGGTCGGCGGTAGGCGGAGGATGCTCGCCGTTGGGCCTCCTTCAGCCCCGCAGGCGTGGAGAGAGAGGATGGGTCGGTTGGAGAGGGCGCGTAAAAAAAAAAAAAAAAGAAAAACAACCAAAAAAAAAAAAAAAAACTCCTGGGCGTACCGTCTTCAAAGAATGCGTGAGCGTCTGGCCGAGGGAGAAAACAAGCCCGGGCTTTCATGCGCCTCCCGATCCAGTTCCTCTTGATGCCTCTTTGTCCCGCTCCCTTCCTCCAAAACTGTGTTTATCTGTTTGCCATTTATGCAAATCTACTCGTAAATCTTTCTCAGGCCCTCTTCGAAGAGACTGCTAATCTCACGCAGACTGTCTGAAGAAATAAAGAGCGATAAATAAATTCATCTTTTTATGATTGTTTTGTTTGTGTTTTTGGTTTACAGATGAATTCCGAGGCCCGCTTCTGAATAGCTCGGAAAAAAAAAAGCGATATAGCGATACGGCACCGCGGTATCGTTCGATTTACTACCAGGATGTCATATTAATATCCATCCGTCCGCGATCGACCGCTTATCCTGCATTTAGGATCGTGGGGTCAAGAGGTCGCCGGTCGATCGTAGGCCCTCCTGCGTGTTCTTGGACCGCCAGAAGAAATCGGAGAACCCGGACGGAGCCCGCTTAGATACGGGGAGAACATGCAAACTCCACACGGAAAGGGAATCAATCATGTGAGGCCTCCCATATTACTATCCATCCATCCATCTTCTGCCGCTTATCCTGCGCTCAGGGTGGCGGGGCATGCTGGAATATCTCAGCTGTCATCGGGCAAGAGTCGGAGTACGCCCTGGACTAGTTGCCAGTCAATCACAGGGGCAGCATAAGCTGACAAACAACCATTCACTCACTCATTCGGGCCAATTTTTTCTAATTAACCTCCTGGAAACTTGAGAACCTGGATGAAACCCATGGCAGACACGGGGAGAACATGCAAACACACAGAAGGGGAATCAATCCTGTGAGCCCCCCCCTATATTATCATCCATATATATTTTAATTCAAAATTCCATTACATTGATTTTTTTTTCCTACGGAAATAATCCCTTTTTTAATCAAACACTAATTCCAAAGGCTCTGCCGGATTTATAAGGTTTCAATACCTGAGCCGAAGCAGCGCAAGAAATCACAAATCAAACCCTAAGAACACGATTTTCAGCGAGCAGGAAAAAAAAAAAACCCTCTCGCTCTCGCAAAAGAGGATGAGGAGGGGGGGGGGGGGGGGCTTCTGGGGTCAGAACGGGCTCCTCACGTTTACCCGACAGGCTTCCTGCCCGTTGCTGGCGGACTCGTGAACAACTGATGGAATGTCCACAGCGTTTCAGAGAGAGAAAAAAAAAAAAACACAGCGCCTGAAACGAGCACCTGTTTGATAATGACGGCTGAATCATTTCCCAGAGGCCCTCGCGCCCACGCGTGTGCCCACACATGCGCGTATCTTCTGGTTCAACTTTCAAGCCCCTGTGTTTCCTCAGGGCAGCGGCGGATTTGTTTTTCTCTCCATAAACCAAAGGGCCTCTGTTGTGCACGTTAAAGGCCTCTCGACGAGAAGGAGAGTTCGACACGGCGGAGGAAATTTCAACCCGAAATCAAAAGCTCTTGTTTTCCGTACATTTCCGTAGCATCGGTCAGATGGAGTCCGACGTTACCGGGCCGACCTGAAGATCTGCATCTGCCAGTCATCGGTGCACCCTTATCGTCTGAGTTACACTTTTAATGCGCGTTTTTTGTCGTTGTTACAAATATAACAATTTATTTATTATTCATTATCTATGTGCCGGAGCCTGGCCCAGCTGTCACAACAATTCACCCTCTCATTTGCACTTCATGTTGACGAAAGACCATTCACCATCTCAATTACACATCATACAGAGGAAGCATAATTGTTCACTTTCTCATTTACGCGTCATATGGTGACAGAAAATAATTCACCTTCTCATTCACATGTCATAGAGACATGCAACCATTCACACTTCATGTAAACATAAGACCATTATTTCATTCTTCAGTCATTGAGAAAAAATATTCACTCTCATTTTCAGTTCATATATATATATATATATATATATATGCAACCTTTCATCCTTTCATAATTACATCATACAGAGACATAGTCATTCACCCTCTCATTCACCTCATATACAGAAAGTCAACCATTTCATTTCTCATTCACAAATCATATACTGACAAACAACTATTCTTTCTCTCATCCACAAGGCAGAGACAAAAAAAATTCACCCTCTTATTCACACTTTTTATACTGGGACATACAGCCATTCACCCTCTTGCATTCAGGTAACATGGAGGCATCGAACCGGGGGTCTTCCTGCTGCTGCTGGGGTGGGCACACTAACACAAGTTTGAAAAAAAAAAAAAAGAAAAAGGAAAGAAGTTGCTGTAGAGCGCGTTTGTTCTTTCACAACAATCCTTGCTTCGTCTTGAAAATGTTGCTTGGAAGAGCAGGTAGCGAGAAATGATTAACTTTTGACATTAACACTCCCTCCTTCCCCCCCCTCTCAAACTCAGCCAAACCTTGATGACGATGAAATCCGAAATCTTTATATTTCCGACCCGCTGATGTTATCTTTGACAAAATTTATCTCACACTGTTATTGCACGCAGGTTCCCGGTTCACTTCTGACAGGGGCCTTCCTGTGTGGAGTTTGCATGCTCCGCTCGGGTTCCCTCCTGCAGTCTAAAAACAGGCAGTGGGTTGTTGGAGGTCTCTAAATTGCCTAAATGTGTGAATGAGAGAGTAAATACTTGTTTGTTTCTGTATGACATGTGAAGGAAAGAGTAAATGGCTATACGTCTCTGTATAATAAGCGGATTAGAGAGCGAATGGTGGTTATTCTCTGTATGTCTCTATATCAGTGATCCCCAAGCTTTCTTGGTACAAATTATAGTTTTTTTCATTACACCTTCCAGATCTTTTTTTGAAAAACAACTGTTTCCGCCTTGGCCTTACTGCCACACTAAATATTGTAATCGCCTAACGTAAAGTGTAATCGTCGTATTTTGATTAAATACCGTGAACTGACAAAAGTTTTTGTGATTTGAACTCCTGTGCCTCTAACTGGTCTGTGGAAATATTTTCATGCATAAAACTAGTCCCTGGTACAAAAAAGCCTGGGGATAATTTTATGTCTCTGTATGATATGTGAATGTCAGAATGAATAGCTTGTTCCTATATGATTTGTAAATGAGAGTGAAAAATTGAAAGGCGTTCTATAATGTGTGAATGAGAGTGAATGGCTGTATGTTTCTATGACAAGTAAATGCGAGAATAAATAGTTGTTTGTCTCTGTATGATATGTGAATGAGAGAGTGAAGGACTTCATGTCTCTGTTTGATACGTGAATCATAGAATAAATAGTTGTTTGTCTTTGTATAATGTCCGAATGAGATAGCGAATGGCTTCTTGATGAAATCTTCTTGTTTTGGCGACTGGACTTAAATGTCTTCGCTCGAAGACGTTTCGAAGACCCTTCATCCGAGAGGCTTGTTGAGTTTTTAATGGCCCGGGGGGAGTTTCCGAGTGACGTCTTCAAGTGAAAAAAAATTCAAGTCCGGTTGCCACGACGAGGACATTTCAACAAGAATTCACCTTGACCCGGATCACCGAGAACCTCCACAAACATAATGAATGTCTATATGTCTACGTGACTTGCGAATGAGGGAGCGAATAGTTATTTGTCTCAAAACGCTGCGACGATGACAACCGGAATCGTCTCCAGCGTCCCCCGAGCGCCTTATAGATAATGAACACATAGACAAACTATTATTATCATTTCGTTGAGGGTGTACGGTTTCGGCATCTAATGTAATACCAGGTGCAGCTGCTACTGAATATGTGGCGGTCACAGGCGGCAGGTTAGCCAGGGGTCACGGCCAGGCCGCAGCTCCCAACGAAACAAAACACTGGTCACGAGCCCGTTGAGCGTCCGAGCAGTGCGGAGAAACCCACAGGGGAGCAGGGAAATGGAAATGAAATCTGAAGCATCAGGTAGTGGTCAGTTCCAGTTTCAGACTGACCCAAATAACCGACTCAAACAGTCCTCCTTCTCTTACAATACCGAATTGTTACTTCTCTTTCTGAAAATATACAGCAGTTGAAATTGCTATTTCTCGGCATTTGATGATTCACCCATCTGCTGTTTTACCTTCCCCCACCGCGAATTGTCGTACGAGCCGTCCAGGGACGCCACCAATGGAATATTCAAAAGTGAGACCTTTAATTGGCTCAGAGGCCGAGGCGTCTTCCTCACCTCATTACGTGTCATCGCGGCACCGAGACTCGGCGAAGCGGTGAACAGAAGCTCCTCGTGCGCAGGGCCGTGCGTCTTTGAGCGCTGGTGTGATGTGTGGTGACAGCCGTGGGATGGAAAAGGAAAAAATTCCGTTGCAGAAATGGGACAGTGAGAGATAATCGTTTATTAGAAGAAGATAAAAACATGCAAGTGAACGGGGTTGTTACAACTGCAGTTTAAGTAAAACAACTATGATGAAGACAAACAAGGTGACAGTACAATTTTTGATTACAGGATACAATATTATCATTCCATTTTGGCGGCGTTAATCTGTAAAATTATGAACAGAAAAATTATGAACAGAAGAAACGAAAAATATGCAGGTGAATGGGGTAATTATAACCATGATTTAAGCAAAAAATTAATGAAAGATTAATTACAACTATGATGAATTAAAAAACAAGATAACAGTACATATTTTGATTTTTGTTCACATTATTATTGTTAAATTTGTTGGTGTTAATCTGTAAAATTCTTAACAGAAGATAAAAACATGCAGCTGAATGGGGTTATTATAACCACGATTTAAGCAAAACAAGTTAATTAAAGATTAACTACAACAGTGATGAGGAAACACAAGATAATAGTATATATCTTAATAAGGGGTTAGATTATTATTTTCAAATTTGTTTGTTTTAATCTGTATTAATGGAAAAATGATTCCCAAAATTACTAATAGAAGAAAAAAACCTGTTTGGGAACAGGGATATTATGGGGGTTACATGATTATTGTTAAATTTTTGATTTTAATCTGTAAAATTACAAACAATAAACTGCTTGTTTTAGCAGAAGAGTGATCAGTTTATTTCTGTACCTAAGAATCGTAAATACATCTTGCTCACAACACACACACACACACACACACACACGCATGCACACACATGTGTTTGTGTGTTGAAGACTGCGCACCTCCTTGAGGCTTCTGTTGTGCATTTGTTCATGTGAACTGTGTGTTTTTGCGTCAATCGTGTTAAGAATAAACACAATAAACGCATTAAAACACAGAACTATTACTCATGGCGTCGGCTCAGGATCCGCTCTCTGACTTTGAATACATTACTTTCTCTCAGCGGACACGACGGAACAACGCCTGAAAGCCGACGATGATCATTCGGCCTTCGTTCCGACTTTAACCGTCCTTCACCTTCTGCGACGACCTCCACACTTTATTCGGGGACTGAACGCTGGACGGCTTTTTTAACTAAATGAACCAGAAATAATGTCTCCAAGTCTTGGGCAAGGTCTTCCCCGCTGGAAGCTTGCTGACCTGGAAGCGGCCTGTAGGTGTGGTGAGTCAGGTAGAGGCGCGGAGATGGCTGTCCCCGCGAGCGCGGGAACAACACACTTCGCCACATGAAGTCAGAAGATGGTTAGTCAGTCCGGTAAGTGTGTGTGGGCCACTTAAATTACCGCTAACAAGCAGACACTGTCGAGTTTCCTTTCACCCCCACCCCTCCTCGCGTCTGACCCCGCTCCCCCCCCCCCCCCGCTCGTACGCCAAAAAAACCCCTCTCTCTCTTTCCCTCTCCCGTCTCATCATTATTTGGCTCCCTGTGGGAAATTGAACCGCCTTGTGCATGTAATCGCTTTAATGATGGCATATTTAATCAGCACATTCTTTGTCTGTAGCTCCCAGATAGTGCCAAGGAGCCTCGTAGCAACTGGAGACCTTTAGCACAAGACAGGATGATTGCTGCGGCCAAATGAGTGTGGCAGGAAAAGACGGCGGACCCCGGCTGTCCCCGCGGGCTGACGTAACGCATATGGAGCTGTCCTTCCCACTTCTCCTCCATTTAGACGGATGCTTAAACTCTCCGTCGCCCTGCCCATCCTGCAAAAAAAAAAAAAAAAAAAAAAAAAGGAGCAGGAGGAAGTGAAGTGCGGGATTTAACGAGGTCTAATCTGATTTTCCACGCCTGGTTGGTTTATTAATTGAGTCGGCCTTTTTTTGGAGGAGATGAAACACGTGAGAAAAGCGTGAGCCGGGGTATATAAGTACGACGACTGCCGTCCGTTGTTATGGCCTCACCTGCTGATGCGGTGTAGGTGTGCCTCCATGCCAGCATTTACTCATTTCCAGCAAATGCACTCTGCAATCTGGGGGAATGTGGGTGGAGTCACGGTGCGCAAAAAAGACCACGGGTCAAAAAAATGAGCGCGATTCTCCTCCAAAGTGTTGGTACTGATGTGACTGTTCGAGCCCACTGGGGGGGGTAAAGGCCATAATTATCATATTTAATAAAACAGGATGCATTTTCACATTTATCAAGTTGTGCTTAAAAAAAAAAAATATATATATGTATTAAAAAAACAATAAAAATAATAAAACATAAATATGATATATATGATAAGAAAATAATGTATATATACATACATATATATGTGTGTGTACATGTATATGTATATATAAACCCCCCACACACACACACATATATATATATATATAAAGTCAGTCAGTAATTGTTACTTAATTTGAACATAACTGCTATTATTTTCATCACATTATTCTTATTCTTATTCTTATTCTTATTCTTATTCTTATTCTTATTCTTATTCTTATTCTTATTCTTATTCTTATTCTTAAAGTTACTTATTTATGTGTAAAGGTACTATTTGTTTACAAGAATGAACAATCATCAAGTGGAATTCTTATTTTAATTAAAGTGTTATTTTCTTATCAAATCATATTCTGTATTTGAATCAACATCTTACATATTTTGCATGTTATGATTCCATTTTTGACTATCAGATGAGATTAAGTAAGAGTGACTATGCAGAATATACATAATAGAATATCAAATTATAAAAGGAAATAAAAGTTAACACTACCATTTTGGCTTTATTTTCCTTTTTTTTTTTTCCGGGTGGGACACTTAACCACACATAACCAGTAACTCTCTCCTGCCGGAAAATCGGCTAAGTATGGCATTTTGCGGACACGCAAATATTATTTTTTAAAGAAATATCATTATGAATATTATCCTAACTGACTTGTCTTTTTGATTCATCGTGAGGAAAGGTTTCAGTGAAATCTAAGCTGAATAAAGAAGAAAATTAACTGGATGGCAGCGGGAAAATATTTGGAATAGTTTTGTTTATTTTTTCAATTGTCGGTGGTTATGGAGCCTTCATTCCCCCTTTTTACGCACACTTCCTTAAAAGGAAAAAAAAATGACACTCAAAGTTTGAAAAGAACAGCTTCAGTCACGTCCAGAAATCGAAACGTCTCAAACAAGAACATACGAAAGTGGAATTGTGAAAACACTTGTGGTGAGTCACACGCATGAACATGAGTCTTTCATGTTAGCACAATAACATTACACAACTGCACACACACACACACATATACACACATACCTCACACACACACAGGCAGTGCAGAATAACTAAGTTGTACATTCTCCTTCCACTAAGTGAATACACATGTTGCTCTGGTCGCTGTTAATTAACCCAGTTATTACCGTTTTATTTTTGCCAGGTGTGTGTGCACGTGTGCATGTGTGTGTGTGTATATGTGTGTGTGTGTACATGGGCGGATTTCATGTGACATTTGCTCTCTTTCGCGTTTTATTTGAAAGTTGTACAACTTCAAACACGGCAGATGAGTCAAAGTTGAGCATGAAGTCATTGAGACAAGAGCGACTCTTGAGAAAAGCCAAAAAATCTCACAAATCGCCAAAAAAACACACGTTATGCGCTTCCGATCGCAGGTTATTCGTCTGATTCATAAGGAGAACAAACGTACATGTGAGGCCGGAGGCAGACAGGAACCCCTAAGTTGTTGTGTTTCGCTTAAAACCGACACAAGAGGTTCAAGAAAGGTCAAAAGGTCGCGCTAACCGTGTGTAATAGTAAATCGTCAAACGGTGAGTAAGAAGTCATACACGCCCTTTTTTTCTCCAATGGCACCCAAACATGATACATCATAGGTCTGCGGATACAACCGGCTAATATGCTATCACTCAATAAAAAACGGCTAGTGGCGTCGCGATAGGTTGTCACACATAAAACCTCCAGATTACGTGTGCGTACTCAATCTAACTGCCAATTTTGTGCGGACTGGATGTGTCATGCAACTTACAACTAATTACGCGAACGCCTTGCCTCGTTTTAAGCCGGCCCGCTTTTCAAGACGAGCGTTGCGTGCTATAAAATATGCAGTAATTATGACTAAACAGGGGAGCCTGAGGTCTGGAAGGGTAAAACACCTAAGCGGCATCGGTGACATCATAAAATCCAGAAGTGAAAGTGGGCAGCGAGTGGAGGTCTCCGTACTGCGAGGGGTTGATCGCAGAATATGCTGAATATGACTCGATAGTGACCACGGGGTAAAACCAATAATAAAGCAACAAAGTTAAGTGCCATGCAACATTATTGATGTAATTGTTTATACACCTTTTGCAGAGAGTACAAAGCGGGGGGTCCCTGTGTTTGTTGATGTTGCACAGCTGATGACAAAATGAGAAAAAAAAATTCGATTGTGACAGATCTCCGCGCGAGGAGACCCTCTGTCGTAAATGAAAATCGACACCTCTTTTTACGTGCTCCTCCACCGGAGTTTCAACAGCCCGCCGCGTGAAAGTAATTTCTCTACGTCGGGTTGCTTGCAACCGCTCGGTTTCAAAGCGGTTTCAAGCAGACTCTGCAACTCAAAAGGGAGCGAGCCTCGTTCCAGTATCAGGGTGGAGGTTTCACAATAAAAAAACTGGCGGTATAAAGCGACGATCGTGACAACAATAATGAAGTCGGAGGAGTTGATGGTCAAAAAGGATTCTCTTGCACTCACACACACCTGCGTTATAGCTCATAATGTGTGATAAATGATTGCGCAATCCTTGTGCAGTTATAGTCGCTGTTTGTTTTGGTATCTTTTCAGGAAGGGCTGTAGAGGAGTGGAACGCCAAGGAGCAGAGGGATGTGCCGGCACCGCGGCCGCAGCCCCCGCGGTTCCTCTTTGTGAAAAAAAAATTGGGGAAGCGAATGTGAGGCGAGTAGAGGCCACAGCGGGGAGGATACGGGTACACCGCGTTCTCATTTCCTCAATAAGTTGCGGCGGCGGGCCCTGCTGCAGCACCGCTGTGGCAACGGCAGGAGCTCGAGTCAGTCGTTTAGGGGAGGAAGGGGGATTTTTTTTTTAGGAGCGGATCCAAACGGATTTGTCATTCGGGTCCGGGTAAAGACTGTCCGAATGATGAGTCGCTATAAGTCACACGTTGCTCTCTGAGTCACCCTTGTGTAGAACAGTGCCGTATTTATCGACTGCTGTCTGTTTCTGCGGTTGCAAATTTGCTTTTGTAGAGTTGTTGTCGTCGGGTTTTACTATATTAAAAAAAAAAAAAAAAAAAATCCGCTTGCATTCGTCTTTTCCTTCAATTCACTCCACAAAGAAGGCGTGCTCCCGTGCTTGTACGCGCTCGCAACTAACTAAGGGTTTCGCGCAATTAGTTAAAAAGAAGACCTCGCCTAAACATCTCTCCCTCCCGCTTAGCACGGCATCCCGGCAGCATTCCTCGGCTAAACCCGGACGAATAACGTGTGTTGACCTGCGAGAAAGACGTCTCGTACGCACGGGGGGGGGGGGAGGGAGAATCGCATTAATCACAGAAGCTTGTAAATGACTGAACTTATTTACACACCACAGCTGAAATGAGAGGTTGTGGTTTTGGTTTAGACTGAAGCCTTTCTTGGTCTATTCAGTTTCCCAGCAGGTAATTTAAATATGTTACTGTGTTTATCTTTGGTACCACGAAGGGAAACGATGCTGCCGATTATAGAAATCATCAGATGTGTTTATTTTGTGTTTATTGCAAACAGACAGCCTGGGGGGGACGAAACTCCGAGAAATCCGCGCGCGGTCCCCGTCTCTGTGCCCGTTCACGTGGATAAATCCCGTTGTTGCGGTGTGTATCGCTTGTCATATCTGCTTTAAGGGAAGGGTTTGTTTTTTTTCTCGCTAAAACAGACACTTGATAGATAAGCGGAAAGGAAACCGTAATCGATTGCATGATCGGTGTCGCGATTTCGGGTAAAAGTGTGTAGGCGATCGCTTATGGCACATTCTAAATTCTCGTCGTCGCTGACGATCACGCGGACACACACACACACACACACACACACGCACCAGGCACCCCGAGTTTTCGTCGCTTCCTGGAAATAAGGCGTAGGGGGCGGGGGCAGAAAAGGATGCCACGGCCGTGATGCCGCGGCGTGAAATTCCTCATTAGTGGGTCGCGTGTAAGAGGCCCAACGGTGGAACGCAGTCGCTTTCATCTCGACCCGAGCGTGTCACCGTTCGCAGCAGCCGCGAGACGCCATCAAAGAGAGGAAACCCGCCGTATATTCATGTATTCATTTGAAGATGAAGACCGTCACGCCCAGCGATGTGTGTTTTGATAAGCAACAATGACGACGTACCCACTGCCCCATTTTTCTCCTTCAAGCTTCTGTTCATACTTAAAGAGTGATGCAAGTTTTCAAGTCCCTTGTGATGTGGTTCTGGGATGTCAATCCCTTTATATTAAACAAAAAAAACAATATATGACAGTGATATTCAAAGAGTCCTCAGAGTTATTGATGTGCTAACAACAATGTCGCTCAATTCTGTTAAACTTCAATTTCAATCTGCATCACGGTTATTTATAATCATGTAACATCAGAAGACAAAGCCTACCCTTACCAGAAATGTTTTTGCACACACACACACACACACACACACACATGCTCTTATATGCAGATAGGCTCCAGCTTTTACAAAACTTTTTTTTTTTCTTTCAAGGTGGCATAGCAGAGTAAATGAGTACACTTGCGGTAGGTGGGGATTTTTTTTTTATTAGCATCCAGGAAAAAAACAAAACACACACAAAAACAAAAGTAGACTTGTCAATAATTTGTGCTTATATATAAACCTCCAGGCTGTGGACAAATACGCAAACTGCACGTGCGTGTGTGTGTGTGTGTGTGTGTGTGTGTGTGTGTTTATGTGTGTGTGGCTGTACTAGCTGCAGAGTTAGGACTAGATACTTTTTTTTTTATACGTTTTTGACCAGTTGCACAACGACATTTTTGAGGAAGTGAAGGCTTTGGTCACTTTTCACATTTTAAAAAAGAAAAGCCTTCCAGGGATAGCGTGAAGTTTAAAACTTAGCGTAAAGCCTATCATGAGACCCACAGTTGGGAGGATGTTAACTCCAAAACTGGGGTAAAATGCTTATTTTTAATTATTTGGGAACGTATTATGTCATGCACATCCTCACGACAACAGCAAATTTCATTGTGTGTATTTGTGTGCCCACCCATGTGTTTGTAAGCATCAGTACCATTTATCATGTTTTTTTGGCAGTTTACCCCTGAACTATGCTTATTTGTTTTTAATCTGATAATGGAAAAATTAGTCACTGTCCTTCGGTGAAATAGGTGAGAGCAAATGATACACATCGGTATGACATTTCTGTTCCACGTATCAAACTTTACATCTTTGAAAACACAAATCGTGGCGTGTCATTTAATGTTACTCTGGTATTGTTTAACTCAAGCGTCGTAACAAACAATTCCAATATAAGAGCACAAGCAGGAATTAATGTATTACATAATAATACAAATGAAAACTATTATCATCATTATTCTATCAGTTGATAAGTGATGGTCAAACCGCAAATGTATATTCTCGTTATTGTCAGAGGTTTCGCTCGGCTTAATATCTGGAGAACATGTTCAGTTAAAAACGTTTGATATATTTGCGCGACAGGTCAGTTGACAATTTGAGCAAAATGTTTGCAGTTTGATATTAACGGGTTATATTCTGCATTACGGTGCACCATTATCTAGAAAATGTCATTTGCTGATGAATTCAAAAAGTTCTCACAGTTTACGGGACTAAAATGAAGATGCTAAAAAATACATATATATATATAACGTGTCGACAATGGGAAATCAATTTATCAATCCCATCATCCTCGGTTTCACAAATGTACAAGTTTCGCTGCATGTGTCTGATTTACTCTCCGCATGGCTGTTTTGCAGAATCATCAGATAAGATGGGGTTTTAATTAAAAAAAAAAAAGATTTCTTTGGGATTTCTTTCCCAGCGCTCTAAATCGGTTATAATGCTGGCTCACGCTGGGCCTGTTTGCCGGTAAAGTCGCGTCCAGGTGCGTCTTGGCTTTCTCGACGTCACCTATTTCCTCACTTGGAGATATCCGCGGTGCACGTGAAATTACGCTGGCGACGGTCCTTCGAAACACAAAGGAAAGATAAAAAACGATTTTTTTGCTCCCGCGCAGGCCGACAAGGTGGAAATGCGGGCACGTTTTGTTTGAATAATGTCCCAGTCTTCTGCCTCTCACATTCTTTAATCCCCCATGTGTTACTTCCTGCTACACGAGGAGAAATGTAAACAGACCTTCACTGTATAAACACCACAGCGAGTATTTGAATACGGCAAAATCCAATGACTCATGAAAGTATTGTGGATAAAATTTGTGATATCTAAGAAAACTTATTTGCAATGACATAAGTGCATCCCCACCCCCTTCTTACCCCCGCCCCAGAATTTTAGCCCCTTTCCCTCGAGGACATTTCTTGAGTACTTTGCAAAATTAAGCCTCAATTCAGTCAAATTGAAAACCTTCTTTCATCCTTGTGTTTAAACGCTTCTATATTAACAAGATAGGATCGGCCCTTCCCATCAACCGCGTCCGCTCCCAGACAATTTCAACGCTCATTAGTCCAGAATTAGTCCTGCTAAGATGAAAAAAAAACATGTAATTCCCTTTTTTTCACTTTAAAATGTCAGAATTAACTTGCAAACTGTTCACATACTGTAGCGTTGAAGGTCTTTTTTGACCGTAAATACGCCCGCGCGCTGCTAATATCACGATATAATGTGCCTCTTGTTGATGTCAGCTGCATCATGTCCGTCAAGATGTCTCTTTAAACGGGCTCCACAGGTTATTTTGGCATTTCCGTGCACGCTCTCAACCGTAAATCAGATCCGGTGTCCCTCAGGGTTCCTGTCGCGGCCCCATGAGTTTGCCACTTTGACACACCTCTCAACTTTTTCTCCCCGTGGCGTTGTAAGTAATGTATGCATGTGTGTATGAAATGACTTAACCCGATTTCTCATTTTTAAAAACTATTTGAATGAAACTAGGATTTTGGGAGCTCTTGACTGTCTCCGCTAGCTTTCAAATAAGACAAGAGCTTGTATAATTGCTTCAACGTATTCAATCCCGTCCAGCAAAATATACGGTGACTAAGTACTCACATAACCTCATGCTTGCCAGCTCATGGTATCATGACTCCCCCGGTGGAGAAATTTCAGCTTTCAAATCTCTTTTTACCAGTTTAAGACAATCTCCATGGAATCGTTCTACAAACGGTCCAGAATGCAGCCGAACATCTTTGAAGTGAAAATAAGAAACGGTGATCCTTCCCTCCGGTTTCATCCTCCCCTCGCCAGGCTGCCAGTTAGATTTCACATCCATTTTCAAAATAGCGGTACCTATTTTATTTTTTTCTAAAGCTCTGTCATCCTCCTCTACATTCCAGATCAGGCTCGCGGGTGCATCAGTGATCGATGATTATCGGTCGTCCCTCAAACTTATTTGAAAGCCGGAGGGGATGGGTGAAAACCCGACCCTCTGCCGATCCCCCCTCCGACTCATTGCGTTCTCTCTCCCGTCGCACCTCTTCTTGCGCAGAAATACCGAGTGTTCTTTCTGTTTTCTGCTGTTGCCAGCCTTGGGATGTTTAACATTTTTTTTTGTGTATTTAGTAAATTCCTTTTTTTAACTCAGATTTTTATGTGCAAGTGCTGGATAATCTAACTTTTAGGAGTTCAGTTTCAGGTCAAAGGTGACAGCATGTTTTCCGGGGATCAAATAAAATTGATCAAATTTAGTCTATTTCAGGTCAAATATTTTTCAAAGATATAATAATGCATGACTTTAAATCGGGGGTGGGCACTTATTTTGGCTGGCAGGCCACATTTCTTAATCAATTTTTCTGCACAGGCCAACTATATATCAAGTAAATTGAACAAAATGAAAATTGCAATTTAAATATTTTGGCATTTTATTTCAACTTTAAAATCATTCATTATCATTTAAATGTGCCGACATTATTTTGTTTCTGGTCATCCATACAAAATTAAACAAAGGGAAGAAATACAGAGTTTCTGAATTCAATGTCGATTGAAAATACTTATTAAAATATTTAAAAAAAATTGTTTGGCGGGCCGAATGTGCCTATAAAATGCCCGTGTCTGCTTTAAATCAATATCTCATACCACTTAAATTTCACATGAATAAGATCAACAATCCAGTGAAAATAATGAGAAACCCTAAAAGAAGTTAGAAAACGCAAATTCATTAAGAATGATGAAAGAAAAGTACTGTGGCACAGCCAGAAACCATCCCAAAATAAACATTTCTCTACCTCAGACTCATCTGTGGACAAAGGGGATTCTTAGAATTTGTCACATTTATGTTAGGAACTAGGACTCAAAAACCACAAAACCTAGCAGAAACCAGAAGATGGTAAGATAATAATAATAAATCATCAACTCTGGAAATTCCAGCTGGAATAATAATAGTTTATATTCTGTACTCTGACGGAAACCAATTGAGTTAAAAAAAAAAAAAAAAAACAGAAGAAACCCCACCCTGCAGTGTTTTGAAGTCACATCGTGTCAACGGCCGACTGACAGCGGTGAGTAATGGCCTGGAGTTATGCAAATGCACAAGTAGCTCAAAGCTGAGCTTCAGGCAGAGAGTCCTTGTTGAACTGGTCAGTTGAAAAACACAAAATATTGCATTCTGAATCGAGGAACCTGTATTTCATGGCCGCCAAATGAACCTGCGGCTGTCGACCGAAAAACTCCTGACCCGCTTCGACGGTTGAAATAGTATTCGGGATCAGACCGGGTTTCCCGAGACGCCTCTACGGCTTTCTGATTTCAGATAACATAAGATAAGATAAGCTTTATTTAGGGAGCGTGACGGTTATAATATCAAAAAATAAAAAAGTAAAATGAATATAAAAAGAGTGACAGAAGATAGCAAGACATCCACGAATAAATAGACAGCAGAGACAACAACAACAACAACAAAAGCGACAATATCCAACAACCAGAACAAAACGACAATATAAATAGAGTGACAATAGCGATGACAAGAATAAAATAAATAAACAAAAATAGGCAGGATGTGTGCGCGCTGGGACCACTGAGGATAAGGAAGACAGCAGAATTTGGGCATGCTAATGGGTGAGGTAGCGAGATTGTGGATTTGCCGAAAAGTTGAGAAAGACCGGCGTTCGCTATCCAGATTGGGCGATGGAAGTTAAAGCCTTTACCGTCAAACTTGGATGAGCACCAACTTTACCAATAATTCACATGAACTAAATCAAATGAGCTATTTTAATCATTTCCATCTACCCAGACGTATTTGCAAAGTCTGATCTATACGAATACCAGAAATACTCCTTGGAGAAAGTGTTCGTCAGCTTGCGATGGCACTAACCAATGCAAGGCATTTGGTTATTGATATCCTGAATGTACTTTCTGACTTCCCCCTTCTCAACACCTACTTTCCATTCCCATGAGAGCAAAGGGGAGAAAGAAACACAGCGGAGGGGAAATCGCAGGCAAAATCTAGAGGTTACTTCATTTCTTCAGAACCCGGCGTACTTTTGCTTGGATTCTCGGTTGTTTTTTTTTTTTTCTGCAGGTGTGAACCAGCCGAGGCTGTTGGAACCATTCATCCGCGCCGATGTTTAAAAAGCGACGCCGCTCCTCTGTCAGGTAGCGGTCGAGACAGGCGTAACTGAGCTAGGCGGTGTCACACTTTTATCGGCGTTGAATGTAGTGAAACCAGTAATATATGGAGGCCGGGGGAGAAAGCTTTTAGTCAGTCAACCACAGCCTACTCAATTCTGTCCGGCGATGAAACGGTTAAACTGCACTTTTGCTTTTTTTCTGTGCTTTCCAGCTGCCCGTTATTTTATTTTTTTCTCGTTACGAGCAGAGTCCAGTAACCAGAAATGAGGGTGTTAACATTCATATCAACCAGCCGGCGTTTAAAACCATTTTCGAACCCGTCTCCAGAACACGGACTAATTTTGTTCCCCCGAAGCTCTTTTTCTTTATCTGCACGTCCCCTCTTTGTTTATGTGCGCGCATTACTTTTTGCTCCGCCGAGCATACCGTTAGACCTCGGGCTGATATTTTTTTTTGCGGACGTTCTCGACACAAGCGACGTGTTTAGAATTCTTCCCCCCGGGGACGGTACCTGGGGCAACACTTGACCCTTGTTTATGCAGGAGAAACATGTACATGTGCGCCCAAACACACACACATACACACCCTCCTTGTCATGCAGCTGCCTTTGTCAAACGTTATTAGAGGCAGATTTATCAGGTGTGACATTTGACACGGGCCGCAGTCATTTTGAAACAATGGAATCGCACGGATCAGAAAGAAGGGGGAGGAACACGACCGTTTCACAAGCTCCGGTTGACCCGCCGGTCGAAAAAAGATGAACCCGGAGCGCCTCCGTCGGGCTTGCGAATGAACCGAAAAGTTAAAATAAGAGGGGTTCGTTGTTTCGAGGAAATATCTCCCCGTCGGAGTTTATCGGGGAAGCAAATCGGAGAGCAAATGACGAGAAAACCGAAAGAAAGCGTCACCTTGTCGAGGGATGACCAATAAAAAGCAACATGGGTTCTGATTGCAGTGAAAACACGCCAAATTAGTATTGTGTTTCCAAACCACATGGGGTTCAGTTTTGGAGGTTTCCTGTCTCTCATGTGGCCAGAGGATTTCTTTTTCAATATCCTCCACAGGGTTCCTCCCGTCTCCTTTCGAGCGGCGCTCCGAAATCAGTCGCCGCCGAGTTCCTATCGTTCGGTTCGTCACCAAACCGAGGAGCCGGAAGCCTTTATTATTGCGTGAGGTGAACGATCCGATGGAGCGCTGAGGCGGCCGTTAATAATTCTCACCTTTTCCAATTACTGTTCCAAAAAAAAAAAAACTGGATCACGATGGAGATGGAATCGGACCCCTCCTCCGGGCGAGCCGGAGAAGATGTCTCTGCCGCTGCCGCGCGTGGGTGGTTTCAAATCGTCCGCCTGAGTCCAAAACTGGATTTAATGTTTGGGTGGCCAGCTGGTGAGCGCGGAGGGACCCGTCTGAAAACGACCCCCTCGAGGCAACGTGAGAACAGCGGGGTTCGATGACTCGGCCTGGACCACGACGCAGGATTTCCCCCGAATACTCTGAAGGGAACGGATACATGTGTTTGTACTTGTGATTAAGAGTGTGACAAGGGGGATTTAAGGAATGGCCGTAAGAACCAGACTGTCTTCACTGACTCAAGCAGAATAAACATTGTTCAGATAGTAGCATCTTGAACGCATGAACCAGATCTCGACGTGTTTGTGGCTCAATAACACGAAATAAACATTATCAGGGCACTTCGAACGTGCTTAGACTGAGACTGAGGTCCTCATTGAGTGCTCATTCATAATACACTGAGGCATACCGGACTTACTAATCTCACATCCTGTGCCAAATACAGCAGGCAACGCACTTCCTGTTGTTTAGTATGTGTGCGAAGTGCGTGCACGTGTGTGTGTGTGTGTATGAGTGTGTGTGTCAGCTGGTGTACTTGTTTTCTGAGGAGCTCTCACTCTCTGCAGGGAGGACATGTTTGGGTTTAATATTCAGGTGAGAATTTGGTTAAGGGCTCATTTTAATCCAAGTCACTGGTTAGTTTGAGCAGAAGACATGAGGCTCAGTGTGTGTGTGTGTGTGTGTGTGTGTGTGCTTGCAGATTTGACATCTTGGGAGTGTGTTTGCATCCCTATTTTTGATATACATTATCCAGTACCTTACCTTACCTGGAACAGCTCGTCCTTAGAGGCGCATGGATGTTGCCAAGGTGATTTTCAGATACCAGATAAAAAAATATGACCCATTTTAGCCATAAAACAAAATGACTGTATTTAAAAAAAGATTAATAATAATAATAATAATAACAGCAACAATACAAATTAAGTTAAATAAAAAAAGAGGGATGATAAAATAGTTTCTTTTTTAAGAGCATTAATACTATTGATAAATCAAATAGAATTTGCTTTGTTACTTATATAGCCATACAATAAAATGGCTGTAAATTGTTTTTTTTAATATAAATAGATTAATAATGATAATAATAAATAAAAAATAAAGTGATAAAAAAAGAGAAAACATGCACGACTTTGAATAATTTGAGTGGGACAAGTGGCATTGTTAGAACCGCCCAGCTGTGCACGGCTAACAAAGAACAATGCCCCTTATCAGCTGATCCATCAACCAGCGGCGGAAAATGTCAGACGCCGCAAGCCACGCTCGAGTCTGATCAGACGTCCTGTCGCCCCGCAAATGATGTCAAATCCCTTTTAAGTCCCAATTAATTATCCAAATATAGATCCGTGATGCAAGAACCTGTCATCTACTCACCCTCTCACCTCTCTGTCCATCTGGATGTTTACACTGAACGTTTTTCAGGTGACCGCGTCCCCTCTGGGTTTCATTACCGAATTATAACAATTACAGTCAATGTGGAAATGAATTATAGCTGTCAAATTGGAAAAAAAAAGAAAAGAATAAATCATCATCCAACGGTCAGATCTGATGAGCAAAAGTACTGCCGCCGATTGCTGAAAATACTATACTGTTGTCTAGGAAACAGTCGAAGCCTATCAAAATGTCATGTGTGTGTATGTGTATATGTGTGTGTGTGTGTGTTAAGAGGGAGAGAGAAAGAGAGAGTGGATTTGTACATCTTGGAATAGCTCTGGTGACGCATATATTTGCTCGCAAAACACCATGCCAGCCAACCACCCTCCTTCACCTCCCCATTCTGTTACAACATCCATCCATCTGTCCTCCTCTCCTCCTCCTCCTCCTTCGTCCCCTTCCCCAGGGCTCTCCTGTGAGTTGTGAAACGTTCGTTCCTTCTTCCCTCACGGAAAAAATGAGGCCCTCTTTGGATCGCACGTGTTCTCCGAACTCACCGATCCAAAGGCATTTTTTTTTTTTTTTTTTTTTTTTTTTTTTCTGTAGTTGTTTTCCAACCACTTGAAAACCTCACAAACACAATTAATCTCAATCTGTCCTCCTGAAGCTGAAGGGATGTGATGGGAGATGAGCGGTGCTCGGGGTGGGGATGAGGAGGGGGACGCACATTTGTTTGTTTGCGAAATCCTTGTTGGCAAAACTCCTCTCGAGCCGTGCAGGGTTTATTTTTACAGGCAAGTAAAATCCCACGAGGGAACGATGACTTCATTTTCTCTCTTATCATCGGTTCTGCGCGAGGATGGGGGTGGACGGAAAACATCGCCAAAATCCCTTCTCCCCTGTCCCCTCCAGGCAACTACATCCCTAAATTCGCACAACAACCGTGCCCTCATTGCAAATAACCCTTTCCTATTTGATTACCGACCGACCGTCTGGCATTTTATTTTTTTTGACATCCAATTATTGCCAATTTTCCCCTCGAAGAAACAAAGATGTGTTCGCGCCGGGTGTTTCGGTGTTCTCACAGCTAATCTGACATAATTCGGGCACGACGTCGATATAAATGTCTTATATTTATGCAGGCGGCTTTGCTACGTTCTAGCGACTCTAAATACAAATTTCTATTTTTTTATTTTTTATGTTTTTTAGAAATAGACGGCACTCTGTGCGGTGAAAGTCCTCAAGGTCACGCATCATCCAATACAGTGGGAATCCATGTTAAAAAAAAATCCTTTTATTGTTATTTTCTTTACTGCAAAAAAACAAATAAAAATAATTCCAGATTATAAAACGAAGAGAACAAAACCCTCCTCCTTAAGGAGCTCAAAGGACTACAACTAATAAAATGGTGCTGTGGTTTGGCGTCTCTGTGTTTGCGCGTATGTGAGAGTTTGAGATGAGTTTGAAGTGTGTGTGCATGCATGTGTGTCTGTGTGTGTGTGTGTGTGTGTGTCTATGACTCAATCTGAGTCACTGCTGTCCCCCCAGTGAACGGCCAGAGCAATGAAAAACGCGTTTGTATGTGAATGTGTTTATGTAGCATGTGTGTGTGTGTGTGTGTGTGTGTGTGTGTGTGTGTGTGTGCCTTTGTTCGTCCCATGGACCGACTAAAACCGGAACACTCCCCTCTAGTGACTCAAGACTGCATCCCAAACTGAACGTTCGTCTCTGGGTCTTTTTTTTTCCCCCCTTTCTCTAAAAAAACACATCCAAGAGGGACTCGATCCTCTTCGCTTCCTGCTAAACTTTCCATTTCCGCTCACCTACGCCTTGCTCGTCTTAAAAAACGCGCAAACTGGGCTCGCGCTGGACCGACCTCGGGGGCGAAAGCTGTACCCGGTGTACCCGCCGTGATGATCTGGGAAGCAGATTTATGGAAATATTGAACCCGATGAGACACGCCGACAGCTCCCTTGACTCAGCCGAGGGAGGAGAGTCTGCGATATCTGCTCTCTATCAGCTCCTCTGACTCACAGTAAAGTTCAGGTGGACCCAAATCTGTTCACTCTCAACAGACGGCCTGATTAACTGCAGATCACGTGACCGAGGCCAGCTGGCTGACACCGTCCCCTTGCTGTTGTTAAGCCACCCGCTCACACATTTTTATTGTTTTTTATTTTCCAAGATGTCACATTCAAGTGAGAAGGGCGTCATAAAAAACTTTTTTTTTTTTTTATTTTTTTTTTTTATTGGTCGGTATCAACTTTTCGCTCATCACCTTTACACACTGCAGGCCTTATGCGAAAAAAAAAGCCAAAATAAAAGGCTGGAAACAACAGGAAGGTAATAACAAGGGACTAAAAAAAATTAGAAAATTAAGAAAAATCAGAAAATTCCAATATTGTGATAAAGTTCTTCATCTTCTGTATACAATTAAAAAAACAATTTTTTTTTTTTCATTATATTCTAATATTTTGAGATCGGATTTTTGAGTTTTCTTAAGATGTAAGCCATAATCAGCAATATTGAAATTATTAAAGGCTCGCAATATTTCAGTTGATTTGAATAATCCAGAATGTATGACAATTTTTGGTTTTATAATTGCATTACAGAAGATAAAGAACTTTATCCCAATATTCTCATTTTCTGAGACAGTCCTGCAGGTCAAAGGTCAACATCTAGCGCGGTGTGATCAACGTCAAGACGCGATAGGTTTTAGATTTAGCTGCCGGTGGCAAATCCAGGTGTCCAAACGTCTGTTGGAGCCCTGTTTTTTTAACGTTTTTTCCGAGGTTACAGTGATGAAATTCGCACGACGAAGTTAGAAATACCGTCTGATTTAACAATATCGCCGTTTTCTAATCTCCCTCGCAGCAAACAAACCAAAAAAAATGTGCCAAATTCCTCAAAACACAGAGTCCAGTTTGCCCGGGCTCCACTGCTGTGTGCAGACAGATGTTCTCTCTGAGATTCCAGAAGCTTTGCAAAGTCTCAGAAGCAGAGAAGAGACGGGGGAAGACGCACAGAGGGAAATCTGACCGCGGTCAACCGCAAACACTATGACGAAATATGTTTTTTTTTGTTTCTTTCCCAATGGCGACGAGCGATCGCGCACTCGTTCGACACCAAAAACTCAGTTACGATAGTTTATCGAAGAAACCGCGTCGTCAACCCAACGGTTGGGTCTTTCTGCGGCGGTGATCCGGATCACCTGGCGCTGACGTGACCCGGAGTTCAACCGGGGATCCGGGCGAGCTGCGGTGCGCGAGTGAGCTGTTTTATTGGCAGCTGAACAAATACCACAAGGTGGGTGAAGGAAGGAGCGCGGCCCCATCAACAAGGTTTTGACGGAGAGGACCCACGGAGGTTAAAAGCTCCACGTGGAGACGTTCAAAGACGGTGTGTCTGGAACTTAAAAAAGAGCCTGTTTGAAACTGCTCCAGTGACTCAGTGCTCCTCCTCCCGGCTTTACGGGAAGTGGAACGTGTTTTCGTTCTCCAGGGTTTTTTTTTTTTTTTTTTTTTTTTTTTTCCTTTTTCTGTCTTTTTTTTTTTTTTCTTCGTAATTCCGTACCTCCCTCACATGTCGTGAGGTAGGAGAGGGTCAGACGTGTTTGTCCGTCTGTGCATCTGTAACCTTGTGTGTGCGTCTCAACTCCTGCGAGCCGGATAGACAAAATTATCCGATTGTTGTTTAGAAGGACGGGAGAAAACAACATGACCTCCGCGGGGGAGCCGAGACCGGAAAACAAGTTTAACTGACAGCTGACAGAGTTAAGAGTTAGTGGGACACGTCACTAAAAACACTTTTCAAAGAAGTCGGAGTTATGAGATCAGAACTAGCTGTATTTCCTAATATTTATAAACTAAACCGCAGTTTTCATACTTCCGTATTTTATTGTTTGACACAAAGAGTTGTGTTAATGTATGCACGAGCACATACACTTACACAAACACACATATATGTATTTCTATATATTTTCATTGAAAGAATATAAAGACAAGAAAGAATACGTATAGTAAGATAATATTTAAGTTAACACTTAATAATACTTAATAATTAAACCTCTACGGGGATATTTAGACAATATGTGTGTTTGTATGTATGTATTTATGCATGTGTGTTATATATGAGAAGATATAAGAAAGAATAAATATATAGACAATATGTATGTATGTATGAATATGTATTCATGTGTGTGTATTTTTGCTTGTGTATATGTATTCATGTATCATATTTTTTCCTTGTATTAGACAGAATACAAGTGTAGGCAATATATATGTATGTATGTATGTATGCATGTATATATGTGTTTGCATAGTTATATTTTCTACTACATGGACAAGAAAGAATACATATGATATTACTTATTAATCCTCATTGGGGGTATGTTGACAATATGACAATACGTACATATATGTGTATGTGTGAGTATAGTTATTGTTTTTTTTTCTTCCATATGACAAGAAAGAATACAATATATATGTATGTATATGTGTGCGTGTGTATATATACACACACATATATATATATATATATATATATTCATGTGTGTGTATAGTTTAGTATTAATTTAGTACAGTATTTTTTACCTTGTACATAGATTAGAAAGAATACATATGTAGAATATATGTATGTATGCATATATTTCTATATATAGACAACAAAGGATACATATGTAGCCAATATGTATGTATCCTTGTGTTTCTGAATATATTGTAGTTATAGTATATTACCATAAGTATAGACAAGAGAGGATGCATATGTAGATAATAGTTTGTATGTATGGATGTATGCATGCATGTATAAGTATGTATACATACTTGAAGAATTCTTTTCTTATATATAGACAAGTAAGAATACACATGTATCTATGTATGTGTGTGTGAAGTTGCAGTACTTTTTTACTTATACTATATATAGACCAAAAAGAATACATATGTGGGCAGATAGTAGGTACATATGTGTGTGTGTGTGTGTACAGTTATTATATTCCTTTACTTGTAGCCAAAAGCTCATTTTCAGACAATTTCTTGCTAATAACTGACAAAGAATTTCAATCTATAAATTTTGATTAATACCTGTCAAAGCCAGAAATCTCACTTGTTTATGAGGTGCCATATTTTGATTTATGTGACGGCTTGGAGTTGGTGAATCACGGTGTAAACACTGGTTGCCCGGCAACAAGACGACAACAATCTCCAAGTTGTCAAAGCTTAAAACCGTTTCCCGTGTGTTGAAATAAAAGTAGACGTATTTTCTTTTCAGTGTGGTCAATAATTTATCATCTGTATACTTCGGTTACGACCGACGGCTGCATGCTGCTCGGAGCTCTGAGGCAAAATCATAAATCATGGCGTTAATAGCGCAATTAACTTTCACTTGACCTGTTTCCTCTAGCCTTTTCGCCATTGTGCGAATATGCATCGATTCTTTGAAAAGCGGACTTTGCCTCGCGTCAATGATTTTTAAAGCTTTCCCGTTTGAATACATAAGCCTGCATGTGAACACTTAATAAAGGTGTTTTTAATGCGCCATTTTCTCATGCGTTACACCGCCAGCGAGAGCTTGG
Organism: Fistularia commersonii; assembly: GCF_037954325.1. Lineage (NCBI taxonomy): Eukaryota > Metazoa > Chordata > Actinopteri > Syngnathiformes > Fistulariidae > Fistularia > Fistularia commersonii. Next base: position 5,154,065 of record NC_141318.1, read on the forward strand.
GTACTGATGGATGAGAATAAAAAAAAAAAAAAAATTAAGTTGGAATATCAATGTGACATGAGGAATCAATAACCGATCATTATCCAATGGATTTGTCACTGACGTGATGTGATCAGTGCACGACAAACAACACAACTCATTCGAGGACCCTTTGGTGAGGCGAAGTGTTGACGTAAAGATATAAAGTTGGATTGTTACAAGTAAAATATTCTTAATTCTGACTGTCAATTATTATTCCAGGACGGATGTACAAGATAAGTAGAAAAGACAGAACAAACTGCCCGTGAAAAACTTCTTCTCTGTAGATCACATGGTGTTTTCTGCAGAAGGTAGTTTCCACTTTGTTTATTCACCTTTTCAAACACACAAAAATAATACGAGTTTCTCCCTGTCACCTTAGGTTTTGTGCCTGGAGAGTGCGGTTCTGTCACCCCGTGGCTGTTGTCAGTCAAAACCATCACCTCCGGCCCAGACTCGCTTCCTTGGAAACTCTTGGCCTATTTCTGTTTGTCTTCTCGACTAGGGTTTTTCCAGCCAGAGGTGGCTATTTTGGTCAGATAAAAACAATGTTGTGTTGGGAGCGGGGGTTGAGCAGCGAGGCATGGATGAGATCATCTCTCCGGCTCTCGGGCTGCAAAAAAAAAAAAAAAAAAACAGCAGGCAGCAAGACAAGACATGAACTGCGGAGAACGGAGGCAGAAAAATGACGGCTTGGGGAATTATTGACACCTCGTCCCGGCTTCCGGCTGGCCCGGGGCGAGCGTTCGGGAGAGAACCTGTCCCGTTGTGTGGAAACACGGATCGCCAGATCTGGAAACATATTTTCACAGTGAAGTAGTGTGTATCGCATAAAAGAAACAATAAAAAAAAAATGATGCAGCTGAAGGGGGAAAAAAAAAAGTATATTTATTAGCTGCTGACAGAAGAACCACATCTGAATTGTTGTGTGATTAGGTTGGTCTTATGATAGCGGCTATGGGAAATAAATCAACGTCTCCTTATCCAGAAGCCGATCTTTTTTCCCCAATTCGGATATAAATCATGACAAATAGCAGGTTTGTCTCCTGTGCAATGAGAGCTGTTTACGTCACTTTTGCACTAAATGCCTTCACGAGTCAGTTTAATAGAAGGGTTTCAAGGTCAGCCAATAATCTACTTTCAAATATAGATTTTGGTAAATAGAAAATTGCCATCTTTTTTATTTTTTGCTATCTCTTAATTGCCTCTTTTATTCATACTCAAATTTCTTGATATTGTCATTTATTGACAAAAGAATTTCCCCTTTGGGGATCAATAAAGTATATTTTATCTTATCTTAAGATAGGCACGCTGTACCAATTACAGCTAGAAGAGATTTTTTTTTTTTCAGTGTAAAATAATGAGTCACGATTTGCATGGAATCGCAGTTAAAGGCACAACTCCGGCAAAGGGTCTCGGGGAAAGGGCACAACACGGCAGTTTATTTTATTTTATTTTTCTCGCATTGTCATGATCGTCCGCCTGCGTTACTCTCTTGCTGTTTGCGTCTGTGTTTTGACAATGGCAGTGACTTGTGCACCAATTATTGTCTGATCGCCACGAACAAGCGAGGACTGTGTGTGGGTGTACGCTGCCATGTACACTCATGCCCATCTGTCTGTGTGTGTGCGAGGGCTCGTGTGTGTGTGTGTGTGTGTGTGTGTGAGAGAGGGAGGGAGAGTTTATTGTCATGCGGGTGTCTGCGGCTGCAGCCAGGTGTGGTGGGAATGGGACAAGTGTTTGGCTTTTGCTGCCAGGTACAACACCTGCATGAACTCCAGACAACATCTGAACACAGGGCCCAGTGTGTGTGTGTGTATGTGTGTGTGAATCTGTGTGTGTCACGGTATGTTTGCGTGCACGGGACCGTGTGCAGATGTTTCCCACTTAATGACTGTTTTAATATACACTGCATTTCAGGAATTTCGTACTCTTTAATCCAAAGCGTTCATTTAACCGCCAAAGCTGCAACATTTGACCTCAATTTAATGATTGAACTTATAAAAAAAAATGAAAAAAATTAAAAAACTTATTTAACATTAAAGCGTCGTTTTTATTGCAGTTTTTGTTATTTTGTAACTGCGTTAAAGGTCATATTTTCAGTGACAGGAGGAGCGATCGGATGATTTCTGATTTTTTTTTCAATACCAAGTTTGAGGTGTTTAGTCGTCCGTTAGATTCAACCTGCGCCGGATTGTTGTAACATCAGCCTATTCTCTTTTTTCCAGCTTAAATGAAAACCAAATGTTAAACTGTCCAGTGTCCAGCTGAGTTGCTTTTTTTTTTTTTTTTTTTCAATGTTCCAGGAAATCCAAATTGCACCAGATGTCCGACCCCCCCTTTAATAATGTGATAATAATAATTTGTTTGATGTGGTGGTAGGTTGAGTTTGTTTACGCAGAGTAAGTGTAAGGGGAGCTCATTCTAAAACGAAGCTCAGGCCAAATTCCCTCACACACCACCAAATCCGGTCCTCTGCCTGGACCACCGTCAAATGAGGCCCGAGGGGGTTCATGCAACGTGTCCCGACTGCATCGGCACTTAAACTGAAGATTCAGTTCAAAAACGAAAGAAAAAAAAAAAGACATCGGGTGTTCATAATTAACATAACAAGCGTCAGCGTTGTCATTTTATTTCTTCGTTTTGACTAAACACATGGAAAAGCGCCCGTCTACGTGTGTGTGTGTGCCTGCATGCATCTGGAGCTTCTTAAAGAGTGTGGGCGAGGGAGTTATGCAGTAAAATGAGGTCATCGCCGCTGTTGATTTATGTGACACACGCGATTACTTACCCTCCTGTGACTTCACCCATGTCTCTGCTGACAGCATGAATAATACATGTCCGCACCAAAACATGACATCGTCCACTTTCTCCTACCTAATCTGCTGTTTTATGAAGTTTACTTCATCGTTACTGACCCACGTCAACGTGAGGCGTTGGCCCACTTTTAATCCCCGCTCCCCTCCCCATGCGCCGGCGACGATTACCTGACATCCTCCATCCAATTCAACAAGTTCAGCTTTTTCAAACTTTTGGATATTGCCCAACGGGAAGTGGGATGGATCAGACATAAGTGCGTAAGTTGATATTGTGCCACGCCTGAATTTTAGAAATGATTGACACGTCGGGATAATTCTGCCGGGCATACATTGTGTAACTCTTTTCTTTAACTGACGAACTGACTCAACTAAAGAAAAAAAAAAAAAAAACTCAATAGGTTTTCTGCCGGTCGAGTCATTAGGCAAGTATCGAAAAATTTTGTGAAACCAAAGTATGTGATGATGTGCCAGCGGTGCTTCAACTGATGGGAGATTAATAGTCATAGATGGGTCGGTGAATCGCGTCCCAGCTGCGTTTTTGACAGCCAGACGAACGCGGCGCCCCGCGAGAGGCTCCCAGCCGACCCGCGGGACGGCGACTTCCAGAGCAAGGTCACCGTGGTCGGGGATGAGCAAGGAGAAGGGGAGGGGGCGGAGGACGCTTGCCTCTGTCAGCATCCATCAGGGATGCCGGGAGTGACATGGAATTAGGCAAGACAGAAAGAATAATGGGAGGAGGAGGAGGAGGAGGAGAGGCCAGGGCAGGGAGTCAGCTCTTAACTAGTCAGCCCTCCAGAACCCTCGTTTTTGTCGTCCCCCCCCCCCCCCCCCCGCTCCCGCCGCCATCATCATCCCCACCGCCACCGCCGGCATCTGCTCTGGGATGCAGATGTCCAACCGTGCAGCTGTTCCATTTTTTTTAATTTTTTTCCATCGCCGTTCCTGAGTAGAATTACAAAAAAAAAAAAAAAAAAAAAAAAACAACCGCCAAGCCACTGCTCTGCAGGTTCCCCACAAATCTCGCACTTGCACAACTGTCTCAAACTAAAAATAATCCCTATTTTCTACTTCCCCATCTGTATTTCCCCTAAGATATGAAATGGTGTGTAAAGTCCACACTGCAATGTGATGGATAAAGCATCCATATCCTTCACTGTGGTCCTATCTAGCAAATATCTGGCGTTCAAAACCCGATATGATTAATAGTGTCCGAATAAAATGTGCTTCTTCTATTCAAAGTGTGTTATTTGTGCTCTAAAAGATGTTTCCTCTCAGTGTGTTATTTACATTAATAGGATTTTATTGCTTTGCTTTATTGCTATAACGTGCAGTTACACTTGATGTGAAAGGCCGAGGTAATTTAAGCGATATTTTGGGGTAGATTCGTCTATAAAACCATCATGTTGTCGCCGCTGATTTCCATCCGTTCACCTTTTCATAGCCTCATAAGTGTAATTCTTGTTTATGAATCAACTGAAGTTGTGAGACAAATATAAAAAGCATAACAATAATTCAATCATTCAGTATCTAAAAGAATTTTAAAAAAACTATGATGCCGGAGGGAAATTGTATAATCTGAACAGAAGGGACTAAAAAATATAAAATAAAATTAGATATAAGATATAAAATAAGATGTTGTTATCTGCTTTTTTTGTTCAGACCCACTGCTAACAGTAAAATTAGATAAAATTAGATTAAATAAAATTATCGAAAGATCCTATCTTTAGATGAAGATAGGATTGAAGTGGTGTCAGGGTTAAGATAAATAAGTTACTGGAGTAAAATACAAAGGTGGTGGGGGGACAGGGTGTTTGGTCACCTGTCAATCAAAGGGCCAGACTTCGAATCCTTCATGAAATTCACCCGTTGTAGGTATTTGAACCAAAAGAGGGAACAGTGGCGAAGAAATATCTAAGCCGACCCAAGTGTTCGAACCGGGAACTCTCTCGGTGAGCGGCATTGTTTCCATTGAGGATGAAATGTGAAGCAGGCGGGATGAGATGAAAATAATCAACCTTTTGGATTTTCAGTCCACTACTGAGGATGAAAATAAAACAGAACCCTCACGGATACAATGTGAAAAAGGGCTTTTGATTTCACTTTTAGCGGTACGTTAAGAATTGCACCTGAGGATATGTATGAAACCTCACTCACGGCTCCAAAAAAAAAAAAAAAAACGTCCTCGCTGTAACGGCTGAGTTAAAAGATGGGCACAGCGGGAAGAGGAGTGTGACTTGCTTTTTCCGCCGCATATCGACGTCTCCCTTCCTGTTTTTTTGTCATCTGGTTGCAACATATATTCACAACCCAGATAAACCGATATTACGAGGTAAAACCAGTGCATCCGGTCAGAACTGATTTCTCCCGGCGGATCCGCCCGTAATGACACAAAGTCCATTCTTTGGAAAAGTAAACCGGTGATGAAAAATATCTAGTGATATTAAGGGTGCAGTGAAGATAAAAAATTAAAAAAAAAACCCAGTTGAGGTCAGAAGGCCGCGGTGGTTTTATGGAAAAAAAAAATTCCTGGATGTGTTAAAAAATGTGATGGAGGGCTGAGACGATGAGTTCACGTATGAGGTCAGATGGTCAGTACTTCTGCAGAAACGGCTCTAAAAGCATCAAATCCGATTTCCGTTCTTAACTGCCGCTGCGGTTAACTACTCACTTCCATGTGACCTTCGGGATTCGAGGCATTCCCCTACGTTTGCCTCCCTCCGTGAGTTAATCCGCTGGATTCGAAGGTGCTGATAATGTAAGGAAGTGAAACATTAGCAATCATTTCATTATTTCTAATTTCACATTTCACTCCCATTTGCTTAATGGATTTTGCTAATTCAGAAAAGCAAAATGATTCAGACGCCGGAGTCGTGGGAAAATTAAGGATCGGCCCGGAACTTTAGCGTCGTCCTACGTTCCTCCTGTCTGCGTGCCGAAATGCCGTTGAGCAACATTAGTCAGAGTGTATCCTTGTGATGTGTCCTTATAATGTTGTTTTGTATGAGTTAGAATGAATCAAATATAATTCCAGATCCTTTTTTTTTTTTTTGCCCCGAATTGCCCAACTTTTATTCCTGCAAGTCCACCCTCAGATAGCAAGCTAAATAAAATTAAAAAAAAAAAAAAAAAACCTGCGGAGAAACTATCATCCCACCAGCGGTGGATTGTGTTTACTGCTGCTAAGAGATTTACTGCTTTCAGCGGTTTTGGATGGGCTCGTTCCCTCGGAGAGAAGCGTGACAGCGAGACGGGAGTGTCATGGCGCTCAGTCCGGTGGATAGATTTAAAAGGGAGAATGGAAAAATTGTATAAAAAAAAAAAAAAAGTCTCTTTGGAGCACGTTTTGTTCTCCTGCGCGATCGTACGATGCACATGTTTGATACTTGAGCAGCTTAAAGTCAATTTCCAACCCGTGTCTGACCTTTAGCTGCCGTCTGGATGCGCGGAACGTGACCGCGGACGCGACGAATACGACTGCCACGTTTCAAAAATCCAAAAAAGGACAGATTTATTATGAATAAAAATCCTTTTAGCCCACCTTTTCTGACATTTTTAGCGGCCGGTCCGGGTTCCAGGGTTGAGGCGACGACTGTTATTTTCCCAGCGGCGTGAAAACTGGAATTGTCAACTTTTTTCACGCCATGTCATTACCAGCTTAGAATTGGCAAAACAATCCGAAAGAACACAATATTATAACTGAGAGCGGCGCGTTCTAGCGTGATCCCTCCCATCTGGAAAGTCTGCGCCACCTCAGCGGTAATAACATCCTCAGGTCCACTGGGATAATAACCTGTAGTCACCGGTGGAAACATCGTCTGCCCAGTTTTCAGTCTCCCCTTGGAGAAAAACATGTTTTGGTGCGAGTGACCACCGCCGAGGGGCCGCTGCCCGGATAACAAACAGGCCCGGCTCGTCTGGAACCGGCGGACGAATTTACACGCGTTAAAAAAAAAAAAACTCGCCGTTTGTTCGGGATCCAAACATTAATCTGGAGAATTTAAGTGGAAACCCCTCTGACGAACCGATTTCAGGGTGCCGATATCAAACGTTGTGTGTGACACCTCCTCTTTCCCCCCCTCCTCACTTCCCCCGCAAGCTCATCCACGCCAAAAAAATTAGATCCAGGATCCAGGACGCTGTTTAATTAGATTTAAAAAATGAGTCCTTTGGAAGCGCATCTGAGGAGATTTTTTTTTTTTTTTTTTCGCTGTTAAATATAACTTGGCACAGAATTATATAACAGTTGAGTTGACGCCAGCGGAGCTCGGGGGACGGATTCACCCAGCCACTCAGACAAAAGGGAAATGGAAAATGACAATTGAATTACATTTTTTTTTTTCTTAATAAAAGTCAATAAAAAGACAGTAATATTTATGCGTCTGGAGTATTGACTCTGCTGTCTGTCTTGATGCTTCTTTTTGTTCAGACCCACTGCTAACAAATAGTTGATTCATTCTTGGTAGGACCGACGATAACGTTTAGATAAACTTCATAAGAACAGTAAAAAAAAAAAAAAAAAAAGGTACTGGATGTGTGTTTTACAAAAGAAGCAGTCGATAGCAAACAAGACTGATAGCGCGCACACACACACACTCACTGACACGCACACACACACGGCCAGAGAGAACCAGACAGACAGGTCCTTGAGCACAGAAAGTATTTCTTTATGAGGCAGGGTGTGTGAGACAAGGTGTGCCTGGAACACGCACCCCAGACACACGTGCACGTGGACGTGCACACACATCGGGCAAAAAAAATACAAGGACAATAAACAGCGACTGGACTCGTTTGTTTACTTAATGGACACGGTGAGTTTGATAAAACTATTGCACAATGTGTGTATATCTGGGTGTGTGTGTATGTGTGTGTGTGTATTTACGTGATCTCCATATTGATCCCATTTTTTTTTAGGCCCCTCTTGCCACCATCCTGCGGCGGTTTTATCTGATTATTGACAACGATCCAAATATCTCTTCCTTGGATGTTTTAGCAAGTTGCCCAACCGGTCCGTAGACTTATTTTCATCCATACGCGCAAACATACCATGTAAAAACAAAAATGAAACCGTTCATCTCATCAGAGCTACCTCTTTTTGTAACAATTTTGTAAAGATTGTTCAATTACCTCCTCTCAGTTTCTAACAAATAGTCCCCCATCACCTTGATACTCATACAAATATCATCACGTATTATCACTGAATGATTGGAATGAATGAATTTGTGACCTGCATGCAATGTTTGTCTCTAAATTAAGCTCTTTTAAGTTTTTTTCATATCGTGCAGTTAAAATTCACACTTCGGCACACGCGCCAAATGGCTTCTTATCGCCAATAATATTTTGGTTTAAGTTTTAAGGCCTAAAATGGCAAGAACATGGTCATTTAAATGAGCATTCAACATATTGTCACCCTCTTGAAATAATTTGTTCATACATTTTTTTCTCCTTGTTCAACATATGCAATTTACATACTGCAATTTCCTTCGGGATTAATAAAGTTGTTCTTATTCTTATTCTTATTCTTATTATATCACTACGTTTTTTTGCGTTTTCTGAAAACACCTGAAAAAAATGACTTATTTTTACAAAAGTGACAATATGGAAGGTGAAAGAAGCGGAACATTGGAACAAGGGAATAATGATCTATTTAGAGTTTCAATTATCCCCGTTGCATCCGTGTTCTCTGCCACGTTTATGGAAACTTTTGGCCCTTACCTTTAGGTGAGGTAACATGGCGGTCTGGTTCTCAAGAACCGGCGCATCCGTGCTTGGCCGCCCATACCGTGCACTTTTTTGCAAAACCAGCTCAGTCACGGAAGTGCCAAGAGCAGACGTGACGGGCTGGACTTGACTGGTGGAATGACCGGGCGGCTCGATTCGGATTTGTGGCATGGTTTACTCAGTAGACACCAGGCGCTGGAAGGAGAGGACACAAATAAGGATGTATGATAGACAAAAATTTGTACAGGTGCAAAAAAAAAAAAAAAAAAAAAAAAAAAAAATCCCGGCTTCTATCGTTTTTGGTACGTGGCCAACAGGAAACCGAAAATTAAAATTCTTCCGTTGTATTAAAAAAAATATGGTGGTGATTCGCCTGAATTCATTCACTTCCTGTTTTGATGAGCAAAAGTGTCAGTTGACTGTCCAGAAGCAAAGTAAACTACATTACCTAATTTTTGTTTGCTTGGTTTCCATGGTCCATGAATGCATCCCTATAGTATTTCTTAATACAATTTATGTGTTATTGCATTTTCTTACCCACCCTGCTTTTTGCCTGTCAGGCCTTTTGAGTTCCCGGATATTTTTTTTTTTTGTACAATGACATGACAAACTACTGGACAAAAACTATAAAGAGCCCCGAGGGTGCAGTAGAGGACTTATTACTCATTTCAGTGTTTCTTGTGATCAGCGGCTACAGACTGGTAGATTAACTAAACACTGTAAAGTGATGAAGCCTGACTCCTGAGCCGTCTCAACTTGTGTCACCATAACTCAGGAGGAGAGAGCTTTCCCAGCATATGTTCGGGCCTGCCAGAACACAGGAATCTGCCATACTTTGTGGTTGTTGTTTTTTTTTTTTCCTCTCTTGACACTAAACACACTTGTCTGTTGATAGTTCCCACATATTTTCCTGATTCTGTATCTCTTTGTTTTAAGAGCCTCTTCCCAAAACGGAAAGTACACGATGTCGTCCAAATGTCCGAAAAGACATCTGCACGCTCTTAACAAGGTGACCGTGTGGTAAATACGGTGAAGGCCACGGGTCCGGTATTAGTCCAACACCTGGTGCCTCCATTAAGGTTTCAGAGGAAACATGCCCTCTTCTCTGAAATCCTCCAACCAAATCACATTTCACACTTGCATCACAAATACAGAAGCCACATTTCCCCAGAAGTCAGCCCAAGGACTGGAAGGGGCCGGCCTTTGCTCAGACCGCCAGCAGGAAATTGAGACACCCAAAATGCCACTGGGGTGCAGAGATTCTGGTTGACCGTTTGATTTTCTGCTGATAAGCCGCAAATTTAGCCTTTGAAGGGGGATCAACCAAATCAGAGGGAACTACATATCGGCTAATAATGACTTAGCGACACGGGCGGAAAAGTATCCTTTTCTTGGCAGCATTCAATGATCACATGGAGGGCAATCGAAACCCTTTTTTGTTTCATAAACACCTTAAACTTTTACTGCTCAGTCCGTCTTGTGCTTTAATTGCAAAAGATTTCGACAAAAAGCTTACATCTTTGTTGGGGGTAATTGTATTGTGTTACGACGCGCGCCTACAAATCCCCGGCACGGCGACTGACCCCTCAACAGAGAATACACCCGCGTCAGCAAGATGGCATCTTTGACCGGAGTGAGGAACCAGAGCGCTTAAGCCTGCGGCAACCCTCCATATTGTTCCACCCCGCCGCACAACAAACCCATGGCCTCCGATGCAAAAAAAAAAAAAAAAAAAAAGCCAGGAGCAGCGCTGAGCTGCAGAGGGGACGGGGCAGGTCAGGGGGGGGCCGACGTCCAACAAGTCTGTCGGCCTTGCAAACGTTTGCAATCGGATCTGGAATAATGGCGAGCAAGAAGAAGGCGTTCGATAGCATGAAGACCGAGGTGAGTTAGTGCCGTGTTTATAAACTCAGATAGGCCTCGGCTGCCTGTGTCTTACCGCGTGTGTTTGTCGAAGGGACAGGACGGTCAGGGAGAGAATAAAAAGTCACAGCGGGAACAAGAGGAGAAGCTGATCCTCACAGCCTGGCAGAGCATGGTAAGATAAAGTACAGTAGTTTAATCGCTTGATTACCAATCAGATAAGGACGTCCCGACCCCGATCTCCAAAAATCACTACGGGTTGATCAGATGGCAACTGTGTAGCGTCGGGTAGTCAAAGCGAAATTAGTCATATCAGACCAGTTACACTCAAAAAAGAACTTTGGTTGGTGCAATCAGGTATTGTCAGTCAAACGTAGTATATTAATGGGGGGCGTCGGAGGCCGAGGGCCGGGTGAACAAATCTGCTCAACTGGGATCACTCGTGATAGATGAGCTTCTGCTTTTATTATGAATTTCACAAGCTCCGCTTGTATCGCTGACGTCGGTCGGTCCACTCGGTGTCTTCCCAAAGAGGGTCGTCACCGATATCATTGGCTGCTGTTGGGAGTTTCACAACATTGGATTTCTTTCACTCTCACAGAGCTGATGGGAGTTGTTAAAAGCCCAGTAAACACTTCACCGATGCTCACGGAGTCTGTTTTTTGTAAAAAGTAACAGTTGTATATTTTGATTACGGTATAATACCCCGTTGCTTCTTGCAGTCATCGACTTTGCAGCAGCAGGGCTTTTGCGACTCCAGATCTCCAGGCCCTTCTCAGTCCTTCCTGTCCAAGCAGAGGCAGACGTCACACACCAGGAGGGGGTTCTGGCCCAGGTAGGAGCCTCCACCCTCAGGGGAGCTCAGGAGAGCGGGACTTTGAAGATGGTGTGAATTTTTCCTTTTCCATTGGACTGTCATTGCTAACTGGCTGCTAGCAACCCCTTGTGGTCATAATCGGTACTGCAGTGATAAATCTGGATCAACAGATCACCAATGAAGTGTCTGATCAGTGTGCTTTACTATATTGTGCATAAATGTATGTTGTGAAACAACTGAAATAAATACGGATTTTCCTTCCTGTTAAAAAAATCAAATTTGGGTTAGTAGCACAAACAGGGATGATCCGTTTCACGCTGTCCACAAAAAGCTATTTCATTGACTCATCGGCTGGAATCTTTATTAATTTAAATTCAGAACACGCCAGACATTAAGCTAGAAATCAAGACTATTTACAGGGATATTTCAGGGAATCGAGATAAATAAAGAAAACAAAGAGGGGTCTCTTCACTTACAGAGCTAACTTTGGTTACATGCCGACACAACAGAGCTCCAGATAGAGAAAAAATTGAAGATAACTATTCTCGAACATAGTCCCCTAATTGCTTAGTTTTATCTCAGTAGAGCAGAGAGGTAGTTCAGTGATGTGTTTAGCTTAGTTTAGTACATAAGTAGGGGAAAAAAAGCACCTTTCAACAACGTCAGTGTCTTTTTTTTTTTTTTTTTTTTGCCACGACAGCGATCACGTTTGTCTCATGCAACTCTTTGATTTTAGTGCATCTGCATGTAAATGGTTTCACGCACTCAGGATAACTGGGAATTTCCAGCATGATGAGAGAATCCCTTCGAAGTCGTCCCCCCCCCCCCCCCCCCCCCCCCCCCGTCTCTCCTCGATGCCGAACTTTCCTCCTGGATGTTCAGACCAGGTGTCCCTTGGACACCAGCGGGGGAAGAGGAAGGAGCTGTCGCAAAGTTTCTGTAAGAAATTCTCACAGCCTTGCAGATTTCAAGGATTCAGAGATAAAGTGGAAGCCCATCTTGATATCTAAAACTAATTTCATTGTGAACAACATGCTTTACGGTGTCCACTATCGCACACTGTTCGTCGCCGGGTCTAATTCCCGGTGAGCTCCGATCCCATGCTGACGCTACGGAAGCGCTGAGGCTCATCGAAAGATGGAACGGCGAGGAGGGACATTTTGTTCCCGGCAAAGGGGGGTTTGGGTTTGGCGAGCGCGGTTCGGTTCTGGTTGATGACGGGCTGGGAGCTGCAGTGCTCCAGACTGGAGTGGGCAGCGGGGTGGAACAGGAAGGCCGAGTGTTGGTGGGAAGTTATGGGGATGGCCGAGAGAGGTCGAGTTTCTTTGGACAGCTGGGAAGGGGGAGGAATCAGTGACACGGCGGACTGCATCTGCCCCATTCTGCTCAGGGATTTCTCTCCTTCCTCGCTCGTCTGGCCGTCTTCGTCGCCCAGCCCTTCGCTCCCTGACTCCTGGTTGCCTTGGTTGAACTGGATCTCCAGCAGGGGTGTTCTGGCGCTCTTCTCCTCCCTGAAGCTGCACACCGTGCTCTGGGTTTCCTGCCCCAAACCCGAAGGGAGGGACCCTCCTTTACCCACCTTGCTGCTGTCGTTGTCGTCGTCGTCGTCGCTGGCGCACTGGTCAATGCTGGGGGAGTGGTACAGCCTCTGGAGCTGAGCTGAGGTTCGGCGGAGAGCGCCACCCATGAGGCCCGTCGGGGATGGGGCTACGTTGAGGAGGCGGTTGAAAAGAGCCATGTTGGGATGTCGGCTGCTGGACTCCTCCAGATTCTCCGCAATTTCCTCCAGGGGCTGGAAGTGCATCTCTTCCTTTGGGATCCTGTCAAACACCAGAAGCATAATTTCTAGTACAAGAGGACATTTTTTCCGAGCACTGTACGGTAGTTGGTTACCATTTTTCCCCAGGAAATTTGCGTGAAAGCTGCTTTATAACGTGTATGAAAAAGCAAATCATAAATACGGCTTACCAACACAGATATATGAAAGTATTAAAACCTACTTCTAAATGCTGAACACATATTTGTAAGAGATAAAACTAATCACATTGTGCAGTTTGCATTACAGTTTCTCTGAATAAGAATTTGGCAGATTGCATTTGGGCGGGGTGTCGAAATGAGAATTCTTCATCCGTAGACTCACGCCATGTCAAAGGTTGATCCCTGGAAGGAGGGTTTGCGGAGGACAAAGAGCGTGGCGGCCGTGTACGGGGGTCTTGGGTTGGAGTCGTTCCAGTAGCGGTCTCTTTCCATCATGGGCAGATCTCCGTACATCTCGTCCACTGCCATCATGGACACCTGCATTCATTTATACACAGGACAAAGTGTTACCGTCCCTTGTGCCAAAATCCTGGGCAAAAACAAGTCTAGAAGCCCACTCTAGGCTATAAGAAAGCTATCTAGGAAGCTAACAGCCTGATATGCTTCAGGCTGCTGTGCAATTGTAGTTGGGGGGAATGCAGAAAAAAAAATACTAATTGCTATTTCTCAATTTAAAAAAAAACAAAAACATCAGTCAATCTAACTAGCTAGCTAGCTAGACAGACTGGCTAGCTAGCGAGACAGCTAGCTAGTCTGTCTCTTACCCATTAACTTTCTGCATTCTGTTTACATGTGCATCTAATTTTAAAATGTGCCTTTAATTACTTTTGACATATATTCGAGAGTTTTAAAGTAGCTCTTTTAAACTCTTCTCTTTGCTAAGTACCGTACTGCTGAATTTACTTGGGGGGGATACAAAAAATGTTACCATTAAAAACGGATTTGTTTTGAAACCATTTCTCTCAATCAATATAGAGCTCGCTAGCTAGCTGGTTTGCTAGTTGACAGATAATGGGCTAGTTAGATAGCTAGTTACATAGCTAGCTAGCTAGCTAGACAGACAGATAGTAAAAGTGACAAAGAGAAATGAGAAAGACCTGGAAATTTCGGTCTATCAGCCAGTTTGTCTCAAAGTCATCATCATCTTCCCCGAAAGGATTGATCAGCTGCTCCGCAACCTTGGGGACAAAAAGCGAAGCGGTAAATTGGGGAAGTGCGAGTCACTCTCGTACCACGAGGACATGCGACAGGCTGACCTTGAGCCAGCCTGCATAAAAGAAGAACTGTAGCAAGGTGAAGATGGGCACATAAAGGTCCAGGTCATGACCCGGGTAGCCTTGCCGGGGGTCCAGGAACTGGCGGCCGATCAGACACACCAGGAAGAAGCTGTATACGGCCAGCGTCACCACCTGCAGGGCAAGTCAAGATAATATGAAGTATTTAGGAAACCATTTATGTTCATCCACTTGTACTTTTTCCTTAAAAAAGGAAAAAAAAACTGATACAAATACACGGCCATGCATTCATAACATTTTAAATGTCTTGAGTCACACATGAGGACACAAACAAGACCTAAATAACCTTTTTTTTTTTTTATGATTGACACCAACCCAGGTGCGCATTTCTGAGATCAACAATAAACAACAAATGCCATAAAACATACAGTTAGTGAGTTTCAGAACATGTGGTGCCAGTTTAAAAAAGGCAGTCACGTTGTAAACACAGAAACCACAGTAATGGAGAGTTCATAAGGATTCTGTTTGTTTGATTTCGTACCAATTCAGCATCCTGGCACATTGTTTTGTCTCTCGTCACAAAGCAGCCCGTTAGGCTCACTCACTTTTGCAGTCGACGTTAATTTCAGAACCTCTCTGAAATGAAACGTTTTTATTATTCCCGAAAAATCGGCTTGCCCACCTGTGTGTAGACCAGGGGGACGCTGATCATGTCGTAGTGAAACAGCATGCTACATTTCCCCCTGAACGCATTCAGCTCCTGTTAATGCACAAAACAACAACAACAACAACAACACACAAATCTGTTTATACACATACAGTGTCCTAAAAAAATAGGGGCCTCAAGACACAGAAAGGGGGTGTCTTTTAATGGTATTCAGACTCATCATTTAGCTCATGCATTTTTTTAAAATGAGATAAAACAATTAGAAATAGTGCATCTTAGCCCTGATTAGTTATCAGGACATTATCACTGAGTAAATTACAGTATTCAATCAATGTCAGGAAAGGCTGTTATATATAATAATAATAATAATGATGATGATAATAATAATTAATGATTACCATTATTAATACCAGCATTATTATTTTATATTAGTTACATTTTTATTTATAATGAGACATTATTTTGAATTTATAATTAAAATAGGATCAATATTTTATTTAATACATTTTTGCATACTTTATACTATTTTGGCAAGAACAGAAGGATATAAGCAATATATATACATAAAAACACACATATATATACGCACGCACGCACAAACGCACACACGCACATACACACATCTGTATAAATATAAGCAGTCTGCCATATGTTGTCACCTGTCAACATTTGCTTGCCATTCTATTTAAATTCAAAGTACAATTTTTGCACATGTGTGTTTGTGCACGTGTGTGTGTGCGTGCCAACCTCAAGCAGCAGTTTCAGCGTGTGGTCGTCTTTGATCCTGCCCTCACAGCGGGCCACGGCCGCCAGGTTGGTGAACCACACGCAGGGAATCCAGTACTTGTTGTAAGGGGAGTGGAGGCCCTCGAACTTCTTGCGCTCCTCTCTGGTCATGAACCCTGACAAAACCGATTGATACATATCGATCTCAGATTATGTGTTGCGGGCCAAACGGGCCGTTGAAGACAACTGGGCTGAACTGCGGGTCTGACTTTCCATTCTGTTCACACTCGATTACGGAGCGTCAGCATTCACAGAGCGGGAGCTGATTCGCCATGTTCAAGGAGGGGGTGGGGGGGGGGGGATACCGCGGCGCTATCAGCATCACAAGCATGAGCGGCGCGAGCAAAAATAATGTAATTTGAACTCCGCAAGTTGCAAAACATTTAATTTTGACAAACTAGACAAAAAAAGGGGGAAGGCAAATAATCGCTCTGGTGTGACCTTGTCACAGATGTGTGATCGCGTTTTCTTTTTTTTTTCCCCAGCAGTCAGTTTCATGATGTGCCCGTACTTGTGACTTTCCAGCACCCACTGGCAGTGAAGAGAATGTACAGCAGTGGAAACAACAAACTCATGATGTGAGAGTGTGACTCGGGATTGCGAGAGTGTCAACAAGGTTTCCAGTCAATCTCTGAGAGCAGTGTGTTAAAAGTCCTCAGCACCTAATTGAAAAAAAAGCTAAACTCCTTCCATGAAATTCAAGCTATCATAAATGCATGTATTTCCTGCTTGGGTTACTGTCAAAGTCTTTCCACACGCAAAAACCGTAGACTGACTACCGGTAACCCTTGGCCACAATGCAAGTACTTTCAGAATTGATTTCGTTTTTAGGGTTCAGTTTCAGGAAAAAACACTGAGGACACGTTTAAGGTGTTTTTGTTTTGTCTGCCGCGTGACAGTCTGCGGTGAAAAAAAAATCCTCTGATGGATGCTTTTCAACTTATTTAGTTTTTAATGAAGGAGTGGGGGGTCAGTCAGTCTTAAGTCAGACAGCTTTCTCATTCTGGTTTCCTGTTAAGTTTGGATTACTTAAGTTATGATCCTATATGTGTGCCTTCTTCGTTGAAATAGGTTAGCCTATTTCCTCACGAAAAAAAAATTATATGACTAATATATTCTGTTTGTGTTGTTGTCATTGTAGGGAGGGTCAATGTGGCTTGGATGTGGAGACACTAATATGAACACATGTACGTCATTGCGATAACGAGTTGACTGCCAGGTTAACAGCATGGTGCGGAAGAAGGGGTTTGCGTGACTTTTAGTGTAATGAGCATTTAACGTTCTGTCTAGGGGAGTGAAACGCCCCCCGGGTTTTTAACACTCACCTGCCTCGACCACGTGATCCATGGTGGGGAAGCGCTTGAAGACAGCCGTGCTGACGGATCGCAGTATGAGAAGAGCCGAGAGACTGGCGTAACGCATCATGGTGCGTCTCAGCAGGCGGCCTCGCTCGTCGCTGCCTTGGAGGCCTCCTGACAAGATGCACATGAGCCTGTCAGGGAGCGGGATGCTGGTGTACTGGCTCCACCAGCGGTTCACCACCAGGGTCACATAGAAGCCTGCTCACAGTAATAGAGAGGGGACACGGCTTCTTACTCAGCAGACACTTAGTGGGTGGGCGGGGGGTGGGGGGATTTAACCGGAGGTCTGAGGAGCAGTTTGGCTTCCACTGACACCTCAGGTCTCCGGCAAATACAAGAATAGCTAGTGTTATATAATCTCTGCAAGATTCCTAGCAATGCATCAGAGAGCTGATATTGTCAGCTGGGACCGGATTATTCATTCACAGCTGTGGGTGAGCAAACAGGGGCGCCGGCCGGTGAAGGGGCGATTACGACAAAGACTAGTCCTGTCAAATACTTGTCATACTTTCAACAGAAATACGTCAAAGGGATGGGTACGTGATCAACAATTGATCGGGTTCAGATTAAGGAAAGGCAGAGGCCCCTAAGCCGAAACTCCAGAAAAAAAATGACATATTAAGGTCAGCTCTGTGATGCTGTCAGATAACCATTAAGTCGCTGAAATTACAATAAAATAAAAAAATTGAAATCTGTCAATCAAATGTTATATATAGTGATGATGACCTGTGGAAAAGGTGTCTGACCATCTCCATCTAAGGTACTCGTTTGTGAGTTATAGCAGGTGCTATGATAAAGTGTTCTAAATATTGTTGGTGTGAAAATGTGCAATGAAAATAAAACTGTTTTTTTTACATTCTGTTGACATGGAATTTTCTTGACATTTTTCTGTTTTTTTTTTTTAAGTACAATCTTGCATGCTCTGAATAACATAACGTAAAATAGAGGCTCAGATGAGACATTTTAATTTGCTTTTTAAAGTCTGAGCTTTGAAATGCTACGAAAATGGCACTTCCATTGGTTTTAAATAAACAGAGTCATTAAGTCCTTACCAAGCACAAAGGACATGGGGATGAGACTGGCATAGTGATTGCAATAAATTGCCAGCTTTTCAAAATATCTCTTCTGGTCGTCAAACAGGAACAATCTAGAAGAATGAGCGAGGGGGTGGATGTATAAGTAAGAGCAAAAGTGGGGAAACATCCAAGGGTCAGTCTCTCAGGGTGGGGGGGCCTCTAACCTGTCTCACCTGTAAGTGATGCTGATAGCAGTGTACATGGCAAAAAAAGCCAGGAATTCCTTGTAGAGCACCTTGTAGATGCTTCCCTTCCAGGCCAGGAGCAGCTTGGAGAAGCCACAGAAGCGAGCGTTGGCGACCCTGGCCGTGTAGGTGACGGTCATTGGTGACGGCCAGCGTTTCAGAGCCGCAGAAACCAAAATAAAAAAAATCCGGACACCTGCAACCGGAAGTGAGAGGTTAGTCATTTGCAGTGACTCTACCAGCGATCCAAAGAGGTGATTCTGGTTATTTCAAACTTGGGGGAAAAAAATGGGAAACATCCTCTTACCTGTTGCAGTACTTTTTTGTGTGTGCGTTTTCTTCGTCTCTTGGTGCATGCGTAAATGGCTCAGTGCGTAATTGGCACGGCCGCAGAAGAGCCTTTATGCCGCTCTCTCTTCTCACCAGCGTTTTTTTTTTTTTTTTTGCCTCGTAGAAGAACGCAAAACAACTGATATTCCCCTCTCTCCCCTCCTACGGCGTCGGCTCCGTTAACTCGCGGCTGCATGGCAGTAATCCTCCGTGGAGCCTCCCTCGGTGCGGCCAGTGGTCAGCGCGCCCCCGGGGTAAATCCCCCAAAACGGGGAGGAGGAGGAGCTCGTTAGCGCGGCCCCCGACCGGGAGAGCGCGGCTCGGTGATGGACCGCAAGCGACAGGCCGCGGCGCCGGGATCACACGGCAGCGCACACAGCACCGTACAGTCCAGCTCAGTCCGGTTGGGACATTACGAAACTCGCGGCAAGTGGACCGTGACGTGACAAACTTCCCGCTTTAAGTAATGAGAAACCGATCCACAATGGCGACGCATGGAACGGGAGCGGTTTGACCCCGGGTGATAAAACACACGTGGATAGAAAAACAAACTGTTATTAATGATTCTCTTCGTGGGAGAAGAAACGAATCTCCCGTGGGAATGAAGGGGGGCGGTTATAATCCCGCTTGTTCCACACTGGGACATTTAAAGGTGGTAATAGAGCCTGTGGCGCTCATTAAGCCCACGACGCTTCCAGGCAAATAGTTAGCTATTCCCGTTTTGGTGTTTTCTTCCCGCGCATGCGCTGTTCGTAGAAATAAGCAGGTATGCGCACGGTCGCTGCTGAACGGAGAGGTCAAAGGTCAACAGAGGCTTCATGCTTTGCCTGCTGGTCAGTTCTTTGTGTGTGTGTACTTTTGTCTTAATTAAGACGAACAAGCACATCAACAGACTGTGAAACTCTCAGTAGAGGCAACTTTATTGTTTTGCAACATAATTTAAAGAAAGTCTATAGAAAACTGATCTGGTTTTTGTACCCAAAAGCATTCAGTGACAGAAAAGGATTTTGTATTCCAAGATGATTCCACCTACCATCTACGTCCTTCTGTGCACTGAAGAAAAAGAAAGTTTGTAAGCATTCACCTACATGATCACATGAAATATTGAACATTGATTCAATGTACATCTTCATTTCGGCATTAATCTTAAAAATCCGGCAATGAGACGTCAAATATTTCTTGAGATGAACAAATATTTTCTTTTTAAGTGGGTACTTTCATTTTTCCTTTTTCAGCGTTGGGATATAACAGAGGGCGAAGTGAGCCAATCAGAGCCTAGTATTCAAACGGATGCTTGTCATTCATCTGTCCAACATTTCTTAAATGAAGACATTCAATATATTTGTAGTTAAAAAAGCACAAGATAAGGTAACTAATGTATTTAATAGTGTTTTCTTAGTTGTCAGCAAACAAGAGGCTGGACACAATGTTATGGAGAGAGGAGCATCTGACAAGTTCTGCATGGAAACATGGCGCTCCTCATGCTTTTGTCTTTGAATCTCATTTAACAAACGCCTCCAAGCACACAACGCAAAACTCGATGAAGCCACAAACACCTTAAAAAAATAAAATAAAAAAAAAAACGCTTCCAATATGGCTGATTGCTCCAGCATCAGATAACTGCATTTACACTTTGATTATATAATGTTGTGATGATGTGACAGAACAGAAATGACCCACTTGAGATTGCTTGGTTTGCTTCATGGCAAGAACATTAGTTGTCTTGGAAAATAAAAAAAAAATACTAAAGACTGTGTATTACTTTTTCTTTTAAGGTGTTTTATTGCCCTGCTGTCGCACCTCAGTAGGTAGCGATGTGTATGTTGGTCCCAGACCTGTCAGAGACCAGTATGTTTTGAAATTTGAGTCGTGAGTTAAGACTGGAAAACAAACACGGCCATCGAACCACACGTAACAAACGAGGCAAACACATCAACCATTTCAATCTGTCACTAAAAACATTCTGAGGATGGACAACGTGTACTGTGGAGACTTTTTTTTGTGGTTTGTATGTTTTCTTTTTCTGGGAAAAGTTAAATGGTTCACAACATTACAACTGCTACGCGCAGGGTATCAAGGGAACAGAAGGGGGAAGGAAAAAAGAAGCATGAATCTACTCTGCCTTTTTGCTCCCAAAATGTACAGGTGTTCTCATCAGCCCCTGCCCCTTCATAAAAGCGCAATCTCGTAGCCATGAATGCGCCACGGTTGAGTAGGCTGTCTTGAGGCTGTTACTGCAGGGATGGGGGGGGTTACAGGCTGGTTGGGGGAGATGGGGAGGGGAGAGGGGGGTTGTGGGCAGGGGAGGGAAATCACTTGTTTGGTGGTTTGTAGGGTTCCAGAAGTTGCTTCGAGAATGTGTTGACCTTGTCAGCCCCTCGAACTTCATGGGGCAGCAGGGGTAGCTTGACTATGTGGAAATCTTCATAAAGGTCCTCCATCTGCCGAGAGTGCACACACACACATGTGGTGAATTTTCGGGGGAAAAGGTCAGATGTGGAGCTAATATTACTGGCACAAAAGGTCATGGGGGATTCCCCTCTGAAATAAATTTAGAAGGCACTTAAGAACAGGCTAGAAATCACCAACACAAATTTATATGGATAAAAACACCAGCAAGGTATTGCCAAAAAGAAATTAGAAGTAAGGTGCAATTTAGGGACAATGACATGTAATAATTTCTCTTCTTCTAAAAAGAGAAACATTTTAAAAATGCCAAATGAGCTCAAGAATCTATTCTTGAAGTAAAACTGAAATTCAAGTATTTTTTGTTACGTTACGGACACACTCTGTGTATTGGTGTCTATCTGACATGCTTTCATGAACAAAAGAGAATATTGTTATGTACACTAATATAAAAAAAAAAAATGCTTCCGAATATTGTGTTTAGCGATGCAATTGTAGTGAAGTACTGCGTGCATACCTGGTCTAGATACTTGGACTGAATTTTATGGCGAGCTTCACACATTTTACACGGCCTCTCGGCATCGGGGAAAACAAGCTGGTTGACGATGATGTTGTGCGTGTCGATGCGGCACTTGGCCAGCTCCTGGATCAGCCGCTCCGTCTCATACAAAGACAGAAACTCGGCGATGCAGACACAGATGAAGGTGGTCTGTTCCTGAGAGAGAGTCGGAGAGGATCAGTGGTTTGTGAAGAGCCACAGGACACACACAGGGAGGTTATGAACAACAAGAGTGGTGGTGTTTTAAACGAAGCTCTTCAGTGAGCGTCTGGGCGTGAGCCGGCCTTAACACATACGGACACTGACAGCCAAGCTACATTTTCAACAGTCTAAGTCTCTCTGGTGTAAGTTTTGAATGGATTATTTTGTTGTGAAATTCAACAGGATGGAAAAAATAAACAGATTTGTGCTCAACCAATCATCTTTTCTGTCCTCTGTCTCAACCAGTGGCTTCTACTAATATCGATGTAATTTGTTATGATGATGTCTGTGATAAACATAAAATATATGAATATTTTCGTCATCGCATTAATCAAAACATAAAATTTTTCGATTTTTTTTTTGGATGGAAACGTACACTTGAGTTCTGGGGAATTGTTATTAAATTGTGTCAACATCTTGAATTCTCCATTGCCTAGTCATTTCTCAGATCTGTTTTGACACTGAGCCACCGCCTTGGTCACCTCGGTTTTTCTGGGGTGGGCGCCTACTCTTGGTTTTCAGACGTCTTGAGAATAAAGGCATGGAAACATATGAACGTGGACTCGTGTACATCGCACTCTGGGATGCTTCTTTTTTCAGTTTCTAGAGTAGACGGGACGGAAAGTTAATTTGCTAAAAAAATGGTTGGTTTCAGTTGAAACAGGATATGAGAACACTTAAGCGGGGGAGAGGCCAGAGGCAGTATTGCTTCAATCAGGGTTCACTCGGCGTGCAGTTTCTGAAGTATTACATTTAAATACATCAAAAGATATTGTTTTATATCTTAGACTGCAGCAACTGGCAGTAGGAGTGTGAAGGCGTAGGTACATATAAGGGCTCTATTGGTCACTGGGGAACACTGGGATCCAAGGCAGAAAAGAGAACAGTGTTTATGATCCTTCAGCAGCACTCAGTCTAGATGAACTACCACTGCCTCCTTGGATTTTTATCATCTCTGTCTAATGTCTTCTTTATATGAAATATTTTTCACGATTTGTAGAAGGCTAAGGATGTTTTCCTAAGATTGAATTTGATGTTCTGCTTCCATCACAGTCCCTTATTATAGTTTCTAGGGGAATACAAAAATATGGTTAGGGATAAGCAAGCGTGAACAGCTTTGCTAGTTGCCAGGACGACAAGCTTAGACTCTTATTTCAGACAACCGTATGATTGTCTGCTTGAAAACAGCACCTATGACCACATTGGAAGTCTGTCATTTTAACTGAGTTCATCACCCGCCTCCTATGGCCTAGATATTTGGGACTTACAGGGTCTTTGAACTGCTCACTGACGGAGCGGATGACAGGCAGGGTCTCCTCGAGCTTAGACGCCAGCTGGTCTGCGTTCATGTCGCCCAGGCCGAGCATGTTACACATCTAGATAGAACAAGACCCGTGGACATCAAAATCACATGAAGCAACGTCTTCAGGCAGTCGACGGCCGATGCTGTTTGCCCGTCCTAACCTGAGAGATGAAGGGGCTGATCTGATTCTTGATTTGCATCAGACGGCCGAGGCCACGTTCCACAATGGTGGGAAAGTTGAGAAGACGGAGCGTGTGACCGGTGGGAGCAGTGTCGAAGACCACCACCGAGAAGTTCATTCCTTTCACTAACCTGATGGATTGCGGGAAAAAACATAATCGTGTTTGAATGATGAGATGAAAGCGGCAGTCACAACAAACACTCCACCAGAAATGTGAGTCAGGACAGCTGTTAAGAACTAGTTGGTTTTTATTGTTCTTTCTTCTCAAGCACAGAACCAGTGCCCATTTTGATGACTAATGACCTGGGATAAGTACTTTTCATCACGGCAGGGAAAAATGGAGCTAAAACCCTTGTTCAGTTCTATTCATGAAAAAGGTAAGTATGATGTATTTTGCTCTTCAACTAAAACCCCCATGACCTGTTCTGATACTTTTACGAAGTTCAAAGGAGTAGATTTTAAAAAAAAAGTGGGGTTTTCTTCCATGGCCACGTTGGTCACTTAACATCAATCCAAAACAGCAGATTTTTTTCTTTTAAATTTCTGAAAGGAAAACTAGATGCGGTAATACCACAAGCAAGTTGACACCTCAGATTACAGCAGTAAGTTTGTCTGTGGATATCGATGATTTGTTCTCCAAACTGCAGGCAGTCAATTTAAATTTCAAACTTTTTTCTTTTTTTGCATCTAACTTGGAGCCTCTGGAAATGTGGGTCAGTCAACAAAAATGTCCTGTAACTCCAATACATTAACACAGTTTTTTTTTGTTGTAGACAAAGAATGGTGACTTTCATTTCAATTGTTGTGGTGTCCACAGAAAACAGATTTTGCTGTCACTTTTCTTTTGAACCTTACTGCAACCATAAAATCTGTCAGCTAAATCGCCTTACCTCATGACTTCTGCGTAGCTCATGGCCTCGTCTATGCCAGGGAATGCGCTCATGGCCTCCTGCATCATCTTCTTGCCCATGCTGAGCATGTTGTCCTCCTCAAAGAACTCGTCGGGCAGCTCCGCCACACCCAGGCTGGGGTCAATCTCCTACTCCCAAACACAAACGCATCGCATTGTGGCATCATGCTATGATTAATTCCAAAGGCCTCTGGCCACTCATTTTCTAATACAGTCCTTGTACTTGCAGATTTTCTGTGGAGATCTCAAATCATCATAAGACTGATCTTTTTTTGAATTCTCCTCCAGGCGGAAATTGTTTTTTTCTTCATATTCATAATGCTGAGTTGAGAATGATGTAATTGCTGAACACTGTTTTCACGTTCTGTGTTAAAAGGGTTAAATTTCTCTTCGCTCACTCCAAGTCTTATTTTAGGAGCAAAATAATTTTGGAGATCAGTCACAGTCTAATGTTGGTCGGACGCTCTCAGTTCTTTGTCCCCAGAGAGAGACGGAAAAAAAACAAACAAAAAAAAAAAAAAAACCTTATAACAAAGACTAATTCATTGTGTATTCAACAGTACAATTTATGAAAGTAGAAAAACATGTATATAGTTACATACAAAGAAGATACTTATGAGAGAAAAGGGTTAGGCAGCATTATATTGAAATAATTTTCTCCTTTTTTGTAAATACCACATCATGACCTTAGTTCTGTATCTATCTATCAGCTGTAATGCATTTGTGGGTAGATCTAGAGGGGGACACTTATCTGTCACTCAACATCTGAACATCTAAATGCTGAACTCTTCTGCTTCTTTTTTCTGCATGGGTTAAAGCTCTCCTTTCAGTAAATATATCTTACCATGGCAAAGAGGTTGACGTAGCCCTTCACCTTCGTAGGCACCTTTGAAAACTTCTGGTCGAATGCATCAGAGATGTTGTGAGCAGGATCAGTGGAGATGATGAGGACACTCTCCCGGACAGCTGCCAACTGGACAGCCAAACTACAACTACACG
Organism: Fistularia commersonii; assembly: GCF_037954325.1. NCBI lineage: Eukaryota > Metazoa > Chordata > Actinopteri > Syngnathiformes > Fistulariidae > Fistularia > Fistularia commersonii. Next base: position 5,179,317 of record NC_141318.1, read on the forward strand.
CAAAAGAGAAAAGCTTGCTCAAAAAATATATATACAGTATACACAAATAAATGGGGAAAAACAGGATGCAACCTCCACTGTGAAATTTGAGGAAACAGAGTCTATGCTATGTAACCTGTGTCGCAGGGCAAGTTTGTTGAAGGTATGTATAACATTTTATATGGAAAATGTCGATAAAGGTATTCGAGAGAGCAAGACTAACAGATTGAAAGGTGGGCAAGTAGTTACAAGTACACCGAATATGCTACATGTATCAAGCTGCAACCATCTGTCAGTTGCTTCTTGTGAGTTTTAATTACACTTACGCCAACTCCATCAAGAAAATTCTCGAAACATTCCGTCTCTGGCGTGAATTACCTAAAGTCACTGTCAGACAGAATCACATCTGACGGCCAGGGCTAGCCAAAGAGTCTTACGTTAATATGGTGCTAACGTCCTAATGTAGGCTAAGCCGGTTATTTAATTGTCTGGAAATCAAAGTGCAAGATGCCAGCAGAGACTGATGTAAAAGTTAACAAATAATAGAAAGAATCTCTAGGATAAATACGATTTTAGTGGTGTTGCTTCACCCAACTACTTGAGAAAGGTGTTAAATATTTAGGAAGCTCTCGGCTAACACGGGCTAGCTAATGACAGTGCTCGACAGCGGTCGGTCAACTAGCCGGCTTAAGATAAGTGAATGTAAAGTGACGCTGTCTTGAAGCTAGTATATTTTAACAATATTCGGATGAGTGTCACATGATCCGTATGTTGAAAACTAATAATTCGGATTGTAGCTCACGTCAACTTCTGCTGACAGCTGTCGGACTTATCAGATCACGTTAGCTGCAGTAAGCTAGCTCTGAACTTCTAACATTAGAAGTCGATTCTTCCGTCACTTACCTACATGTCGTTTTGCCTACACCGCCCTTGCCGCCCACAAATATCCATTTTAAAGATTTTTGCTCGATGATATTTTTCAGTGTGGGTTCTAATGGCTCTACGTCGGGAGCATCTTCAAACTCGTCTTCCAACGAAGCTGCCATCTTGTGTGTGTACAGTGTAACGTAGCACTCAGGTGGGATGAACCAACGCTGCTGCCTTCAGGGACCTCCGGACATTTGACGATTAAACGACTATAATCGCCGCAACGTGGACAATGCGTGTCTCGATCATTATTGCGTGAAAAACGTGCAATATAATTACAGTCAGGGTGGACATGGTATCTTGTGTCGCAAAAAAAACAAACAAAAAAAACAAACAAAAAAAAAAAAACAGTGACGTTCCATGAGATAAAACAATTTGAATAGTAATCACATGACAACCAAGGTATCTGTTTATTGCATCACAGCAAAAATCATGGGTTCATTTTCCGTTGCGAATCATCAACAAATTGCCTTGTGAACTTCAAGGACTAGCTTAGTGTTACAAATAATTCAAAAATAATATCCTGATACTGTATTATTAATTGCCTTTTAAAGCCAACTGTCAGCAATATACTATCCATCAATTTCGTTCTTTTTTTTAGCATTGATTACCCTCTTGTGTAATGGTGACAGAAAAACTAAAGGTCAGGATCATCAAAAAAAAAAAATTAGATTATCTCAGAGATGTGTTTATTAAGGGGAAACTAGAACTAAATAATAAGAATGTGTCCATCTCAAATGGGGGTGACGGTTTAATCCCCTGTCCATGTCTGGATCCCAAATTATAGTGAATATACATTTTGGTTGTTTCTTCTTAGCATTGGATTTGTTTAATATTGTAAAATCAAAAGACTGCAGAAGTAGTATTAAGGCCAAATTTTGACTCACTGTGAAACCGCAAACACACTAACTGCATCATTAATTCCAGTTTCAAGAGAAAAGTACATATTAACAATGCTGAGGGGGAAAAAAAATCATTTGCATGCACAAGTACAAGCTGTGACCACAGGATAAGGCACCTGCCTCCATAAACACGTTTTCAGTGCTTCACTTGTCCTCACCGTGGTGCTGCCATCAGACTTGTAGGTTTGAAACCCACTGGATTCTTCATTTTCTTTTGTATTCAAACAGTGCCAAGCCAATATGTTTATGTGCGTTGTCTGAGCTCGAATGCATTCCATCCCGCTTGGAAAGGAGCAGCTCTGCGCTTTGTCTGATTCCTCGCAGTCAGTCTGTCGCAGCCAACGTGGCCAGAACGCAGGTCCCAGGTCCACCCAGCGGAAACGTAACACGCAGGTGGCCGACTTCACCAGCCAGGTTCGGACCGAGCTCGCAACATCTGAGGGGAGAGCACCGAGATCTAGACCCGCAACCTCCGTCTTCAGCTTCTGCAACTGGTCTGCTGCCGCCTTTCTGAGTTCTAGAGCATCGCCGGGGCCGAACTTTTCGCCAACGACACTGTCTTCAGCTTGAGACGCTGGTTGAGAATCACTTTTCTCTGAACCCCAGACTCCTGAGCCCTTGGGCGGCTGATCTACTGACATCCAGAATGGGTCAAAAGAGGAGCCCAGAATTCGGAGGAGGCGTGACGGCCGATGATGTCTCGGTTTGGGCAGGTAGTCATAGTCTTTGGCGTTTGTCAGGAGGGTGTATGGGCGAATCGGCTGCAAATGAGCCGGCAAACTGGCTCTCAGCTGAAGAAACGGCGAGTCGAGGTCTGAGTCCTCCTGGTCTTGGACAACATTTGGTAGCCGATCGTGGGTCGAGATGTTAGAGCTCAAAGCGGCAGGTCCAAGAAGGAGCACGGATGCATAAATGCAGCAGATGAAGACTTTAAGCCTGAACCAGCAGAACATTGCCTTAGTTCTCAATGCTCTGACCCAGAATGAGCGTTTGCTCCCTGTCTTCCTTTTCACACGTGTGGTTATGGACACGTCCTATTATTTGGTGCTTACTGGACTCCATGTACTCAGCACCAGACATCCTTGAGCTCTTAAACAACAACAATATTTTGCTGATCCCACAAGCAGTAGACATATTACAGTGTATGACCACCACTCTCGCTCTCATTCAAGGATCCAATGTTTAGACTGAGCGATTGTTTGCGAAAAACAATTAACTAACCCGGAAAGCTTAACGTTATCTGTCCATGACATGTTAACTTTGCAGAATTATTTCAACAAATATCTAAGGAGAAGTTAAGAGTTTAAGCATTTATTTGTAGCGGATGGAAAAGCAGCTTTGTGCTTGTCAACTTGAGTGTGAGTTGGCCTCCCTGTGCTTGAAACAAGCATGTGCGCGCACACACGTACACACACACACACACACTTTATGGAGTTAAAAAACAAGCCGCTGAGTGAATTCCTTTCACGGTAATCAGCATAACTGCGCAGCAGAAGCAATCAGAATCAACATACGAAACATGTTTGCCCCTTTTATTTTCATTTGCACAAATTCAGCTGTAGGGCAAACCAGGGTGTGAAGTCAAAGATACTTTCTGTATCAAACACAAATGAAAATACTTGTTCAAATCTAACTAATAATAATAATAATAATAATAATAACAATAATGGATTTCATAAATATAGTCAAATAAAATTGTTTATATTCACAAAAAAAAAAACAGCAAAATTATCACAGCACTGCTGCATTTTATTTGTGCAGCTGATTAGGCAGAAGTTTTGTAGTTTCAGGCTTTACTGGATGTGTAAGAAGAAAGCTGTGTGACTGTGCATGCATGTTGGCCGTTACGTCAAACAGCTCTTCAACCCGCTCCCGTAAACTCAGAGGGAAAACAGCTGGTCATGTGACCCATCCTGCTGGCTAGTTGATTGCGGCGGCAGCCTGGACGTGGAGGGCAGCGTACTGAAAGTCACCTGGCCCCCCTGGTCCGTCGCCCTCGCCCGATCCTCCAAAAACTTGTCAAACTCTGAAAGGGGAGATGACAGCAAGTTGCACATCAAGACACAAACACAAGGAAGTATCTTTGAGATGGTTACAAGAAAGTACCTTCGCTGGATACTCCCTCACAAACAGCAGACTGGTCTTGCTGCTTTTTTCCCCAGGCATAATAAACAAAGCAAAGAGAGACCGTGTCATAACTTTCCTTTGTGTTGAGGAGTGTTTGTTTCACTGTGACAGAGGATAAATTATCTCACCATGTCACTGGACAGCCATTGGTCAGCATCACTCTGCTGAGAGTTTTTCACTGGTGGTGCCTGAGAGGAGAAAATCAGACATATGCGTATAGAATAAAACACACAAAATAGGATTTGCAAGTAGTTGCTTTGTTGGAAGTTTGACACATACACCTCCGGTGACCTGCAATCTTGAGTCGAGGGCCCCCGCGAGGCCCTCCACAGCACCGGGGTCCTCGTACCTGACACTGGACAAACGACAAATATTTGGAAAGAGAATATTAAAAATAAGAGATGCAGCTATCTAGTTTTTTTATGTGAGATTAAGTTTTTTTTTGGGATGAATAGTATTTCCCATGCAGGTCTCAAAGTGAGAAAGCACATTTCAATAGTCAAGCTCCAATGTGTATTTGTCTATTTCAAAGAAAATAATGGGATGGTTGACTTGTATGTTGCACAGAACTCAGAGAGAAATACTTTTACACAGTAGTGTTGAAGAGAAAGCCCACTTCGACTTACAGTTTGGCCAAATGCAACATCTTCAACTTAAAATCTCTAAGCAACACTGACCTTTTCCTCTGATCGGCCAGGGAGCTGCCTCTGGTTTGGGCAAACATGTCAAAATCTTCCTCGTCTTCTGCAAAGACAGGAGTGTTAGAACTTTGCAGGAGAACTCAAAATTCTCATATGGCCCACAGCAGTAAAAGCGCCATGTCCAATTATCTTAAGAGCTCTGATAAAATACTTGCAATATTTTAATCTCCTTTGATAGCAGTATTATAGTAACCACTGCTGGCGTAGTCTAGAAATGAAAGGAGCAGCTTCTCAGGGCCCTGCAAACCACTAGGGGGCCCTCGCAATTTGTGAGTTATCTCCTGACTGAGGAATGTGGAGGTATGGACTCCAGTCACATGACACACACTCAGAACTTGAGAAACATCTTGAAAGATTTGTAAGTAGGGCTTGATTTCAAACACAAAGACTTGTTACATTCTTCTTAGCACGGCCTTGTCACTTGTTAAAGACCTAACAAAAATCAAAAAACACATTATGCAATGAGAAGAATGAGCAAATCCTCTGTGTTGGATGTAACTGGTCTCACCCGAGTCTTTCAATCTTTATTTCTGCTTGTCAATTTGTCCTTTTTGACCATCCCAACAATTTAGGAACAGTGAAAACTCACTTAGGATGCGGTCTGGAGACCAGCTCCTGAATTACACCATTACCTAGATTTACTTATTTCATCTGAGACATTCTTTGGACTTGGAAAACAAGGACCAGATCCTACCTCTAGGCTACACATTTCCAATGATCCCGTGCTTCGTGTGGAAATAATGCTAGCTTCTGTCTTGTGCTACTGGCAAAAGTGTTGATCGTCACGTTTGTTTGTTTGTTTTTTTAATTTTTTTAAATGCCTTCTGTTGAAGGAGGTGCTGCCCAAGACAGGTCATAGATTCAAATGAATGGTTTGAATGGAAATGTTTTTTTGGACTCTGTTTTCCTGCTAAGACATGTCACTGGAAACAAAACCACAGTCCAAGGTAGTGTGTGTATGTGTGTGTGGAGACACACACACACACACACACACACACACACACACACACACACAGGAGGGTAGGAATATTTTTAAAACTGCCAGCTGGATCCCATTCCTTTTTTCACAGATCACATAGTAAAAGCCATTCCTCTCAGTGTCCAGTTTGTTTTATCAAGACATCCTTTCACACTTATCATACAGCCACTGATGTTTTATAACTCATGTGATGTCAAGCCAACACCCGTTTTGTGCCAGAAATCCAGCAAATCAAAGAAGTAACGCTCCTCGTGACTCAACACCAAAGTAACGCTGCAAGAAAAAAAAAAAGAACAGATATTAAGCAGAAGTACTGCTTACTGTGGTTTGCTGATTGCGTCTGACTCGCCCATGCACTGACGGTTGATTGGCTGGTTGTGATGACAGTAGGTTGGCTGGAAAGTGAGGGCTCTGGGATAAAGCTGATAAGGCTGGAGGAACTCTGCTGGGGGGGCAACATAACACAGTGGAACTCGACTAGCATTTGAAAATCAACCACTATTATCAAGAAAATAAAAATCAGAGTGATTCTCACTTGTTGGGAGCTTGTCATTTGCGCCGTGTTGAGTCTGTCAAACCTAAAACACGAATACAATACGGTTAGGTCATTTTAAATCTGAGACACAGAGAGCGAAGTTAGGCCTCCACACACCTCTCGTAGCGAATAAATGCATTGTTGAGGTCATCGTTGACCACGAGCAGCTGCTCGATTAACCCCTCATCCTGCAGCTGGGGGATGAGCTCGACGACTCTGGCCTGCATGCTCTTACACACTGAATACAGCTGCTGCTTGGAAAGATAAGATCATTGAATACGTTAGTGTCTCTCATTACTTCAATCATAAAATATAGGCACACAGTCATAATAAAACGAGTAAAAGAAAGTCAGCAAAGAACATTTTTTCTCGATAGAAGTTATACTGAGCTTCACAGTTAAAAAAGGGAACATTAAGATAATGCTGGAGGTGCCCTCTGATTGGCTGGCCGGTTTGAACAAGTCAGTGCATCACGAGGGAAACGGATCTGTTGTGTAGGACTAGGTGTTGGTATCCCTACCCCAACAAGACGATATATCGTCTTGTTGACGATATATCCTCCGTGTGACGTAGCTCAACCGAAATAAAACAAAAGGTGTGAAAATACTGCTTTCTGCACATCACCACTCCCGGGTCTGACTGTTCCCTATCAAAACGGAGAGTGTCGACTCCTGCCATCTGCTGGCACAGCACAGAGAAATACTTCCTGTATTTTTATATTATAATCAGATACATAAGCAGTTTTTTTAAGTTGTGCCAAGTGGCTTGGTGTGTAAAGTATTTTTGACCAGTGATGTTCCAAGACATCTGACTATTTTTTCCTGATTATTCCATGACTGGAAAATCAGTCAATCATTTGCCAGGTCTCAGAACTTTGCAGGCAGGGAGGCACACACGCACACGCGCGCACACACACACACACACACACAAACCTGAAGCAACTCTGTATCATCTGATTGGCTCTGCCCAGGTTTTAGTTCATTCAGCATTTCAGACATGACTGTGAGATTTCCCTTCACCAGCGCTAGCTCCTTCTGCAACTTCTCTTCCTGGTCAGGAAAAAGGGGGAAAAAACAACAACAACAAAACAATTAACGTAAGCAACAAAAACAATGAAGTCAAATTTTATGAATTTATTGTTGTCTCGCAACACCATAAACGCATTAATGCACAAACACAGGTGTACATAAGTTGAGTAAATGTAAACAGTGTGAACACTTATTGTGATTTACCGACCTTTGCTTAAAGCAACCTTTACAAAGAAAAAAGAAGTTTTAAAGTGCAGCCCCTGAGGAGAATAGCTGTTTGTAGAAAGGAAATACATCTATAGGTGGTTTGTCGGGGGGCGGGGTAGGGTGGGATACCTGCTCTGCAGACAGCAGTCCTCCCTCACTGGGCTGAACTGGAGGCGAGGTGTTTTGAGCAGGAGCACTGGAAGGGACTTGTGTTTGGGGCTGGGTTGGAGGGTCTGGAGTGGTTTCGGGCATCTGGTTTTCCGGTATGCTCTGCAAACAAGAGGCAGGAAAATATCTTCGTATCTTCACAAGACAAAAATGTGACATAACTGATCGACCCGCTCCAGTGGCGCCCTCACCCTGTTGGGAGTGTGTATGGGGGACAGGGCATCGAGGTCTGTCATGGGGAACTCCAGACCTCGTCTCCTCAGATCGTCGTAAACGCACACAACCCCGGCAAGGGAGGGAGAGCTGCGAAATGCATCAGCCCACGACTGAGAATAGCAAAGAGAACATGTAACTAAATATATAAAGAAACAGTTTTTTTTTTTTTTGTTTTTTTTTTTAAATCAGTATCTCGTAATTAAGTACAAACACAAATAATTGCATAGAAAAGGGAAACAGAGAAGGCATGAAAATGTCATTGTTGTACCCATAGCAACAATACAATTTACTTTGAAGATAGGTAAATACAGTGGTCCCTCAAGATAAAAATTTAATTCATTCCAGAAGTGGCTTCGTATGATGATTTTTTTTTTGTATTTTAAATGAAAAAGAAGGATATTAAAAATGTAAGGGACATCAAAAAGAAAAATCATGGCCTTTATGGATATCTTTTGCTTTCGGAAGGTACATATCGTGGATGCATTGCGATTATATCCACATGCGATATCGGTCACACGCACACCATGTACGTGCTTTGCTATCGTTTCATGCTTTTTTACATAGAAACCATCTTTTTTCTGGGATCCTCACTTGCATTACCGCTTGCTTTCTTTGGGCCCATGAAGATTAAAAAAAAAAAAAAAATACACAAATGCACAAAGTATGATATAAATGCATGACAGTATAAATGTCATGCACACTTACACGAACGGGACAATAATGAGAAAAAAAGAATAAAAACAACAGAGATTATCCACTTTTAAGTTACTCCTCCTCCTTTGAATTAACTGTAAGGCAGTTAGTCTTCAGGTGATTTTTCACATTACTTTACCAACAGGGTAACTTGGATTCAGGGTGATTCCACTACAGCACATATTGATCAATTTTCCTTTAAATGACATGTGAAAATTGTAATTGAATTATTGTGGAAATAATTACTGATCCAAACACAAATAGTTGTAAAGTCCTAATGCTTCAGGATTCCACAAACCTGTATGAGACTCAGCACTCTGTCATGGAGGGCAGCAGGCGGATTATATTTGGGCAAGATGGCGCGAACCAAAACACCTTCGACAAAGTCTTGTGACGCCACCAGCACGTGAAAGCGGTGACCACAGTTCTTCACACAGGCCTCAAGAACCTGGGGGACAAGGATCCGAAGTGCATGTAGAATAAAGGTTAATCAAATATCCTTTGTGCGACAAGACAATCTAAGTGGTCTGGAGACGAAAAAGAATTTAATGTCACTCAAAACAGTAAGGTCAAGGGTCGCATACTTTAAGTTAAAATGGATACATCCTTTATTCCTCCAGTCACGATGAGACAAACAAAATAAAAACATACAAATAATCACTCACAGTGAGAGCCAACATGATTTCCCTGAAGTTCTTGTTGCCCACAATTCTCTTCTTAAGCGCTTTGGCCGCGTCTCTCGGCCTGAAAAAAAAAAAAAAAAACACACATGATGCATAACAAATACCTGATGGCTTTCAAACTTGTGAACCTGGGAACTAAAAACTTACTACTAACAACACAGCAACTGTGGATGTGCACACGCACAAACGCGCACACACGCTACGTTATTACAATAATAACCTAAGACATGTTATGACTTCAATTCAAAAATATTTTTTGCTAAAATCAACTCCTTATCTCAGAACAGTAAGTAATACTTCAGTAAAATACTGAAGTTACATGAAAGACGGTTGATACCATTATGCGACACAGGAATTGTCTATTCAACATTGATCCTGTTTACAGTACACAGGGATCTAATTTTTTTTGATTGGTCGAAAAAAAGAAAAATCACAAAAAGGACAGGACAGTCTCTCCATCTACTCCTACCCTTCCTCGGTCTCATTGATGATGTCACATATTTCCATGTTCAGCCCCCAGTCTTCTGACTGCAGAAAGCCACTGGTCGCTCGCTCTGTTGACCGAATGGGAAACGTGTGTGAATAAATGAGTTCCACCAGAGTTCCATGTGCACTTCATATAAATAAATCTATATACTGTTTATTGCTCAATACCTATCAACATCAGAAGAAAATGGTGAATCATAGCAATTTAACCTGACAAATGAGTGCATTCCACCTGTGACTCGCCATTAAGAGCTGACTTTACTTTGAAAAAGTGTGATTACAAGGGAATGCTCCAGAAAACTGACCTATTTGTCTACTGAATTTATTACTTCAATGAACAATCTCAAGAGTTTATGGTCTTAAAACTAATTTTCAAGTACTCTTTGAAGCACCAGGACAGTCATTTGGAAACTTATAAAAATCAAAGTAAAATAGATGATAATTCAGTGTGTGGGGTGTTTCTAGTCAGATCCCCACCCACTTGATTCTTTTGACGTGATACTGTATTAATACCACTGGAAAAAAAAAAAATCTCACTGAAAAATAGGAACACACATCTGAAGTTCTCTGGTAGGCATCAGATGGAACAATAAACACTTGGAAAATAAACCCTTGAAATCTAATCAGTGATAAAAGCATTGGGAAATATGCAGACATAAACACAGCCTGCACGAGACTATACATATTTCAACGATTCCTGTAGGAGGGGAAAATCCACAGTTAGCTTGGTGGCACAGTGGAACAAATCGACAGGCTTTCAGTGGGAGGCCTCAAAAGCTGCTAGGCCACAGCTAAGCTAATGTATGAGACCACAAGCAATGGTGAAGCTGCAATACTTTAACCTGGACACACTCTGAATTATGTCTCAGAGGCGTTGGTGTGTGTGTGTGTTCGTGTGTTCTACTTTATGTAGTCGAGTTGGAGTTGAAGCTGATCGAAAGGGGGTCTCCATTGGTCGAGCTACAACTTTTACTTTCACAGGAGAGAATTTTATGACACAGTTTGTTATTTTTATCATTAATGTAAACAACCACATCATCAGCATATGCACAGACAAAAAGATCTGAGTACACCGATGGGTTGAACTACAAGAATCAAAATTATAAAATCCAAAGGAACCTGAAGATGGAGTGAAGGGGGGGGGGGTTACGCATCAAAAAGATAAATATAAACACTGGCATCAATTTGGCGTGATTATCCAGATTAACATTCTGCCTTACATTTATTTTTGAAGAATACCTGAGAGTCTATATAACTGCTGGGTGTTCTGCTAAGTATAACAGCTGGTAAGGCAGCTTCCATCTTTGTTATTTGGTGCAGAGCAATGTGCGTTTGATTTTCAAAGCTTCCTGTTGCATGTGAAAACTAAAAGGTGAGAGAGGTGATAGTAAGCTCAAGACTAGAAAGCTAACTTGACAAGACGGATCTTGTCGCTTGTATCTGACCTGGATTTTACTCAAACAAACACGTGCCCCAGCCAGAAGGGGAAAATCGTCATCACTCCATGAATGGGAACGAGAAATACCAGCGACCATTTTTATTTTCCTTTCAATGATGGAATTATATTAAGCCTCACTATGTACACAAAACAGAGTATTTATTACATGTGATGAACTAATATCCTTCAGATTGTTGGATTTATATTTACAACCTCTCACTGTTAACAGGCAAAGGCTACGAAAAAAATAAAACAACAAATGGTATTCTTATTAAAACACAACTTGTAAGCAATCAGCTTTCCTCCAGCTTTCTTGAACTTCACCCCCAACAGCTCCTCAGAAACCTTTAAATCTCTTTCATTCCTTTTCACCACACTTCTCCAATCCCTCAGCCCAGCCTCTCTCAATCCCATTTACTCTCTTCCCCTCCACGCAACTACTCCCCCCCACTTTTCTCCTCGCTCTTCATGTGACTGTCAGCTGCTTCTGTTCTCATTCGCCGCAGAAGGAGCTCAAGCCTCTGACATTTATGCGTTGGAAAGTGAATGGATGAGATAAGAGGAAGTTACGAGGTAGAGGTAGCCACCCAATGGCAATGATGAAATACACCAAAAATACATTTATTTATTTCTTCTGATCATATTTTACTCATCTTAAAAGGGAAATGATCAGAAGAATTCAAGGGGTGAAGGGGAAAGGCAAACATGTGAAGAATCTGAGTCAGAGATCACAGATGTGTTCTGCTTGCTTTGCGATTTTCCAAAGATGGCCAGGCAAAGGCACATCTAGCACACTTTTCGCTTTCTGTTCTTGACTTGTGTTTTTTTTTTTTTATTCAGGCTACATAAACAGACAACCGCCAAAAAAAACAACCCTGCAACCTCAAAAGCTTTGTGGGCGACGTCATTTCTTTCACCTTTTGAAGGATGGCCAAGTGCAAAAGTGGGTGAAATGGGAAGTACTAAACCACATTAACTTGATGTTTGGACACTTTGGTCTGACAAGCTTTGGAATGATCGCTTTTGTTTGAGAGGGCTCCTAAAATTCCTAGGAAATATCTGTGAGGCATTTGAAAACTCCATGAGCTTAAGAGTGTATTTATTTTGTTTATTTATTTAAATAATAAGGCAGTAACTGCAGATTGGCTATAAGTTACATCAGCCAGGAAAAACAAAAATTGATGAAAATAAAAATCAATACTCCATCCTGATCATGACCTATGGAGTGAAGTTGACCGGTTAATTAGAAAACATAGATACATCATCAATTGTTAAAATTCCACAGACATCCTTGGATAACACATGTAAATACTAAAAATATAAGTCATTAACTCAAAATGGAAGGGTTATTCTTATTTTCGATGACATGGTCGGAGCAAGAAGCAGGTCTGACCAAATCGTCGCTGACTTTATTGTAGATTTTACTGAAAAATAACATAATTTTCAAACAAAACTGGTTAGGATTTACTGAGGTAACACGTTAAGAGGAAAAATTAGGTTATCATAGTATTTACTTTACAGCTTCACTAGTTTTGCAACTCCCGATGCAGAGCCGGTGCTCTGAAGGAATGCAGGTTTGTGTTAGAACTGGACTTTATAATCACAGTATATAAACTTATAAACTTATAATCACAGTATGGGGCTGAATACAGCTTATCAGTTTACATATATACAATGTTTGCATGGAAGTTACTAGGTAATACATTACTCTGCATAAAAAAGTCCCGATGGTATGGTGCCGATAAGGCATAGAATTGATCATGGGGATCAGATACTTAAAATTAATGAATTTCACTCCAAATTCAGTTAAATCAGGCTGGTAGGCTACAGTTCTTGATGCACTGCCAAGAGGTGTGTTACATTGCAGGGTTTCATAAGGGAGTTTCCATATTAGATTCACACAACAGTGGCATATTCCTCCATGAATAAGACATTCCCAGGAATAAATTTTGTAACAAATACATAAGGAATTACAGGCGAGCTGTAACTCCATCCTCCCACTGGACAAATTTATAGGGGGATAAAAAATTGCCTAGTTGAGGACACATTTTAACTTGTCAGTAAAAATGAAGAGATATCTTTAAAGTTTAGAAGAGATTTTAAAATGTTGAATGACAGAAAAAAAATAGCTGGTTTATGCAGAAAAAATATTGAGGTGGATGTAAGAAAAAATGATACCAAGACAAATAATCCAATTTTAAGTGAAAAACTTCATTTTAATTGCATTGAAAGTAATAGACTGTGTTGACAGATTCAATCAGAGTTGAGTCTCGTTCCTTGGATGAGGGAAACAACTGAAAGCAACTGTATTTAAGTTGAGAACGCCCCAATGATCACTTCATGTTCATTCGGTTTCATGTCTCCTCCTTTTTGTTGCCATATATCTACTTCCGCAAAATACCAGTTCGCTTTTATAAAACAAATGAACTGTTGCTTTATTTCCAAAAAATCCATTGCAGACCGATGATACGATTCCGGAAGTGGATGCAAATTGTTGTAACTCTTTACGATCGCTGATTGGCCAAAACTCTTGTCACTCCATCGTTCAACTACCAATCAGCGGCAAGACCCGCCCTGGTCGTGTGATTAGACTTTAGAATGTTTCTGTCAAATTCGGAGTTCACCATAAAAAAATTAAGAGCATTTAGAGTGGAACTAAACAACAAAATACGAAGTTTTAACCACCCTGGGAGACATATAATTGCTGAAATATGTTCTTGGTGGGTCAATTTAAATGGAAAATGAACGCAAGGACGCACCGCAGCTGCAAAAGAAGTGACTCCTACTCACCGATTCTCTGACCAACCGGTGTCGAAAAAGGGTTCCCGATGAGAAACTCCATTTTTTCCCCGAGTGTGAACATCCCGGCGAGATCCAAAGGTCCCAGCCTCCGTCCGCTCCCTTTTTTTGTAGCTGCAAAATACGAACAGCAAAGCGGCCGCGCTTCCTCTCTCTCTGGTGTCTGTGGTTTCCTCGGAGGCGCGCTGACTCCCTGCGCGGTCACGTGAGAACACGCACGCCCCCCCCACACACACGAACAACTCTGAGCAGGGACAACATATTCAACCATAAGAAAAGCTAAAAAAAAAAAAAAAATGCATGTAAAGCTGCAGAATGGGCATGCTTGGGAAGTGGGTTTTTTATATGCCTTTTATGCTGCAGATGGAACTGATAAAAATAATTGGAGGGGTAAAAAAAAAGAAGTTATGTTTACTCTTCAACAGGAAATGCTATTTAGTGGCTACATGTTGGTGGTCCCTATCTGCTTAACTCAGAGGTGGGCAAACTTTTTGGCTCAGGGGCCACATTGGCTTTTAGAATTTGACAGACGGCCCGGGGTCAGCACAAGAAGCACAAGAAATTAATAAAACAGAAAAAAAAAATGTTAGCAGTACATATCAGACTCGTCTGACATTTGTCCGAAAGTTGTCTGACGTTTGTTTTGAAAATAAAACCAGCTTGGTTTTGAAGGCTCTGACGTTTGCTTGCATTTCATGCACAAACCTTTGTAGTTTCACATCCAGCTCATGTGTATCAGTATGTCCACAGTAAAGGCTAAATCACAAAGCCAATCTGTGTCATTCAGCTTAGGAAAATTCTCAAGTAGCTCCAAAAATGAAATAATCTCCCGTTTGAGCTCCCACATTCATGGATCCAATTATTCAATCATTCACATCAAGTATGAATTCTGTACCGATCTTTGACGGGCCGGATTAAAATGACCAACGGGCCGAACGTGGTCCACGTGCCGTAGTTTGCCCTTTGCTTGGGTGATTTTTGGCTGGCAAAACCAAAATTCATCAAATATTTCTGCAGTAGTCAACACAGGAAAACACATGTCTGCATGGCATTAATATGCCATGAAATCTATCATTCATCAAGTTACACAGCAACAAAGAAAGACTGTTAATTTGTAATCTGATATTCTTTTTTTTTGTTGTTTTTGCCAATTTTCCTTTTAGCGTGATCATATAATTTTTTGGAAATTGCATTAACTCTCTCTCCGATCCCAGAAACATTCATCATAAAGGTAATTTCACAGTATACTTGAAAAACCCTCATACACAACCTGGTTGTGAAATTCATCAAGTGCTGACGTCCATTGATTGCATTAAAAAAAAGAGATAGAGATTTATAATTTGAAGCCCCTGACTTATATTTCAGTTCTAACTTTATTAATTTT
Organism: Fistularia commersonii; assembly: GCF_037954325.1. NCBI lineage: Eukaryota > Metazoa > Chordata > Actinopteri > Syngnathiformes > Fistulariidae > Fistularia > Fistularia commersonii. The sequence continues at coordinate 5,194,569 of NC_141318.1, forward strand.
CCTATCTTCTATGTTTGGATGCTGTTTGGTTTATAAAGATCTCCCTGGGGCAGATCACCACAGTCTTTTGGTGCTATATTTTCTCATCTGTAGTCGTGAAACCTTTATTCCAGGGTTGGGAAACTGTGCAAACTAAAAACACAATATAATCACCTGAGTTTGCTCATCAAGCTATATTCAACAGAAAGAACCGATGACCTAAAAATGTTTCTGTTGTACAGTATTTCACCTTTTAAGGGGTTGGAAACACAGAGCACTCATTTTTAAAATTTCCCAGCCTTTTTTTTGAGCCAAGGCACATATATTACTTTAGAAAAATCACACGGTACATCACTAAGTAAATACGTAAAACATGTTTTTAATGAAATAGAATGAAACTCCAATCTTTATTACAGTCCTGCACGAAAAGCCCGGCTGAAATAGGTATGTTGTAGAGAAAGGGAGCAGAGCTGAAATAGCTCTATTTGCCAGAATAGGGAACTCCTCAGCAAGAGTCAGCCAGGTGTATCTACCTGGAGCTGTTTGAGCAGCTGCAAGTAGATACACAAGTTAATTCACTGCCTGTTGCCATCTAGTGGAAGAGCATTTAATTGTTCTGCCTGTCTTTGCATGCTGCCCACAAAAATAGACTTACGAAGACACACTATTTGCATTGAATTTTTGGACCAATCAGGTGAAAGTGGGCATTTTTCCGCGGCACACCCGATGATCTCTCACGGCACACTAATGTGGTTGGGAAACACTGATTTAAGCTTCCAGACCGCATACGTTTTCTATTCTGGCGTGAATTTGGATTGCAGCTGTGTCTGGACCGGAGGTCGGTCCTTACACAGAACATGACTTGGCCTTGTCCTCCCAACACTGGGTGGAACACGCCTGTCGGGATCAGGTTTAATGTACCGCCACCTGGCTGGAGGTGGGATCGAAGGTTACACTCATCCGGAGTAAGAATTTGTCCTCTAACATTACACTAATAGATTTTTTTCTCCGCGTTCTCCAAATCTTTCAATTATGTTATCAACAGTTGATGTATTGTGGTGCAATCCTTGAATTCCTTGCGATTGCGCACACAGTTGACAGACACATAGATAACTAAAAAAAGAAACGATCATGACGCAATCGCCTGTCACTAGTTGACCTCTTAACAATATTCTCAGTTTCCTCCGTTACAAACATCTTGGAAACCTGCTTCTGGCATTAAATGTAGAATAAACCTTTTAGTTTAATGAATGTATTTCTGTCTTTTTTACCCGTCGAATCAAATACATACATTAATAAACAAAAATATCCACATTAGACTCAAGCTGAAGTAAGCAAGAGCCATTCAAATAAAAATCCCAAAACAAATTTATCTTGACCAAAAAGCTGAAGGTAGCATTTTTTTTGCCTGCCCCGTCTTACATTAAACAGTTCCCATTAACACACATTAAAAATTGAGAAAAGAAAAAAACTTGAATATATGTATTTTATACAGGTTACAAATACACTGGTTTTCATAATTCAAGCTGAAGTAAGCAAGAGCCATTCAAATAAAAATCCCAAAACAAATTTATCTTGACCAAAAAGCTGAAGGTAGCATTTTTTTTGCCTGCCCCGTCTTACATTAAACAGTTCCCATTAACACACATTAAAAATTGAGAAAAGAAAAAAACTTGAATATATGTATTTTATACAGGTTACAAATACACTGGTTTTCATAATTCAAGCTGAAGTAAGCAAGAGCCATTCAAATAAAAATCCCAAAACAAATTTATCTTGACCAAAAAGCTGAAGGTAGCATTTTTTTTGCCTGCCCCGTCTTACATTAAACAGTTCCCATTAATACACATTAAAAATTGTGAAAAGAAAAAAACTTGAATATATGTATTTTATACAAGTTACAAATACACTGGTTTTCATAATTCAATTTAATATTCATCAGCTATGTTATTTCTACATAAGCTTTTGAATCTATTAAGTGCGTTACACATTTTTCATGTCTGTCTCTGAATAATTCTATGGGATAACTCTGTCTGTAAATATACAAATCCCTCTTCATATTCACAGCCATTCCTGTCCCGAAAAACACAGAGACTGATGAGGTAAATTATTGGATATCTTGTCTTTGTACTGTTTTCTCTTCCGAAGACACGCATTCCTCACTCTGGTTCACACAGGTTGGAGGATGTGTCGATCAGGGGGACACACAACCGTTCACCATGTGGAAGACTTCGTTGTCAAGAACCAGGTCGGCTGGAACTTGAAACCAAGAATATTCTTACTGAGAACCTGAGCGCTTGAAATAACTAATCAATGTATCTCTGTATTAGCAATCAGTTGTGACCTCGCGGTCAAAATAAGGTACTAAATCTCGGAAGATGCACGTTGTTCTCTCTCGAGTAGATGTTTGGCAGCGGTTCTCGGAGCAACGTGGGAAAAGCCGGGAAATGTTTAAACAGCTCCGTCGAAAGGCAGTCATATGACTCAGACCCCTAGATCGCTGGGTCTGGTGAAGAACGCTGGGGTCTTGATCATTCACAGTTTTTGTGATTAATTCTTCCTTTCTGGCTGCAAACCATGGTGTCTCATTCAATGTCACGTTGCGTCCAAAGGACTCCGGAGAATGATAAACACATGGGATGGATTTTGGGGTCAGATGTATTTCTACTTAGGAATGTTGTCTGTGAGTCAACCTTGAGATTCTGTCCGTCCAAAATCGCTGCGGTTAAAATATGAACCCTTTACTTTTAAGCTGATACTTGTATATTTCACAATCCTTTCATCGGGATTACTTTTTTCCCCTCTGAATAGTTGCTTCTACTACTCACATCAGAATTCACATTTATTTGTGAAAGCGGGCAATATGAGTCAATAGCAGAAATTTACTTCCTTGAGAGCCAATGAAAACCTAATGGCTCAAATTACTTTTTGATTTTATACTTGACTTTGTCAATGTTTAAATGAAGTTTCAGGTATTTAGAGACCAAGACAAAGTTCTGATTTTGTTAACAACACCCAGAGTTTATTATGGATGAGGTGAATGCCCTATTGAATGTCCAATGTAGTGAGTTGCTGGAAATAAATCACCTACACCTGAAACCACAGATGATAAGGATTTGTTCAGTTCTTTTGCCATCAGCGCCATCTAGTGTCTCAAATGAAGTCCAAGGATGAGAAAAAAATGACTGGTATCAAAAATAGTGAGAATACATTTCTCCAACTGAAAAAAATATGCACACAGGGATGCAGGGTGAAGCCAATCGGGGTTCAATAGGATCATCCAACTGTTCACCCCTACGGACAATCTAGGGCCTTCTAAAATCCGATTACTTTTTTGGACAGGGGGACAGAGAACCTGGAGAGCCTTGGGAAGAACGTACAAATCACACGCCAAAAAAAGATGTGTTTTGTCATTAATAAGGGAAGTAATTGAAAAAGGAGAGGTTGGTACAACAACCCTGTGTACCATATGGCCAGGCCATCTGAAACATCTACAGGCCATTCATGGAGAGGGTGACAGTGTTTTCGAGGGAATACTTTAGGAGCATGAAAATCAAACTTTCAGAATTGATAACATTTGCACATTTATCGGTTTCCCACGTTGATAAAAGCGGAGCATGATCGCTGTATTAATTACACCCATGGTTCCCCTTACCCGCCTGAAATGGGTCCCCATTTGATGTGATGCCCATCACAGGTTTTTCTTCTCATTTCATTTTCATACTGTCTGTTTGTTCAGTTTGCTTTCAGAAACAATCCCCATTCCCTGCTACAAGATCTGTCAGGTAAAAAACAAAAAAACAAACACACAAAAAAAAAACAAAACATTTCGGTTCATCTCGACCCATCTGTTCTGGTGTTCACACACGCCTAGGGAAAAGAAAAATTGACACTTGTAGAAATTATAAGGAGTATGTCTTCAATTATGGATGCAGATGAATAAATTCCATACAGCCATAACAACCCTTTCCACAGCAATTCAATTCAACACCTCAAGATATTGTTATGACTGTGGCATCGTCTTGTATTTTTGTCTCAACCCCACTAGAGGGCAGCATTGATTCCACGCAGACCATCTGTGACGCTGAGGGCCCAGTAAACAAACCAGGAGCTGGTGTGTCACAGCCAGCTGGGCAATATTTCAGTGTGAGGGTGGTGGAAAAAATGCAGCGAAGCCGATATACAGACTTACTCTTGTGGGGATTCAGACCAGTGTGATCGGTGAGAAAAATACCTCAAATACTACGTAAGAATAAAATGGTGATGATTCATTAATCCGCTCTCTCTTCCGTTGGCAGCCACTTTCCACTCAGCCCACACACTCCAAAGTTTTATGATTATCTATATCAAAAGGGGGAATATGGAAAAATATATATCATGAGATCAAGAAGCCTTTTTAAAAAAAATAATTTATCACCCATTTCACCATTACTTTTTCTTTTGGGTGATTTCTGGCGTCAACTTGGCGTTGAATAATCGAGTCACAAAATCTACCGCTGCCTCTCCTAGACACTTCCGCACCTCCACGGGTATATCATCAGGACCAACTGCTTTTCCACTCTTCATTCTCTTTAGTGCCTTCCTCACTTCACTTTTACTAATTTGTGCTACTTTGTGGTCTACAATAGTCACCTCTTCTACCCTTGCCTTTATTTCATTTTCCCCATTCATCAGCTCCTCAAAGTACTCTTTCCATCTTCCAATCACTCTTCTAGCATCCGACAATACATTTCCCTCTCTATCCTTAATCACCGGGACATGTTGTAGATCCTTTCCATCACTAACTCTCTGTTTTGCCAACCTGTATAGATCATTCTCACGCTCCTTACTATCCAACCGAGCATACAAGTCATCGTACGCCCTTTATTTTGGCTTCGCTACCTCTGTCTTCACCTTACCTTGTATCTCCCTGTACTCCTGTCTGTTCTTTTCATTCCTCTCAGTATCCCACTTCTTCTTTTCTAACCACTTTCTCTGTATACACTCCTGCACTTCCTCATTCCACCACCAAGTCTCCTTATCTACTTTCCTTCCAGATGACACACCAAGTACTCTCTACCTGTCTCCCTTATAACACTAGCTGCTGCTCAATCATCTGGAAGCTCTCCCTGACCACCCAGACCCTTTCTCAACTCCTCCCTGAAAACCATACAACACTCCTCCCTTTTCAGCTTCTTCCACTTTGTCCTCTTCATCTTCCTTGTCACCAGAGTCATCCTACAAACCACCATCCCATGCTGTCTGGCTACACTCTCACCTACTACTAACTAATTTGCAATCACTGATCTCTTTTTCTGGTTACCTTGTCAGTACAAGATGTATTCTACCTGCGTGCTCCTATCTCTGCTCTTATAAGTTACCCAATTTTCCTGTTTTTCCTGGAAAATGCTGGTCACTACAGCCATTTTCATCCTTTTTGCAAAATCTACCACCATCAGTCCCTCTGCATTCCTATCCAGTATACCAAATCTGCCCATCACTTCTTAATCCCCTCTATTGCCTTCACCAACATGTCCATTGAAGTCTGCACCAATTATCACTCTCTCATTTCTGGAAATATTCTGCATCACTTCCTCCAGAACTTGTCCTTCTCTTCAAATTCACATCCCACCTGCGGGGCATAGCCACTAACAACATTGAGCATCACACCTTCAATTTCCAGTTTCAGACTCATAAGTCTATCTGACATTCTTTTCACCTCCAGAACGTTCCTAACAAACTCCTCCTTCAAGATAACCCCTACTCCATTTCTCATCTTGTCAGTACCATAACAGTACAAATTAAAGCCTGCTCCTAAACTTCTAACCTTACCTTTCCACCTGGTCTCCTGGACACACAGTATATCCACCTTCCTTCTCTGCATCATGTCAACTAACTCTCTACATTCTACAATCCCTACTCTCAGTCCCAGGCTCTTTCCTTTCCTCCTCTCTCTCTGCTTCCAAACACGCCCTCCACCTCTTCTTCTTGTTCTTTGACCCACAGTAGCCCAATTTCCACTGGTACCCTGTAGGTCATCAGTACCAATGGCGGTCGTTGTTAGCCTGGTCCTCGACCGATCCGGTATGTTATGGTTATGGTTGACTTGCATGTTTGGTTTTGGCCAAAGTTTTATGTAGGATGCCCTTCCTGACGCAACCCTCTGCATTTATCTGGGCTTGGGAACGGCTCAGGGAGACACTGCTCTGTGCCCCCCCAAGGCAAGCTTGGGGAGACATGGGCCAGTGCCGCCCTGAGGCTGCATTATATATTTGGGTTAGGGTTAGGGTACATTACATACATTGATATATTTTGATTTATGAAGTAAATATTGCCATCCACCAAGACAAACATATGTGTCGCATTGTACCTTTACATTTACTGATGAATCTTCACTTAAAGGGTTTCTGATTGAAAATATCTTTATTAACAGGTTGCCTTTCTCCCTCACAGGTCCATGTGTACATGGACAAAATGACATCACAAGCTGTCTGGAAACTAGTGGTGACCCAGCCTGCAGGTGGTCAAAATTAGAGAATATACTTTTCTGTGACGTGGGAAACATCATGCGTCCTGCTCTTAAACTGTTAAAATTAAAGCTATTTCATGTTGTCTTAAATCCTACATTTAACAATCTCTTAGACATAGAATATGTGATTGGACATCTCATGTTGAGTCTTTCTCCAGATTGCTATTATCTGTAAAATAACTAAATAAGCTAAAGAATTGAGTCAATACAGCCAAACAATTATTGACTTTTCATCCACACACACACTTTCACCAACATACACGCACTTGACACTATGACTGTTTCAAGTTTCGTCCTTCCTCCTTCAAAAGCCGGACCCAGGGTTCTTCGATGACACATTCGGTGTTCAATTGCCGAGGCTGAAAGTAATTGACCTTTGACCTCTGTGATCTTCTGTTCAGTGGATGCCCTCTAGGCTCTCCTCCTGGGCTTTCATGACCCTGAAACAACACAATGCTGAGAGAAACTTTTCAGCATGTCACTGCTGGAAATTCCTACTGTTCCAATAACATGGTTTAACTTTCCACATTTGCGCCGCCGTGACAATTGTCCTACCTCGGTCTAATCCTTGATATGGGACTTTGCTCAGAGCATTTTGTTTTCTGTTGATCAGACAGATTAGAAAGCCAGACGGATGTTGATGATATTTCTCTGTGTAATGTTCCAACTTCAGTCCCCCTTCAGTCTCTATGTTGCTAATGGACCCACAAGAACGGCTGTGCAGCAGGCTAGGGAATGTTTGCATACTTATGTTTGTGAAAGTTTAGATATAAAAAAACAATGTTGCAAGGTGACAAACAAACAAACAAGGTGACATATCCCTTTTCAAATACAGGACTGCTGGACTGGATCCACACAGCCTAGTGTACACAGTTTACGGCATTCAAAGAGCCTCCATCATCTTGTGTCAGAAAGGGCATCCGGTGTAAAACTTTTGCCAAAACCAAATATGCGAATCAAACCTAATAATCTCATACCAGATAGTCCGAGGCCCGGGTTAACAACTACCGCCATTGGTACCGATGACCTCCAGGGTAGCAATGGAAACTGGGCTACTGTAGGTCACGGAAGGAAAGGAGGAAGGCGTGTTCGGAGGATACAGACAACAGGGTTAGATGGGGAAGGTCGATTCGTTGTGGCAACCCCTGAAGGGAAAAGCTGAAAGGAGATGATTAATTTTCTCACGCTCTGATCCTTTTCGGTGCTGTTTAAAAGCAATATTTTGATAATTTACAGTTAATTGTTTTAACTGTTTTTAATAGGCTTCAGTCAGCGCTGTTGATTTAACTATCAAATCTAATTATCTTTTTCTAATCTAATCTTTTTGTTATGACAATTAGGATCAGAAAATCATGAATGAGATTATTTTTTTTATTTTTCTTCCAAAGCTTCAGATAATTTAAACTTATTTCCAGAAACTGCGATTTTTTTCATGTAAAACAAATTCAATAACAGCTGCCACATCACGACAACGAGCCGTGTAAATATTTAGAAAGTCTCTCATTTATTTGAAATTTCAGTCAACACTGAAATAACAGAACACATGTAAAATAAATTTCCTTGTTTTAAAAATGGGAGGGCGTGAGTAATTTCGGACAAATGCTAACTGGACAACTTCACCAGTGTAATCTTTTCATAACAGGAAATTATCTTTATTTTTATTTTTTTTTATTACAAGTAGTAACAACAAAAGCGTCCATCAGTGCGGAAACATATTTTCATACAGTCGAAGGCAAAACCTGGTCTACCGCTGACGGATTTATTGTTATTCTCAACAGTCAACGACTTCCGGGTTTTGGAACGCAGCTAATTTATTCACGCGTCTACCGCGTGTTTTTTTCAAATTCCCACGCAGATACCGCGATACATTCTGAGACGGAAATGCGGGCATGTAAACATTGCGGGGCGCTGACTGACTCTCTTCCTCTCTCTCTGAATTCTTAGCGCTCCCAAAATTCGTATCGAAACATAAAATACAAAATTAATCGATCAATTATAAAAATACGGGCGCGTGCTGCTAGCTACCAACGCTATATAGCCGGTTGTAAATTGATCCCTCCTCGTCTCTCTCTCTCTCTCTCTCCGGCTCTCCGCGCTGGATGAGGGGCGGGCGAAGAGGAGGAGGCGGAGGGAGTGGAGAAGAAGGGAGGAGGGAGCCGAATCAGGAAGGGTAGGCAGGCGGAGAGGGAAGGGAAAAGGAAGGCAGGCTGTGAATGCTAACGAGCCGCCGTCGTAACCGCACGGCTCCCCCCTCGGCAGCCTTCGACCGGACGTCTCGCCGCGGGAAAGCGGCGGCTATGCGCCACCAGCGCCGCGTCCTGTCCGTGCGCCCGCAGCCGCCCCACGGTCGTCGTCGGCGCGTTTGACCAAGGAGAAAGAGAAAGAAATAGAGAGAGATAAGAGAAAGAGAGAGCGAGAGACATAGAACGAGAGAGAGAGATACCCGTCTCCCCCCCCTCCTGCCGAGTGAAATGTATCGCGACTGCACGGGAATCGCATTCTGACAATGGAGATTGAAAATATCGTGGCCAACACGGTTCTCCTGAAGGCGAGAGAAGGTAAGACACTCCGAACGGCTAAAAAAAAATGAAGAAAGAAATGTGTCCCCCCCCCCCTTCCCTCTCTTTCCCACCTCCGCCACACGGCCACGGACGAGCCAGAGCTCACGGCTGTCCCGCTCCGGATTCACGCTTTTCCGCCCCCCCCCCCTCCCGTCCACCCTCGGTGCTCCCCCTCCATCCCCGCCCTCCCTCCACCACCCAGGGGGTGAGGAAGGAAGAGGAGGGGGGACGTATTCGGTAGAAATCAGCTGCTCGGACGCTGACAGCGCACGTTATTTACCGGGCAGGTTAAGGCCCTGCTGGCTTTGGAGGCGGGCGGGGTGTGTGTATGTATGTATGTATGTATGTATGTGTGTCCGTGCGGGAGGTGGTGGTGAACAACGCAGGGAGTGTTTGCAGCTTCGATGGCAGCGCGTTGCTTTAGTGGCTCCCGAACACTTTTTCTTTTTTTTTTCTCTCCTTCTTTTCCACACTAGCGCCGGTGTTTGCCGTGATATTTGTGTTTGCGCGCGTACGCGGGGGGTCGAGCGCGTTCCCGCGGCACCTTGAGGAGGAGGTGTTCTCTGCGTCTACCTGCCGCTGTAGGTTTCACTGTTTTTTTTTTTTAAACGTCTTGCAAAAGAAAGTGATGGGGGTGTTGTGTAGTGTAGTGGCGACGGCGTTGGTCGACGCAAAATATTCCACCGCAGTGTCGTGCGTGATGAGGAGGGTGGGGGCGCGGAGTGTGATCCCGCAGCAACAGCAGCAGCAGCAGCAGCACCTCACCTGGAGGTGGAACAGAGGCGAGGATCCATCTGTTTCCAGGAGATGGCAGAGCAGTGAGTGGGCGCAGGGTCGGTGTGCAGCACTGTGTCAGCAGCCGGAGGAGGAAAGGAGGGAGGGAGGGAGTGAGGGGGGCTATGTTAGTCCTCCTCCACTATATCCACTCCATCGCTTCCCCGCCAATCAGAGCGGACAACCGCACGCCGGCCCGCCGCCTCTGCCTGGCCTCGGAGGATGTAGTGTAGGTCGATCGATCTCGATTCGACACGGGCAGTCATCTACGATGCCTTGCCTACATGGCTTGAGGGGAGAGGAACCCCAACCCCGCTACCCCGTCATCCCCCCTAATCTTCCTCTCCGCTTACGTTTTATATTCAGACTGCATTCCAGTTGAAGACTAAAAGCCATCGCCGCTGTGAAATGGATTATTCACGGCGGCGTTGAGTCCATTTCGTAGCGGCAGCTGCCCCTGGCCGGGTGCCACGCTTCCCCATTCACCTGCCATTAAATGGTGCTTTGCATTGTCACGAATGTAATCAGGTGAGGGTACTGTACATCAATTCCATCCGCGGGGCTTGCCATCTGTCAATGTGCGAACATATGCGTTTCGGCGTGCAAAGACGTCTCCAGTATTCCAGAATGTTGACCCCCGGGGGTCGATTATTCCACTCCACTGCACGGAAATGCTACGCGGCTTATCAAGGCAATCCTCTTGAGAGATAAACTGCGAATGTAACAGCGCATCTCGTCTGGGGTAAAACACCAACTCTCCGCAGGCAGGTTTTTGGTCGTGTCGGTAAGACGTAGGGGTGGTAGAAGAAGAATACAAAGTTGTACGAATAGTTGAAATCTCTTTCCCCTGGAATAGTACTTTGAGCACGCAGTCAGGTGTGTGTCTAACCCCCCTCCTTGCTCGAGCGGTAACACACTGGTTCAGACAGCTGAGGTCTCATGAATTGCGAGAGTGAGGAGAATGACCTCTGTCAAGGTTTGGTTACTGTGTTTGCCTGTTTGTCATCCACTGGTGTCACACAACAAACTCCTCGGCTGGTATTCACAAGACCAACATGGGTCGAGAAGGACCCTGTCTTGGGGCGAGTTAGTGGAACATAATTTAAATCGGCGTTACATATTGTGATGTTTCGGAGTGTATCTTTTGCTTTGCTTTTTTCATCTTCTTGGCATCTGCGGGCCTCATGGCGCAGCCATCAAACAATTTGAGTGTTGGAACTTCGGGAGCAAATCCCACCTTTTTTTTATTTAGATTTTTTTTAATAAATATCTACATCTGGGCAGAAAGTGTACCTCATTTCACTGAGGTCTCAGCAGAGTGCGTGGAGTACCACCTCTGTCCACCCCCAGGGGAGTCCACAGCTGGCTGACCTGCTAGTGTTTCCTGAAAAGGTGAGACATTAAACCTGCCCCGTAACTCTTAGATTCAGCTGTTGGGACAAGGAGGAGCAGTTATTGAGAGAAAGTGCTCAATAACTCATCCTGGTAGGATTTCAGGTGTCAGTCACCAGGATGATTCTGTTGGCCAAACACGGCCTTTCACAGGTACAGGCATCCCACGTATTTGTCTCCTTGCATGACAATTTTAGATATTTCACCAATACAATCAAATTAAAAAAAGATCCTTCTGGGTTGGACATTTGAGGTTGATAGTGTTGAACATGAGCTGCGATGTCACAGTCAGGTTGACTAAAACCAAACGTGATGGAACTGTGAATACGGCTGATGTCTCAAGTGGCTTTGTCAACTATCAAAGTCTCGCAAACATTCAAATGTTAATGTCCACTCAGTACAAAACGACTTCTTTCGGTGTTGATATTTTACTGGTTTTCTACTGTGCTCCTGTTTTTTTTAATTTCCTACTACATTCAGCACTTCAGCACCCAAGTTATATTAAATAAACATTGTTTTGAGATTGAAACATTACATTACATTGCATTGCATTGCATTGCATTTGCATTACATTACATTACATTACATTACATTACATTACATTACAATACATTACATTACATTGGATTTGGCAGATGCTTTTATCCAAAGCGACTTACAATAGAAACATTAAATTAAATTGACATCAGCTCATTGTAAAGAGTATCACATGTCTAGATTTTTTTTCGATATTTCAGAATGATATAAAATATCAGAATTGTTTCTTTTCTGTGTCAGATATTCGTTTTACCCTAAGCGGACGTGGTGCAGCATGTAGCACCAGGTGAACGTTTTTAAGAACCCACTCAGGTCAAATCCAGAGACCTATCAAATATAGAACGTTTGTTTACTGCGGCCTTTCAGAGCTTGTTTTGTTGGGGAGTTAAATCCTTGGATAAGTAAACTTGAAGGGCGATTCAGTGTAATGGTGTTAAGTCCTGCGCTGTTTGGACACTCCAGATAGTAAACTGCACATAAGGTAGTGATTAATGACAAACAGCACCAGTCTTGAGTCACGCTGATGTGATGCGAGGATTTTGGCAGGCCGAGTTTATTTGTGTAGCACATTTACAAAAAAAAAAAAAAAGCAATTCAAAGCACTTATGAAAGTTCACTGCAGTTGCGACCCCAAAAGAAAACCTCTGGACTTTCTATTACAATAAAAAAAACATTTTATCAAAGTTGAAATTTTCTATTGCGACAAATTGAATTGTTTTAAATGTTTCTAACCTTGCAGACCCGCAATATGCATTTTAACAAGGTTTCACCAAACATACAAACTAGTTTATATGATCCATATCCTTGTGCCCAGTGTCTCTTGAGATGTTATTTTGGGACTTATCTCAATGATAACTGGTGCAGACCCAAAAAGAAGTATGTTCTTTGCCTCAATTTTCTTCTCAATTTGAAAGAGGCTTGCACAGTTTAGCAGTAAACATATTAAGTGACGACAGTGACCTTGCTGACTCGCTCCTCCCTGAATAAAACACAGATCATAAAGATTTTGCAAAGGAATTTAGGTAAGTAAACATGTAATTTTATGCATTTTTACCCATTATGTTGAGGATGCTAGCATGACTAAACCTAATTATATTATAAGATTCAACTTTTTGGTACATCTGTAGATCACATCTATTTAATACATGCGCATCCAATATACATTAAAGTTACAACTGTTTCATAACTCCTGAATAGGGAATATTATGGGAGGAAAAAGGCCTGATTTTAATCCAAGTGTTTTATTGACACTATGTGGTCTCTGGCCATCATGCCTGGGCCCCTACATACTCAGATTTTATTTTGTTCCATGTTATTAGATGTAAAACAGGTTTAGATTACGCTGAGAATACTCTAGGCCTTTGAATGACGTCAAACCTCAGCGTCCAGAATATTTGAATTTAAACGTCTTTATTATGACTTGGGCTCTCAACTTTTTATTCACATACTAAAATAGCTTGACAGAATACACTGGAATTTCTGTTTTCGTTTAGTGTAGCCCTGCCTTTTAACTTCAAAAAAAGACTTAATCCTGTTAACCCCATAGAAACTGTCTTTTTAGATTGTCTCCCAGATTGAAAACATATCTCTCCTTTTCCATAAATATACCAAAAGGCTGTCAGCTTTCCAACGGTCGGCGTGTGAAGCGGCCAGAGACAGGGGCCGATGTAGGGCTTGTCCAACAGAATTATTGTTTATTCTTATTTTATTGACAGTGTTGAAAACCGCAGAAAAAAACACTTGTTGCTTACAGTCAGACAGCGAATCTGACACCACCAAAACCCCAGTCTTTGCAAGGGGGGTGGGTGGTGGGGGGGCACACAAAGAAGTTGTTCTTCTTCCTCCAAACCCCTTTGACACGAGGGCCATAAAATAATTCCCCTTGGATTAGATTGGAAGATACCGATTACCTAAAATTTGTAGCGTATGGTCCTTATCTTGAAGCAGCAGTTAGCTGCACATATATAAATCGGCCTTTTCTTGGATGTATGTCTTTCGCTGGCTATGGGAAATGTATATATATTTTTTTAACATCATCAAGTGCGTTGCACATTTCATCCAACCAATTATTTCGAATGGCCATCTTGACAGAACTGGGGGTAACATGAGGGAAAGAACCCCCCCCCCCCCCCGCCATGCCAATAATCAGAAACTCGTGTTTTAATTTTGGTATAAATCATAAAATGTTCCGAGTTTGAGGAAATCGCATTTTAGATACACAACACAAAGACCGTTTAGCTGAATTCCACTTTTAAACTAAGTTCTGAATGCAGTATGATGATGCGTTCGGGGATCTCCCAGGTGGTCATTTATTTTTTACATTTTTCTGTGGACAGCTCACTATTTATATACCCTCTACATTTTCATATACTGAGTGAGGAAAGTGAGAAATAAATCAGAATAGAATTGAACTAAACCAAAAGATTTTTGTTGTAGACCAATCATAAGTGAACGATATAATTCAGAGTCGCATGATTTTTAACATAGCTCTGTGCTTCTGAGCAGTCCTCTTTAATATATGCAACACCCTAATAAATGGCTGTGGCAACCTGCACATTCTGAAAGTAGGTTGATCAAATGAAAGGTGTCACATTAGGGTGTGTCATGTCTGTCACAGCCCAAAGATTAGCTAAAGGAAATGGTGTGTTGTTGTCTCCAACGCATTGTGTGTTTGCAGCTCACATAATGCCACGTAATGTGGAAAGAAAACCCACCCTTTATGGTTAGTCTGCATCTGCCGACGGCCGCAGGAGGTGCTGCAGTTGCGGTCACTGTGAGAGGTGAGAGGCAGTTTTGCTGTGAAATGTCAGCAGAAGTAATAACAGGAAACAAGTGGCGTTTTAGCTCACGTGTGGATGTCAAATTTCATTTTACGAATATAATAGAAATCATGAGAACTGTGAAATGTACCTTGAATACACTGCATATTCTGTCGTAAAGTCACGGTGTGTTTTTGATGTGTATCATTGGGCTCCTGTTTCTTTTTGCTATTCAGACTTCAAGTGTAATGTAAATGCATGCTGAAATAGTAGCCACACACCCTGGCCTGCTAACATATCCGTGCAGTTCGTCGCTGCATTTCTAAAATGACGTGTACTACAACTCAATCTCATGAAGAGTTCATCAGCTGTAGGGCCAGCTGGCCTGAGTGGGTTAGTTTTCAGTGTTTTTTCAATTAAAGTTCTTTTGGCCATGGGGTCGTTCATCTGTGGTCCTATGGTGCAATCCGCAGGGGCTGAAACATGACCTTTTCTCTCGTTTGTTTTTTTCTTTTAACGTAGACATGGATATCACAGTGTGGCTTCCTCTGCTTTTGGATCAGGGGTGAACAGTCTGGTTCATCTTTCTGCTTCTCAGTTGGGAAAGACAGAACTGCATTGTTTTATGTCTGCCTTGAAAACGTCACAGCTTTTGTTAGTGCCGGATCATAACAATTCAGCTCTGCTGTAATCTGTTGAGAAGTTGGTTTTAATTTGTGTTTCTAAATCACAACGTTATGAAATGATTGGATTTTTTTTCCCCTAAAACTTTCATCGCACCCACATTTCTGGGCTTCAGTTGCTTTTTGAACATAGCCCGCACATGTGCACATTTATGAGAAAGGCCTGTTCCTGCAGAAGCTCCCGTCAGAAGTCGGACAAGAAACACACCAAACAATACCAATGTAGCAACTGTACTGTTTCTCTGTTCCCCCCAGTCGAATTATTTTTAAATTTATTACATCCACACTAAAACCAACTTCTCTGATGTGATGTATTTCACTGTTGATTTGGTTTGAATGATTCCATCCTCCTCCACATTAAAGAAACCATCAGGCGCTATTGGGGCCACCAAGTAATGAAGCTGTGGCCCCCTCAAATAAAGGATTATGTTCCTGTGGTAATGTAATGCACAATATTGTGGGATCTGACTGATATACTTAAGTGTATTCTACCAATATTAGTTTAATAAACATGGTTATTGGTTTGCTCCCATTTGCTTGTCGTCCCAGGGACCCCGGTGGTATATAATGCAGTTAAAAGCACTTGAGATAATTTAGAAAGTGTTATCTTAGCGGCTCCCGCAGACTCCACTGTTTACACTACTTTGCCGCGGCACCTGAGTCGGCAGAGCTGGACGATCACAGCCCAGCAAATGGTGGCGCAAAGCCTGTTGTGGTGAAACGATGTTTACCCTTCAGCTGTAAAATATCCTCCTGCCTCCATTACCGTTTGTTTGTCAGAGCTCTTCAATACTATTGGAGTTTTTATTTTAATTTTTAATTTTCCACAAGTGATTTGAACAGTCCATGTTCTTTTAATGTACCCCACAGCTGTAGATCAACAGCTATAATGTCGCTGTTGAAATTTCACTATTTTAACTTTATTTACAATTAAATTTGAAACCATGGTACTGTGTCCTCTTCATGTATGACTGAAGTGTATACGTTATATCAAGATGGCCTCTGCATTATTACCTTGTTTAAATGTGGAACAAAATGCAAATGATAAATTCTGATATGGGATAAATTGTCTTGACACCAAGGCTACAAAAAAAATCATCCTGGATACATCACTGTCAAATTTCAAAATGAAAACTTTTCCCTTGGATCAGCCATGTGGTCATTATCTGAGCATGCCATTAAGTATAAACTAGTAGTTACTACGTTTTTAAAACAAACTGGTCTGTGACGTCAGGGTTGAGCAGTGTCTAATCCTGCTGATATTAAATAAAACAAAAATAAAGCATCTGTTGTTAGCTGCTTTCAGTGCCCTTTGCTGCTCATTTGAATTGCTTTTCTTTCACTTGGCAATTAACTACATTACCCAGAATCTCTTTGGTGCTGCCATTTATGTGTTGGATTCAGGTGTGAGTTATAATCGGACCGCTGGACCTCAAAACAGTGTGGACGGTGTCTGTGTTGCATTCAGATCTACTGAGTAGTTCTGTCATTTCACTTTGCGTGTGTGTGTGTATAATGGTTGTTGTTTTTTTTTTTTGATAAATCATGAAAAAACTTGAATTATTCACATGAATTCTGTTTAATGCTGAGCTGCCTGCACCAGTAAGGGGAAAAAAATCATGGGTAAAATCATGATTCTTAGAGGAATTCATTCTTCTGTGAATTTTTTTTTTATCTCACTCTTCTGCATATTTGTTTCAGTTCACCTCTTGGTCAATTTAAGAGTCTGGTAGAATTTAAGGGTCGACACACAGGCTGCTGTGAACAGCCACCATGCACAAAATCTACATTTGTCCTGTCATGCATTTCTGCTCTTGCTGTCACTGCGGCACTGTGTCTTGGCCCCTGGCCGATCATTGCCACTCCTGGAACCACCTGACCGCTCTGGGGTAAACCATGTGAGGTGGGGGATATTTATACTAATAACCAAAAATCTGTCACTCAATATTGATCTAGAGAACAATGGAAGGCATGGAGAATCATGTGGTGCATGTAAACAAGCAGTTGGCTCAGTGCCTTTATTACGTTTGAATGTAGTGCTTTTGTTCTTCTGACAAATAGAAACAACTTTTAATCCCCATTATGTAATTCATCTCCCATCTTAAATGTTCAACTTTTGAAACGTCTGTCTATTTTATTTTATTTTCCATTTGACAGGGAAGCCGGCGTCCCCGCCCTCTCTGTGCTCTCTGGCCCCTCGGTGCCACCCTGGCCCGACAGTGTCAGCCAGCAGGTCCCCTCAGACCACTTGCGAGGGTTTTCCTGTGACGTTAGCCAGCGTGGCTTTATTAGTTTTGCGGCCGTGGCCAGACTAACACTTGTTGTCATCACTCTGGGTGTTTCCTCCAGCTGAGGCCCATAAACCAGCGTCGCTGTGTGACCGTCCCTTGATGTGGGACTCGTTTTACAGTCACTGAACCCACAAATGGACTGCATGCAGAATGAGACGCCGGCTGCACTGCTTGGTCGGGCCACATGGCTCTGGCGGCAGTGTCGAACCGGTGTGGCCGCCGGGATGTTCATTAGCGTAGTCACTTGGCCAGTGGAACAAGCATGATGTGGCAATTTCTGAGGTTCTCTTTCAGCGTCAGAGGAACAATGTTTCGGCTGTGTTAAGCAGCCCATGCATTAGAAGACCTGGAAAAGACTCGTGGAAAACTATCATCTCACACCTGCTCACATCTAAAGACAATTTTTTTTTTTTTTGCCGCAGCCTAGTCACAGACTGAGATTATACAATGACTAGGAATCTTCCAGGGTCACTATTTTCAAGACTCAAACTAGATTCTTTCAGCATTTTTTTTTTCCCATCATGCAATGTTTTCACCGGATATTTGCAGAACCTCCGCTTTTCAGTCCATCGCTTTTCCTTCTCCAGTCGGTTGTGATACGTTCTAGAGGTGATATCGAACAAGCTGAGCTGTTCTGTCCGCAGCTTCACTTCGCTCCTCTTTCCGGACGGTCTATATTGATCGGGACGTCCTTCGCCCTTCCCGTCCAGCCACGCCGCCTGCAAATAACAGCTCTGCCGCCAGTACCACTCTGGCAATTGTTTGTCTACAAGGTTTCCTGTTTCCAGTTTTGATAGTGCTCATCTATTGGTTATTGATTGTGTTATGTCACTGTAAAGACTGAGAGACTTGCGATAATGAGAAACATGTTTGCTATTGTTAGCCCAAGACTAGGAAAAGACAGATTAAAACAGCTTTGATTGCCATCTTATACTTCATAATCGAGATGACAGGAGTGACTCCAGTACAACTCCATAAATGTCCTTCCTTCTTTCAGTTTTTAGTCTGCGACCGTGAAAAGCTTCAGGTGAAAGCCCAGCATTTTTAAACGTTTCTCTGAGAAGCCAGCTGTCGTCGTGTGTTTTCGATCTCGCACTTCCACGGCACTATCATGAAACAGGAAACTGCATGACCACATGCACTTAAACTGAAAATGAGATTAAACTGTGACCCCTTTAGTGACCTGACTATGGCCTGAACTTTCACTTGCTCTGTGTGAGGAGGGAACTACTTCCATTTTCCAAATGACAATTAGCTCTTCGCCAAAATAACAGGTGTGTGTGTGTGTGTGTGTGTGTGTGTGTGTGTGTGTGTGTGTGTGTGTGTGTGTGTGTGTGTGTGTGTGTGTGTGTGTGTGTGTGTGTGTGTGTGTGTGTGTGTGTGTGTGTGTGTGTGTGTTGATTCAGGCTTTCTTTGTTTAATATTTTGTGTATCAAACCGGGAGGCTGCTTATTGTTGCTGGACCCGAAATGCAAGCCGAGCCAGCCGGCTGAATTTCTCTGAAAGAATGTTTCCAAACCTACTTTTAAAAAAAGTGGCAACCCCATTGCAACATAATTCACAGCCGTTCTGTCTATAGATCATGTTTCTAGAAAACAAGTGGTAATTTTACATCTTTCTGGTCTTCTTACTCACTTTTTATAATCTGGAAGAAGTCAAATATGTCAGAGGCAGGGGTTTGCCACTGTAATCAGACGAATATGGTAAATACTCTGTAAAAACAGGCTGTTTTTTTTTTCTGTCTGGATGTCCCTTTTATCAGTTTGCCCTCTCGAAAGATTCCTGGAATCACAATTTTGACGTTGGTGAAATGCCCCCCGCCCAAAGTGACTGAAAGGTGTCCTCCAAGATAGTGCTCAAGGTGTCAGCTGAGCTCAGTGTTCCACGCTCAAGGGCTCTGCATTGGATAGACGGCACGGCCGTGAAGTGAACCTCTGGCCCCTTAATCTGAGAGACAGTTGTACATAACCTATAGATTTACCGCCAGCTTTGTTTATCTTACACGCTTTAAAACTCCATGTATCCTGTTCAAGTTTAGTCTTGCAGTACCCCCCCTCCCCCCCCCCCCCTTTGGAAGACGCTGTGAAAACACGGCTCGGCTTTCACACCTCGTCTATTTGTTTTAATGAAATTTCTTGAACGTGGACGATGTGGCAAAGGAAGGAAGGAAGGAAGGAAGGAAGGGTCTTGCAAAACACGTGGCACCTCCACAACAGTGACCGAGTGGGCCCTTTTTTTTTTTTTTTTTTGCGTACGTGCGTATGGTTATTGTTGCGCTCATGTGAAAAGAAAAACTGGATGTCGTACTTCGTGTGAGGCGTAATGTCACCCCGCACCCCACCCCGCCTGCGGTTTTATCTGGCTGCCTTTTTCCCACACGACGAACACCTTCTGCAAAAGGGCTGTAATACGAAAGAGAAGAAAAGTCTGGCTGTAAAGAATTGACAAAGCTGTAACAAGAGAAGAAAACATTTTTTTTTGTATGGGGGAGGGGAGCTAGAAGCCGAGGGTTGGGGGGAAAAAAAAACGATGGGAAATGTGAAAGAGGTGAGGATTAGGGAAAGACTAGGGGAGCAGGGTTGCCTGATATTCACGTCTCTTTTTCTCTCCCCCTGTCTCTCCGCCAGTGCGAATAAACAGACGGATTACCTTATGCAAACACCAGGCCTTTGCTTTTAATAGGCAACAGAGATACTTGCAGCTAATGTTTTCCTTATCAGAGGCCACTTCAGCCAATCACGCACTGTATGGGAAAGCGACTGGGAAAGCAACAGGCCATTCATTTATCATGGCCTGGCTCCATTGTGCCTGCGTGCGTGTGCATGCTCATATTACAATGGGCCTAAACTATGTGTGACCCTGTCTCATTTCCTACCATTTAAGTCATGTTTTTGGAGAGTGCCGGCAGCCATCCGACCCGAACCTCCACCTATGTGTGGCTTCTGCAGGGTGTGGGGCGTAGCTGACAAGACGAGGGCTGGTACCAAATATTTAGAGCATAATTACCTTGGCCAAAAATATCTCTGTAAACAGTGTTATCTACAGTCTTAAACTAGAGCGCAAGGAAATAAAAAATTCTGTTGTGCAAGAATGTGGTGTAGTTACTAAACAGCGCGTTTGGCTTTTTAACGCGGTGAACGTAACTCACTTGACCCTTCAGACTTTGGCTCCTCCTTTTTTTCGGAGAGGAATTTTTCTGAGGGAGCTCTGAACCCGATTTGCTGCACTGGGTGTCCCGTCGACAACGAGAGGAGAAGCAGCGCTTCACTCATAACAAAAAGTCACACTGCAAGTGCCTGAAGCATATTGCGCGACGATGTAAATACTGGCTGCTTGCCGCCCGCCGTCGGTCTGTCGCTCCCGCAGGCGAGCTATCTGGCCTTCGCGGCTGCTATTCCGGGTGTCACCATGTGACATGTGCTCGTCAGATGGCCGAGCGTCTTCTCCCATATGGCGACACAAAATAGAGACAGGCCGCGGAGAAGGCCCGTGCTGCAAGCTCATTGTAACACCTGGGAACCCCTGTGGGAGAAGGTGCAGCCTATGCTGTTTTTTCCATCCACGTGTCTTAAAAACAACAGTTTCTTTGGTTTACAATGGGGAAATTATATCTCAGTGTATGTGGTATTAATACACATTCCACTACATCTCAATATTAAAACCATTTTCTCAATACATTGATAGCTGAATTATAGTGTATAGTGGATAATTAGGGTAAATACACGTTCACATCAGTTTGATTTTGACATGGACTGAAACTGATAGTGTTTTTGGAAAAAAGGCTTGAAGTTCTCTCTTTCAGAAATGAAAAATGACTTATCATAAATGAACACATTTTTAGCGTCACAATTATAGAGCTCTGTAGCTCTGCATTTCTTCTCTTTTTTTTCTTTTTTCCTTGGGAATAACATCTGTTAAAGAACTAACCTAGGTCAATGGGACCAGTACTATATTGTTTTTACACTTCAAACTTTTAAAATTGAAATTGATTGTACACCCTTGTTGGAACGCATTTCAGAATTTAAATGTGAAGTTTGCGGGAATTCAGGTGTTGGGGAAGGGGGCGGCCATGCAGTGATACTGCAATTCTGCTATGTGTGACATCCACCCCTGGCTTCTTCCCCGGCTTGACATCAAAGAAACGGGAAGGGAGGATGTAGAGAGGAGCATATTTGGGATAGTGTCTGACCATATTTGGCACATTAAGAGCATTTGGAAATTCGCACCGATTGCTGGGTTACAGTTTCGAGACTGAGCCGTGGGTGGGTGGGTAGTTGGTTTTTGGGCAGGTATCAATGCCCCTCAAAGGTCACTCCAGACATACTGAAACATTTCATAGAAACACTCTGTGTACTTTTTCTTTCCCACTTTCTCCTTTTACCGCCTTTAAATTAGAGCCTAACCGGAATTTTGCATATCAAAAAAAATGGGCAGATGCTTGGTGTGTATTTGTAGTTGTTCACGCCAGAGTTCATGTCAAAATGGTACCTCTAAATAGTGCGTGTCAACAAGTTGAAATAAATCAAACGCAATAATATGCCAGAAAGAAGTTAGAAACATAGAGGCGCTGGACCAATGTTTGGCTCAGATCCGTGAAAAAGTTTCAGCATTTGACATGCATCACTCTAAACTACGCACATTTTAAACTTTAACAATTGGATTTTAAGAGCTTCGATTTCACACTTTCAGAAAGATGCAATATTTATTGTCTGCTACTGTAAGTAGCTCAACCAAATGGTTGGCGTCACAACCAACATGTAACCAAGTAACATTTGCCCCGACTTGTAATCCGCATTGTGCCTGAAGGGCCAAAAGTGAGTTAATGCAGCTCAGAGGATCTCCATTCTTATGCATGTCTGGTATCCTTACCTTATCTCCATGGTCTCGGCTGGGATGGTATCCGGCTGAGTAAACTTAATTTGACCTCATTTGAGGTCCAGCCCTTAATCTTTGTGATAAAATACATCATGTCTTAAATGTAATGGAGGGAATCTACACAAGTTTATCTTTCACTTTGCTCTTTCTCCCTGGTATTTTTTGTTGCCAGAGGTAACATTTTAGTATAATTGATACTGGAATACAGAAGTATGTTCCCTCCAAATTAATACTATGGTGTTTGCTAATGTAGCATTTTCCTCCTGCAACAGCAGACAAAATATGGCCAAGATGATCTTTCACTTATAATGTGATTTTATCCAGCTGAAACAAATTAATATCACAACATTCAGCTAATGTCTTTTACTCTGGAACTCACACACTGGTGTCACGATGGCCCAAATCCGAGATCCATTAAAGGAGAGTGTGGAGGGGGGGGATGGATCTCTGCCTGGACTTTCTAGCACACAACCTTATCCGTTTTGTTCAAAGTAAACATTTAAATTTCTCCAACTGTTCAGATTGGAGGAAACATCAACATGAGTCAGAGCACGCTTGAAAATACTGCAGCAAACAGGCAACGGCAGCCGTGGAAACCCAAAAGGTGGTGGCCGGTTCCGTCATTGACAAATGACGGACCTTCATCTTTTTTTTGGGGCGGGCAGTTATTTACGTGACAATGTCATTTAAAGCTGGCAGAGTCACTTCTCTTTTGGCCAGAGATCCAAGTTCAGTATGGTGAGGGATGTAGATCGGGGTGACCTAACAGTCAACAACTTACAAAATTGCAACATCTCTAAACTGAAAGGTTGCCCCGTTGCATATATTCCTAACGTCCTCTTCTTATTTTATTTATTTTAAATATCTTGTCGCAGCTGCGCATGTGCAGGCCTCCCGCGTGATGATCTCAGCGCTGGCTGATGCGAAGCCGGAGCTCTGAAGTCTGTGTTTATGGAGGGCCCTGTTCTCTCAGAGGGGAGAACCAAAGTTAAATAAATACTTGCTCCATCCTGTCTGCATTAAGGGCCTGCACACATGGCTTTGACGTCAGAGTGACATTAAACAGGGTGGGGTGGCCCTGCGAACCAGGCACGTGCACATCCGTGCATTCGTCGACACACACACTTTCCTTCCTAAGCCACTTATTAAAATTCCTTTCTTTCTTATATGTATCTTTGTCCTTGTTGTCATCCTCCTCACTTTTCCACCTCTTTCCTCCATCTGACTTCAATTTCAGTTGACATTTTCTTGTCACGTCTCTCCTGTAGTGCAATTATTGTCTTCCCAAATCTCTGCTCGCCACGCTAAATCTGAAGAGTTCTCAGTGCCCCTCCCTGGAAGTGGGGAATATCTTTCTGCCTTTTTTTTTTTAAGTACTTAAGTCATCCGTCTTTCTGAAGTTTTGGCAAAAATTTTTGCCAAGGAATTTTAAATTTCTTATTTATTATTTTCCCCCAAGAATTCCCCCTGCCAGGTGCAACCGGCTGCACCAGAACTCCTCTTTGCTCACCTTTTTCAGGAAAAAAATATATTTGCATGTTAATTCAGCGCCTGCGTGTACACG
Organism: Fistularia commersonii; assembly: GCF_037954325.1. Classification (NCBI taxonomy): domain Eukaryota; kingdom Metazoa; phylum Chordata; class Actinopteri; order Syngnathiformes; family Fistulariidae; genus Fistularia; species Fistularia commersonii. The sequence goes on from NC_141318.1 coordinate 5,218,492, forward strand.
TGCGTGTGTGCGCGCGGTTACGCGCATATGTGCGGCTTATGCCTCCCTTCCCTGAGCCCCGCAGCCACAAAACAGGTCTGTCAACATATCTCATCATTTTACTGTGTGAGATCACTATCATGTCACCGCCCCAGTCATTCAAGGACAACGGCCTTGGAAAACCTGTTCCTTTTTTTTGTAAATATAAAATACAAGAGTAAAAAATGATTTTCTTTTTTTACAAGGCTATTTTGCCGTATAATAGGAAGGATGAAGTTTTGCTTGTGTGCGAGTGTGCGTCGTGAAAAAAATCTTTCACAGGTGTTTGACCGCCCCTTCTCCATGTGTTTGTGTTGAGACTGTCAAATGTTGCTGCCAGGCAAGCTGCTGTCTTGTGAACTTTGGGGCAGAGGATTTCCCTCTGGGCTGTCCTCGCGGAGTTCCAGGCGGCTCGGTTCCTTTGAGCTCAGTCTGGTTTATTTTCTCCTGTGTTTTTGAGGTCTGGAATCAGGAATTTGGGGGTGGGACGGGAGGGGGGTGGCAGTGTCGTGTGAAGCAAAATGTAGTGGAGGGGTTTTAATCTGCCGACTGTTTATATCAGACGTGTCCTTCAGAGCTTTTTAGTCACGCCTCAACTGCTAAATCAGATTTTTGATAGAATCAACAATAAAGATGAACTATCTGATCACTGGAACTATTTTTATTATCCTATCACACAAACAATGATCATACAACGCTTTGCTAATCAGTTTTTAAGTCAATTTGATTAGTGTTTTTCTTTCTTTGAAAATTAAATGACTTGGAAATGAGATTATCAGAGTGCCAGTAATAGTTGAGGAGCACCAGGAAACACTGCTCGTAATCCATCAAATTGCTAATTCTTGAATTTATTTGGATAAGTAAAATTCACGAGTTATTCGTGGCTGTGAGAAACTTCACAACGCAGCTGGTTTTAGTGAGTTCTAAATGGAGCCGAATTTGACTTTTCTATCCCTCATCTGACAGTTTGATCTATTTCAATACATAATCTTTGGAATATTTTGACATCAATCATTTTTCCCAGATTTTCCAACCCGACACTGAAACAATAAAACCCATGTCACATTTCATGTATTGATTTTCTTCAACACGTCGTAATTTGCATGTATATATTATTTAGGTGGGGACTTTCCTCTTCAGGGATTGCTAAGTAATGAAAATTTGGTTTGGTATGTGGTCTGTACAACTTCAAAGGTTTCAATCTGTTTATGTGTGATTTTTTTTTTTTTGTTATATTGGAAACTAAACTTTTTTCCAAGCCATCGTGTAAGTGAGCTGTATAAATCTCTTTTTCACTGAAGCAGAGCTTAAAGTTATGCGAAACCTGTCAAAACAAATTTTTCTGCACTAAAGGTCATTCACAATGATCAAAAACCGGAGTTCAGCGAACTTCACATGTCGGCCCCCGCGTTCAAATCAGCACTTTGGTCAAATATAAACTTTGATGCCTGGAGATTTTTAACTTTAAAATCATGGTCATCTGATATGGCGAAAGAATTGCCAAACACAACGTGCCAGTGCGTTTGTGTGCACGTTTGAGTTTGGGATTGCATTTTCAGCGAGATAACCCGTGAGTGTTATGTTTAAGTGAGCCCGAGTTGTGTGTGTGTGTGTGTGTGTGTGTGTGTGTGTGTGTGTGTGTTTGACACATGATGAGTGTGTGCCCCATGATCTTTGAAGCTGTCAACATTCCTCACCGCATGCTCTGTCATGATGCATGGAGGCGACTGTAGAGATGAAACAGCTGCCCCTGCCTCTGGTGGCAGCTTGGTCCGCATGCTCACACGTGCAAAATAACACACACACACACACACACACACACACACACACACACACACACACACACACACACACACACACACACACACTCAGGTCGTCCAGAATAAATCACCTAAAAAGACTTTGTTTAAAGTACAACATCTAAACGGTGGCTCGATGGTGGGTCTCACTGTGTGTTCCAGGTGGAGGAGGGAAGAGGAATGGCCGCAGCAAGAAATGGAAGGAGATGCTGAAACTCCCCCACATCAGCCAGTGTGAGGAGCTACGCCGCACTATTGGTAAGAAAAAAAAAAAAAGGTGATTGATGGTGTGTGCGTGCGTGCTTATGTGTGTGAGGCATGGTGACGTGCCATGCTGTGCAGTTGGAGTGAGTCTGGCTATGAGAGGAAGTCAGATTGGGCTTCCTTCCTCTTTCTACCCGTCTCCACCCACAGTTACAGGCAAGGGACAGGAAACATTTTCTGTATGACTGTGTTTGTGTGTGCGCGCCTTGCGTGCGCATGTGCACGCGTGTGTGCGTGCATTGACTCTAGGAATCTGTTTGAAATGCTATTTATTAATCTGTCTGTTCCGTCTGTTCACACACCCAAGCAGAACACCTTGCCCCTGAGTTTTCTACTGGGAAAGAGGAAAGGAAGGGCAGGCTCCTTTCTTTGTAGCCCAGGGAAGAGCTCCACTCTTGGGCTTCATTATCTCCTCGTGTCCCCCCACAGTTCTCTGTGCGCCTCATTCACCGTGTGTGTATGTGTGTGTGTGCGCGCGCACGCATATACATGCACAATAGTGCGTCACAGCTTTTTCTGCCAGAGATTGCAGTGCTACCCTCCCCTCCCCCACATTCTCTCCCTCCCTATTTTCTATCTCCATGCCTTCCCCTCCCACTATCTGTATCCCTCTCCTTCACTCTTTCTTTCTCTCCCTCCCTCTTTCTACCACTTCTGAGGAATACAGGAGTGGCAGTACAGGAGAGGGAGAGCGAGTGAAAAAAACAGAAACAAAGAGTTGCTCTTACAATGAGAACAGGAAAGATCGAGGAAAGATGTTTTTGAGAAACGGGAGGGGAGGGAAAGACGTGGGCGCATTTGCTTCATACTTGCTCATATCACAAGTCAAAGCAGTAATATATCTGATTATTATTTGTATTGACAGTCCACCTGGTTAAAATAGCATATAAATGCCACTTTTAAGTGTGAAATAACTTCATACTTGGCTTAGTGCTAGTGAGTGTGTGCACACACAGCAGCTGTTACGGGTTACATACGTCACTGTTACATCGATGCTATTGCGTAATTTCCCTATCACCGAGCGTAGGATCAAAATAATCCCTTTTGCGTACTTAAACACACGGACGTGTAGGCATGTGCATCGGCGCACACACACACACACCAAAAAGTGTGCGCAGAGGTGTCCACCCGGGCCTGTACGCCGTGCACGCACAGACAGGGGATAGAGAGATACCCTGTAGCCCCTGATAGCAGTGTCTTTGTTGTGTCTTGATAATGTCAAGCATTTGACCTTATCCTTGAAAAGTGTGCTGTGCTTCTAGGAAGCCCAGATTACATTATGTGCGCTGCAGCCACTTTGTCTGCCAGGCATATATACCCCCCCTCCCCTCCTCTGGTATCCAGCCAACGCATACAGCGCATGTGGACATGTTAGCTCGTCCAACACGCTCCTGAAACCAGAGGTATTTTGGATTTTGGATGAAGACGAACAGCTCTTGTTGCATAGCAGCAGTGAGTGTTTGCCAATACTCCGGCAGCTGTGCTCTCAACACACACACACACACACGACCGTCCGACACGCTCACATCCGTGCGCGATAACAGTCTCACTAACAAACTCAGTCTTGGCCTAAATTGAAGTTTTAATTAACTTGTAATTGCAGCTTAGTTCACGGGCACTTACAGCTACCGGTCTGGGCTGGTTCATGGCTCCCAACTCGTCTTTCCTTTCAGTTTGGTCTGTTCTTTTCTCTCTTTTCTTTTTCTCCTGGCTGTTTTTTTTTTTTTTTTTTTTTTTACGCCCTACTCTCTATCGCGGTTGTTTTTCTTGACGACCGGAGAGAATTCTCATGTGCAAAGCGGAAATTTTACATCGGTGGAATGCTGGCTCACATTCACATATTCAAATGATTTAGGGCCTGGAATCAAGTTAGACTCACACACATACACACACACACACGTCCCGTCATATAATCATCTGTGCCAAAATCCTGTGAGAAGTTAAGGTGGGATGCTTTCCATATTCCTCTCACCAAAGAAGATGAAAGTGTATGGGACACTTCAGTGTGATGGCATAATTTGAATGCGCGCTACGATGAAAGCACATAGAATACACAAAGTTTGCCCCCCACCCCCCCATCCCACGCCTAAACAGTATCTGTAAAGAGTGTAGTGTGAGGGATATGCAAAAAGTACATTGTTTAAAAAGCGCGTGTTTATACACAGACGACACATGGCAAACAACGCGGGGAGAGAAAAAAAAATGAGATGGGGGCGGTGATGAAATAGCGGATTACAAAAAAAAAACCCTTCCTGCTCATCACTGTGACTGTTCTAAATGTTTAACTATATCAAGTAACTGTTATGTTGTTGTGCATGAACCGTCTCACCGCAACAACGTGGCAATACAGCCCAAATTCATTTATTATAAGTTTGTTAGTTTATGTGAGAGTCGTACCCGTTCTCCCTTCCAGCTATGTGCATGTGGTTAAAGTAAACACATGGGATGGAAGTAATATCACAATACTCAGAAGTCCCTTTCTTACTCTATAAATGGAGCCTGTAGTGAAAACATTTGGTCAACGATAGTGTTTTGTAATTTACACTATAATTGTGCGCTGATCTTTAATTCAGCATGAGCCAGGAACATTCAGGCTCAGCCCTTTGATTGAACTTACTGGACCTCATGGCTAATCGGACAGGTCTCGAGTGGCCACGTGAACCACTCGGCACATATGGAAAAAAAAAAGTTTATACTGGTACCCATTTCCAAAAGAAAACATGTAGTAAAAGACTGAAGGATTTTCTCCTTGATGAAGGAAAAATCCCATCACAACATTATCAATCTAGACACTCAAGAGGAAGAAGAAGCGGAGTCATCCTCACACTTGTCCTGAGTGTAAATAAAGAGGATTTTGCAACAAGGTGCAAAATCACTGCTCGTACTCAGGACATGGGGGAGCCCCTCTCGTTGAAATTCTTCAGACAGATGAAACCAAGATTAAGAGATGATCTCAAGAGAAAACAAAGTTAGCAGAAGGAAAAGAATGACTTTTGATCAGAAATGCGTAGCATTTTCTGCTATGCATAACAATCAGTTTAAACCGTGCACATGTGGCTGAGGATAGAACTGGTGTTTGGTGATGTGAACGCTGATTGTAGAGATTGGAGGTGAAGCGGCCATTAGTGGTGATTGCAGTTTCCCTTTTTTGATTAACTGTGTTTTTGCATCAAAATAGTGAGTTGTCCAAAATATTATTTTGACGCCTGTATCGATTTCGCACAGCTCAAAACAACATAGTCCGATCACGGTCTGCAGGTGCTGTGGCTTATCCAGCTGAAACGCCGCTGAAGGGGAAACCCGGTTTTTTGAACGTCACAAGGCAGTTGTGTTTGGAGTGAAAGCACAATGGCGCACAGTCGGCGACCTATCACTGAGATTGTTTTTTTTCATTTCCCTTTTTTTTTTTTTCTGAAAGAGCATTTGCTTGCAAAATGTTAAAACCCGGCGGTCACACAGTGGAAAGGGAAGCAATAAAAATATCGTATCTGCTGCTGCTGTTTGCTCACCGGTGATAACTCCGGCTTTGTGGTCGTACGGGACGATTTCAACGAGACGCAGTGAGCTGCGGAGCGGAGGGACTGCCGTGTAATAAACAGTGCAGCCGGGTGAGCTGTCGTGAAGATTTGATTTACCGTTGGAGGTTGTCCTGTAGCTGTCACCACTCAGACATTTTCATCCCATGCATCCTCCTCCTTCCTCTGTACACAAGTGCGCATGTGTACGTGAACGTGTGTGGCCTATTTTTGTTTGTATATTTATCTTGCGTGTGTGTTTTGCGTGTGTGTGTATGTGTGTCCTTACTGTCAACAAGTGATGGAAAGCGTCCTGGGCCTTCTTCCTCATTTGGTACCAGAGGAAATACGACTCGAATGGACGTAAATTAGTCCTAACAAACCAGGGCCAGCTGCACAGGAGACACACACACACACACACACACACACACACACACACGCACACACACACACACATACTCACTGCGCTCACTGAGATACAATATGCTGTGTTGTGTAAGTATCTTTGAAAGTATCTGCTTTAATCTTTTGTTAAGCCTCTGGTTGTGTGAGAGCCAGTGGCTGTTTTCAGAAAAAGGAGCTTGATATCCTGACTTTAAATTCGTTGAGCCTATTTTGGCGCGCAGATATCGGCCTTTCACAGTTATCCGAATACGAATGAGCAATGATAAGTTTGTATTTCAGTCTTCACCTTGACACCGGCAGATGTTGATGAGATGTTTAGGACATCTAATGTCAGCCATTTGGTTTTCAAATTCCGATGACAGTTCTCACAGTGAGCTCTGGCGAAACTTTTGAACAAATGGAAAATTATTTTTCATTATGAAAACATTTGAAATGCAACTCAATTAACAGCCCACTGATCCAACAGTTTGTTTTTTTTACTGCTGAAATGTGAATAAATTCTTGTCTCCAAGAGTGACATTCTGTTCATTCTCAAGTCAAAGGACCCCCCCCCCCCCTTAATTGACCTCTGAACATCCCAACTGTGCTTTCGAAGGACTTCCCTTCGAATTTGGAAGCTGGTTGAGCACAAACTCGCTAAATCATCATGTAACACAGTTTAAAAGTCTAGTAATTCTCGAGATATCGGAGAAAATAATTAAGTGAACGCCATATTGCAAATTTTCTTTCAAAATATGCCTACTTTCACCAGGGCTGCTTGTCATTCCATCTTCAGACAGGGGAAGCTATTCTAAGCTAATGATATATACTGCTCAAAAAAATAAAGGGAACACTTGAACAACACAATGTAACGCCAAGTCAATCACACTTGTGTGAAATCATAGTGTCCACTCAGGAAGCAACACAGATTCATTTTGACTTGTTTTAAGGACATTACATCAAAGTTGGATCAGCCTGGAGTTTGTTTTTACACTTTAATTTTGAGTGTGATTCTTATCCAGACCTCCATGGGTTGATACAATTGATTTCCATTGATCATTTTTGTGTGATTTTGTTGTCAGCACATTCAACTGTGTAAAGAGCAAAGTATTTCATAAGAATATTTCATTCATTTAGATCTAAGGATGTGTTTTTTAAGTGTTGCCTTTATTTTTTTGAGCAGTGTATTTGGGCAAATATTTACAGAGATGCTGTAGATATGTGCAGCAGTTTTACCAAAGTGATGCAATTGTTCTCTCATCTCCAGCGGTTCTTTTCATTGCTGCTGCTGGATCAGTGTCTTGGGTCAAAAGCCTCTACCAATCTCTGATCTTTCCTCCTCTTCCTTCCAGAGAGGGACTACACCAGTCTATGTGAGAAGCAACCCATCGGTAGGCTGCTATTCCGTCAGTACTGTGACACCAGGCCCGAGCTGAAGCGCTGCATCGACTTTATGGACGCCGTGGTAAGACCTTGAACGAGCCTGATACCCCGCTCCAATTTTCACTCTCCAACCTCATCGGAGACACCATCTACTTCCTGTGTGTCTCTCCGTGTCTTTTTCTGTCATCCCCTCCACCTCAGTGTGTTTTCCCCTGCGGCTTTGGCCCGAGCCGAGCCCTGCAGAGCAAAAAGTCGGGTTGGGAAGGAAGGGAGTGCGGGGAGAGAGGGCTTGGTCCTGTGCCTGGTCTTGGCAGGAGTGCATGGCGGTAGGCGGGGTGGGCGTAGAAGGGGGCGCGATTAGCGACTTAGACGGGCTGTCAAAGGAGGGACCCCCTCCGATTGCCCTCCATGCACTTCTCCATGAGGTCAAGCCCACGTCAGAGGCGGGTCCCCTGGGTGAGCAGGCGAACACAGGCCCAAGCTTGTGTCTTGGCCACTTGAGGTATGCGAGACAGGAAAACAGGGGCAAAATCGCGCTGGTTTTAACACAGCCAACATTAGTCTTTTTCAGGGGAAGTCAGTCAAGCTTGTATGTGCAGTGGGGAGACCTAAACTCACACTGCCTGGCCAAATGCGCAGAAATCAAAACAGCTAGTCCTCAACAAGGACTGTGGATTGGACGTAGGCCGTCATGTCAGGCTAGTCCAACTTGTCACGCCGCTTTCCGCCGAGCTTGTTTTCACACAAAACACACGGCTCGAAGAAGACCATCTCCTTCCCATATTTGACCATAAAGTAAATCTGTGGCGAAGGCGTCATTACAGTAGGCGGTGGATGTATCTGGCAAAGACTGGAAGCTGACACTGTTATCACTACAGTGACTCGGTGGGTTTATTATATCTCCCTTTGTGCACTCACACTCATTTCTTTTGTTTTTCTGTCTTGTATTGTTGTTAGCACTCATCCACTCTGCCAAGTCCTCTGATTTTTTTTTTTTTTCTTTCTGCCCTCCCCCCCTTTTATTTGGTGAGACCTCACAGATCCAAATGAGAGCTGCTTCCTTCGTCGCCCTGGTCACTCACGTTCATGTTCTTCTCCCCGCAGGCCATTTACCAGCTAGCTCCTGATGAGAAGAGAAGGGACTGTGGACTGAATGTTTTAGACACTTATTTCAATAATGGGGTAAGACTTGGGCAGTTTTTGCCATTACGGGCTACCTTGGCGGTTCCACAAGAATTATTTTAAAGTGAAATATTTAGGTTGCTCACGCTGATTAGCCAAAACATCATGACCAACAACCAACCTCACTGCTCTCACCCACTGAGTCACGGAGTACACTTGACCTCCAAAGGTACGCCGTGAGCTCTGGAAACAACAGGCTTGTGACAGACTACGTTTTCTAACTTAAAGTGTGGCCTTCGTGAGTCCTTCTGTACCGCCTATCTCACAGGTCCCCTCCCTGGTTTGAGATTTTGGGGAATTTCAAAAACCTGAGTCAACAAGTTGAACCGGTTGTTATCTTCCTCAGAGCAAACCAAAACCATTTTTGTGGCGGGGAAGTGCGAGTTATCCTGCTGAAGGAGGCCACCGCTGCCATTAGAGCATACTGTATCAATGGACAGCAGGAACCCCATCTAATCATGCCACCTTCTTCAAACGTGGTCCAGCTGATGACCAGAATAGTCGTTTTCAGCAGATCAGCTGCACAGTGTTATGATATTTTCAGTCATTTTTATTTATTTTCTTTACCTGACTAAACTACAGTACCTGTCCTGTTAGATTACACCACATAATGATAATCTGTTACTTGACCCCCTGGGTGTTGGATGCTATGAAAGACCGGTGTGCACAGTCTCCTTAAATAACTTTTCATCTTTAATTTTGAAATGTTGCCTGGTTTCTAACTGTTAAGATAAATTATAAGGACATTTAAAGAGAGAGTAACACCTGCCTATTTGGTGTACAGCTGTATATTGGCTAGAACTTTAATACTGTCTGAATGCTATCCAATAAACTGAAAATCTCTCTTTTCCCCCCTCAGTGAATTAATTCCATTGTTTTCAAACTTCATAGGAACAAAGCAATAAGTAAACTGTTTATTAGTCACGTTTGTTAACTCAATGAAAAATCACCATGAAAACATCAAGTGATTAAAAAAAAAAATCACCATTATTGAACCAATAAAATTGTGTGAATCTTATTTTCAAACTCTTTCTGGGTAATTCCTGCATTAGTTCAAGGTTTTGGAATACTTTACACATCTCCTTTCAGTTACATATGCTCAGTTATTGCTTATAAACAGAGAATAATAAGAAACAAAAGGACAGATCGCATGGCCGTTGTTCTTATAAGTTGTAACATGTTATTCGTTGTGCGTAACCTAATTGCTGAGGGTTCGGATCACATTGTGACTAACCTTGTTCTGTGAAGTAAGTGGGGGTGGGGGGCACTCTGTCTGTGTGGGATATTCTTTTATTGAAGGGTAGCATTTAGGAATAGCAGCCTTTTGCTGGACTGACCTGATGTTGACCCGGAGGCTGCACGGTACATTAAAAGATGGTCCATTATATTGCCAAGAAAAATCTCTGAGATATACATATATACTCACACACGAAGGAAATTATGAAGGTATATTCCTGTATCACCTACTGAAACAAAGTCTTTGCAATTCTATGTTTGCACATACATGGAATTTGGCTTCGGTTTTCGGTTACACCTGACATTAAGGTTAACAATGACTGGACAACAGGTCATTATACAAAGTGGTCCGTGCAGTAGTGGCAAGAGATAAGTAAAACGTGGAAACAAACAGTATGTAGTTTACCGCAGGTATATGCACACAGTATCCTTTCCTGATGGACAAGTGATGGAAAAGGATCCAAAAAAATGGTTCATACTTTTGCATTAAGGACATTGTTTGATGTTTCAACCATTTAAATACAGTAATATCATGCACCTATAATTTACCCTTTGTTTCCCTTATCCTGACCAACCATCTTTTATAGTTTAATGCTTGGTGCTTTCGGTTTGCTAAAGAGTTTCTCGGCAGCCCTGAATGAAAATGGGTCCGAAACTAGCCAAAGCACAAACAGATGAGTGACCATAGCCCAGCCGTCACACTCCTCCAGTTTCCCCCGCAAAGGAAATTGCAAATTGAAAGGAGATGACTGGTACTTTGATTCAGTTCTCGAGCATCGATCATCTGTGTGTAAATTAAACAACCTCCTTTTTTTTTTTTTTCTGTATCCGTGTCTCCATCCCACAACTTCTGCCCGCATCAACCTCTGTTGATCTGAACCCCCTCCAGTCAGCAGCCCATCTGCCAGACGTACCCCAGGATGTGGTGGTCGGGTGCCGGGAGAGGCTGGAGCAGAGTCCGTGTAAGGAGCTCTTCAATGACTGCACCAAGTAAGACCCTATCTTCTCCAAACATGGTTTTTCATGAGCTGACCCGCCACTCTTAGATGGTACCCGAACGAACACTCTGTTAATGAAATGCTTGTTTGTCAGAGAGAGACTTTTTTTGAGCAAGTCTGGCCATCAGAAAGCAGTAACACCAATAGAATGCTGTTCCTTCTGAAAGTGTGTGTGTGTGTGTGTGTGTTTAAAGACCATTTTGTGTGCGCCCTGTCACTTGTGATGATGAGGCAGCTGGCACCTGGAGCGCAGCATTTTGCACATATACAAACACACACACAGACGCACAGGCTTGCTTACGAAAAGTGATTGAAAAAGCGCAGTGGGCAGAGAGAGCATCCGGATGGCTGGCATGAAAACAACAGCAACCTCAGTGTTCCTCGTACACACACTTGCTCTCACACACATAAACAGAAATTACACACCCACACACACTCACACTGTTGCAGGTGTTTCTGCTTCCTGCTTCGATGGCCAGGAGAAGCAAACAGACCAGGGATTATAACCCCAAGCATACTTCTCATTGCAAGACTTAACCTTGTATTAGGCCAAAGATTTCTCCCTGTCACACACCGTTGGTGCTGCCTGGACAGCGGGTCAATTCTATAGTGTCAAAACAAATATCACAAACTGTCCAAGTGATCACTAGCGTCGATTAAGATAATGGCAGTTCAGTAGTGTAGATTTCAAGACATTGATTTTGCACTCCCAATTTTATGCTTTTTGTCTCAGAAGTAAACAAAGGTTTGTTGGATCTTGCAAGGAACCGTAGTTTTGGATCAAAATAAACGGCCTACACTTATCATGTTTGTTTTTGTGTTGATGCTTGTTTTTCCCTGGCTAACATAACAGCATGTCTGATGTTGTATGTTAATGTAACAGCCTTACGATGATACACATTTACATGGCTCATCCACTCAAGTGTGTGTGTGTTCCTGTCTGTCACCTTTGAAGGATAAACTGGTACAAACGCAATTGGCAATGCGTTGTTATAAAAGCTGTTTGGTTGGTGTTCACCCCCCCCCCCCCTTTTTTTTTGTAATTCCCATCAGATAATCACCTGGCTTATGCGTTGGTAATATATTTGAATTCAAATTTTAAGACCCAATTGCTAACAGGAGGACCACCCGCTGAAGTTTCCGTGTTAGGATGACTCACGCGGACTTTATGGATAACTCGACAATTTTTTACGGCCATTTTCTTCGAGTTCATTAGCAGCGTGGCATTGTAGCTGAGGCTTCTCCAATGCAAGGGGAAGAAGGGAAATTCTAAGTTTGGACCACAAAAAGCAGGGAGAGGTGATGGTCCATGTTTCGCCGATGGCAGCAACATGTTATAAAGCTTTGTTTGTGAGCAAGGCTGCCATCTGAAAGCATAGCCAAGGCACTGAAATAGATTCCTCCCGAGGACTAAGGAAAGGACAAAAAGGAGAAAGGTGGGGGAAAGCGAGGAGAAATGGAAAGAGTGTTACGGTGGCGTGGAGTAACATGGAACAACACGGGCTCGTGTGTGTGTTTGTGTGTGTGTGTGTGTCTTACCAAAAGCCTTACAGCCGCAGTTAGTGTTTCTGAATGGGATTCCTGTTCCGTTCACATTTGGTCATCACTCCTTCCTTCCACTATCATCCCTGTTACGTTATGGAACTTTGACGTCATTTATTATGATTATTATTATTCTCCCCCCCTTTTTTTTTTTTGTGTTCCGACATCCAGTTCTGACTCAAGGGTTATCCTGTCGCGGAAAGCATGGTGCTACACGTGGTAATGTGACTTCTGGCAGACAAGTGTTAGCTCACACATAACTTCTCGGCCGCCGCGGTGGAACAGAGTTATGTCATAGCAAGGGGAGAGGATCCCTGCCCGGGACAAGCGTATCGTGGCGGTTTGCATATTGTCCTTTTTGAGGAATGACGACTTGTATCCCCTTCTCTTTTCCCCCTCTCGCTCCCTTAAAAGCCACGCTGTCGTTTTTTTTACCCCACTACCCAGCGGCATCGGACTGTAGTAAGACTCGGCGCTGCAGCTTTCGGGAGGCCGTAGCTCTTTTCCGCAAATGTCTGGGGACAGGTGAAGGTCATTCACCTGAGAAGTTAAGGTGGAGGAGAAGCTTCGATCCAGTGAGACACCTATTTTGCATTGTCACAACAACTTGTGGTGGTTACATCACAGAGCAGATCATCATTTTGAAAATGTGCGCATATTTATTGTACGCACAGTACGGATCTAGTCCCACGGAAGCAGCGGAGTGCGGTACATGCTGTTCTTCCACACGACGCAGGTCCATGATGCCGTAACGCGCCTGTCTCTTACATAGCAGAGGGTGCTCCCCTTGTGGAAACTCCCGGCTCCCGTGTTTTTTGCCAAGAACAGCCACCCCGGCACGGATACGTAACCACAGGCAGCTCTCCTCATCATCTTTAGTGATGAAGTAATTGTGAGAGCTGTTGAGGGAAAGTGTCCCAGCATCGCTTTGACTTTTGGCTGAGAGGAAGCACATGGGCTGATTTGATTGAATATAATCAGCCCTTTGTATATTTTTTACAGGACCTTTTTTTTTTCCAACTTTCTCCTTGCTCAACTTGATCTTGAACTAATGTCATTTCACTGCTATGTCACGATATTCCCTTTTACAGACTTATGTGTATGTGTCTCTGTTGACCAGTATAAAATCTTTACATTTTTTAATGCAAACTGAAAATAGCAGCCTGTAAGATATGCATTACCAGCAGAAATATTTTAAATGTTGGTTGAATTTTTATGCGGATTGTGTGTGTGGACAACATGTGATGGCAACCATTGGATATAGAAAACTGAGCAGGTGATCCTGACATCTGCTTGTTTTTAAGTTAGATTTAAGAGTTAGATTTAATTCTTATATTTTGTTTTCTATTTATAAAGAATATTGCTCGCTGGGTGGTCAGCGCTCTTGCCTTACACCCAGTAGTTTTGCCATTTCAAATCATGTAGCCTACCGGTTCTTCCTGTGTGGCATTTGTATGTTCTCACCGCACATTCACTGAAGACCCTAAATTTTATGTTGTGTTAAAGAGAGGATAAATGGTTGCATGTCTCTTTTAGTGGTCTTTTGATTGACAGGTGACGGGAGGCCTGCCTCTTGCCCTGGGCCCCTTAATGAACCTTTTTATTAGAAAAACACTGTAGACAGTGGATGAGTGAATAAGGATTATATATAAAAGGAGCTGTGGATCTGTAACTATTTTTCTTTAGCTGGAAAAGTAGAAGAATATTCCATTTAGATATTGAGAAATTTGTCTTACTCTGCAGTTGGAATTTAGATGGCTGGGATTCATCTTTGTTTTTAAGAAAAGGAGTGAAAGAAATTAAAATGTGCCTTTGAACAGTTGTTGCAGCCATAGTGAAGTAATCCTGCCACCTGAGCTTCCTGTCTATTTCAGTGTTTGCAGTCAACCGCAGTCGTTTTAACATTCTCTGATAAGTACAATATTTTGCCAGTCCATACCATCGGAGCGAGTGTAAACCTGCCTCAGCGGAGCTCGTCATTCACTTTGGAATGCCAGTGTGAAAGCGGACATGGTGTTTGAGTAAACATCTGTGGTCAAAGCATTTTAAAACCATTCAAACACCAGAGGCCTCCAGGGTTGTGTCAAGGAGTCATGTTCTCATAACTTTCCCAGGGATGATGGCGGATGACACGTGTTCAGGTGACGGCCAGGCCATGACCTTCACTGACCCCTTTCCTCCGCACCTTTTAAACAGAAAAGCTCATTTTAAATGTGCTTCAATTTGCCATGCAGAAGCTAGAATTTTACAAAAAAACATTTTGTTTTGTTTCAGTCACATTACTATTGTGGGCAGATTAAAGGGATTTCATCAAATCCTCTGCTTCCTGGTTCAGTTGAACCCAACATCCTTGACATTTAGAAATATTTTTAGTATGTAGTTGTATGTTGTCAATCTTTACACCTCTTCAATGAAAAATACCTCAAAGCAAAAGCAACCAATCAAAGCAGATGAGTGTTTTTTTTTTTTTTGGTCCTCAAATTCTTTGTTTGCATGTCACGAGTCCTCTCTCCCAGTTAGGAGTGACATGTTGTTGAATTCTCATTAGCTCCTTACTAAAAATGATCACCGGCCTCTCTCTCTCTCTCCCTCCCTCCAGAATAGTTCGTGATTATCTGAGTGGAGCTCCATTTTCTTCCTACCAGGAGTCCATGTACTTCTCTCGCTTCCTGCAGTGGAAATGGTTGGAGAGGTGGGTAGTCGGTGCGGATCACACACTCAGCCATTTCAGCATGCAGAGCCGTTGTTTCTGAATATCACCTCTTCAAACTAGAGCCAAGCTGATATCATTGATTTACTGGCCCACTTGGTCAATTTCTGATAAATGAACTTATGTATTGGCCAAGATGAATAGATTGCATTTCATTTTATATCCATTGTAAAAAAAAAAAAAGAAGAAAGAAATGAATAAATAATTGAAATAATGAGCAAGTTGCAAATTCTAATCTCTATCCAAAAAGTTCAAGATAATTTATAATTCAACAATATCAGGCCTGTTACAGATATGTGAGCGTATGGATTGGCCAAGATGAAAATCTTATCAAGCTGTCTAGTAGAGCACACTTTATTGTATATTGTATATTCATTCATTAAAAAAAATGAGGTGATACATTCATAATTTTCATCCTCCAAATTAAAAATGTATGTAAAAATGTTTTTATAATTTGAGACATTTTTGAGAACTCTAAACAAATGAAATGTACCAAGATGAAAACCTTATAGTTCAGTATTTTGTATATAACAGTTCACATAACTGTGCTCTGAATTCATTATTAATATCTTTTAAATAAGTAATTTATATAATATAATGCAGTATTAATCATGAAACCACCTGCAGGCACACAGCTGGTCATTAATTTTGCTTAAACTGTGATGTTTGTCTATGTTTCTATATTGTATGTCTTCTCTTACCAATCTGATATTCCGTTTGACTTTTTAACACTTTTTGCCATCAATGTTTTCTCGGTTGTCAGTCCAGTGTTGCAATTCAACATCAACTTGATTTTTCTTCTTAACAAAATTGCCGGTGCCTCATCTGCTCGATGTTGATTTGGGCTCGACACCAGTGACATTTTTTTTACCGTCCTAACATTGAAATGCGCTTCAGATATTAGCCCATTCACGAATATCTTGTTTTTTTCCTCGAGAAACCCAGCCAGAGTCAGACTCTACCGCCATACACGGCCTGACACGGCCCTTCTGTTGCCCCTACAGCAGCATGATAAACCCTCTGACCCCACCACTCATCGTGCTGTTGTGAGAACAGCACGGGTCTCAGACTGCCTGGACTTCTGGCTAAAGGAGTAACAAATCAAAAGACGCGCTGTGTCACCAAACCTGATTTCAAAACCATGCCGGCGAAAAAGAACTATAAATGCATTAAACATGCGTGCGTAGAAAATGTACTTTAGATGCCTGCAGAGCGGGGAGGTATTTGCGGCCAAAAAACAAAGGTGGTGCTTTCGATTGGTGATTCAGAGTGAGCGGTTAATAATTGATGACACTTTGCATAACGGCTGGTAACCCAAGCAGGGTGGAACCGGCAGTCATCAGGGTGAATTAATAATATATTAGAGCATTACTCTGTCTGCACCATCACATGGTGCGAGAGAGTGACGTCAGCTATCCATTATTATGCTCCTTACGGTCTTTTGTTCTCTTTTTTGTAAATGTTTCTCACAAACTTTTCTTGCTCACCCTCATTCTCATTTCTCTTTTTGTCCCCACAGACAACCAGTAACCAAAAATACCTTCAGACATTATAGAGTACTAGGAAAAGGTGGATTTGGCGAGGTGAGGCGTGAAATCACAGCCGCGGCGCAGCAGCCCATGTTGCGATCGTTCATCTTTTTATTTATTTATCTATCTATCTGTCTTGTACTTACTAAAAGTTTGCCAACATTAGTCCTCCTAGCTTGGACCTGAGGTTAATGATTTAAGTTGCCACAAGTAACAGATGGTTAACACTGTGCTGTTTTGGAAAAAATCTGTGCTGTGACATATAAACTTCCATTAGTTGTACTTTTCAAGCAACTATTTAGTGTGTGTGTGTGTGTGTGTGTGTGAGCATGCACGTGTGTGCACACGCGCATGTGTGTGTGTGTGTGTGATCATGTTTCCCCACTGCTTTGTTTTTTCCAGGTTTGTGCCTGCCAAGTACGCGCCACCGGTAAGATGTACGCCTGTAAAAAGCTGGAAAAGAAGCGAGTGAAGAAAAGAAAAGGTGAAGCAATGGCACTAAACGAAAAACGAATTTTAGAAAAAGTTAACAGTAGTTTTGTAGTAAGTACTACTTTTTTCTTATTCAACCTTTCGACCGAACTGTTCTTGCTTTTGTGTGTGCACGCGTGAGAGCGTTGTCCGCTGCTGCAAATGAAATCAAATGGCATGCTAGCAAAGGCTGCCGATGTCCTAATGGTGCTCTTTCCCCTAGCAAGGATTACAGATTCAAGATTGGGTGAAATGACACTACTGGGGAAACAAATTGTTGATTTAGGGTGTCTCAGCAAATCGACCCAATATTGACCATACTTTCTCTTCAGGGCTGGGCCAGATGAAAATGAATATCACAATATCACAAAGGATTATGCACTGATTTTTTTTCAATAAATATCCAAATAGCTATAATGACAAACATAAGAGCAATAAAATGTGACTGCTTCAGTGAGAAAAAAAGTATTTTTCTTTAACCAGAAAACGAATATCTTTGCATTAAAAATGATGTATCACAACAAATTATGTATAACAACTGTAAATAGACAAAAAAAAAAAGCTGCAGTCTGATGTTACAGCAAGATAATAGTCAGTGAATCATTGAATTGCCCAGCCCTGTCTTAACCAATTGATAAAAAGATTGTCTTTTTTCGCAATAAGTGCCAGGTTTGATTTGATTTGCAGCCCTTGAAATTTCTGTGAATGTTCTGAAAATTTGATTGAAATTGGCTTTACTGTTCAACCAACCTGCTTCTGTTTTAAACATTTTCTGCTATATTTGTGTTTTACAGCGAACATATCATGCAAAACTGTTTTGGGTTGTTTTTCACATGTATATATATTTTAGAAAGCAAACAAAACACAATAAATGCACTGGGGACACACACTGTTGCACTGACACAGATGAATAGTTTTGTGTGTGTGTGTGTGTGTGTGTGTGTGTGCGTGTGTGTGCGTGTGTGTGCGCATATCTATAAGTGATGTGCAGTCAGGGGAGGCAGGGAAGGCCGTGCCTCACTTGCCAATCTTGGAAAGAAAAAAATGTAAAATGACAAACAATAAATGGCTATATTTATGATACGAGTGATTTGCACTATAAAGGAATTTTCTTTTAAATTCACCTTTTTTTTTATTCAAAATTGCTGTTTTTTCACAGTGTACAGTGTTTTTTTTTGTCAACAACTATATGTGTGTTACTAGTTTCTTGTGCTGAGCAATCATAAAACGGCTGCAAAGAGCCACTAAGGGAAGCATGCAGTTCTTCTGCCTCATGGTAGGGCGCACTTGTGATTTCAGGGATTCTTTTTGCGACTCCTCGGCTTATTCTGTGAATAAGCTACTCTGTAGAGTTCATATGTCTGTAAATATGATTGTGTTGAAGTCAGTGCCTCACCAGTCATGAACCTCGTCGTACGTCACTGGTGTGTATATGTATTTGATATATATATGGTGTGTGTGTATATATATATATATATATATATATATATATTTACTGGTACTGCAAAAAAGCATGTCCGAGTCCATTCAGATCTAATAAAGTAAAATCAAATCATTACCCTGCCGTCATACCGCCGTGCCTCAAGCTCTTAATAGTGGCTTTGCTCTTGGCTGATTTTCCTATGGAGGATTTCTATAAACTAGCCATGAGTAAGCAGTGGTTTTTGGCCGGAACTTTAATGCCAAGCTCAAACACTTTTTTTTTTTTAAGGGAGTCACCTAGCCTTTCATTTCTTCCATGCAGCACCAAAGCAGTGAAATTTAGCACAGACAGTCCATTAACACGTAAGACGATCCAGTGCGGGGAACAGGGCGAAGACCTCAAAGTGGGGGGATGTCAGCGTTGTTTATGGGTCCGAAATTAAATAGAAGGAAGGAGTGACAGGAACAACCGTGGCGCCTGTCTGTTTTAACTTCTGCTGTGGCAGGACTCGAAATAACCCGTTTCATTTTTTGAAACAAAATGAAAAGTAGGTTTATCATCTGGCAAGTTTAAAACAGGTCATCAGTCTCAAGTCAGTTTTACCTTTTAATCCTAACGATACATTGTGTGTCTTTCTTGGTTATTTAGCAGGATTTATTTTGCTTGTTTTTTTTTTTTTTTACACCTTTAGTAAAGCCATACGTTTAAAGTGGAACTGCTCGGACATAAACCCTGCCCTGACTTGATGTAGAGACAGGAGTACAGTTGGAAAACCAGTCGCAAGCGCTTCTCTTTCCATTTTGTTCAAAACCGTGCGCGGCAAAACACCTCAGGTGCTTGGGGGGGGGTAGAGTTGGTTTTGTCTCGTAGTTGCCCCTCTAAAAAAAGGATTGTTCCAAAGACAAGAAAATTACAGTCAGTGCTCCCAGACTCTTGTGGAATCTGACCACGAGGGTCCTGAGGGGTGAGCGTGTCGATTTTGGCCTCCATCATGTCCAGTATGTACTCTGTATACAGATGTGTGTAGTCAGAATGCTGTACAGAGCTTTGGTATTGATCTGTTGTACAGTAACCAGGAGGGTACGGGAGCAGAGCTCCTGCTGTTGTCCATTTGAAGCTAACGCCCGCGTCTGAGTTTTACTATGGGATTCATCGGTTCGTTTGTGATGCACGACCTTGTTTAGAGTTAGTCACGGCCGACGCATGTGCACGTGCACACTTGCACAAATAGGCAGAACCGGAGTGGGCATGTTACAAAACCTCAGACTTTTAGCTCTTGTCACCTGGGATTGGCACATGATTCTGTGTGTGTGTGTGTGTGTGTGTATATGTGTGCGCGTGCGTGCGCTCGTTCTCTGTGCTGCAGGCAGAACTGATGACTCTTCATGTGCCTCTTTATCTATGAGAGCAGCTCTGTTGCCTAGCAACACTGACCAAACAGCGGTAGCAAGGAGAAGTCAAGTGCTCTCTCAAACCCCTCATTTCTCTCTTGCTATTCTTCTTTACCTTTTTTGATCGTGCATGCTATCAGTCCGTGCATACCTTCAGCTCATCTTTTCACATTTAAAACTGGTCTTGATTTGCTGGGTGGGGGTGAACATGCTGTGTGCGAGCATTGCGGTGCAGTTACCTCGTGCTAGCAGGTGGGGTGGTTGAGCGAGCCGCGGCGCTCCACTGTAGATTTGTCTGGCTGTTCAACCTTGCATATTTGGTAAACTAGAATAAAAGAAGAATCTGGAAACAGCCTCTCTCTAAAACAAATCGGCCCATTTGTTTTTAAAGAATAGGACATTTTATGGCTAATCACTGGATAATTGTAGGACTAATGGCTATTTTTG
The DNA here is from genome assembly GCF_037954325.1 of Fistularia commersonii. NCBI lineage: Eukaryota > Metazoa > Chordata > Actinopteri > Syngnathiformes > Fistulariidae > Fistularia > Fistularia commersonii. The sequence continues at coordinate 5,238,784 of NC_141318.1, forward strand.
AATTAACCTTGGCTAAATATAAACATTCTGTCAGTTACATTCACCAGTACATATATTGCAAGTAGGACATCGATTATTACTGATATTGCTTTCTTTTCTTCATGATAGCATTAGTGTTTGCTTCACAATCCTGTAATTAATGCACTTCAATTTTATGTTCAAAGGCTGTAATATACATTAAAAAGTCGTAAACCTGAAAAATTGTAATGGCTGGTGACCTTCAGTCATGCCAAGACCAATTTTGGAAGCCTTGGAGAAACCAAGCTCGTTGTTTGTATTTGTTTTTTTTTTTTTTTGTGCGTTTATGTTGCTCACTTGAGATCGCACAAAAATTTTCCCATCCCCTCTCGTGGTCAGTCTCCGCCTGCACGCTGTGTCACAGCAGATGGTATTCCTCCCGATGGCAGTGACATCCTGCTTGTAGTACAGCAGCTCGCGCGCACACACACACACACACACACACACACAGTGTGCCCTGCAAGTCACTGACCCCAGAGGTGGGTGGGTGGGCAAGAAAACGGATAGCGGGGGTTAGAGGGAACGGACGTGCGGCGGCTGAGTGAGAGGTGAACAAGAAGCTCCTGCTTTCCCATATGTTTTGTATCTGTGTTTTCTCTGTGTACATTCCTGACATCTTGTTCGGACTAATGGATGATTATTTGGGGGGTTTAGACAAACCAAATCAAGCTCCCCTCGCCACCCTGTCTCTTACTACTGCTCTTCCCTCCCTCTCCTCCCCCTTTTCACCCCCTCCTCCCTCATGTTCCAACACCCCCTCCTCTTGACTGGTCCCCCCCCCCCCCCCGAATTTGCCTCTCCTTCTAGGTTAGTTTAGCATACGCCTATGAGACCAAGGATGCACTGTGCCTGGTGTTGACCATAATGAACGGTGGTGACTTAAAATTCCACATCTACAACATGGGCAACTCAGGCTTCGACGAGCAGAGGGCCATCTTTTATGCTGCTGAGATCTGCTGTGGCCTTGAAGACCTGCACCGTGAGAGGATAGTGTACAGGTTAGGCCACAAGGGGGCGGGTAATTGAAGTGAACTCATTTGTGCTCACGACACGTGTTCATGAAAACAGACATGCGCGGGAGAGGTAAGAACCCTGAGAGAAAAATAGATCAGTGAACCGACAGATGATGTTGAATTAAAGACGAGCGGGAAAGAAGGTGTAGTTGAACAATAGCTAAACTAAAGTAGCCTTTACATTATGGAGTCGATTAGTCGCTGCTGAAAATGCAGGATGTATTAAATATTCCACTTTGCTCTCCAAGATGTAATAGAACTATCACTTGGTCTTTGGTGCTCAAAAAAAAAAACCTCTCCGAAGCCCGATTACTCTGGATAATCCACAGCCCTCGTAGGGAACACTTTTATTTCGATGCCGTAGGGTTCAAGGTTTCTGTGAAACAAAATGAAAAGTTCGGCGAGTTCTTCATGTGTAATTGTTAGGCACATTGAACTTCACAAGATAAATTCCATAAAGTTTGTTCTTTGGAGAGAGCAGACACCCCTGGTCGACCTTTCCAAAGATCTGGTATCTCAGAGGGACACAAAGCCACGTTATGGTCAAAAGGAATATATGCTGTTTTTATTTTGGGGCGAAGTGCTCCTTTCACCCATGGCGCCATTGGAATGTTTTTAAGTATTTTTTGGATCCTTGTCTTCGGGGACAAATATTTTGAGCATTACTCCGCCTGAACTAAACAATGTAATCTAGCCTTGTACAAGATGAGAGATGCAGTGTCATTTAAAGGGGCACTCGAACAATTTTACTCATGAAGATCTGTTTATTTGCGATGTAGAGTACTACCCAGCCTGTGAAACCCATTGTGTAATATCCCCAGTGGCACTGAAGGAGCTCTCTAAAGCCTGAGAAAATAACCCTGATGATGCCCGAGTGATGTAATTAGGGTTGTCTTGAATTATGCTTGAGAGTTAAAAAGTATGACCGCGTCGCAAAGTACCTCTGCGGGATGTCCCTGGTGTCTGACGAAAAACAGTTTAACAGTTAAAGTCAGCCAGGAATTATACTGTAAATAATATCAAACAAATATTGGGTAGGCTTTCATTTTAGCAACTGTTTTCAAATGTTAAATGTTGAATTTGAGCCGTGTGTCAAAATTATAACACCTTGTTTTCCTTTCACTTTTTTTTTTTTAGGGATTTAAAGCCTGAAAACATTCTTCTTGATGATCGTGGTATGTCCCACTTCTTTCTCTTCTTATTAAAAAAATGGCAAGATCCATGGCAGTGTATGTGGGCCAGTAGTGGCAGTGGCAAATGGAGAGTTAATGTATTATGTGCAGCTTCAGCGATGCAGTAATCTCCCCATCTCTACAGAGCTTTGAAAAAAAAAAAAAAAAAAAACGAGAGAAAAAAGTATTCTCTTCAAGTTTCGCTCATCACACCCTCTCCTCTTGAGTCATACTCACGAATCATCTGCTCTCCTGCAGCCCGGGCTTCTGAATTATATCTCCAAATACAGGAACCTCCTCTGTTGTTTTCTAGCCCTCACAATTCCATCCGGCGCGGATCATTCCCGAGTAATTTGTCCCAATTATCTGGGTTAAATGACCGTTGGCACTGTTTATTGCTCCTTTCTGTTGATTCTGGGCCGAGTCTATACAAAACCCTGTCCCCCTTCTCTGAGTCGCTGTGAAAACTATATGTTGTGCAAGGCTGAGCTTCTGTTGTGCTCTGTTTTAGGTCACATCCGAATTTCGGACCTGGGTCTGGCAGTTCAAATCCCAGAGGGAGAGACGATACGAGGGAGAGTGGGCACGGTCGGATACATGGGTATGGATCTGACCTTTAACCTTCATCATCTTTGTTGGACATTTTCTTTCCTCTCCACCCTCTTATTATCACTTAAAACCCTGAAAGCACACTGAAATCTTTAGAACAAGGTGTTGCAAATCTTGGCACAACCTTAGGTAAAGAGAATCATTCGGTTTCTGACTTTGACCTTTCACCTATAAATGCTGACAACAATGCATGCTTACGACAATGCATGAAATATATATATATATATATACATTAACACATACGCACACAGTATTTGTAAATGTATTAATTACATTTTAATGCACCACTTCACGATTCTTAATCTTGGCAATGTTTTATTTTAACGGTCTGCCAATAAATAATATTCAGCATTCTGACTTAGGGCCGGAGAAAAGAGAGGATTTAGATCCTGAACTCAAAAACAACCCAAAAAAAAACCCAACCTGAAGGCTTTCACTGGCTGGTTTTCACAGGCCAGACTGGCTGACGTCATTGTTTCCTTTTTACGTGTCAGGTTTTCGCTACCTGACCTGTGAGAAAGTTTCCGAAGTAAAACAAAGCTAGAACTAGATGATACAGTTTAGTCCACTTAGTCGACTTCAGTCTGGAAGCTTGCCCTCCACGTTGATTTTTGCATGACAAGTTCACGGCTGTAATTTAGACTGTTTTATTTAAAAATAAACCTGATCAGATTTCTTCTTTTTTTTTGTTTTTAAATGACTTCCTGTTTGACTAACTGTTTCTGTGCAAACTGCACAGCCTTCTATCATTTATACTGTAGACTTGTGCTCTTGATGTGAAGGGCTAGCTTAGACAGTCAGTATCACATACAAACTCTGCTTTTACTCTACTTTCTCTGGGTGCTTCAGGTACCGAAAGGGGACCGTATTGGCTGCCACTGCTTATGTGAAATATATAAAAAAAAAAAAAGACTGACGAAAGGTGGTCACCTCGGTTGTTTTTTTTTATTTACGAATTTACGCTGCCCTCTAATCTCACTTCTTATCCCCGCTTTCTCAGCTCCCGAGGTGATTCAGAATGAGAGCTACACCTTCAGCCCAGACTGGTGGGGGCTTGGCTGCCTCATTTTCGAGATGATCCAAGGTCAGTCGCCCTTCCGCAAGCGCAAGGAACGCGTCAAGCGCGAGGAAGTGGACCGACGGGTGCGTGAGGACCAGGAGGAGTACTCTGATAAGTTCTCCGAGGAAGCCAAGGACATCTGCAGACAGGTAAGGGTGGAACAGGTCCAAGAAACAATGCGGTTATGACCAAAGCACATGCCGATGCGTCACAGGTCTCCCGCAGATATTCAGCACGCTAAATGTCAGCACCTCCCCGTGAGCCCGAATCATGCAGCGGAACAGCATCTGGATACAGTTTTCGAGACGGCCACCCATACACTTCTGTCAGAACCAGTGGATCAAAAAAAAAATGACTGGTCATGTGGGATCGGGCTCCCGTGTTGTGGGTCATCCCCCAACCCCCGCTGCTAGCGTAGTCTACCTCTGCAGTAGCACCTGGTTTAGCCCTCTGTTAGTTGAATGGCATTAGAATAATTCAATTTTGCTGGCGCTCTTGGATTTTTAAAAATGTTATCAAGCCAAATGAATCAAATTAGCTTAGCCGATTTGATGTAAATTCATTTGACTGTGCTAGTGGAGGGGAGGTTGGGGGGGGGGGTTGCTGCTTTACGCAAATAATTTCTGAATGCAATTTCATGTGCAGAAGTGGAGAAAATAATCGACATACTCACAATCCTGAAAAATTAGCAATGACCCCCATCGCTACTGCCACCGCCACCACCGTGTTTTCGGGGACCAGGTTTATGTGGACCCAGGAGCTACTGCCAAGGAGATCAGAATCAGAATACTCTGTGCAGGGGTGCACATTCAAGGCTATGTCATTTTACAGATGTACATATAAACACAAAACACTTGTGATTTGCATTTGTTATACACATGACTTTATGAGGAAACCTAATTTGAGGACAGACTCACTGGGCCACCCAGGGGAAACGTCTTGTAGTGTGTCACACTGTATGTTCCATTAAATTGTGTACATGTTATGGCAGACTGACAACTTTGATGGTCCTGTGATGGCCGCTTGCCGCTAGTTGAGGCACACACACACACACACACACACACACGCACGCACACGCCCAAGGCTGTTTGAATGATGATTTCACAAGCTTTGCTTCATGTTGGCCATTTAGTTATCCAAATATTTAACTTTCTAAAAAAGACATAAACTAAGCTTCTTATTTGATTTTGCGGAAAGCATTGTCAAAGCACTCCTGTACAAAAACAATCCGCGTTTCTTCAAGGATCAGTGACGAATAGTATTACGTGTATCTCCTCCTTAAATTAAATAGACGAAGAAACAATCATATTTTTGGCCAAAATTAATCTTTTATTCGAATATTGAATTTTCCCTCTCAGGCCTGGGAGTAACTGGGCATTTATATGAGCAGAATTCGAGCATAAATATTGTGTCAGATTCCTAATTTTTGTTGGATATTTACATCATGAAATTAGCTTTCCCCTTAAACAAATGTAGTATTAACCTGTATTATTTGATTTCTTTGGAGCTACTTTAGCAAAACAAATGCAAATCCAATATTTACTCTCCTTTTAGTTCTGTTCTTGGCCTCAAACTTCTCCTGCAGGAAATATCTGGTTCTCTTGCAGCTAAATCTGCTGGTTACTTTCTCCAGGCTTCGCCTACTCCAACCTGGGGTTGTTTAGCAGCACAAGTGGCGTCATGCAAGTTTGTCTAATATTTTCTCACGGCTTGCGTTCCCGCGATGAAAACCAGGGAGGAGTGAGCCCGAACCAAAACACTATAGTTTCTGCCACACAAACCCCAAGCAAAGAACTAATACAGTAGATGCTTTGTAGAGTAAAGCAGAACTGCAGTGGCACGTTCTAATAATAATTCTGTGTGGGTCTGTCAGGGTGGAACATTATGATTTCAGTCAGTGTCGGTACAGGTGTAAAATCATTTTCATGATAACTTAAGAACCTTGTTCTTGTCGAGGGAGTGGGCAGGCGGAGGCCGGACGGTTACTTGTGTGATGTCTTGGAACATTCTGACCTCAGGTTCAACAGAACAGAAGAGTCCCAAGGGAGAGGGGAAGTGGGGAAATTGATGAGATGAGGGGGGTTTTTGCGAGAAATGGGAGGAAGACAGCGGAGGGTGGGAGTCTGTGACATGGCATAACCACAGCCCGAAATAGACAAGCGATCAAAGCTGTCAAGAGGCGAAAGTGAGAGGTTGGTTTGAACCCCGGTGTAAACTGAAGGTCAGGGTTATGCAAGGGGAAGGTAAACTAAAGGGGGAAGCAGAATATCAAGCTTCTGTGACAATGGGGTGTCCGCTCTGAACTGATCCGCAAAACAGTGCTCATCTACTTCACAATCCCGCTGAATGAAGGCGACGGGATACTAGTATTCGGTGCTTTCTTATTCTGTACATGACAGTGCTGCATTGTTCCCCCTCCCCTCGAGTGCCTCTATTCGTACTTGCCTATATTAGATTAGAAAGGGTCAGATACATAAACTCAAGAGTATTCACAAGCAAAGTACATGCGTTTCACATCCTCAACCGAAAGCATGTGAAACATGACGAGGCAATTTATCAAACATTTTAAAGTAATGTTGTAATGGGAATATTTTTAATAGCAAAAAATCAGGGCGCACAATTTATCTGCCCACATTCAGACATTTATTTAACTCATTTATTCCAGTCTATTTATCAAATTTCCCCCAATTGATTGGGATTGTGATAATCAATTGTGAAATAATCGGGCATACAACTGCCATAAACACATAACTGTGTTTAAAAGGGCAGAATTGACAAAGGTTAGAATTTGGCAGAAACAAGAAAATCATTGCCAAAAATCAAGAGAAAAAAAAACAAACCTAAATGTCAGATTGAATTGAGTCAACAGATTTAAATAAAATTACCAGGGACCCATCAGAAAATAAAGAATTGAAATTGAAAAGAAAAAAAGCCTCATTCTTAAATTTAGAGAAATAAGTCAATTCAAAGGTGGTGCATTCAGAAACTTTCCAAAAACTATTTTTTGCTTTTTATTTTATTTTACCATTTTATGTTATTTTCTAATGTTTTATAAAAAATGAACCAAACTTCTCTCCCTATTGCAAATGAATTTTGGCACTTGCACAGATATAATGATGTAGTAATACTGAAAAACAGGCTTCACAATTCGTTGGTACTAATTTTCATATCTCAATAAAATCTTCAACTCCCAAGAAGTGAACACTTTGTAGGATCCCCTCCCTCTCTTCACTGTGTGTGATATACTGATGGGCACAAATCATTTGTTTTCCTCATTTTTCCTAGAACAAACTATCAAATTCTCTTTTTACCTCATCCTCCACCTCAGCTTGTGGCCAAGGACCCCAAGGACCGGCTGGGCTGTCAGGGTCGCGGGGCCATCGAGGTCAAGCAGCACCCCATCTTCAGAAACATCAACTTCAAGCGGCTGGAAGCGAACATGCTGGATCCTCCCTTCAGCCCTGATGTAAGACCAATATACATACACACACACACACACATACACAGAAGCAGTGCCCCCCCAAAGACACACACGCTCAGCTCAGCCCAAAAGTGCAGCAAGCTGCAGTTCGGTATTCTGGAAATACCATTGCTACAAGTAAACTTACATTATAAGCCGTTTTTATCATGATCGCAAGTGGGGTGAGAAGCTGCTGTGCGAATTTGTTAGGCAAAAACCGTTTGACGCAACAGAAATCTGCCTCTTTTTTTTTTTCTTTTCTTTTTTTGTCGTTGAACTGAGACCAGCTTCACAGCCATTGCCAGTGAAATCTGCGAGCGGTTGACAGTGGACGGCTGTTCTCATGCTGGAGGATGTCGGATGTGTTGCTGTGGACTGTGACCCTGGAAGAATGCAGCTTTTTTTTTTTCTTCTTCTTCTTTTTTTTTTTTTTTTTCAACTCTTATTTGGAGCTGCGCTCATGGACTTCTGCCCGGAATAACAAAGCTGCTCACACACAGAGAGGGAATCAGTGCATCTCAGTGTCAGGAGTGGACAGAGAGAGGGAGGGGAATTGACCCGAGGGGTTATATCAATAGGTGAAAGAAGATAGCGTTATCTGTTTATTTTTGGCTTTTTCAGGTCAGGGGAGGCACACTGATGAAAACGTAGCAGTGTCCTTCAGCTTACAAAGACACTCGCATTACACAAACAAGGAGAAAAGTCGGAATATTTCAACCTGTATGTTCACCCCACCATCACCCTTCGCTCAGAATATGCTTTTTACTGTTGCTTTTCATTCATCCTCTCTGTCGCTCAGCCTCGGGCCGTGTACTGTAAAGACGTACTGGACATCGAGCAGTTCTCCACCGTCAAAGGCGTGAACCTTGACCCCACCGATGACGACTTCTACCACAAGTTTGTCACAGGCAGCGTCTCCATCCCGTGGCAGAACGAGGTAATGCAAGCTGAGGCCCCAGAGATGATGTCATTGTTCAGACAGTGCAGTTTACCCCAGGGTTCTCTTCCTGGGTGGGGGGGGACACGTTTGTGTAATTATCTCTTACCTGGCCAGGACTGTGCTTTTTGGCTCCCTACTAAGCCTCATTTATCACAAACCAATGCAGAGCTGTCTCTCTAAAATGATTGCATGAAAGGAAAAAAAAAATCTGAAAATACATGGTTTTGACCTGCCATGTGATTTCCAAGCTAGAGTGTTGGTGGGCGTCGGGGTTGGGCAGTTCTTTGCCGACTCTTGAATTTCGAAAATGTATCGGTCACAAAGCCAATAAAATCATTTTTACATTGTTCTAACACAATTTATCATCTTCAAGATTATATGTGTTCATAGAACACATGTTCATGTTAAAATGGCTTAAATATATCCTTCAAAAGTCGTTAATACTTTGGTTAAATTGAATTTTGATAAAATTCTTTCATCACTTAGTATAGATTTATTTATATGTGTGGACGCATGCCATTGGTTTTTTCATTAAAAACCAGTATATATTACTGAGGACCTTTGTTTTCACAGGAAAGTTACAAAACTTGATGTTAAAACAACACTGACTCTGACAGATTTTGCAGCATTGCAGACCCTCCAAAAACTTAATGTGAGATCAATTGTAATCACTGGTAGTGATAAATTCTGATCCTGGTCTGGGAGCAATTACACACCCGTTTTCTGTCTCACATTTGTTTCATAAATGAAGGCCGGCGAGCGAGTGGCTCTTATTTAAAGCCCAACTGTCCTGAGCAAGGAGGACGGACAACGCATTCTCGCGTGTCGAACGGTCGCGTCTCTTGAGATGACCTGAGCTCTGTCCTCACGCAGATGATTGAGATGGAGTGCTTCAAAGAAATCAATGTCTATGAGACTGACGGGACGCTGTGCCCCGACCTGGACATGAACAGGCCAAACCCTCCACCAAAGAGAGGCTTCTTCTACCGCCTGTTCAGAAGAGAGGCAAGTGCTAGCGCTCCGGCAACTGTCCGAGGGGGTGGGGGCTAAGGTACTTCCTCTCTTTCTTCTTTCCTTCTTTTTTTTTCATCCTCCTAACAAGGCCTTGTCCAAACCCAACATGCTAAATTGTCACATTTGTGAAAGGGAAGATTTTGGTGTTTGCACCACTTCTAGTTATTCGGTTACAATGGGGCCTACCTTTTTTATTTATTTATTGATTTATTTGTTTGTTTGTTTATTTATTCTGGAGTTGCCTAAAGCTTTTGGAATATACTTTCATGTTGTTGCTCTCAAAGAGTAAACTCAAGGTTTCGTTCCTGGACTTGAGGGATTGTGCGGTGGTGAGGGGGGCCCAATCTTTGCCTTTTAATTTGCAGTAACTTATCGCCTGTTTCCATATTACATGGTCTTGTGGCCTATTTCAACTAATAAACTAATTATGCTATTCTTGATTAACCAGCACATACACGTGCACAAACACACTTTAAGAAATGCCCAGTTTAGGGAGGGAAAAAAACCAAAAAAACAATCTCAACGTTTAGGTTTCACCTTCATTTGCTGTCCACTGAGAAGAAATTAAACTGCACTTCCTGACGTGAGCCAGTTTGATTTGATCAACGGGGCTGTTGTTGGTACTATATATCACCATCCTCGTGATTTGGGTACCTAAGACGCCACTTGACCTTCTGTTGTTGAGATACAAGTACTACGTTATTGATTAAGAACGTTTTTTGCCACTAAATAATTTATTTTTCCTTGATTAGATGTAGTGCATGATTATAAATCTTATATAGTAGGTTCTGTGTTACCTGTCCACTCGCCTAATATTGGCTTGGAGCTGCTACCAGTAGTATGTGGTATCGGTCATACAGTGTCACTGCTCAGGTGAGTTTTAAGTTTGAAGCTTTACAAACAAATACAAGCAAAAAAAATCCCTTACAGATTTAATACAACTGTATTACTTTTTCCTATACTTAATGAGTAAGTAAGTTAGAGGTATGAGTGGACACAGTATTTGTATCCCTTTTAAGAAGAAAAGACCTTTGAATATATCATTTTAACCATTAAAACATTTTCTATACATTTTTATTCTTAATTTTCCAATTGATTTATGCCATTTCTGGAGCTTTACCTGCCATCAGATAATCAATTCCTGCATGCATTTCTGCCTCCTGCCGCTAGTGCAAACAGACACTGCGGATGCGGCGCATCACTGGCCACTTTGACCTAGTCCAAAACATCAAACCCTGTGACCGGACGTCGGGAAATGATGGAAAATACTAATGTTAACAGTGTATCCTGACTCTTGGGTTTTTCCAGGTATGTTTCAAGGGCGGCTACAGCGATGACGAGGTCGAAGAGCCCTTGCGACTTTAAACCACTCCCTCCACCCTCCTCCTCCTTCCCCTTCGCCGCTGAACTTCACCACAAACTCCAACCGAGTGCAAATCTTAGGAACTCAGTGAATGTTGACCTGTATTTATGAGCTGTATTAAAAGTGTATTATAATTAAAGAAAAAAGTATGAGTTTAAAGATTTTGTACATTTGTACTTGAATTTATGTCTAGATGTATATTTTCACTAAAGGTTGTATTGTACAAAAAGCCATAAAAGTACCACTTGAATGCATACATTACATTTTTATTTTTGATTTTTTTGTTTTCTTTTAGAATGAATATAGGTAATGTTTATTGGGGAGTTGTTTTTTTTTTTTCTTTTAAAGAAGCACAGTACCAGTTGTCTTTTTTTTTTTTCTCAATGTAGCATAAGGCCTTTTTGTTTTTACGCGCCGTTTGTTTTTCATTGATTTGGCCAAGGTGATGTGCTGTCGGCACATCACATCCACCCGTTCTCTGTTGAACCCATAGCCTCCTTTACCCTCAAGGCTCAGGTAGATCAGAATGGAATGGGGGGATCTAATTGATAATTGGAAAATACATCAAGTCTAATTTTACTAATCGGACCACTACTCTCAAAATCTCCACCTTGCCTTTCTGGTTGAAGGACGCAAAGTTGGTTAAGTTGTGTTAATCCATGTCCTTCCCTCAGCCCAGTTGTGTGGATTGTGCTGGACTGCATGGCGAGTGTGATGCAAACCTAATGGTCTTTTAGAAGCCTAGGTTGCATGGATTCATTCCCTAGTTTGGGGTCAGTGTGTGCAACTCAAGCATTCATTGAACTCAAATCAAATGCTATTGGTTTTTTTTTTTTTTTTTTTTTTTATCAACATGTGAGCCAGTAACTCGTTCCCGAACATCTGCGAAATTTTTCATGCTGTGCAAAACGCTCAGAATGTCGATTGTAGAAGCTGGACAGTGATTTGCTTGGGAGCGCCGCTCTTAAAATGTCGATTACGAAATTCAATCAGGTAGAATATATTTTGGGTGTTTTTTTTAATTTTATTTTTTTACCCCCCTTCAATGCTTGCCCTACCTTATTTTCCTGTCTGTCCTAGGTAATTACCGGCCCCTTGTATTTCATATCTTCCCGTTCATAAATCCCTGTCATTAAGTGAACTGAAAAGCCTTGTGGTTGTTTTGACTGGAGAACAAGCTAGAGGCAGACCATGGCGCTGTATAGGAGATCTGACCTGCAGCTGACGTTCGCTTCATCTCGATAACATATTTGTGTTGCTGCAAACTAACTTCCATCGATTTAGCTGTCAGCAGCTATTAGCCTCTGCACTGAGTCAAGCTACAACCTGCTTTGGCCTCCGCTCCTGTTGATCATAGATAGCGTGAGGCCTCAGAGCCACGTACCCCATTTGTAGACCTTCAGCTATGTAAACTGGCTTTTGCTGTGTTTGTACTAAAGGAGTAAAGCGAAAGCTCTTCACTTTAACGGCACTCACCTTTCTCTATTCCATTTAAGTATGTTCTCTCATAGGAAAGACTTAGGATGGTTGATTGTGTGTGTGTATGTATGTGTGCGTGCATGCATGCGTGTTCATGTGTGTGTAGACAGGGAGAAATTATATTTAAACTCCTTTCTGCCGAGATAACAGTCTGTGTACAGGAGCACCACACCACTTGCAGAACCATAAATGTTGTGCACTTTTGTTTCATCACAGGTTGTTCTTGCCTCAAAACGTGGGCAAACAGAATGCATTACCCAAACCTGCCATAAACAGGATTCATTAATTTCATTGGTTTTTCTTTTGTTTGTGTTTTTGTGTCTTTGCAAATTTTATTTTTCTTACCCGCATTTCATGTTGCTTCTGAAGCAGTCGCTGTTTACTCCCCACAACCTGTTTTTAATGCTGTGAATACCCAGTCTGGACATGTTCGCTTTGTGTGTATGTATATTACACTGTATGCAAATTCAGCTTTTGTTCAATCAATCGCTTTGATTCAGATCTGATGTGCTCTCCAAATTGTGAGGCTAGAACATTTAGTCAGCTGAATTATTCATTAAATTAAACACTGCAGATTTTTTCCGCATTTAACCAAAAGAAAAAAAAACAAAACAAAATAAAAAGGATGTCTGAATTTTGTTTCATAGTTCAAAATCATGTAGGGACTTCAATGTCACTGCTGAATCCAACTGAAATAACTCAAAAGTGCATATATGTGAAATGGTACGCATATATTTCCTCGACTAATTTGACATCAACTTGCTCTAAATTGAAAAAAAAAAAAACGAAATCGTTCCCTGTTGCACATTCCAGTATTGAAATCAGGAATCGAACGTGCTCCTAGCTGTTACTGGCTTGTCACTTGAGTGTTTTATTATTTGTTGCTCTCAGGCACATTTTGAAGCTTAGTTTTCTTACCTATGTAGATTTTAACCTTCCTGCTCTTTAGCCTCAAACACCTTGTAAATGATGTATTTCTATCATGTAACTAAGCTCTAACACACATTCACTGACTCCCACGGGGAGACTAAACTATGTTTGCCACCCATGCCGTCGTTCAAAATAACTTTACCTGAATGCCACCTTATAGCAGTAAAGACATTGTTTGGTTCCATTGCACTATGGTGTGGTTTGACAATGACTATAGGAAGTGTCTTTAACTTTTTTGCCAATGATAACCAAAAGCAACATCAAATAAATCAAACCTGTTTTGCTGTATAAAGAATTTTACTGGGGAATGACTGAAGGCCTTCATTATATGTGCCAATACGAAGTTTATTTTTTTGACATCCCACCTTTTTTCAACTTCTTTATCCTTTTGTCCACCTAGAGAAATTCCTTCAGACAAAGGAACATAAAACAACTCAACAGTTTTGAATGTCCGCACTAAGTGCATTGCCTGTTTAAAAAAAAAAAAAAAAAAGAAAAAGAAAAAAAAGTACATATGCTTTATTACTCAAGCATGTATTGGTTTGTAATACTTCAGGTTCCTTGTAAATGTAAATGATGACCTTCTAGTGCCAACATATCTCACTGGTATCTGAGGACAACTTCAAATGGGAAGGTGACCAGCTGAGCTGGCCCTGTTTGAATACGCAACATGCATTCCTTCTGTTGTCTTTGTCAAAAGCAGTGATGGGGATTCACCCTCCAAAACTGGGACGACATTGCCGGCAACACTGAGAAAAGGGGTTTTGGGGTGATTATCCTTGTATACCTGGAGAATCTACTGGGCTCTGCACTCTGCCCAGATGTGCAACATGCTATTTTAAAGAAGGGCAGAATGACAAATGTTTTGTTGGTGTTCAAATGGGGCCCGGGACTTAATGACTTTTTTTTGTTTTTCTTTTTTTGTACCTGTACAGTCATGTTGTTCAACCACTGCAGTCATTGTTAATTCTTGTACAAGTTGTATCACTGGTTGTTGTACCATATCTTACATTTGTAATTATGAAATAATACACTGCCATTTGTATAAAAAGCATGTGTCCTGACTTATTTTGATAATCTTAATACCTATTTCCAGTGACTAAATTCTTCATAAATTAAAAATGAAAAGCAATCCTGTTTCTGGTCACAATTAGACACCTGAATATTTTTAAATCATGGCATTAAAACAATTAAAATATATGCAAAAATGATTATTTCGCTGAACAGATGTTATAGTTGACAGAGGAGCAGTTGGAGAATGAAATAGTGAATCAAACCGTTTACTCAAGGAAAAAAATTCGAAAAAAAAATGAGCTCAGTGGTAAGAAGGGAAAAAAGTAAAAATCAGACAGATACATTATGGAAAATATTAAAACATTGTTTTGTGACTTTTTACAATGAAGGGAATATATTTATATCATTCAGGAGAGCAAGTTTATGAAAATATGTTCAGCTAAAAAAAAGAATCAAAATAATCCTATATTTGTCGTTTTAACAACGACATTTAATTGCTTCATCCCCATACGACAGCATTTATAGTAGCTTTCCCCTTCAAATGTTGAGGACAGCAACAGCAATCTTTATTTCGATAACTTGCATTATTTGCTTTAGGAATTTGCTTAATAGAATTAGGTGCGTTACTATGACTTTATCATCCGGATTAGTTTACAGATTTTATTTATTCCATCACTTCCACTCTATTTGCACAAATCTGTTTTCATATTCTGGACTCGAGCGGTCCCGTGACTTCGACAGTAACAACAATAGAAAATAACAACCCTGCATTGGCTCACTTTTCTGTCAATCAACATAAATAAGTGGTCTGATTGGCTATCAATAATACACTCCGCCCATCTCTGTCAAACTGTCACAATTGCCATTTCCTGGTTTCTCGGGGAACGTAATGCCGCATTAAATATGGCTTATCTACCAACATTTTCTTTATTTAGGGATAAAATAATTGAGGGATAGCAGGCGTTTTGCAGGAGAGAAGGCAGAGAGCCGGTGGTAGTGTTAGCGAGCAGTGTTAGCACTCTCGTCGCACTACGCACCGCTTGTCTCTTCGTGCGCTGACTTGCTCCTGCTGTGTTAGCTAGTTAGCTCACGTTGTAAATATTAGCTAGCCAAGCAACCCTGCTTTCTTTTAATTGCTAAAATGGCCACCATGGAGAAACTGATGAAGGCCTTTGAGTCTTTGAAGTCATTCCAGCAACAACAGGGACCACCAACCGCAGAGGAGCTTGTCCAGAGGCAGTAAGTGGATAATTGTCTGACGGCAATTGCTCGGCGAGCTAGGAGCCACTAGATCAATAGCTTAGCGCAATAGCTAACAGTACTGCCTATAATGCTACAGGGCAATAGCGAGCTTGAAGCTACTTGCGCAAACAGAGGAGCTGATAATATGCATTTACACACTGCAGGATACTGCCAGACATTTAAGAGAATGCTCGCAGAAGTTTCTTCGGCGGATATAAACTAAACGTTCAAGCAGATATTCCGATCGGATTGACTAACAAGAATGTGTCACTCATAAACCCACGCACAAGCAATTGCGTTTGGGTCTAAATCAAATACTAAATACATCATCCAATTGATAAGTCGATCCAAACAGAACAATATTTTTTGATACGCTAATATGAATCGATAGAGTTGCGATGGTTTATACCAAATGATTCACGTTGTAACGACAGTGCAACCTCAGGTGCAAGAATTTGGTTGCAGCCCGCTATACTGACGTCACGCATGCTTACACCCTGCTTTGGCTGCACATTTCACTTGTATGTTATTGTGTTCAAACCTTTTACATTCAGTGATCCACTCTAATGTAATGTATTTAAATGCCCTAATGCATTTTATTCATCTTGCCGTTCTCATGTCAAACACGTTTTGCTCACATAGTGACGATGTTAAGCAGTCATCTTGGAGAGCTCCATACATGAAGCTAAATGTTTGTTTTTGTTTATGTTCTGTGGGGGAGCAAAAGCCAGGTTTCTCCTATCATTAACAGATATTCTGTATCCCCTGATAAAAGGAAAAAAAACTGTTGTGCTCAGTTCTGAAGTCGCATCTGTTTTGCTCATATAGTTATTATTTCAGATGCTACCATGAACCATGACACTGTATCAAATCAAAATTATGGTGAACAAAATTCAGAATGTGGCGCATATTATGTATGATTCTTGTGGTGATTTTTATGGTGAATTTATCTTGGTCAGCACTCTCAATTGATTATTTGTCCATAGCAGGGATGACAGAATATCATCTTTTTGATCATATTATGGCAAGCAAGCCAGCGTATTTTGAGTTTCTTGAGCCATCTCAAAGATTTCGTTTTTCTGTCACCCCTGCATTCCATACATCTTAAAACAACAGGTAGTTGCTTTTATTAAAAAATTAATGTGCCACTTAACAGGAATGCAGATTGCATGTCATTCAAAGGTACAAATCTCTGTTCCGGTGATTTTGCAAGACTACCAATCTCAACTTATACTGTCTCAGGAGACACTTAGCTACAACTCTGATAACTACATACATCAAAATAATGCAAGAACATTGATAGAACCATGGGACTTTGCAGGAGTGTCACCAATCAGGGCCAGTACACCACTGTAATTTGTTTTCAAAAATGTCAGATAACGTGCTATGCTTGCTTTGCCAACTTCCATCATTCAACATAGAATGAACAAGTCTTAAATGTTGTTGCCAACTGGATTCAAAAAATCTGATGCAATTAATGTTTGTTTATGAAATACTGTTTTAATATCCTATATCCTGTACTGTGTTAATCTTTTTGAAAATGATTATTATTTTTTTTAAATATATATTTATTCCATCTGTTTGCTGGTTTGAAAATTCTTACAAAATCCTCTCACATTCCTCACCTAGTCTTCATTTTTTTTCCTCCCTCACAGGAAAAAGGAGCAAGCAACCACAAAGAAGGACAGGGTGACACATTGCCTGACCATTTGTGAAAATATTGTCGCTCAGTCTCTTAGGTAGGCCGGCTAATCTGTCCTTTTTCTTGAATTCATCTCTTCTCTCAATCAGATTCTACACCTCAGTTTTTGATGGAGACTAGCTTGATATGGATGTTTTCTTATCAAAATGACTGAGAGTGCAATGTGTTTTTGTATGCTCACCAGAGGGCTAAGAAAGCTAGCATATCGCGTTTCAGAAAATGTATTCTCATTGCTCAGTAGCTGGTTTAAGTACTTGCCAGATTGTTGCAAAAGTACTGCATGAAACATAATAATTGTGTTAACCATTTACATTAAATCTAATGCTTACAGAGTGTGTCTGCATGTGTGTGTTTGTGTGTGTGAGAGAGAGAAATTTAAAATTAAGCTGAAGAACTGCACTTGTGGGCATTTTTATTCAAATACTTGACATGTTGTCATATTTATGTATTAGTGTCTCATCATTTGATTTTATTTATTTTTTTAACTGACTCTCACCTCTGATGTTCTGAGAGCAGAACATCTCCAGAGTTTCAGAAACTGCTGGGCATCGCCATGGAAATGTTCCTGCTTTGCAGCGATGACAGCGAATCAGATGTTCGGATGGTCGCCGACGAGTGCCTGAACAAAATTATCAAAGTGAGTTCGAATCTTGAACTTTAAATCACAGTCAGGTTGCATTACTAATTCTCCTCTACCTGCATACAGTCATAATGACTCAATACATTAATCATCTGTAGTTAATATTTATTCTCAGTGGATTTGGAAGTAATTCCAAAGTGCACTGACACAGCTAGGGGGGACAATTTTTACTGCATTTTAAATTTTATTTTAGTCCATATCCCCATTAAAACTAGCCACCTGCCTGTATTATGTTTTGTTTTTGAAAAAGGTCATGATATTTTTGGACTTATGACAATTTCTTTTGGCGTTAACTAGTGTTCTAAAAAAAGCATGCTAAGTAAGCATTGTCTTAATATGTCATACACGTTGTTGATTCTTTATTTGATGTATCATCAGGCACTGATGGACTCCAACCTGCCTCGGCTGCAGCTGGAGCTTTACAAAGAAATTAAAAAGGTGATGCGCCGAGTCTCTATGTTGTGAGACATATATCTCCGGTGCTGGTGAAGACAGTTTGAAGGATGTTTCAATTACACTGCTGATGTGCATTTTGTAAGCTATATGTCATCGCATTTGAAGAAATGGCAATGCCAGTGCTTGTGATAAATGGGGAATATTTGTGTATCTCTATAGAATGGTGCCTCTCGGAGTTTAAGGGCAGCTCTCTGGAGGTTTGCCGAACTCGCTCACCTCATCAGACCACAGAAATGCAGGTATATACATAGTACATAATACCATTGTTATCGCTTTCAGTATTGCTTGCTTAACATTCTTCATTCACAATTTAACAATGGATCCATGTTCTTCCCTCACACGCAAATACAGACCCTATCTGGTCAATCTGTTGCCGTGCCTCACAAGAATCACCAAGCGGCAGGAGGAAACTGTACAAGAGACACTGGCTGCAGCCATGCCTAAAATCATGACGGCCTTGGGACACTTTGCAAATGATGGCGAAATCAAGGTACTGACCGTCAGAGATTCCTTCATAGGTAGCGTTGTTTTAACCTGTGTGGATGTTTACATCTGTAAATTATGAAAGCTCATCTTAGCCATTGTCTAACTTCTCATTCACAGGTGCTGTTGAAGTCCTTTGTGGTCAACCTCAAGTCCAGCTCCCCCACCATCAGGCGGACGGCTGCCAGCTCGGCTGTCAGCGTGTGCCAGCACTCCAGGCGCTCCACCTACTTTTACACCTGGCTTCTAAACATGCTGCTGGGTAAGACTTAAAAGCGCATATAGAGACTCAGGGTTTCCAGGAACTTCATATCCAAGAAATGAAGGGACCAACTCACCAGTGACCTGCTGTCCTTCCTTCCTCCAGGTCTGGTGGTTCCAGTGGATGAGGAACACCCCAGCCATCTTATCCTGGGGGTGCTACTAACACTTCGCTACTTAATCCCTCTGCTGCAACAGCAAGTAAATACCACTAGCCTGAAAGGGAGCTTCGGAGTCATGAGGAAGGAGGCCGATGTACAGCCCACGCCTGAACAGCTACTGCAGGTCGGAAAGGGTTTGTTTATAATCGTTTAGTGCTGTTTGGATTCAGATTTGGTACATATATCTGCTATATTTTGATCCCCAACAAAGTATCGGAGCTCTCAGGGCAGCAGCCGACTCATCTTTATTTGCTCCAAAGGTGTATGAGCTGACTTTACACTACACACAACACTGGGATCACAACGTGGTGACAGCAGCTTTGGAGCTCCTGCAGCAGATGTTCAGGACGCCGCCGCCAGAACTCCTGCACATGCTTATCACCAAAGGCAGCATCTCTCATGCCACCGTGTTTCGGCAGGACGCTGAGAGTCGGGCGCGTTCTGGAAGCATCTTGGAGCTTATTGGTAAACACAACCTATAACTTTTTAATGTTTTGCATCTTTCAAGGTTTGATACGGTGTCTGGGATCCAAATCCTGATGATTACTAACCCAATACTGACTTATTCCTGCAATCCATGACGCTCCCCTCTAGTTTCTACTGCCTATGCTTTTGCTACCTTGTACGTTGCTTTTCTCACTCGTTCTTGTCTGTCTGTAATTATTTATGTTTTAATGAGTCTTTGGAGCTTCTGCTTTTTCTCTGCTCCTCACCCCCTGTTTCTGCTTCCTGTTTCCTGCAACTTGCAGTGGGGGGAGGGTCTTCCTGCAGTCCACTTCTTCTCAGGAAACAGAGAGGTGACTAGCCCAATTTTTCTCCCCGCCCACTTAATTGTCTTGGGTCAAAGAATCCACTGGAATCATTTAAGCCACTGTTATTTTTCCTTGACAGTATTTTATCTATTAATGACAGGGCACAATTTCACTTCAAATCCAATTGTTGTTTATTTACCTGCTAATCACTTACAGTTGCATATTCAAATGTGACCTAATACAACAGCTTTGGTGTAATGTCTGCTTTGACATCAAATATGACACGGCCCAAGAGGCATGAAAGCATTGAAGAAACAGGTTTATGATCAAGCGTGGAGTTGTTAGTGAAATATAACATTCATTACCTCTTTGTGTATCTAGTATTTTGGCCCACATACTTACACACGTTAAAAGACACCATTCAACCAAATTCTCCAACACAACACTAAAATAAGGGACACGTTGAGATGATTATTAAAAATTCAAAACCATCAAAAGTTTTGGAGAGCAGTTTATTCATTTGCCCTTGAAATGTTATGAAAAACTTTTATTTACAGATACTTAAATATTTCATGTACTGCGGTCCATAAAAAACATCATTAGGGCTGTTAAATGTATCTATGAACGACGACGTCTTCTCACCTGATTTGGTTAACTCTGGCATCAATAAAATTGAGGAATAGTTTCTTCATCTCTTCATTTAAATGTTCGTAGCCACTTGCTAGTCATTGCTTCTGATTTTGAATATGAAATGTTTTATTAATATTTTCATGGTAACATTAGGCCTGTCGTTTCCAGGTAAAATGCTGTCCGGGGAGGAGGATGGATTGGAGGATGACCCTGAGAGGACTGAGGTGACCACTGGAGTCTTCACGGGTAAGACTTATCTCCCCAACCATGGAATATGCTGAAACACAGTTTCCCTGACAAATTCAGGAAAAAAAAGGTAATGCAGATCACATGTTTGCTAATCCAGTTTTTGGCATTTTTCTTTGCTTTAGCATCAGTTGGTGCAGACGGCTCGTCTGCCGCTCAGGTGGACATTATCACCGAGCAGCCGCGCTCCTCCCAGCATGCTTTGCAGCCCGGTGACTCGGTAGACCTGAGTGCCTCCTCGGAACAGGGCGGCGGCGGAGGCGGAGCGTCCGCGTCAGACACGCCTGAGTCACCCAACGACAACGAGGAGGAAATGCTGAGTCAAAGCTCGAGTGGTGGAACTAACATCACCCCGGAAACAGCCGACTACACCACACCAGAGAACGCCACCCCAGAGGGGGGACCCATAGGAGAAGGCGGGACACTGACAGGCACTAATGATCGCTCCTTCCCACCCAGCGACTCCTCTCAGACCACCACGGAGGGGCCTGACTCAGCGATCACTCCCTCGGACGTGGCAGAGCTGGTCAGTTTGGCCATGAAAATGATATTCAATTTGTTTTTATAGAAATTTCACGAAATCTTAAGCTCCAGGAGCCGATCGCAGTTAACAGTGGGTGAGTGGCGAGGTTTTACCTGGATCGGTCACCGGTTTATTGCCCAGACCTTGGGCTGATTAAACAGTCATGGGAAAAACTCTACAAAAGCCTTGGTAATTTACCTATAGTGTTTACATCTGGTTTTAATGGTTCTACCTCTTTGGTCCTGCCTCCCTTTTTCTTTATCCTTCTCCTCACTTTATCGCAGTCGGGCACTCCACTGTCACGGGTGGCTGATCCGTTGCCACCCTCGCCAACTTCCACTGAGGGTCCTGACGCTACAGACAATGACTCTTCTGTCTACACTGCTTCCTTGTCCTCTTCTTTCTCTCTCTCATCCTCCTCCTCCTCTTTCTTCTATGCCTCCTCCTCCTCTAGCACTAGTGACAAGGTCAGCCCATCGGACCCTTTGAACACAGCGGGAGGGGCTTGCTTGTTTATCAACTCCTAACCTCCTTTGCGCTTTTCTCTCTTCATCCCACCTTTCCCTTATTTTTACCACATTTCCTGTATTGTCATAAATAATACAGTCAGACATGTTTCCCCCCTGTGAGTCCATATTAGGGGTTTTCCCCCAGCAATGCCATTGTTAAAACAAGCAACCCCAAAATCCCAGAATTATTCAAAGAAGGGTTCAAGTACAAGCATGATAGCCATCGTCTTGTTTTTGTAAGATATGTTTCCCTCTTCTAGTTCCAGGCGATGACAGGCTTTTGTTCAAGCAGAGGTAAACAAATAGAAAAAAAAGAACTACAGCAATAACGGAATATACAGGACTGTCTCAGAAAATTAGAATATTATGATAAAATTCTTTATCTTCTGTAGTGCAATTAAAAAAAAATTACTTTTTCATGATATTCTAACATTTTGAGATAGGATTTTTGAGTTTTCTTAAGATGTAAGCTATAATCAGCAATATTGAAATAATAAAAGGCTTGCAATATTTAAGTTTATTTGTAATGATCCAGAATGTATGACATTTTTGTTTTTGTAATTGCATTCCAGAAGATAAAGAACTTTATCACAATATTCTAATTTTCTGAGACAGCCCTGCAATGCGGACTCTTTATTGAGACGTCCCAAGAACCCTTTTGCTTGTGTAGTTTGCCATAAAACCACGTTCTGATCTTAAAAATCCCTTTTTTACGTTGACGTAATAAAAAATGTTTTCAGTTTGCAGGGCGTTTACTTACTGGTCAATCAGTTTGGACCAAAAGCTTAGTCTTCCTCTGGTGAAGTGTGTCGACCGCAACCGAATACCTCCAAACCTCGTGCTCCCCCACTCTCCCCCCCCGAAATTGGCTGTGTGTGAAACACATCTCGCCAAGCATGATTCCGTAATGCTTCAGGATTGGAACACTTGTTTGACTCACATCCAAGTCATTGCTTGCGATGTCTGTAACCCCGCAAATCGAACTTCCAAGTGAGTGGAAACAATCGCCTGCATGCAGCTGCGGTTGGTGTGTCTGCAACGAAGTTTGTTCGCCACTAGAGACGTCCGCTGTGTGTTTGTTTGCCCAAGGTGCTGGACGGCAGCGAGAGCCAGTACTCCGGGATGCAGATCGGAACGCTACAAGACGAAGAAGAAGAAGGGGCCGCGCCTCCGTCCCAGGAAGAACCCACAGAGCCGTTCCTACAGTCGGCCCTGGGTGTGTTTGTCCAAACATCTCAACAAAAATCACAAAAGTACCTGTTCACACTTAAGATTTCTCAATGCACCGCAACGCCTTTCGTTCCCTTTCTGTTGCAGCTCTGAGCAAACCTCACCTCTTTGAAGGCCGAGGTCACAACCGGCAGGGTTCTGACAGCAGCGTGGACCGCTTCATACCCAAAGACGAACCTACTGATCCCGAACCTGACAACAAGGTATCAGTGCTCAAAACCGCCAGAGGAGGTAATAAATACTCGATTGTCTAACGTGCGTTTGTTTCTTTAGCCAACAAATATTAAGGGTCCAATTGGGCACTATACAGACCAGGGCGTGGAGCCAGTGGTGCACTGTGTGCGTCTGCTCGCTGCCTCTTTCCTGTTGACGGGACAAAAGAATGGTAAGTGTTTTTGAAAATGAGAGCGGGGTCTCTCAGAGAGTACACCCATGACCAAGGCTCTAACTGAATAACCCCGGTAACAGAGAATGCTGTGTTGAGTGTAAAATAACAAAAAACAACAAAATACAATGCAGTGATTTTTAGTATTTTTAAAACAATGTTCAAATGCAATGTTCAGACATTATATTTCTGCTTATCAGTATTTGGCATTTTGCATCTGCAGTAGATTTGACACATTTGGCAATATTTTAGAGGTTGAAATCATATATCAAGCACACTATCCCATTTTAAGACTTTTAATAGATAGTGCGCTATACTCCCAAACTCTTGTATGACTGTTATTTATTAAAGATGGTGAAACCCTGGGAAAATACGTCATTGGCCCGTCACTGCATTAATGCAGATTATGACTGGTATTTTTTTTTCGTTGAACAACGAACAAGGGATTGAATGGCATGTCATTTGACCGTCGTCTTGAAAGATACTGGTCTTTGAATTCTACACGGAGCTAGATTTCAGTGTTTCAGATCAGTGTTTTGTATTTGTATTTGTAGGTCTGATTCCAGACAAGGAGGTACGAGTGAGCGTGAAGGCTTTGGCGGTTAGTTGCATCGGCGCAGCTGGGGCGCTTCATCCCGACGCCTTCTTTAATACTCTCTACCTGGAGCCGCTGGACGGAATTCCAGTAGAAGGTAATAAAAAAAGAAAAAGGAAAAAAAAAAAAAGTACAATTCTGTGCTGCTTATTTGTCCATGTGTGGCTAATTAAGGCCGGGGTTCGTGTGAATTACTTGTCATAGCAGTTTAGAGGTTACATTTACATCAGTGAGACAGATAATGATTTATTTATGATTGATAAGATGTTGACGCACCCAATCGAATGAAGGAACCGGTCGTCAGGTAATCAGTGAAAACAACTGTGTGGGGGCGGGGCCTCGGTGTTTAAACTCCCACACGGTGATCGGCTCGGAGGTATCTTTGCTGCAGGCTCCCACAGAGGAGCGTTCATTATGACAAGTGATGTATTTACTGAAAACAGTAGTGCTGAAACTTTAAAACTCAAATAATGTTTCACCATCCGGCCCAAGTTTTGTACAGCCTCACTCTGTCCTTAATTGTGAGTAAAGAAAATAGTCTCTATCCACTTTTCAACTGATTTGGCGGGTTTGCCGCACATGCAGATAAAATAATCCTTATTTAGCTCGTCATTGCACATTGTAGATTAGGTTCTGATTACTACAAAACGTGTTTCTGGAATTATTCTTAGCAATGTGGATTTTTATGAATATATGATGCAAAAGTGCAGTGTCCTTTTTTTGCGCTTACACTCCCCCTTATCGCGGTCGCCTTTCAGAGCAGCAGTATGTCAGCGATGTGCTGGGCCTCATCGATCACGGGGACCCGCAGATCAGAGGGGCCATCGCCATGCTCTGCGGTTCCATCACACAGGCGGCGCTCACCAAAACGCGTTACAACATCAACACCTGGCTGGCCAGCGTGCAGAGCACCACCGGTGAGTGTCCGTGGGAGTAACGGTGCAAGCACTGAGAGAAACAGGGGAACGGGTTTAACATGACTGACAATCTTGCCCCAGGTAACCCTTTGTCTCTCGTGGACTTTGTGCCTTTGCTCCAAAAAACGCTAAAAGATGAATCATCAGTCACCTGCAAGATGGCTTGCTCTGCAGTCAGGGTAAGTTATTAGTATGTTTGGTCAGTCGATGTTGTGTTTCTCTTCTAATTTTGGGCCTTTTGTTTCTGTCCTTTAGCACTGCATAATGACTTTGTGCAGCAGCACCTTCAGTGAGCTGGGCCTGCAGCTGTTAATCGACCTCCTCGCGCTGAGGGACTCGTCCTATTGGCTTGTCCGCACTGAGCTATTGGAGACCCTGGCTGAGATGGATTTCCGGTATCCTTTGTTTACTTTTTTCCTCCTATTACTGCAGCTGAAAGTTGCTTTGGCACTTAACCATTGAAACAGAATACAAATGAGAAAACAAACCGAGTAAATTTCTCTCTCTGGTTTCCCAGGTTAGTTAATTTCTTGGAGAGAAGGTCTGAGTCTTTGCACAAAGGAGATCATCACTATACGGGGGTAATCCATCATTTTCGAACTTCCCTCTTTCGTTTTGTTATCCTGTTGCCCCGTGGCTGGTTACTAATGTATCCATTTCTCTTTGTCCAGCGTCTGCGCTTGCAGGAAAGGGTTCTCAATGATGTAGTCATTTGCCTTTTGGGAGACGATGACCCCAGAGTTCGCCATGTGGCGGCCTCTGCTGTCAGCAGGTACACTCTTATTTCACATAATGTATAAAAGTGTTTTCTGGGCCTGAACAAGTACCACTTGCCAGCTTATTCTACTTTCAAAACTCTTAACTACATGGGAGATCATTATCCTGCTTCTTCTTGAAAGAGGGAATCCCAGGGTCTGTTTCAAAGTCTTGAAATTGTTTTGATCCAACAACTAATCACTTTAGATATGAGCAAATATATTGGATCCCCAAAACTCAAATGTTGTGTTTTCAGGCTATAATATCAAGGGAACTTGGAAACCTATTGACCAAAGTCTTAAACACGGTCAGCTCCACCATCCACTCCTCTTTCTGGTCGCTCCATACTGACCGGGCCGTCCTTTGTCGTTCTTGTTCAACCATACTGCAAACCGTCTATGCAGCCAATACTGCTCTGGTAATTGTTTACCGACCAGGTTTCCTTTTGCTGGTTTTGTCATCTATTAGTTTTTGACTGTCAAAAACTCCGTTTATGATAATATCAAACATCTTTGATCTTGTCGTAAGATAAGGAAAAGACTGACCGGTGACGGTGCGAAAGACTTAAGACTACCACCTCAAACTTTATAACCTAAATGACCCGGACCATACCGTGACTGCTCTACGAATCTCAAGATTTCCTTATGAATGCCAGTTTTTAGTCGTGACTGTAAAATTGTAAGGTGTAAGTCCATTATTTGTCATGAGATGTGATCCAAAGCTACTGTTTAGAGTTCAAGAATAGTCTTCAGTTTACAGCAGTGGCTTGGGATCTGAATTGTGTTGATTTTAAAAGGGAAATGTTCATCTGTTTTTTTTTTTTCCCCAGTTGATGACACTGCAATATTTGTTTCTTTAGAAAAGTTGTTGAATCTTTGTTAATCATTACTGCAGTGAAAGATTTTTTTTTTCCAAACATTGGAAAGAAAAATGTTTCCATCAACTTTGTCGTGCTCTTCGATGAGCTCCGCTTTTATTCCCTGCAGGCATTTCGTCATCATTTTGACTTGTGAATTGAGCAGGTGTGTATGTGTTTGTGTGTGTGTGTCTGTCCCTTCTCTCAACAGGTTTGTTTCCAGGTTGTTTTATGACTGTGACCAGGGACAGGCTGACCCGGTGGTGGCCATCGCCCGCGATCAGAGCTCTGTCTACCTGCAGCTTTTGATGCACGAGACGCAACCGCTCTCTCAGTTCACAGTCAGCACAATCACGAGGTACCATCACATTTTCTTTTTAAATCCTTCTGCAGATGTTTTTCCCAACATGATCACCATGAACACCAGAAGTATACTTGACAAAAGATGCACGACACATTGAAATTTCAGCATGGTCAGTATGTCTTAAGTGAATTGCTGTCCTCTTGTCAGGACCTATCGAGGCTTCAGCCTGTGCAACATGGTGTCTGATGTCACCCTGGAGAACAACTTGTCCAGAGTCGTCACCGCTGTCTCCCATGCTTTCACCTCCTCCACCTCCCGAGCCCTGACTGTAAGATGTGCACTATTATACTATAGCAGTCAATATGAATTAATGCCTGAAAATGTTAAGATTCAGCATCTCAGTCGTTTTGTTTTACTCATAGCTAAATGACCTATCCTTTTTTCTTTTTAAGTTTGGCTGCTGTGAGGCTTTGTGCCTCCTGGCTTCAAATTTCCCAGTGTGCACATGGAGCACGGGCTGGCACTGCGGCTATACAAGCTCCAGTGGTACATTTGCATCTCGCTCTAGTCTCAACCGCAGCAGAGGAAGGACGCTAAGGTTTGTATGATCATATCCGCATCACAAATGTGTGAGGAACTATGTATTAGAAACGACTCTTTGACACCAGGTTTCTGTTTTTTGCTCTTGTTTACATCATATCAGCGTCTCACAGTCGAGCAATGCACCAGCCTCATCAGCCGCCACCTCTACGTCGGAAACGGAGCGAAGAACTCTGACCGTGGGAGTGACCAACATGGTTCTGTCTCTGCTGTCCTCTGCCTGGTTCCCTCTGGACCTCTCTGCACACCAGGATGCCTTGCTACTTGCCGGAAACCTGCTTGCCGGTGTGTAGCATGCACTTGCAAGTCGCGCCTGTGATTATTGGTTTGGAATATTGTGTGCTCCCTGAAAGGAGAGAGGCAGAAATAAGTCTGTCATTGTCTCAATCTTAGCGGTGTCCCCTAAATGCATGCGGAACCCCTGGGCCGGAGAGGAAGAAGCCGGCAGCGGCAGCGGCAACCCCAGTGGAAACTCCGGTAAGCTGGAAGAGCCTTGGGCGGCTCTATCAGAGCGCTCCCTGGTAGCCATGGTCGACCAGCTATTCTCCCACCTGCTGAAGGTCCTCAACATATGCGCCCATGTGCTGGATGATAATCCTCCAGGGCCGGCAGTAAAGGTAAATCAGACAGGGGGTGGGTGAATGTCCTATATTTTTGTTTTTTGCTTGCATCAAAACTTAATCAGGAAAAAAATGCAACTGCTATTGACGGGATCACTGCTTCCTCCTTCAGGCTACCCTCCCTTCCCTGACAAACACCCCCTCCCTCAGTCCCATCCGCAGAAAAGGCAAAGAGAAAGAGACCGTCGAGGCTAGCGTCGCTCCAATGAGCCCCAAAAAGGCCATTGAGGTCAACACAGGTACAAGAAGCTCAAACACAGGGGCACACACCGACCTCTTATTTCCTGAATATTCATGGTTTTCTCTATTTGCGAGCAGGTAGACAAGCTGACAGCGCAAGTTCTTCGGCTGTAAACAAGTCCACCACCCTGGGCAGTTTCTACCACCTCCCCCCTTACCTCAAGCTCCACGACGTCCTCAAAGCAACCCACACCAACTACAAGGTTGGAATAGACCATCTTGCGATACAATGCCTCTGCCGGCTCGAGCGTCATGCGCGGTGCTTTAACGTCAACCATTTTTTTTTGGTTTGCTGTGCTTCAGGTGACCCTGGATCTCCACAGCAGCCAGGAGAAGTTCGGGGGTTTCCTCCGATCAGCCTTGGATGTTTTGTCTCAGCTGCTGGAGTTGGCCACACTGCATGACATCAGCAAGGTAAAGATCAATTTAATCTGTGACATTTGGAGTAATTAATAGCAGGAAGGGGGGGGTGCAATCTGATTTCTCTTGCAATGAGGGGAAATAAAAAATTTTTGCTTTTTTTTTCTTTTCCCCTGAAGTGTGTGGAGGAAATTTTGGGTTACCTCAAGTCCTGCTTCTCCAGAGAACCGACCATGGCAACTGTGTGTGTACAGCAGGTCCGTACCCTACGTGTGTCTGTGCCAGTGTTTTATTTTTTTTGGTGTGGCGGTCTTTGTGGTTCTAGCACTGAGCGGTGTGCTGCAACCGGCACAACGCCACACAGAGTGAGCTTGGTTCCTGCCGACAGGGCCTGTAAAGGCATTGGGTTCCCTGTGCGATGGTTCCAAACATTCCAAGAGATCAGAAATAATGTACGCTTCAAAAGTGTAAAAAAAGAATTGGCAAAATGGTGCTTAATTCAGGTTCTGGAAATAAGGATCTGTCATTCTAATGAGAGCTAGATAATCAAAATTATTGTTACAGTTCATTTTAATGCCTACACAGGCCTGGAGAATCACATTTGATGGGTAGTTAAGGGTATAACATCCTGGACTTTATTCCAAATAAAAGTTAAGAAACCAATTTCAAATTGACAATGTGCTGATTTCAAAGTATGCAAATTCTTCTTGTCCTGCTCCAGCTGTTGAAGACTCTCTTTGGCACAAACCTCGCATCCCAGTATGAAGGAGTCCTGAGCGGGCCCAGCCGCTCCCAGGGCAAGGCGCTCCGTCTTGGGTCATCCAGCCTGCGACCAGGCTTGTACCACTACTGCTTCATGGCACCCTACACGCACTTCACGCAAGCTTTGGCTGACGCCAGCCTCCGTAACATGGTGCAGGCAGAGCAGGAGCAAGATACCTCTGGGTGTGTGTTTAACCACACGGACTCTTGCAAGAATGTTGGGCATATTTTCAAATGAGCAAATCACACTGTGGCTTTCCTCCCCCCCCCCCCCCCCTCCAGATGGTTTGATGTGATGCAAAAAGCTTCTACCCAGCTGAGATCGAACATTGCAAATGCGACGCGCCACCGAGGAGACAAGGTGGACCTGCATGATTCTTGGCATCCTTGCCCAATGTTGACATGACTTTCTCATTCATATGAACAAGTTGCTCTGCCGCTGCAAGCTGATTTATTTCATTTAACCTAGAATGCCATCCACAATCACATTCGCCTGTTTGAGCCCCTGGTGATAAAAGCTCTGAAGCAGTACACCACCAGCACCTCCGTGGCCCTGCAGAGACAAGTGTTGGACCTCCTGGCTCAGCTTGTGCAGCTCCGGGTCAACTACTGCCTACTAGACTCTGATCAGGTTTGACAAACACACACCCGAGCTCCGCGCCAACCTCAGGGACTCTCCTCCCTTAACGTATTTTCTATTTCTCAGGTGTTTATAGGATTTGTCCTGAAGCAGTTTGAGTATATTGAAGTAGGACAGTTCAGGTAAAATTGCAGTTTTGTTTGTTGTTTTCCCCAAACCGTGTTAGTCAATATCCTCCCTAGATTGAATCGATTGCCATTAGAAAGTGGACGTACGATATCCTCTTTTCAGGGATTCAGAGGCCATCATTCCCAACATATTTTTCTTCCTTGTGCTGCTGTCGTACGAGCGGTACCACTCCAAACAGATAATCAGCATACCCAAAATTATCCAGCTGTGCGATGGCATCATGGCCAGTGGCAGGAAAGCTGTCACACATGGTGAGAGGAACAATAGCAATGCACAATGACGTTATGTATGTATAAACTGAAACGAACAGGCTATATTAACCAATAAAATTGGGTCTCCCCCAGCTATTCCAGCCTTGCAGCCAATCGTTCACGACCTATTCGTGTTGAGAGGCTCCAACAAAGCTGATGCGGGCAAAGAGCTGGACACGCAGAAAGAAGTGGTGGTGTCCATGCTGCTCAGGCTTGTCCAGTACCATCAGGTAAAATGTTTGTAAGGGGAGGAAGAGTGATGTGAAACTCAGGGCTTTTCTCCACTTGACTCTCTGGCATTTGTGTGTGTGTGTGTGTGTGTGTGTGTGTGTGTGTCTGCGCCTGGCGTAGGTTTTGGAGATGTTCATCCTCGTACTGCAGCAGTGCCACAAAGAGAACGAGGACAAGTGGAAGAGGTTGTCCAGACAGATTGCTGATGTCATTCTTCCCATGATAGCCAAGCAGCAGGTAAGCGATGAATGCCGGTGTCAAATATTTACAGTAGAGAAAGGAAACGCTGAATGTTAGCGTAACGGTTTTTGAAACTATGAATCATGTGTGCCGCCTCAGATGCATTTGGACTCTCCCGAGGCTTTGGGAGTATTGAATACTCTCTTTGAGAGTGTTGCGCCGTCCTCGCTCAGGCCCGTAGACATGCTCCTCAAAAGTATGTTCACCACCCCGGTCACCATGGTAAGACCAAATCTGGTTCTGTACACAAATTTGATTGGATGGGTTTTTCGGACTTGCACTGTTTTCACAAAAGCCTTGGATTGTAAACAAGCGTCTGTTCCTCCCAGACATCAGTGGCAACAGTCCAGTTGTGGGTGTCTGGTATCCTGGCAGTGCTCAGGGTCCTCGTGTCCCAGTCCACAGAGGACATTGTCTTATCCCGGGTCCACGAGCTCTCCCTCTCCCCGCATCTCCTTTCCTGCAACACAGTCCGTCGTCTACATCAGCACAGCATTTCCCCCAGCGATCCGCCCACTGCCGATGCACTCAGTTGCCAAGAACCGACCGGCGAAGCACAAAAAGCCTTGCCCGAGGAAACCTTTGCTCGGTTAGTGGGTTCACCGCCAATGCATTCAGTCAGGAACATATCTGCAACAATAAACTCATGCAAAAGTTTATCCAAAAGCCAGAAAGATTTGTTCATTTACAACAAGGCAAGATTTGACAAAAATAAAGTTGCTCCTGGGTGGCGATGCTACCACCTCCTGAACAACTTTAGTAGTCTTGCCCACATCAGGCTTGGATCACAACTTTGTTAAATCTCACAAAATATGTATTTTTAATTTTTTTTTTTTAATTTCCCTGGAAATAGCTTTGTAGTTTTTCATTTTTGCCTTGTCACCCCCCCACTTTAGTTTCTTACTCCAGTTGATCGGTGTATTGCTGGATGACATTTCCTCGCGGCAGATTAAAGTGGACATCACCGAGCAGCAGCACACCTTCTACTGCCAGCAGCTGGGCACACTGCTCATGTGTCTAATACATGTGTTCAAAAGTGGTGAGCAAATTATTCTCGTGAACAACGATTGTTTTGAATGCAAGTAGCGGATATTGAATATTCTCATTTGTTCAATTTTGTGTTCAAGACAGTGTTTTTTTTTTTTTTTTTCTTTTATCCCAGGAATGTTTCGAAGGATCACGGCCGCAGCCAGTCGCATACTAAAGGGCGAGACCGGCAGCGGTCCGACAGACTCGGAGACCAGCCTCTTCTACCCGTTAGAAGGTCTGAACAGCATGGTGCAGTGCCTGATCACCACCCATCCCTCCCTGGTGCTGCTTTGGTGCCAGGTCCTTCTCATCATCAACTATACAAACTACTCCTGGTGGGCTGAGGTGCACCAGACACCACGGTAAGCACATTAAGGTTGCGATTTATTTGACATGGTCTTTTTTTTTTTTTTTAACCGGTGATCCCTTTTCAACTCTTAAGGAGGCACAGCCTGTCATGCACAAAGCTGCTTAGCCCTCACTCCTCGGAGGAAGGCGAGGAGGACAAGCCCGAGTGCCAGTTAGCTATGGTGAACAGAGAGATCGTACGCCGTGGAGCCCTCATCCTGTTCTGCGACTATGTGGTGAGGATGTTTAACCATATTAAATGTCAACATGGTGTCCTCTGTCCTAACAAACTGCCTCATCACTCCCATCTTTTTTTTGAGCGTTCGTGGGTATATTTAATCGTAATCTTCCCCCCTCGTAGTGCCAGAACCTACATGATTCAGAACATCTCACTTGGTTGATTGTCAACCACGTGCGTGAACTCATCAGCCTTTCCCATGAGCCTCCAGTGCAGGATTTCATCAGTGCTGTGCACCGAAACTCTGCTGCCAGCGGCCTCTTCATCCAGGCCATCCAGTCGCGATGTGACAACCTCACTACTGTGAGTGCTTTTTGTATTTATTTATTTTTTCCTCTTTTCCCCACTAGCACTGGAAAAATGATTCTATCAAGAACATGCTTATTTTTTTTTTTCTCTTCCTTTTGTGTATCCTCGCAACCTCTGCAGCCCACGATGTTGAAAAAGACTCTGCAGTGTCTGGAAGGCATCCATCTGAGCCAGTCCGGCTCCCTGTTGATGCTCTATGTAGACAAGCTGCTCAACACACCCTTCAGGGTTCTGGCCCGGATGGTGGACACTCTGGCTTGTCGCAGGGTGGAGATGCTGCTGGCTGAGACATTACAGGTACAACACGCATTTTCTTGTATTAAACTTTGGCAAGGTTCTGCTTAATTTGTCCGATGTAAATAGTTAGCGTATTACTGAGTGTATAGTTGTGTTCTGTGTCTCAGTTGTCCTCCATGATTTTCAAAACCCCAGAACAGTATAGCCCAACTGCCTGTGGAGGAACTGGACAGGATCCAGCAATACCTCCAGACAAGTGGCCTGGCTCAGAGGTAAAGCTTCCCTCTGCTGTTTGGTATTATCAAGGATAGCATTGAGCATTGAAACATTTTTTTTTTTTAAAAGGGTCAGTCAGTCTGGTGCACATTTTACTTTGATTGCACACTGCACTAGACTTGATTTTTTTTTTCCCTCTCTATTGGGTTGCTCTTACACTGTGCCCTTAAAAAAAAAAAGGAAAAAGAAAGTCAAATTTGTAATCTTTGTCCATATTTCTCATCACAGGCACCAGAGGTTTTACTCCCTGCTGGACAGGTTTCGAGCGACGGTCGCCGACACCAGCAGCCCCACCCCTCCTGTCACATCACACCCCTTGGACGGGGATCCACCCCCCGCCCCTGAACAGGTCATCGCAGATAAGGTGAGTATTCAAGCATTTTTTTCTTTTTTTTTGGGGGGGCGGCACAACTCACTATAACCGCTTTGAGTGCCTTCAAGAACATATTAGGTATGAGAGAAAGGACGAAGCTATTCTTTGGCTGTT